>NC_092801.1:35943255-36615994 GCF_918797505.1 Bemisia tabaci
ATCCAATTTTCAAAAAAAATTGTTTCGCATGTATTTAGCAATTTTTTCCTTACTCTCCGTTAAAACACAAATAAAAAGAGACCTCATTCATAAAAATCGGCCGAATAGAAGAGAAGTTACAGTAATCGAAATCCGAAGAAATCAACAAAACCTCGACTCCTCCATACGAAAAATAAAATGAAGGGGAAAAAAAGAAAGTATAAATTACAATTAAATATAATTGACCTCAAAATTTGACAAACAATTCATTTATATACCTAACGCTGAAAAAACTGGGAGAAATTACAAAAAATTTGCCTCTTGCAAGGGGCTTCTTTGTAAGAATTTTGACCTGAAGACAACGGTCGAATAACAGCAGTACTCCATACAATACACGGTGTGCCTGAACGAGTTAAACATTTTTCATACGTCCAAATCGAAAAATCTTTATATTTTTAACTACAATGTTTCTTGAATCGTTTAAGCAAAAAAAAAAAAAAAAAAAAATTCCGTCGAGATTCTGGAACGCAAAGGCGCTTTAAAAGTATTCTGGGGCTATAATAGCTAAATCACCGGTAGTAAATTCGTTATATTATTAAAAAGAAATTGACTCCATAGTTTAATTCCTTAGTTTCTTGAATACGATTATTTTAAGCACTTAAACATTTATACCACCAGTTTTAGCCATGGGGTGATTTCCTGAGAGCCGATAATATCACGAATTTCTCATAGAACCCCTCAACAGTGGCTTGCTTTTTTGGCAGCCGATTCGGCCATCGAACCGGAGTTTAAATGGAAGCTGATAATAACCCAAAGCTCTGAGAAAAATTTTGAGATGAGTATAAGAACGGTTTGTTGTAAGTAGCGAGGAGAGGCGGGCAAAGCGGCTAAAATCCTATCTAATTTTTACAGTTTTTCTGTTGAATTAATGTTGCCGCGGGCTTCTGACTGTCCACACATAGTTCTGTTCAGCATATCGATACATAAGTATTTACATTTTACATACGTAGAATCTAATTTTCACGTCGGGGAGTTGACATATTTTGATTTTTTCGATTTTATACGGAAAATTGATGGTTTT
This sequence comes from Bemisia tabaci, assembly GCF_918797505.1. Taxonomy (NCBI): domain Eukaryota; kingdom Metazoa; phylum Arthropoda; class Insecta; order Hemiptera; family Aleyrodidae; genus Bemisia; species Bemisia tabaci. The sequence continues at coordinate 35,944,316 of NC_092801.1, forward strand.
TCGGGATTGAAATTATTATTGTTTCATGAAAAATAAATGCACCCAAAATGACTATAGCATATTGATTCTTACACATTTGCACTCACAAAATTGGTTGGTAAATTCAACGAGTGGGTGCATCGACCTGGTATATCAAGTTTTTGCAATTTTTTACGGCAAATCAGTAGATTTTCGGGATGTAGATTGCTTACTTTCAATTCATGAATGAATAAAGCAACGACATGGTTGAACTTCTTTGCATGGAAAGACGTTTAAAATAACAAAATCAAGACGTATTTAATGCAATTGCATTTATATCGAGTCAATTTCTTTTCAATAATATAACGGGATTTTTACTACCGGTGATTTGGGTATTTTAGCCCCAAAATACCTTTAAATCGACTTTATCTTCTAGGAGTTCGACAGAATTTTTCCTTTCTTCGCTTAAATTATTCCGTAGCACTTTTCTTCAAGAATCTGATAAGATTTTGCTTGAGGCAGATCAAAAAACTTAAATTCGATCGAATAGCTTTCTACTTTCACAATACACGGTCTCGTCAAGGTGCGTCTTTGACCTCGCAGTGTTGGATCGTGAATTCTCTTTTTATGCTGTTTGCCTATTTTGAAATCTCTGTAAATGAAAACTAAAGGGGTTGATATGTGCGAGTTAATGACGCGCCTTATCAACACATTGTGTTGGAGTTCACTGCTTGTTAAAGTTTCCAAATTGTGTCCGACCTCTCGTATTGACTCGATCCACTGCGCGTCGCCCCGATGAAATTTCGTTTTGTTGTAACGGAGGTTGGCAGTAAGTTAAAAACTTCGACCAAATCTACCCGCGAAAATTTGCCTTATGTAAAGCGAACTGATAAGACTAACACCTTCAGTTTTGCTATGATGAGATACTTTTTGAGTTACTCGGTGGAACTTCGTTCGAATGTTCAAGACACAAAGGCGCCAGATAACGAGGGTATTTACTATTTTCATCACGGGAATTAGGCAACCCTCGTAGCACGCATATTGCTCCATGAGTAACTTTCACTTGTCTCCAGCCGGCGGATTCGGCAAAGCTCCCAGTTCCGGTGAAAGTGAGCGGAAGTAATTCGAGTGTTTTTGCACGCTCAGCACCCTTTCGACTTCCGTTTCGCGGGTGCCAAGTTTCGAAATTCCCGCGTTGATTTTGAGAGTCCGAATACTCGCCGAGGCCTTGCGTGATCGATCATCATGATGGGCCTTTAAACGACCTGAATCGATCGACACCGATTCGATCGAAAAGTTTTTAAAAAACCGGTTTCGATTCGATCTATATGAATCGATCGACATGAATCGATCGAAAAATAAAAACGTGAACCAATCGACTTTATTCGATCGACAATGGATGTGTTGCATGTGTGAGGAGTTTGCGATTTGATTATTGATCCTCTTGTAAAAGTTCGCGAGAGACACGATGGTGCCACTGGTTTTTTCTGAAATCAACTCCCAAGCTCAAAAAAAGCTCTCAAGTTAAGGCCAAAATGGACGGGATATCCCACGCTATCCTGAGAATCCACCTCTACATCAAGACAAACTCTCCATGGAATGATAGGGAGCAAATACAATAGCAGGGTTGCCGTGTTTTCAGTTTTGGAGTCCCCAAATTAAGTGGCAACTCTGCTAATGCACTTGCTCCCTATCCTTGCATGGAGAGTTTGTTTTGATGTAGAAGTGGACTCTCAGGGTAGGGTTGGATATCCCCTCCATTTTGGCCTCACTTTGAGAGCTTTTTTGGAGCTTGGGAGATGATTTCAGAGAAAACCGGTGGCACCATCGTGTTTCTCGCGAACTTTTACATAAGAATCAATGGTCGAATCGCAAATCCCTCACACTTGCAACATCTCCATTAACTAAAAAACCTAAGTGTCGATTTGATTGACAAACTCGATCGACTCATGGGTGCGTCGATCGATTCACAGTTGTCGATCAAATCGGTGTCGATGGAATCACGTTGATCGGTTCACATATAGGTTTTTCGATCGATTCATGTCAACAGAATAGATACCGGTTCTTTTTAAAATTATTTTTCGATCGAATCGGTGTCGATCGATCCACGTTATTGCTTTTCGATCGTTTCATGTCGATCTAATCGACACCGGTTTTTCAGTAATCTGTCGATCGAATAGGTGCGTGTCAATTGTTTTACGATTAAATATTTCGATCGACTCATGTTGATCGAATCCATATCCTCCCCACTGAATACGGTCTGTGCTAGAAAAACGTCACTTTCTCTTCAAAAGCGTACAAACCTAAAAAAAACGAGTCACTTAATAGGAAGGTTTGAAATCAACCTCTGAACAGGATAATGCTATTGTTATTGTTATCAAATGGAATCAGTCTAATTGCATTTCACGTCGCCAAATTCCCTCTCAGTTTTACTTTCCTGACAACATAACCCTTTGAAACTCTCAGCGAATTATTGCTGGATCATATAGAATATGACCACGGCGAGACCACAATCAAAGTGAATCTTCAACGATGGTTCCGAAAATATCCAACACGCTGTGCTCCTAAAATCTGGCTCCGAAATCAGTGATTATTTTAATAGCGCAATAGATATATTAAATTCTAAGATTTATAAGTTCTAGCACCATATGTTATCTTTAAAAGCAAATGTGAGCTTTGAAAGTTCTGTAATATTGACCCCTTATTTCTGTTACCAGGGTGCGCGTACTATGATGATAAACTATATCTAACTATATCTAATATACGCTACATCCTATTTCACTCACGGTATCGAAAATATTCGGCCAGCGATTTTGAATGGCGCACGACGCAATGCCCAGAGTTTGAGGACAGGCGGAGCGCCTTCAGTTTTTGCCTATGCAACTCAGGCAACCGCTGAGTACGAATAGTTGCATGTTTGGATCGGGCGTTTTCCCGTACGCTGTGTGACTTTGACGTGGCAGTTGTACCTCAGCGTTTTGCTAATGAGCTGCAAAAATCTGCATCTTTCCCAAAAAAATGAAAACCCGAGAAACATAAAATCTAGTAATTAATCTGGTAGTAGAATATCAAACCTTGTTTTTTTACGGCTTTGTAAATTTTTATCCATTCAACGTTTTAATTTTTTGGAATTCTATTATTTAAACTTGCTGTGCAACTAGATACTACCACAAAAATAAAATTAAGCAAATTTAATGGAGAAGTTCAAGTCTAAATTGTTGTCAAACAACTAAAAATGTAAATTATCTATGGTACTGATTAAAATTGTTATAGTGTAATTTTGATTACTAAATTCTTTATTTAAAATTAAGTCCGATTCTTTCTTTTCCGATTAAATAATTATTAGGGTCGCCATAGTTTAAATATTTCATTCCTCATCTAAGATTCCATATCAGGGTTGCCATTGAAAGGAAAATGAAGTATTCCTGACATTTCTTTGTTTTCCCTGACATATTTTTGTGATATTCCCAGACAATTGAAGATATGCCAGACAGATGGAAAGACATAATTAGAAATAGTTTTTAGGCGAAATTTGTTGTTCGAAATACTTTGAACCTATCCTTAAAAACAAATGAAGGCGACTAAATAATTTGTCCCTGACATTTTCGCCATTTTTTCTGACATTTCTTGGCTTTTTAAGATTCCCTGACATTTCTAGGTTTTCCCGGTATTCCACGGAAAAAAAATTAAATGTTGATTTAGCATTTATATTGTTAAAAACATGTCTGAAAAGTTTTAAATGCTGATTTTACAATTGAGGAAATGCTAACTTATAACTACGCCCACTGTTAAACGAACAAATTCAAATGTTGTGTCAGCCTTTTTGTAATGTAAAATCAGCATTTGAAACTTGACGGGCTTTTTTTTAACAATTTAAATGCTGTACCAGCATTTAATTTTTTCCGTGTTCCTGACTGTGGCAATCCTGCGTATGCTTTCATATCAACCATTATTAATTTTACCAATTTTCTCAGCTCAGGGACACAACGCCGAGCTCAGATTCTGAATTTCAGAGGAGATTCGATTTAGGATCAGTGTAGAAGCCTCGAAACCGCTACTGACTATTTCAACACTCCTATTGGATATTTCATCCCTATTCTCATTTGAAACTGGTAACTTTTTAATCTAAAATGTTTGATGAGATGAATCGAGAGAGGCAGAAGTAATTTTTAGCCACCCGAGTGCTCGGGGCAATTGCACAGGGACCGTAGCGTATCTTTAAACGCTCGTATAATTCAACTCTCTCCGAGTGAATTTCGATAAGGAAACATTCTATGAGTGGGAGGAACCTAGGCTAGAGGCGGGAGGGGGAGTCCGGGGGTTGATTCTAGATTCTATCCGAGCGCATTTACCCGTGGGATCTCATCTCACCGCCATAATATGCACTGTAGCCGATTCTTATTTTTTTAAATTTTGGAATGTATGCATTGAGAAACGTGGAGTTGTATTCCTGTCTTACAATTATGGACCAGGAGACAAGGTACGAATTTCAGCATTCTAATACATGTTTCTTCACCAAAATTTTACGTAAAACACGATGCGCACAACGAAAATTACCGAAATCAACTCCTTCCGAAGATATTTAATGATTCTTGGTGCGTGAATTGAAACCACCCGCTCATGAAAACTCAATGATCTAAGTGATTCATATCGCGCGCTAAACGTTATCATGAACGTCTCTGTGATACAAAAATCTGGCAACCTCAATCTTGACACTTTGGCTCAGCTATAGCAAATTACTTATAGTTTGAAAAACACATGGTGGGAAATGAACATTGTTCGATTGAGAAGCTTGCTGAAACCGTTGTAGTGCGCGATTTGACTCACGTAGAGCTTTGAGTTTCTTGTGAGCGGGCAGTTCAAATTCCTCGTAACCAATGTGAAATAAAAGCGTTAATATCTTCGTTAGGAGTTAGTTTAAGTAATTTTCGTTGTGCGAATCGTGCTTTACGTGAAATTCTGACTAGGAAACATGTATCAGAATGCTTAAATTTGTACCTTGTCTAGTGGTCCATTACAAATTAAACAGCGGATAACAAGGCTAATTTTTACGTAAATAACACGAAAACGTTCAACAACATTTCTCTCGCTTTTAAAGGTACAGCGACGTAAATTACACCAAAGCGTTTAACAACATTTCTTTCACTTTAAAAGGTACAGCCAAGTACTGCGACTTTAGATTTTTACATTTTTTTCCTGTTTTTATCCAACTGAAGCAGACTGAGTTTTCAGCCAAAACGATTTGGTGCTATTTATGTAAAAATCACCCTTGTTGCTCGCTGATCAATTTATTACTATCGTAAATTTTGTCATGGGCTGCGGAGCATCAAACATATTTCATTCCTGTCTTACGCGGACTTAGTAAATAAATTAAATGTTGATTTGGCATTTATACTGTGACAAGTATCAAATGTTGATTTCACATTAGAAAAATGGTAACTCAACATTGAATTGGTTCATTTAACCGTAGACGTAGTTAAGTTAGCATTTGTTTCATTGTGAAATCAGCATTCATACTTGTCTTACATTTTTTTAACATTATCATCAATATAAGAGTGGAAGGATTCCACCTCTTGGTCGATCTCACCTTTTTCTATTTCACACGAGGAGTTACCAGCTACCTGCACCTGCTCTATCCGCATAGAAAGCGAGAGAGCAAAAATTGACTATCCGAAAAATAAATTCTGGGATCGCTGAATGCGAAACCTCTGGAGACAGATAGTCAATATTCTTATTGATCGCGCAATTGAGAGAATTTTTTGACCTCCTTGGGAGGTTCTATCCGGTTGTGTCTCATGAATCATCAACAATATCAATCGACACCGCTGCCAACAGATTTGACCAATTAGGCATGTTGGTTTCTGATGGATTGAACCTTTTTTAAGACTACCTGACGAGGTGGTACCAAAAACACGGTTTAGAGTTGCAATTCGTCAGTCACCGAACAGGTAGTTCATAATTAAAATAAAACGCACCTGCAAGGTTCGGTCTCAAAAATAGTCCCAGCCCTGAAAATAAAATTCACTTATCGGAGGCAGGCAATGAGACGTCCATAAGCAAAGCTTTGAAGAGATTTCCGCGATACATTTTTCGAGAACCATCAACTTTATTTTCAGAATATTTTCAACGATTCTTTCCTTTCGAAAACGTATAGGATATTACTTTCAAAGCATATAAACACCAATGCGATCAATAAAGCCTCAATTAAAAAAAAAAAAAAAAAAAAAAAAAAAAAAAAAAAAAAAAAAACCTACTGACCAGAGTCGAAGAAAAACCAAACCAACCATTTGGACTGCATTTAGAAAATAATTGTGTAAATTTTAATACTGCTCACATATTAAGTATTTTTACAAGAAAAGAAGAATTTGCATAGTTTTGAAAACAATGTGATCGCGCTGGTTCCCGTTTGCTGAATGCAATCCAATTTTGGCTCATACTAGAAACAACGTAAGTGCCGATAGTTTCTCTATGCAGATTGGAAATTTTACGGGTCAGACATTTTAGTTCCTCATTGCAAAATGACGTCCATTTGGTACCTGGCAAATTCATGGACGAAAATTAAGTGATTTAGACAGTAGCTTGGCAGCCTGCAAGGAAATTTATCGTCTTCGGTGTATAATGGAGCGTTGCGTTGCTTGCCAACTTGTGTCAAAGGTCACTACGCTCCTTTGTCGACACCACTGGCACCCGGCTACATCCTTACCCTCAACTTAATTCTTCCAATTCCTTCACCCCGTCAAAGGATATATCCTCGAAACTACCCCTCTCTCTCCTTCCTGAGGAAGTAGTCAATATGTAAAACATTCTAGTTTCGATTCGTTCGATTAGTTCTGTTCGTGCTGATATATAAGCTGAATGTCGCAGTTTCAATGCTTCTTTGCCAGTGGATCAAAATGAACCCATCACAAAAATCTCAAATTGAAATTCCTTGTTATGAAATGAGAACTTGAAGAAAATGAAGGATGAAAGAAAGAATATCTTGCTCTCTTTAAAGACAATAGTCTCCAAATGGGCTGATTATTGAAACTGATGGAAAAAGCTATACCACTAAATCAACTTCGGTGCTTTTTGAGCCAAAAATAGATTTGTCCCGATCGTCGCGACAGGCTTGAATGAAAATGCATGGAAATCGGCACTTGCCTGTTCTTTCAACCGCTGAACACATTTCTACACTAAAAAAAAAAAAAAACAATTATATTTTGCGGGGTAGTAGGAGGGCTCTTCATCTTTGGAGAGAGCAAAGAAGTCTTGATTTAATCCCCAAATATCGAATTTGGTAAAATTCACGTTTAACTTTAGGACGCCCTGAACATTGTCTCTGGTTCCAACGCCGCACAAAGGATCGAGTCAGTAGGAAAGATCAGATCAAATTTGGAAACTTTAATCGCTTATAGCTCCGTTAATACAAACTATAAGGTTCCAAAATTATTTCATTGGTTTTCTCGTGAAAGGTTTTACTTATAACACCCCTTAAAATTTATAATGTGACGAAATAAACATCAACATATGCAGTTTTAGTCAAACATTCCAGGTCCGACCTCTCTATTTGACTCGATCCACTCTGTGGCGTGCTGCTAGCACAAAACGCGCACTTGTGCCTACAAACCTAAAGGGATACTTCACGCATAGTGCAAAGTTTAGTCCACGAGTTTAAATATTAAAACTAAACAGAAGCGCCGTGCTGACAGCGCGTAACACGCACTGGCCCCTACAAACCTAAGGGGATACCTCACGCATTGCGCAATGCTTGAAGTATCCACTACCTAGGTTTGTAGGCGCCAATGCGCTTGCCGGTCGCTCGCCGCGCCGCGCCGCAGCGTGCTACGGCGCCTCAAGCAACTATTTCACAACAGAGGCGTTGCACAGTATCATACGAAATTGAAAGCGCTCCAACACATTAAGTATGACAGGTATCCTTTATGAGTACGGAGCTTTCCACGCAATTTGCAGTTTTAGTCAAATATATCAGGTCCGACCTCTTTAATTGACTCAATCCACTGTGCGTCGTGAAAACTCTTGATAATCGTGCACCAGGCATCACGACCAACGAAAGCTGCAGATGCAGTTGAGTCTCGGGATTAATGCGATTGGGGACTTCGCCGGAGCCGTCATCAGTGTTGCAATTTTTCATATGATAGCCTACCCTTAATTGCTCCTTGCGGTGCCGCTCGTAAAGAAATGGCAACGCTGCCAGCGACAAAGTGCTAATGAGCCCTGCCCCCCCCCCCCCCCCCCGTGTTGTCGGAGGAATGAGACGAGTCGAACAGACGAAAATGAACCAGGCTTACGACCCCCTAAACTGCACGTTGTCGCCATTTATTTGAGAATTTATGGATTACTCCATTAAAAAAGGACGTATTTAAATAAAAAACAACTATAGCCATTTTGGCATGAGCTCTGAGATCCGTAAGAATGCATGCGGGATAGGGCTCACTATGGATATGGTTCATTTTGATTCGAATGCGTTAAAATGTACGTAAAGCTAGTGCTGGTGAATTTCAACTATATGTAAAAATGACTATGATAAGTAATATACATGGATTACATTTTGCAACAAGGGACCACGATCACTCGCTCTTCCATAAAAGCGCAACTTTCTGCATGGGGGAACCATGGCATACATGTTGTTTCTACAATAAGCCAAAGATAGTGGTTCCTCATCGCAAAATGTGGACATACCATTGTTGCCTAAATGAAAAATTGTAAAAACATTGAGAAATTACCGCTATGTAAACTGGACCACATTTTGCAATAAGAAACCACTATCTCTGGCTCATTTTAGAAACAACGTAAATGCCACTGGTTTCCCTATGCAGGAAGGTGCTTTTATGGAAGAGCCGTAGATAGTGGTTCCTTTTTGCGAAATGTAATCCAACTATACTTTTAGCGTGACACACTGGTAAAAAACACATTGGATCTAGAGTCCAGACTCTTGAAAACATTGACAAGAAAATGGACTCTTGATTCAATCAGATTTAAGCTTAAATCAAGGACCAAGCCTCTTAATTTCAGCGGATTTCCTTTTGATTCAAGCTTAAATCTGATTGAATCAAGAGTCCATTTTCTTGTCAATGTTTTCAAGAGCCTGAACTCTAGATCCAATGTGTTTTTTTACCAGTGAGCTGTTAGGAATCTCTAACTGAAAATTTCATCGGTGATTCTTCTGATTACACCCCAAAACCAATTGAATTTTGGAAGGAAATTGGTATTTTATATTATTGTGAATAATTATATTGCATCATAACTTTCAGAGGTGGGGTTTTCATGAGTGCATAAGGCTATCAAAATCGGCGAAGAGAGAATGATCGTTGAAATGAAGCTGACATGTGGGAAGCGAGCACAAGAAACCATACATAAGGAAACGGGTGATTTCAAATTGTAAAATATATGCTCTGGGCGTAATTTGCACACGTTCGCAAAATGAAAGATAGTGAAATGCTGAGATGCACTCCTTTCGTGTGCTGAAATATGAAACAGGAACACACGGATATTAAAATTGTACACAGTAAAGTTCAATTTGTCGCTTTTTAAAGCCTGGAGCGTCCGTAATTTACGCAATATTCATAGATTCTTGTTCGCGAATTTGATAAATTTAGGAGCGAAAAGAGCAAGGAATATTATAACGTCATATTTCAATTACAGTAATTGCAATCGCTAGTTTCAACACTCAACAGCGCGAGGCTCAGCGGCTGCGTTGCCTTGTGATGGTAAATATTAAACTTTTTTAACCTCACATGATAAACCCAGTTTTTAGGATCATCTTACGACAACTACGATAAAAAATTTCCTGCTAAAAGCATGACGCAAAGCAAAAAGGCAAAGGCTTCCGCACAGAGTCATTAGAGCTTTTTGACGTATCCCAATTTACTCTCTGAAAAAGGCGGCTTGGAAATGCAAAAAAGTGTTTGCATGCTCAATTTATGAAGTGCTGGGTATACATATACATGTCGCTTTATAAAACTCCCATGTCACTTGATCGGAGGTAGGTAATGAATTTTAGAATTTATCTCAATGCTCATCGCAATTTTGGGGTGTTTTTTTTTGTAAAAGGCCACTCTTTTTGAAGCACTCAGCCGATAGAAAGAGCTTTTTGATTTTAACCTGCCTCTAGAATTCTAGTATACTAGAAGCAAAGCGTTCAAATGGCGTGGTGCTCAGCTCAACGAGATGATGAAGGAGGGACCTAACATATTTAAAATAGAATAATATCTGATACCTTTATTTACGCTTCTAATGTCAAAGCGAGGAGGACGATAATAGTTTTTCTACGATTTATTTTTTCAGTGGTAGTGCAGTTTTCTCAAAATTTATAGCTGGAACTTTGGGGAGCGAATTATTTCATCTAAACGGTGCTCATACTTTTTGGGGAACTTAAAATCGCGCCTGCAAAGAATACAGCTGATAGTTTCTCTAGGATACGAACGTATTAAAGCTTTCCCGCTTGTTTTTAATCCCTCGCTCCCCTTGTGGGTACCTACAGGAAGTATTGCCGTCCAAAAAAAAGTTGGAATTTCATTAATTTTTTTAGCTTTCATTTGCAGCAGACTCGTCGAGAGGGTTTCTTACTGTACAGTTGCTTTTTCAAATCAGTCGCTTTTGTTAAAAATATCTGAGCAATTGACGTACATGCACGGAACAGTACCTGAGTATAGAGTAAGGTTTTTTTTCCTGGTTCTTTTTACCCTATCCCCCCTCCGCTTGTGAAAAAGTAGCAGCAATCAACATGAAAAGTTCTAGCAACGTGTTGACTGATGAAGGGCAGGGTATTAGTCACATTTTACCGTCAACATCGCATGAAGCGTGTAAAGACTTACACGGAGCAGAGAAGTACGGTTCCTGTTAAGCATTAACGTTTTTTCCAGTGAACAACGTTTCCGGTCGCAGAAACCAAAATTTGGTCCAGCCAACCAAAGTTTGGTCCCAATGATATAACCTGAACCAAAAAACTTTGGTATTCAATGTGCACCAAATTGCGCGAGCTATTATTATAAGTGGCTATCGATTGTTGGAAATTATGAAAACTGATCCGATACTGATGCCTAATGACAAAAAATTAAAATTTAGGGGATCCGAGAACTGAAAATTCAATGGATTTAGGCAAAAAAATCCTAATTGTGGAAAAAAATTAAATGAGATAAATGTGCAACGGCTTTAAGGGGTTAATTCTTCACCGACTGGCGCAAAGAGCATCCAAACATTTTAAAAACTGACTCTTCGAGAGTACTAAAAAATTTGAGACCAATGAAACGTGTAAAAGAAATTTTAAAAAATAATTCAAGTAGGAAACATAAAATTTAATGCAAGAGAAACCCGAATTGAAGTTGCATTATTAACAGAAAATCTTCAACTACTCGCTGGCGCTTTTACCCCGAAGTACAAATGGTTCATTTAAAACGCTGCAACGTAATTGAGGATGCAAATTTTGACTTATAATTTCAACTCAGTGTTATAATGAATAGCGGAAAACTTTGACACCGCACACTAAATATCGATATTTTTTCAACAAGGATCGGGTTTTCTGTCGTGCTGAAAAAGTTCAGTTTCCACCTTACGGACTCGGAACCTTACTCTAATACAAATAATGACTATACGGACGAAAAAGGAATTCTCCGTCAGAGTGACTCGAGGGGGGGGGGGAGGGTTACGAAGGGAAATCCTGGGGATTTATTGATAATTCGGGGTCGCGCAGGGGCTGCTGCTCGCGGCTATTTCTGCTAGAAGTTGTAAAAAAAAGAAAATCTAGGAGATCAAGAAGGACAAAATGCGAATATATAGCTTTCTTTCAGCCCATCGAATCCTTTGGTTAAACAAATCTTTCGACGCCCCCCTTAAACAGGGTATCTTGGCAGTGACGATTTTGCAAGATGGCGACACCATTTTTCCTCATCCTTTAAATCCATTAAAAATATCGATTTCAGGTGAGGCAAGCAGCCGCAACAAGAATCAGATTTCTAATAGGAAATATCACACTGGCTAAGAACTCGTATAAAAGCAATCAAAATCCTAGGCGTAATAGCTGTGATTTTAGTTTAGCCCGATAGCACGAGGAAACTGTCTCGAGTCTGATGCTATTTATTGTCACCCCTCCTTATTCTCCTCCTGTATAAATCGTCGCCCTCCTGACAAAAAAGCTTAACTGCATTCTACAACGAACCCTGTCGTCCATAAAATTCAATACTTTTCCGGGCTCATCTCAATGTACAGTTCGCTCTTTTGCCAGCCGGGCGGCGAGTTGGCCAATACCGCGTCCTTGAAATGATGCTCAAAACGAGGTCTGACGTATCGGCATATCCTAAATTCCACGTGAGCCTTGTTTCATATATAAATCCATGCTTTTTGGGGCTCACGTGGAAATCGAGACTCAATCTTTCGTCAGAGAAGCGACAAAAAGAGCATGCAAGTCTGCCGTGCTACGTAAATACATCGTATGAGCATTTGAGTGTTGCCGATTTTCTTCTTTGAAAATATTTATTTTCGAAGTGAGTTGTGAATATCATTCCTTGAAATTTGCAGACTTTTTAGATCAAAATACAAACGGGTTCCTCTCAAAACACGGAGAATAAAATAATATTAACAAGTTTTCTTGAAAATTCGTTCTTTATTTAAGGAAATTTGGCTACACCTGATGGCTCATACGGCGTTTTTACTCAGCACGGCAGAAGTATCGTCGAAATTATTTCCGCGATGAGGACACCATCTGTAGGTCGGAGTAATTGCAGTTCTCGTAAACTCACATGGCTGCCGGTCCCCTCGTACGAACGCAATCAACCGATGCTACATTTTTATAATTTCCCGCCAAATCTGTCATCAGCGTCGTGCACGTGCACAAACACAATACTCACAGAAAACAATAAACACCGGAAAAGGACTGATGGATTCACGTTCAAGTCCCGGATTTAAAGGGGTCCAGGGAGAGGGGGTGGGGAGCAATTGGCTTTCGCGCGCAATGATCTCGCCGTTAAGGTATTAAAGCTGGAAATACTGCTGTCCTAAAGAAAAAAGCCGTGTGAGCATTCGGTTGTTGTTAAATTTCCCTTGAAAAAGATTTCTTTCTGAGGAAAGTTGTGAATAATCGCTCTCGAAATTTCAGTTCCGTTAAATTAAATTACGAGCACAATTCCGTATAATATTTAAACTTAAAAACGAGTTGACTCTTAAGGTCATCCGATTTCTACCGACAGGAATGCGGAAACCTATGGATGTTCATACGGAGCTGTTGCATCGTTCAGCATTCTGATACTTGTTTCTTAACCAAAATCTCACGTTAAACACGATGCGCACAACGAAAATTACGGAAATAAACTCCTTACGAAGATATTTAATGATTCTTAGTGCGTGAATTCAAACCACCCGCTTATGAAAACTCAATGCTCTACGTGATTCATATCGCGCGTTAAACTTTATCATGGCAGTTTCTGCGATGCAAAAATCTGGCAACGTCGATCTTGACGCTTTGGCTCAGCTATAGCAAATTGCTTATAGTTTGAACAACACATGGTGGGAAATGAACATTACTCGATTGAGAAGCTTGCTGAAACCGTTCTAGTGCGCGATTTGACTCACGTAGAGCTTTGAGTTTCTTGTGAGCTGACAGTTCAAATTCCTTGCAATCAATGTGAAATAAAAACGTTAATATCTTCGTTAGGAGTTAGTTTCAGTTATATTCGGTGCGCTAATCGTGTTTTACGTAAAATTTTGGTTAAAAAAATTGTATCAAAATGCTTAAATTCGTACCGTGTCCAATGGTCCATTATCATTCTCGATGATGTGCAACTCGGTCCTCAAACTCGGCATTGAAAACGGCGCCTGAATGCAACTATTCCTGCACGATCGATGTCCGTCTCGCGAAACCAAAAAATTGAAGGCGCTGTGCTATTTTCCCTCGTAGTTCTGCCCGTTGCTAGAAAGAAAAGAGCTGAGCGCCATCAATTATTGTGTTATACACACGGAAATCCATCATGCAGGAATAGCTGCATTTCAACTATCAGTTTGCTGACCAATACACGAAAAAATTAAATTACTGATTTAATAATTGAATTGCTAAAAAAAGTGACTGCAATGTTTAAACGTAGATTTTGCAACAAAAAATGCTACTTTAATCACTATTGTAAGGTACTTTCACCACGGGGGTGGTTAAAGTAGCATTTTGTTGTTGTAAAATCTACGTTTAAACATTGCAGTCACTTTTTTTTAGCGATTCACTTGTTAAATCAGCATTTTAATGGGCCTGTTGCAAACTTTTGCTAGAGCAAAAATAAGAGTTGTTTCTTGTAGATAATGTCTCAAAAATCACGATGAGCGCATCGGCAAAGTCTGAAATGCACTCATAACTTCACAATCTGCGTAAGAAATTTGCGTTTTTTTAAGCTTCCCGCTTCAAAAACGATACTACGGCATAGGTGAACATTTTGTTAGAGGAGTCGCTCCATCGTCGGCGATATTCATCATGGCCGACGCTTGCACGCAGTTCCGCGCGTAATTCAAGGAGAGTTCAAGGTCAATAAATTCGGGCGTGGAAAATATGAACGTTAACACACCGATTGTTATCTGGTCTAATCCAGTTCAGGTGTTATCTCGTCCCATTGAACGTGTTTTGGCGGATTGGCGTCGGCTATGATGATTATTGCCGACGATGGAACGACTCCTCTTACAAAATGTTCACCTGTGCCGTAGTATCGTTTTTGAAGCGGGAAGCTCAAAAAACCGCAAATTTCTTACGCAGATTGTGAAGTTATGAGTGAATTTCAGAGTTTGCCGATGCGCTCATCGTGATTTTTGAGGCATTATCTATAAGAAACAACTCTTAGTTTTGCTCTAGCAAAAGTTTGCGACAGGCCCATTGTTTCCGTGTAACCAAAAATTGAGGGCGTTTACCTGTTCTCCGCTCACAGCTTCATCAGTCCCTAAAATTTGAGAGGTAAGCTTTCTCTGCTATATCTTTTACTACATTTCATGCGTTTTATCGGATGTTGAGTGGAGATTTTGCCAGCGACTTGACAACGTGGCAACCCTTCCACTCGTGACGTCGACGTGGGACATTGTCGATGGCAACTCAAGCGTTCGGCTTGAGACGTGGCTGAATCGCAAGGGCGGGAGGGGGTGGGATCTGCAGAGCTCAACGGATTGAAGGAACGAGGGGGGGTAGATAGTTTAGCTCCAGAAATTGACGACGGGTAAACGGATAAAAACGTAATCTGCAATCCGGAAAAGGAGTGCGCTGATACGTCACATAGAGGTGGTTGCCAAACCTACAATCAGAGTGGCATGAAACGTAAGAAAGAAATGAAAGATTGTAAATTTCGGTGAAATATTTCGTGAAATTTCACGAGGCTGTGAGATAAATAATTTTTTTCAGGGGCCAGAGTATGTACCCCGCACCCAAACACATACAAAAATAGAAGGAAGTCATAATTGTTTGCATTTTGCGAAGCATAAAAGGAACAAGTACTTTTCAATATCCTTCATGAATTTCTGAAATTTCATGAAATATTTCATGTGAAATTTCAAGTTTTTATTGTTCATTAAATTTTAACACCCTGCACTCCCTTTACAGAGAGATTTGAGGAAACGCGACTAATGGGTGTCACAACTTGGAATAAAGATTACAGAAATTGCATGAACGATTTTCGTAATCTTTGATCAACTCATCCCCGAATTCTCGTCTCAGTTCCTTCTGTCATTCGGTTTTTTCTTTGCCGTGCCCTTGATTTCCCGGTCCATTCCAATTTATAATCTTTGCAATTGGTGGAAATGTAATCTTTATTCCCGTTTGGGACCCTATTGAGACTTAAAATTCGGGAATTAATAATCAGAAATGGATTCGTACTGCCTTTACTCGGTTTCAGGACATTTCATCGACCCCTGTTTTACCCAACAGTTTACACCCACGCGGAAAATATGCAGCAGTTGCTAAATCCAAGCGTTATATTTTAGTCCGTGTGTAAAATTATGGTGGCAATGTCGAAATTAGAAAATCGAGAGAAAAGGAGGTGTTCGATATGGTGACTCATGTTTTAAATGAAATGTTACTTTCTTCTTTTGATTCATCTTTTTAACTTGTCATTGCTGAATATTTGATTTTGTTCCTATAATAAAAAATTTTCCATTTAGATACACAAAAAAAGAAAAAGAAAAACAAATTATACCTAACAAAATATACCTTAAATGTACCTTTTTCCCTTCTTTTTTTCAATGAAAATATTACTTCATTTTAAAAACATTTACATTTTTAAGACGTGGCAAATATTTGTAAAACCTTTTCAAGCGATGACATCGATATCAATTTCAATGAGCTGTAGTTGTGTTGAAAGAAACTATACTGATGAATGAAAAAGGAAAAGAACAAAGAAGCACGCAATCTATGGTTTTAACCCATCTGTACATTGATCTTTTAGAGTCAAATTACGTTCAATTTTGAGCGTTTGGTTGCGCGTAAACCACGCTGCAGAACAGTAAATGCACAAAGCATAAAGGGAAAAATTAAAGTGCTTCGGAGATCATTAAATTTGACACGGAACCATCTTAATATTTACAGAACAGACTTTATATTTTCCTTTAATACATATTTTGGTTCATCAATTAAAAAGCGAATAATCCACCAGGGTGTGCAAACATTTCAACATCATGAGTTGAAAAACGCTGTCTCCGCGAGTTTCAATATTAGAGCCTAACAAAGCTGAGCAGCTTTCTGGCAGCGCGGAACGCGCAGTGGCGCCTACAAACCTAAGGGGATACTTCGCACATTGCGCAACGCTTGAAGTATCCACTTAGGTTTGTAGGCGCTGGCCAACCGGGCACCGCGCCGCAGCATGCCACGGCGCGGCGCCTCAAGCAACTATTTCACCACAGAGGTTTTGTAACGTATCATACGAAATTGAAGGCACTCTAACATATTAAGAATGACAAGCATCCTTTAAGAGTACGGAGCTTTCCTCCCAAAATAATTCAAGATACTGCGGCACGAAAAGAGCAAAAAAACTCATTAAGTCCTATCATCCATATTTAATAACGTTTAGAATACTTTTTGAATTTCATTAGAAAAAAAATCGACTTGATTTAGGCAGCCACATTCTTGAACATTACGTCGAGAGGATTTTATTTTGAATCAAGAATGGAATGGCCGAATAAAAGCGGGTTTCTGCTTGATGTAAGGGACTTATCTTTTCATATAAGCATATTTTCATCTTCAAAAAGGCATTATTTTTTTCATTGATTTATAAGGAAATCTTTTAGGCGGTAAATTTGAGCATAAATCTGCTTGAATCAAGTCACTTTTGTGTCTTATGAAATTAAAACCATGCCAAACGTTATTGAATACAGATATTAAGACTTTTAGTAATTTTTTTAAATCAAACTGTCATTCTTCCAAGGCCTTATATTTTCATCCAAGAACGTTGTGAGTAATTGTCGTTTGTATTTACAAAAGGACCGATTATCTTTGGGTCTCGATTGGTATGTGGACCAAAATTCCCGTGCCAAAAAAACGTGTGGACGTAAACTACTAGAAAAAACAGGTGCGCGGACAAAAAATCGTAGACGAATTAATGTCCTATAATCCGTTACTCTCAGTATAAAGGTACTCTAGCCAAACTGAACGAGAATACAGCCATACCAAGGGAAAACGACGTATGTGCATTCCAAAGTTGCCAAAATGTCTCCCTCCAAAAAGATTAGGAGCAAGCATTTTTCAATAATATTAGACAGCCTGAAAGTTTGACAATTTGTCTAGGCTTTTGTCATATTGCCTGATTTGACTATTAGCCTGCGACCTACGATTGAGGAAAAACAGGGTTACATCCCACCGCAAACCGCACGAGAGCGCCTCCCTCCGAAACATAGTTGCCAGATTGTGCTGAAAATTCAGCAAATATTCCCATTCAACTCGACATAAGATATTCAGATTTTTTCACATTATCCGGCAACTTTGCTCGGAAATCAAACTCCATTCAGATTCCAATTCGAATTCGGCGGAGCGGTGCGCGGGGGTTTAAATACACAAAATTAATTAACTGAGTGAGAGATAAAAATTAACGAGGTATAAAAAAGTACGCAATGAGTCGGGTCTCTGCCGCCTCGCTTGCCATTGTCTCTTGTGATGTGTTTAACGACTCAGTAACCGGTGCGCACACAATAAAGGCCCCTGTGAAGCGGGTTGCCTGCCTACCAGGCCGCACCGCGCCGTTCCCGGGGTCTCAATGAATTGGGGCCGAGCCGAACTGTACGATTGATCCAGGGTTTCAGTTTTGAGTGCAAAAGAAAAAATACGATAGAATGGACCACTAGACAAGGTACGAAATTCAGCATTCTGATACATGTTTCTTAACTAAGATTTCACGTAAAACGCGATGCGCACAACGAAAATTATACCGAAATTAACTCCCTCTAAAGATATATAATGATTATTGATGTGTAAATTCAAACCACCCGCTCATGAAAACTCAATGCTCTGCGTGATTCACATATCTTGCGTTAAACGTTACATGACAGTCTATGCAACATAAAAATCTGGCAACCTCAATCTTGACGCTTTGGCTCGGCTGTAGCAAATTGCTTATAGTTTGAACAACACAGGGTGGGAAATGAACATTACTCGATTGAGAAGTTTGTTGAAACCGTTTTAGTGCACGATTTGACTCACGTAGAGCATTGAGTTTCTTGTGAGCGGGCAGTTCAAATTCCTCGTAACCAATGTGAAATAAAAACGTTAATATCTTCGTTAGAATTGGTTTAAGTCCTTTTGTGTTATGCGAATCGTGCTCTACGTGAAATTCTGACCAGGTTACATGTATCAGAATGTTTAAATTCGTACCTTGTCTAGTGGTCCATTAAACGTATCTCCCTAGCTGATTATCAAAATAAGGTATTATTGGTACTTAAGGTGATTCGATGGACGTGACGCTATATTTTGTGTCAGAGTGACATGCGATATATCGCATCGATTGCGGTTCTATCTTTTCAGCCACACATCATTGCTCTCGAATTTTGAGATTCTGTTTTTAAAAATTCACGCGCTAATTTTGACAAACGAATTCAACGTAATAAAGGCGCGTGTTTTTCCTCCATAAAAACCACCCCTTTGGTACGTTGAATTTGTTTGTCAAAATTAGCGCGTGAATTCTTCCGTCCTCTAACAACAGAATTGCGATCTCAAAACTCGAGAGAAATGATGCGTGACTGAAAAAATGGAACCAATCGATGCGATGTATAGCATGTCGCTCTGACACAAAATATAGCGTTCATCGAATCACCTTAACATTATTCTGGCTCAGCCTATCAATTGAGCTAACCCACACATAATATAAGAAATATAAGATTTTTTTTAATAAACTACATAACCATTGGAACATTTAAATATAATCAAGAAAATTAATGAGTAATGTAAAAAACACCAATACTTCATCTATGGATAACTCGTCAGATATCAATCACGGGAGAGTAACCTATTATTTTTTGTAATATGTAATTCGTCATTTCCCTCACGAACGAACGCGACTTCATTCCAAGGTTGCAAAATTAGCTCAAATAATTCAATTTTTCACAAGAATATACCTGTGAAATATTCGTCCAAAATGTGTTCGATTTTCGGATGAGGTCAGGAAAAAAAATCCTTGAAATTTTCCATCAGGAATGCCCAAAATTCTCCCCGTAAACATGCAGTTTGTGAGGATAAATTTGGCAACAATCAAACGTGGTTACGTTCTTTTATGAGGGAAACGACGAATTGGACTGCATTTTGCAATTTGGAACCATAAATTCTGGCTCATCAGAAAAAAACACTTATGTGCATAGGGAAACTAATGGCACACACGTTGTTTATAAACCGGGCCAGAATTTATGGTTGCAAATTGCAAAATGCAGTCCAATTATGCGATGCACTTGTGCCCGTTATACTCCAAACTGTGAAAACACTGATACGGGAAATGCGGAAACATCTCGTATTCCTTACGTTACGACAAGGAACAGACCAGGAAGAAAATCAGCGGCGTGGCTTGCTTTTCGATATATCGAATAAATATGCCATTTGACCTTATGGAACAGGATCGATAAACAGAATGTTCGCAACGGACACCTTAATAATCGATTCTTTACCATAGCTTCAAATGGGGAAATATCGATAATCGATCATTCACGCCTCGCCGCTGGAGAAAATAAGACGAGAAGGCTCGCACAGAGGGGGAAACATGAGGAGGGGTCGTAAATTACATTCGAAACGTACGGAGTCGGGGATGATTCTTGGCGAGGGGTGGAAAGGGGGCGAGAGAGGGGGCTGAATGTCGCTGAGAAGCAATTAAAAAAATCCAGGAATTGCGGAAATAATGATAGATTGCCCGCATAGCAGCGGAGCGTAAGGAGCTGTTGCGGAAGGGCAACAGTGACGAGACGTGAATGATCGATTTATCGATATTTCTCCATTTGAAGCTGTGAGAAAGAATCGATTATTAAGGTGTTCGCTGCGAAAATCCTGTTCATCGATCCTTTTTTATAGGTTTAAATGGCAGAAAAATCTATGTATCGTAAAGCACGCCACGGCACTGAAGGGCAAAGGCCTCCCCATGCCGCAATTAAGATTCTTATCGCATGAGTAATAGAATAATGGCGAGGGGGAAGAGGTCGATTGATGCGTATTCTTTAACTCGTGCGGTGAGGGGGGAGGGAGGGGGGTAATGGTGGTAAAAAGACGTAAACGCAATCATTGATTGGCCGTCCTCAGGCAAAGGAATGTAAGCATATTCCAAGATTGCAAAATTGACTCAAACAAGAAGCACGAAATCCTTGTTTTTAACCCATCTGTGTTGATCTTTTATTGTCAAATAAGTACGTCCAATTTTGAGCGCTTGGTTTCGCGTAAACCCCGCTGCAGAACAGTAAATGCACAGAACATAAAGGGAAAATTAAATTTCCCCTTCAGAGATCATTAAATTTGACACGGAACCAGCTTAATATTTACAGAGCAGACTTTATATTTTTATTTAATACACATTTTTGTTCATCAATTTAAAAGCGAATAATCCAGCAGGGTGTGCAAACATGTCAAAATCATGAGTTGAAAAACGCTGACTCCGCGAGTTTCAATATTAGAGCTTAACAAAGCAGAGCAGCTCGCTGGCAGTGCGGAACGCGCAGTGGCGCCTGCAAACCTAAGGGGACACTTCACGCATTGCGCAACGCTTGAAGTATCCACTTAGGTTTGTAGGCGCTGGCCAACCGGCCACCGCGCCGCAGCATGCCACGGCGCGGCGCCTCAAGCAACTGTTTCACATCATAGGCGTGTTCGATTTTTTACGAGATTATTTCTGTGCCATTTCTGTTAAAAATGTTGCCGATTTTT
The DNA here is from genome assembly GCF_918797505.1 of Bemisia tabaci. NCBI lineage: Eukaryota > Metazoa > Arthropoda > Insecta > Hemiptera > Aleyrodidae > Bemisia > Bemisia tabaci. The sequence continues at coordinate 35,965,602 of NC_092801.1, forward strand.
TAACCGGTGATCAGAAGGAAAATCAGGGACAATTTCACTCGAAAACGACCAACAGTTTCCGTGTAAAAGTACGATATCCAGATTAAAATTTTTGCGACGTCAAAAAGTAGTGACGTTCTGTCTTCTGAAAAACGATGCTTTCGTCGTCTCCCGGAGGAAGGAACGTAACTCAATTGCAAGGTTGCAAAATTGACTAAATTCGACTTTTTAGAAGAATCTACCTGTGCTAATTTTTCCCAAAATTTTTCTGGTTTTTTCATGAAATCGGAGAAAAAATCAGTGAAATTTTCAAATAAAAATGCCCAAGATTGTCTTGGTAAGAATTCAGTATACGGAAAGAAATTAGGCAACATTGAAATGTAGTCACATTCCTTCGATTTGTGACCAAAGGGAAAAAGGTGATCTTGGTGCGTAGAATAGAAATCTCCCAGGAGAGTGACTATTTTAAAGCTTGGTTTATAAAATTGAGTTTGTCAGAGTATTCAACAGAAAAATACATGCGATGAATGGAAATACGATGACATCCTTTGGGCGCTCACTCCGTAATCATTCTTACCACTACAGAGAAGCGCATAAGTTTTTTCGGCCTTAAAAATGTCCCAATGAAAATCTGTTGCACTATGGTTCTCTTTTGGACGGTGGGACTTCCCTTCAGAAGACTTGAATCCTCTTTCGAAAAAATGAAAAATAGGAACCACGCGAAAATGATTCTGATTTTTGATACCGAATTCCGTTTGCTCTTAAGGAATTCTAGTGAGGATTTATTGATGAAGTGTTGCCATCCATCGAACTGAAATATTTCGTCACCTTCCGGCCAAAGTTTCACAAGCACCATGCAGCGTTTCATAATTTCCGCCGCCATTTTTTTTCTTACAGTGAACTTGATGATTGAATCTGTTTCAAAATTTCACTGAATTTTATCGGCTGCACAAAGAAAATTCAGTAAAATTTTCGGACAGCCCCGATGAACAATTTTGGTGTAAAAAAATAAAATGGCGGCAGAAATTTTGAAACGTCGCATGGCGCTTGCCTTCAATCTAACCTGTATAAGAGAGAGAAAAAATGGAAAAATACGAAAGATGGGAGGGAAAGTAGATTGAAGAGGACGTAACTTACCTAATATCAAAGAGACGATCCATATTATAACTATGGCCGTTTTTGCTCGGCATGTGGTTGACTTGAATTTCAATGGATGGCAAATCGCGTACCATCTGTCTATTGATATAAAAGTCAGTGTGAGCACAGAGACAGCCACCGAAACAGTCTGTAACAAACAGGAAAACATTTCGTTCAGCGAAGTTGACAGCATTCCCTTTAAAGGTTACATCGGAATCAAATCGCTTCACTTCACGATCAGAAGAAACCTAATCGTGGTGTGAATTTCATTGGAACTACTCTTTGAAATTGACGTATTTCTGTAGAGTATCTATATTGAGAGAGTATGGCCACTGGTGTTACCACCTCTGATTGGCTCAGCCATCTTAGGCTGAATGGAGCCCTTAGGGCCCAAAAATGGCGGACGCCATAAATTAATGTAATGCAAAATGACTCAAAATGTAGTTCTCTTTGCTTTTCGTAACGAGAAATTTACCCTATTGCATTATGGCGACCTCTTTACATATTTTTAAGGCTAATCGTGTGCAATTTTTGAGAACAATTATCTTAGATGTAGTAAGGCTGGCAGCAAGTGCGGTTGGTGAAAACCGTCAAAAGTTGGCAATGACCTCCCTCCCATCCACAAAAACCAAAACAAAGCACCGCCATTTTTGGGTCCTAAGCCTCTCCATGGGGCCCAGTGGCCATACTCTCTCAATATAGGTACTCTATATTTCTGCTGACAGGAACTAGAGACGGGTGGGGAAGATAGGGTGTGCTGCCAGAGTGGCATGTGGCATGAATCAGTGACGTGGCGCGAATGATCGATTATCGTTATTTCTCCATTTGAAGCTATAGTAAAGAATCGATAATCAAGGTGTTTGGAAGAACACCTTGATAATCGATCCTTTTCCTTAGGTTTAAATGGTAGATCAATCGATATATCGTAAAGCACACCACGCCACTGCATAAAATATAAGAAAGAAATGAAACAAGCAGGGAACTCCAACACAATGTGTTGATAAGGCGCGTCATTAACTCGCACATATCAACCCCTTTAGTTTTCATTTACAGAGATTTCAAAAAAGGCAAGCAGCACAACAAGAGAATTCACGATCCAACCCTGCAAGGTCAACGACGCACCTTGACGAGACCGTGTATTGTGAATCTAGAAAGCTATTCGAACAAATTTAAGTTTTTTGATCCGCCTCAAGCAAAATCTTATCAGATTCTTTAAGAAAAGTGCTACGGAAAAATTTAAGCGAAGAAAGGAAAAATTCTGTCGAATTCCTAGAAGATAAAGTCGATTTAAAGGTATTTTGGGGCTAAAATACCCAAATCACCGGTATTATAAATCCCGTTATATTATTGAAAAGAAATTGACTCGGTATAAATGCAATTGTATTAAATATGTCTTGATTTTGTTATTTTAAACGTCTTTTCATGCAAAGAAGCTCAACCATGTCCATGCTTTATTCATTCATGAATTGAAAGTAAGCAATCCACATCCCGAAAATCTACCGATTAGCCGTAAAGAATCGCAGAAACTTGATATACCAGGTCGATGTACCCACTCTTTGAATTTACCAATCAATTTAGTGAGTGCACGTAGGTATGTGAAAGTCAAAATGCTGTAGTCATTTTGGGTGCATTCATTTTTCATGAAACAATTGTAAGTAATTTCAATCCCGAAAAACCATAAATTTTCCGTATAAAATCGAAAAAAATCAAAATATGTCGACTCCCTGACGTGAAAATTAAATTCTACGTGTGAAAATACTTATGTATCGATATGCTGAACAGAATGCCCGCCTCTCCTCGTAATTTACAAACCGTTCCTATACTCATCTCAAAATTTTTTTCATAGCTTTGTGTTATTATCAGCTTCCATTTTAACCCCGGTTTGATGGCCGAATCGGCTGCCCAAAAAACAAGCCATTTTTGAAGGGCTCTATGAGAAATTCGTGATATTATCAGCTCGCAGGAAATCACCTCATGGGTAAAATTGCTGATATAAATTTTCGAGTGCTTAAAATAATCGTATTCAAGAAACTAAGGCATTAAACTATGGAGTCAATTTCGTTTTAATAATATAACGGGATTTACTTGTCTTCAGGTCAAAACTCATACAAGGAAGCCCCTTGCAAGAGGCTAATTTTTTGTAATTTCACTCAATTTTTTCTCCTTTTTATAATTGAATTGCTTGTCACATTCTGAGGTCAATCATATTAAATTGTAATTTATACATTCTCCCCCCCCCCCTTCATTTTATTTTTTGTTTGGAGAAGTTTTGTTGATTTCTTCGGATTTCGAATACTGTAACTTCTCTTCTATTTGGCCGATTTTTATAAATGAGACCTCTTTTAATTCGTGTTTTAACGGAGAGTAAGGAAAAAATTGCTAAATACACGCGAAACAATTTTTTTGGAAAATTGGACGAATCCTAGCGTGACGGTGAAATGGTTAATGAAGCGTAAGTAATTGGGCGAGGGGCTGAGGATCCCGGCCTCGCTTGGCGACCGTCATTAGCTATTGTTCGTCGAGACGCCGACGCAGTGAGCAGGAGCGTGGGAAAGAGAGGGGTAAGTGGATTCCTGTATGAGCCACGTTTAGCTAATGGTCTAATGAGTCTCGAGGCTCATCACAGATTGCACTTACACAGATTGCACTATCAGAGCACGGGTACCAACTTTTGAAAAGTAAAACTGAGGTTACAGATCTGTCAAAGCAACGTTTTGAACAAAACGGAGGAGTTAAATTCTCATTTCGAGAGTGCCGACCTGCTCAGCCATCCTCGAATCAGTTCGCTTGATTCTGCTTATATATGCATATTTTAAATCAGCGCGTCGCATTCTTAGGCTTTTTTTGAAAAAACCAAGTAACGTAGATTCTTGGTATTCACTGCACATAAACTAATGAGCCCCAGAATGAGAAACAACTTTAAATCATAATTATTGATGGATAAATAAACTTTTTACACGCTTTGGAAAATCTCAGAAGTTCGCGGTAGTCACTTTTCGGTAAGGAACTAAGGGACTCGGTTATTGTATCGAGCAGGGTTCGAAACGATCGCAAAGGCGGTATACTACGTATACGCGCCAAAAATGGAAATTTCAGTGAAATATTTGATGAAATTGCACGAGGCTGTGGAATATTTTATATTTTTCGGGGGCTCGAGTACACGCACTCAGTTAAACACACGCAAATAGAAGAGAGTCACCATTTTTAAATTTTGCGAAGCATGAAAAGGAATCGGTATTTTTCAATACTTTTCATAAATTTCTGAAATTTCATGAAATATTTCACGTGAAATTTCAAGATTTTATTTTTCATAAAATTTTGCCTCCCTGTGAGCTGGTTTGAGCTGCACAAGAAACAATGTAAAAGTGGACGTGATTCCTTTTGTGGAAATAGATAAGTGGGATTTTACATGCTTGCGACAAGAGCGTTGTGAACCAAGTAGACAGATGTTGATGCTTCATATGACATAATACAGAATTTTTAAAAAATATGGACTGCCGAGCGGTTGCCATTTTACGTTTGGGTTTGAGGCGCTTCCTGCATGATTTTCAAGGTTATCACCATCCAAATTCTGATTTTAGACATCATAACGAAGAGATAGGTACCACTCACCAACTTTTTACAGATAGTGGCCCACGCGGCAGGATTTTTGTACATGTCAGGATAGACTCAATGACAAGGTTTCTAAATACTTCTTCCTCTAATTGCAACACGCAGGTTTTACATTAGCGATTCTGGAAAATCCCCAATAACTTCACAAGCAAATAGTTCTACTACTTATAATACAGGGTGCCTCACGAGCAACAAAACATAACACGGAACAATTGAATTTTTAAAAGAAGATTTTTTCCAACTTGCTTTTTCTCATACACAAAGATTCAATTTTTCAAAATTCTGGAAGGAACTGCTTTTATTCCTCCTTTTTTTTTGTTTTGTTTTGCAGAGTGCACAAATATCGTAGCTGAACACGCTGTTTCCTATACATAGACTTAATATTACTATGGAATGGCACATGGCTCCTATTCATGAAAAAAGTGGAATTTTTAAGACAATGCTGCCAATTTTTCTTTTATTCAGGAATTTTTTGTTATGTTTAGCAACACAATCACGATATTGGAGAGTTTCATCCTTCCAAAAAAGGTTTTATTTATTTTCTTTTTTTTTCTTTTTTTTTTAGAGAAAACTCAATGATTGACCCGCCGAGTTTAAGGTAGTTTATGCTGCAGTGAAAATAATTTCATTGGTTCTGAAATACGCCATTGTATTTTGAGGGGAGAAGTTCGTTCAGTGGAAAGTCTGGTCTCCCTCGGGGCTTGCAGAGAGCGAACACGGTGTAGAGTGTTCACAACCCCAAAAAAATCGACAACTCCAAAAAAAAAAGCACTCTGTCAAAGGTACATACCGGTGAACTGCAAAGAAGGCAGCACACACATGCACACAAAAAATTCACCGTCTGGTGACGTGTTCTTCTAAAATTGTATTTTTGGACTCTGCGTGACTCTGTAAAAAAATAGGAACAGACATACGCAGGCTTCACAGTTTCTACGAATTTTTTTTCAACGGATGGTTGGGTTGGCCTTGGGTCGAGATCAAACTTTGGACTTCAAGATTCCACGATGTGACATTGTAACTATACTAAGCAGGAACAGTACATTGCAGTCGCGATTTTCACATTCCATGCACGTTTTCATGAAGTGTTTCCTCCATGGTCTCGAGCACAATTTTTACCGTCAATATTTTGGTGATAGTGATCACTTGTCAGGTTAGTACAACTTTCTAACATTCGAAATTTTTAACGAGAAATAATTTCTTCAAATTTCACGTAAGACATTTAATAGAATTTCAGACATGTAGGAGAGATATTGAAGAATATACATTGCGAATGCTGATACTCAAATCCAACTTTGAAACGGGTTAAAATCAATTTAATATTTATGCTGATTGCGGTAGACGCACGGATCCTAAGACAGCATGTTGGAATTCTTTAGCCAACGTGCGTCAGCAATGAGCAAGGTGATTCGATGGATTCCATATTTTGTGTCAGAACGGCATGCGATATATCGCATCAATTGGTTCCATTTTTTCAGCTACTCGTCATTTTTCTCCAATTTTGAGATCGCAATTCTGTTGTCAGGAGACTAAAGCACTCACTTACCAATTTTAACAAAGAAATTCAACGTAATAAAGGCGTGGTTTTTTTTAGAGAGAAAACCTCGCACTCGAGTGCAGTTTAGATATCAGTATCGAGTGCGATGTTTTCTCACTAAAAAAAAACCACGCCTTTATCACGTTGAATTTCTTTGCTAAAATTGGTAAGTGGGTGGTTTAGTCTCCTGACAACAGAATTGCGATTTCAAAATTGGAGAAAAATGACGAGTAGCTGAAAGAATGGAACCAATTGATGCGATATATCGCATGCCGTTCTGACACAAAATATGGCATCCATCGAATCACCTTAAGCTGGAAATCTCAATACAAAGGGGAAAAGCTCACACACAAGCAGAATTTTCCCTCAAAAAGATACGCTGTTTGGTGCTACACTAGTGACACACTACAAGTAGAAAACTAGGAAATTGTGCTTGTGTGTGAGTTGTTGCCACTGTATTGAGATTTTCAGCTTTATGCTGATTTTTAACGCACGTTGGTTGAAAAATTCCGACAAAATATAACATTGTTTGAATGCAAGGCTGTTCTATGTATTTTGCTTTCCGTGTTTCACAGACGCAAGAATCCTCAATTTATTCCTGCATGTGCGAATGCGAGTTTCGTTTTTTATTATGTTCAATGTGTACAAATCACTGGGTATCTTAATATAAAAGAGTTCTTAGCATTAAAAAATCCTAGGTAAAATTTCACTGTTTCAAATCTTTCATATTTTTTCTCGTTGGTGGTCCATTCTGTTCTACTCATTCTCGATGATACCTCACACAGATGGCAAATGAAATTGAATTGTGCCGCACATTATAAAAACCAATTAAATATTTCTTTCCGAGCGTTGATGAATTTTAGAAGAAAAGACCCGCCAGTCTGGGTAATTATTTTAAAAAGAGCTAATTTGATTGAGTTGGGCTTGGAATAAAGGTCCCAATTTAAATTTAGGGTTTTTTTTCAAAGAAAAATTCTCTCCGTGTCCCGAAAAATGTACATCTGAGTATACATATAAGATTTTCTCTGAGAATTTTACAATGTAATGATACATAGGGAAACATCAAGGCAATTTTCAGGGAAAAATGAATCATCAGCGTGAAGTATTTTCTCCTTTTCATGTGTCGCACGAGGCAGTTGCTAAATTTCTGAAAACACCCAAATTTGAAGGTAACGTTTCCCAAACCAACATAAATACACTAGAAAAATTTGGAATAATTTATGAAGGAAACTGGTCGATGCCGTGAATACTGGAAAATACATTTTTTGCAAAGATTTTTCGATCCGCCTTTATCCTACTTTTGTTTTGGTTTCCTGACGCTTTGACGGTATTTAAATACAATTTTTTAGTCGAAGCTTCGTAGTGTTACGACATAAATCGCTGCTATCAAACTAATGAGCTATGAGATCAATACTTCGAACAAAAAATTGTGGAGCCCTTTTCACTGGAAAATTTTATTTGTTAGTCGTTTAAAAAATGGTAGAAAGTTTACACGAGTTAAAAGTTCCAGTATTATTTTGATGGCTCCAAATTTAATTCCCTCCCATTCATTTTTAACTTTAAATTTTAAAAATTTTCTTTGCAAATCTTAAGATTTTGCAGGGGCACAATTTATAAGTTGGACCTACTTTTTTTTATCCTCACAGCTAACTTTTGGACTTCCTCAAACCGGCCAGGTCTCTTCAAAGCAGGAAGACCACCAGAAGCCTTGGGTGGTGGTTCCATGTTCTAGGCAGTGCCGATGTTCTCAACAGAACCACTCCACAAATAGACAAGCGTCCACAACGCCACATGGTCAACCAAACCAGAATCTAACAGCAGGTACCCTCCCTTCTACAGCAATACCGTTTGAAATATATTTTTTTTGAAAACTCTGAAAACAATGAAGGGTTTCACAGATGCTTCTTCATAACGGGTAAAACCTAAAAAAATTTAAAAAACTACTATAAAATGTTTGAGAACTTAAGTTTTCGTAACATATGGGCGTCTTCAATATGTTTGAAAGTCATTTTTAATCATTAAACAAAAATCTGTACAAAATGTTTAAAACTCGATTAGTACATTTCAAATGTTCAACTCGTTTTGTGAAGCTATCATTTTGAAAGCGATTCTAAAAAGTTTCATAGGCACATTTTTAAAATCTATGTAAATAATTGTTAAACAATTGGTTGACACTATTGAAAAGCGTTTTGAATAATGGGTTTTTCAGAACATTTTTGAGATTGTCTTATTCCTTTTCAGAGGGAGGGGGCAATTTTTTTTATGCAAAAAAAAAAATCACATTTAAAATAGGCCAACCAGAACTGAGATTGCCAAAGTTGTCTAATAAAATAATTGCTTGAAAACATATTTGAATTATTTCCTACAAGTTGGTTTCTGAAAGATTGAGATGAAACTGTCATTTTAAAAAAAATCATTTGTAGAACATGGTAATTGATTAAAAAATCGAGCCACAAGCCAAAATACACAAGTATTATCTGGTATCACTCGTCTCTCTTCTTGAATCTCACCTTCTTTTATTTTATTCTACAATAAAGTTGCAAAAGTTGTGTATTTTTACATAGTTTGATAATAGTTTTGTAGCTTTTTAATTTTTTTAAAATGTTTTCATCGGTTGTTCGTAATGCACTGGAGAACATCGCAGTTTGTAGCTGTCGAAACGTTTGCTTAATTTCTTGTAAGTTTTATGTATTTTCTCATCGATGTGTAGTTTGAAATATTACTCGTGTATTTTGGCTTGTTGCTCAATTTTTTAATCAACTTATACACTGGAAAAAAAACACATTGGATCTAGAGTACAGAGTCTTGAAAACATTGACAAGAAAAAGGACTCTTGATTCAATCAGATATAAGCTTAAATCAAAAGAAAATCCGCTCCAATTTTAGAGGCGTGGGTCTTGATTTAAGCTTAAATCTGATTGAATCAAGAGTATTTCTTTTGTCGATTTTTTTAAGAGTCTGGACTCTAGATCCAAGGTGTTTTTCTTCCAGTGTATGTTTAAGGAAAAACGTTTCTCTTGGTGTACAATTAGGGCTGGACTCGAATTCGAAACCCGGTCAACGGCCGATGGGACTCCCTCCAAAAGTCCGATCACCCTTGCGGCAAAAGAAGCAAGCATCCCCTACGATGGCCACTCGACGTAACCCAACGCCTGCGCTAATCTCCAGGATCTGGAAACTGCGAGGGTCACGCGACATCCCCACGGCGTCCTCGAGGGAACACGATCAAGCTCTGACCACGAGGGGGTTTTTTAGTAAACTTTGTTCTGGAGGTGGAGGTGGAGGTGGAGGCGGCTCGCAAGCGCCAGTGGCGGTCAGACCTGACGATCTCCACGAAAACCCTCCTCCACAACAAATCCGCACGACCGCCATCGGAACGAGGCAAAGGGGGTTGTGCTATTATCTAAGACCGAAAAACTGGTGCAAATGTTTCGGCATCGTGTAAGATGGGTCTTCAGATTTACTTTTAGGTACAATCTTTGGTTGCTAGTGAAGGTATTACAGAGCACCCTGTGTACCTACGATGATTTTCAAACAGGCACGATCAAAAAAGATGACAGGCAGTGGCGTGGCGTGAATTGCGATGTATCGATTGTTAAGCCATTTAAACCTATGGAAAAGGATCGAAAAACAGGGTGTTCGCAGCGAACACCTTGATAATCGATTCTTTACCACGGATTCAAATGGGGATATATCGAAAATCGATCATTCACGCCACGCCACTGATGACAGGTAACTCTCAAAAAGTGCGTCATGGAAATTTTCTTCGTCCTGCGTGGAGGAAAATATCGTGGTACTTCTTTTGTCTGGCGCATACGGGTGGAATTGTTCTATTTAAAATGCCCAATGTACAACATGTCCAACAAAAAATGAATCAGTGAGTTCGAAAACACACCAACTCGGGTTTTTTTCGATTTTCACTTTTTTACAGTTTCGTGACACTTATGGATAGAAGCATCTGCAAGCGAGAGGAAATTTCGAAATTGCAATCCGAAGTGCTCGAAACAGCGACGGGAAAAGGGAAAAGTCGAAGTATTTCATTGGAAATACCAATTTTTGGCCATTTCAAGGGAAACGGGTGACCATCCGATCTTGCGGTTTTCTTTTTTCGGTTTAGTATACCTTGTACCAACAAGTTATATAAATATTCAAGCGTTATCAAGGTTAAAAAATATACATTTTTCAGGACAGACTAAGAAAAATCAGTATCTGAAAGTCGGTGAGAACGAAAGCACACCAACACGGAAATTTTAAAACGGTTTTTTTCTGTCACCAAACATGGTGTATCGATTTCAACTTGGTGCTTTACAAAGTCTCTAAGTACTTAACCTTTGACACCAAAAAGGTTTTTCTTAAACTAACTTTTTCGCCCGCTGCGCAGTTTTAGGTGTTTCCTGAACAATTTTTCTCTTCCGAGTTGGTGTGTTTTCGAACTCACTGATTCAAATGTTCATTACAACAATGTCCACTATAAAACAGCCAATTTACAAGTTGTCCATAGTGAAAAAATGTCCAGTGGGCGAATAGTCCATTATACATAAATGCCTTTGAAAGTAATGCTCCATCGTCGACTAGGTAAGTGCAGAAAGAAGTCCGCAGTTTTCATAAATTTTACCTCGGAAAAGCGTAACCTATGTTGTCAGATGTATTAGGTGAGCGTCTTGCAGCTTTGTCTAGGGGCAACTTCGTGAAAACTATATATTCATTCTTGCTTTTAACCTCCTCTATTTCTTTTATTTCTGATTTCACCCACCTCCTTCGGGACATTTAAGACCCTAAGGTTTTTAGATTCATGGACAAAATCTACTACTGGACATTCCTCTTGGAAAATCAATTACTACAGACCAAAAGTGCATTGGAAATGTTTGAGCGGACATTGCTGTCATAGACGTTTCTCGTTGGACATTTAAAATAGGACATTTTTACTGTGCACTCAATTTTAAGGGTTTTAGGTCAGAAATTCTGACACGCACACAGAAAAGGAGCGACTAGTGAGCCTATACAGGGTGATTCAGGGTCAAACGGCCAGACTGCAGGAGCGTGTTCTACAGGTCAAAATAATAATTTTTTGTTGTATAAAGTTTATTACAAAAGTGCCCCCAGTCGTAGCTACGGTTCCCCAAAATTTCGAAAGGAAAACGTTTTTGGCAACGGTTGTGGACAAAATTTCATGAAAATTTGTACATTCCTGTACTTTAGTGCCCTAAATGATCTAAAAAAAATCGAAATCTTAATTTAAAGAGGAGGGGTCGTTTTGGCTCCTGCATGCAGGCTGGCCATTTAACCTTGGATCACCCTGTATTGGGAGAGTACGGACGTGTCAAAATATAGAGCTCTCAGGGCCCAAAAGAGCAGCCAACCTTGTAATACGAAATATCATACTGCGAAACATTTGATTCCAATATCGAACAAAGATGGCTAGGAATGTTCATAAGCGAACGTTCCTTCTTGAACATGAGTAAATTTATGGAAGAATGGAGTGAAAAACGTGCCTCACAAACGATGAGTTGTAACCATTGTAATGATAAATCACTCTGGATAATTTTATTTCATAGGTTGACTACTCTTTTGGGTCCTAAAAGTTCCTTGACGTAATCTCAAAATTACATACACGTCCGCACTCTCCCGATATTGGTGTTCTGGAGGCAAGTAACTTAGTAACGTACTCTTTGGAGCGAAAATTAAACTACAACCGTGCGTGGCTTGTTCTTGAGCCTTTCTCGAGAGTAATTCCCGTTCACAGCTTGAAATCACCTATATTGACCTTTTCCCCTGAATTCGGATCCTCTTGACAAATTGTTTTCAGAAGACAAGGTCCTTTTTCAAGATTCTACGAGTATAGCATTAAAGCGATTGCAAGTTCTTTTTTGAAAAACCTGAATGTCAGTCTACAGGCTCACTTTGAGAAATGTGATAAAATCTGTGAAAATAGGGTATATCTTCAAATTTTTCCATGATGTTTTGCAAATTTAAATTAGATTTATATAATCTTGTTCTCGCCTAAATCTATCCATTAATTATAAAATCTTATTTTTAATTCTAATTTTATGTGAGTTTTCATTAAACTGTTGAAAACTAAAAATTGCCGAATTATTCCATTATTGTAATTTATAATCACCACAATCCTTTCCAATTTAGAGGAGCCGTGCCTTTTTCTGTTTGATTTGTGAATTTTAGACATTCGTGACTCTAAAAACAAGTGACTTTCGCTAAAGAAAAAAAGAAAATTTTCCTTCCAATTTGTAATTGAAGATGCGTTTCGAACCTCCAGGTGATCATCTTTAGTTTTCCTCTTTACACGCCTGAAATATCAAATCAAAAGGAGAAAGGCCAAATGATCACGAACCGACGATCGGTCGATATTCCGCCAACTGCGTAGGCAAAGGGAACATTGCGTGGGCTACGACCTTGAATAGTGGATGATATTAAATTTACTAGGCCTTGTTCACACGAGCGCGGTTAAGGGAACTTTGGAAGAACTTGTAATGACTTACCAACAACTTATTCCTCACCCCCCTCCCAGTTTATGGAACTAATTCGTCCAAACTGCCTGGTTAAGTACTGGAAAAAAACACATTCTATCTAGAGTCGAGACTCTGGATCCAATGTGTTTTTCTTTTTCCAGTGAGGCCGTCTTGATCAAAATGCGCTCCATTTTTCCAAGGTTGCGTACGCACGCAGCTGCCCTGCGCATTTTCAAATAGCGTACCCGTCTCGGAATTTAAAGCGATTTGCACTGGAATACAGATCGCGCGAGATTAGAGATTGAGTTCTGCCCGCGCCGCCGCCGTGCGGAGAGCGGCCAGCGCGAAACGCGGATTAGCGCGTGCAAACCTAAAGGGATACTTCAAGCATTGCGCAATGCGTGAAGTATCCAAGTAGGTTTGTAGGCATTAGTGCGCGTTTCGAGCTGGTAGCACACCGCGCCGGAAGCCTGGGGAGTGGACGCGATGCTTGAAGTATACCTATAATTTTGCAGGCACTTCCTACGATAATTTTTCGCTAAAAGTTCAAAGTTTCGGAAAGAGCGACGCCAAGAATGGCACAATTTGGGCCAGAAGGGATTTTTCTGAAACCGGGCCCAAACGATACCTTATGATACCCTAAAACTCTGGTAAAAATTTTAGCTTGAGTATACGCACCGTTTTTGAGAAATGGGGGGGGCAAAGTTGCCAAATCGCCATCATTCTGGACAGCATTTTTACAGCAAAAAGACGGGAAAAATGGACGAAAAAGTTACACTATTGATGGGTTTGGGCTGTAAATGTTCTTATTGAGCCCCCGTGCATGTAACTGTGTTCAGTTTCAAAAATTTTGGACGTACAGTGGTCCAAAATGGGGAGAAATCGTGGACAGATAAGGATTCTTTGTCAAACTTTTTAAAAATGGAAGTAAAATTGTTGGTCTCCTGCAGAGATCATGTGAAACAATGTTCTTATCGGTCTTCAATGCATTCAATTGAGTTCAGTTTATCAAATTTTCATCGCACAATGGTCCAAAATGGGAAATCAGTGGACAAATTAAGATCTTCTGCCTAACTTTTTAAAAATGATGTACGACTATTGGTCCCCTGCAGAGATCATGGCGAACAATGTTCTTATCAATGCATTCAATTGGGTTCAGTTTATCAAATTTTCATCGCACAATGGTCCAAAATGGGAAATTAGTGGACAAATTAAGATCTTCTGTTGAAATTTTTGAAAAATAACATGAAACTATGAGGTTTTTCACTAGATTCGAAAGGTGTAAATTCAAAATAAGTTAGTAGCCAATAAAAGCTATCCATGTTCACTGTTTTGAACTGAACAAATGAGGTCTGGAAACGGTAATTCAGGAGGAACTTAGCTTTTGGATCCTTAAAATCCGGCTAACTGGGTGGTTTTTGTCCTAGTTAGTTGTCAGAGAATAATTGTAGTTAGAATAATACTTTACAATAAATCCTTTCTAAGGATTTAGGAAAGGTTAGGTTAGGTTAGGTTAGATTTCAACAGAAGATCTTAATTTGTCCACTGATTTCCCATTTTGGACCATTGTGCGATGAAAATTTGATAAACTGAACCCAATTGAATGCATTGATAAGAACATTGTTCGCCATGATCTCTGCAGGGGACCAATAGTCGTACATCATTTTTAAAAAGTTAGGCAGAAGATCTTAATTTGTCCACTGATTTCCCATTTTGGACCATTGTGCGATGAAAATTTGATAAACTGAACTCAATTGAATGCATTGAAGACCGATAAGAACATTGTTTCACATGATCTCTGCAGGAGACCAACAATTTTACTTCCATTTTTAAAAAGTTTGACAAAGAATCCTTATCTGTCCACGATTTCTCCCCATTTTGGACCACTGTACGTCCAAAATTTTTGAAACTGAACACAGTTACATGCACGGGGGCTCAATAAGAACATTTACAGCCCAAACCCATCAATAGTGTAACTTTTTCGTCCATTTTTCCCGTCTTTTTGCTGTAAAAATGCTGTCCAGAATGATGGCGATTTGGCAACTTTGCCCCCCCCCATTTCTCAAAAACGGTGCGTATACTCAAGCTAAAATGTTTACCAGAGTTTAAGGGTATCATAAGGTATCGTTTGGGCCCGGTTTCAGAAAAATCCCTTCTGGCCCAAATTGTGCCAAAAAACGATCGTTTTTGGCGTCGCTCTTTCCTTTCGGAAGATGATGTTTCTCTTCACTGATCCGGTCACAATAATGAAGCAACAAAACTCTCTCACATATTCACAACAATGAAAAGTAGTTTCGTGTTTTTTTCGCTGACACAGAGGTTTTGACGGAGAGTGGAGAGGTTGAATGGGGCGATACGCGTGATAGAACTACTTACACACTTCGAGTAGGTCAAATTGTGCATTTAAAAAATGAAGGAGAATCTTTTTCCGCTGACTTAGAGACTTTAACGCAGAAGTAGAAAAATTGAATGAGGCGAAGCGTGTGATACAACTATTTCAACCTTCGAGGAAGTAAAATTGCACATCCACAATATGAAGGAGAACTATACCATCCGAAGTATTCGGTTCCGTCAAACACAACATTTAGTTCCGAACGGATTTGTAACGGAATGTTCGGTTTGTATGACGAAACTTATGAGGTTAAAGTAATTAATGAAAGAAGTTCGATTACATGAACCGAACGTACGGTTAAACAAATTATAAAATCGGTTTTATTCTAAAGAGTGAACTCTCAGTGCACTGTTTTTTTTTTACGAATATTTATGACAAGGATGTAGTTATCACGTCACAGTAAGTGGAGGCGCACCGATTTTTACGAAGCTAGTATGAAAGCGTAGAATTTTTGAGAAGATTACTGCGTAAGCATTAAATATTTAGAAAATTACTGCTTAGGTATTGAACTTTTCACAAAATTACTGCGTAGGCGTTCAATTTTTGGAAAAGAGCCTCCAAAAAAGGCTGACTTTCGCCCCTTTTTCCGTATTCGATTCGACCATTGAACCAAGGTTTAAAAGGAAGCTTATAATAACAGAAAACTCAGGAAAAAATTTCAAGATGAGTATAGGAACCGTTTTCGAGTTACGGGGGGGGGGGGGGGGGGGGGGGGGGGGGGGGCAAAGGGGGTAAAAACTCCGGCCTTATTTTTCGCTATTTTCTTGTTGAATTGATGTGTCTACGGGGTTGTTATCGTTATTTACACACTTTATACACACCGGCTCCTACGTATTTTTACACGCAAAATCAAGTTTTTATGTTGACGAGTCGATACATCGATCGGTTATATCGATTTTCTAAGATTCTTTACAGAAAATCGACGATTTAATTAGATTAAAATTGTTCATTTTTGATTCAAGGATGACTAAATGCACCCAATATGACTATAATAGACAGACACCTACAACTTATAAAAAAACATTGTTTCGCCAAGAAATGATTTTTTTCAGGGTTTTGTCTGAAAAGTATGGCAGCAATGATTGAGATTTGATTGAGTGCAATTTTCCTTGAAAAGAAATGAAAGAATCGGTTTTATCGTCATCATTTCTATGATTCTTTCTACCTTAAAATTTCCATTGCATCGCTCAGTACATTTGCTGCAGGTGGGAATTTTCCATCCACTTTTCAAAATAGATTTTTCGCCGTGAAAACGGGCGATAAGCCCTGATCCCAGGCCAGTCCATCCCTGGCGTAGCTTTCTTTTGGGAAAAAGATTACTCAAGCGTTATATTCTGTGAAATTTCTCAGAACAAAATTTCATCCAAACTGATAAATATTTCACAACATGTGCGTGCGTCATGAAAGAGGAGGCTTTCATCGAAAATGTCTGCCATCAATGGAAGATCCCCGCTTCCATTTTATGAGAAATATGCGAGGTAAAACGCATGACAAATGAAATGCGACGCAAATCTGTGCAGTGAACAATTCTATGACATTACTTTTTTGCCATGCAAAAACGTCCTATGGAATTTCGAACGTTGCTCAATTTCGTTTGCTCAAACACAAAATTTCTGGTGAACTTGGGAATATTTGGATTGCATTTTGCAAACAGGAACCACTAGCATTCCAATGTTGCTAAGATTGTGCAACTTCTTTTGTCTTGGAGGAAAAACCCGATTATCTATTAATAGTTTCTATTTTACTCGCTAAAAACTGTAAATTTAAGACAAAAATTATCATCTAAATTTCATAGTTTTTCACGATTTTTGCAATTTTATTGCAAAAGATGAAGTTGCACAATCTTAGCATCATTGCAATGCTAGTGGTTCCTTTTGGCAAAATGCAATCCATTTATCATCCAGTTTTTCAGAGAGTAACGTTCGTGGTTTGATCTAGAGTATCTGTGATTTTCAAGAAAAAATGCTCATTACTTTCTTCAAAATACATACATCATTCGTTGAAATTTAGCAACATTCGAAAGTTGGATGAGCCTTCATAGAGGAGTTCTCATTAAACATTGACCTTTTCAGACGAAGCCTTTTTTCGCCTGGAAGCGAATTGACAATAAAAAAAGAGACGCAAAAAAACAGAGGAGGGGAAAGGGAAAACCGCATAAAAACTTGCGCAAATCAAAGTCGTGCGGTTCCATCAAAATCGCAGTATCGAACAAGCTTTTCTGAGGTGAGCACCTGCTAATGTAGCTCTATAGAAATTCCCGCCGAAAACAAATAACTGCATCTTCAATGGCACAATGGGGCACTAAACGAGGTACGAACTAAAAACTTTGTTACTCGTTTTCTCTTCAACATCTTTCGCATGGGAAATGAGTCACACAAAGAAAAGTTTGGCAATCAGTACTTACGGAGCTCCAGCAAGAGAGCCATTGTTTCCAAATTTTATCGTCAGGTGCAATTTTTTCCGAAGGAACAATTTTACAGAATGGTTTGAGAAAATCTACTTTCAGCCAAAGAGACATTTTCCTGAAATTTCCAAAGAGTCGCAACAACCTATCCTTTATTAACGAATACATTAGCCGGTGGAATTTGGCAACAGCTGCGATGTCACTGCTCAAGTCACTGCTCATATAACTGTTTAAAATTAACTTAAGTTGGGTAACACAAACGCAAATGACATAATATTCGAGTTTGCTTTTGATTCGATTCATTTGTGTTTACATAAATCCAATGATATAAAAATACGATGTGAGCATAGCAGCAGCCTGATTGTTGAAATTTTGTGTTGTCGGATGGACATAGATGACATAGGTTCAATGGCGAAGCGTGATTGGTCGGCTATGTCTTATCGCTGCTTTGTCGGTTGGAATGGATGACAAATTAAAGGCACCTTTTGAGTATCCGACAGTATGTCGTCCATTTCACCCGACAAAGCACGACAAAGCAACGATAAGACAAAGCCGACCAATCACGCCTCGTCATTTAACCTATGTCATCCATTTTCACCCGACAAACACACAATTTCAACAATCAGGCTGCTGGATCGATAAATATATAAGTAAATATAAAATATTCAGTATAAATTACGAAAATTCAAGTCACAAAGCATGAAGGTAAAACAAGCGGGAAAGTTCTAATACTGTCGTATTAGAAAAGCGCTCAGGTGTTAGTCAATGTATTTAGTGAAGAAAGGAAGTATAAACTTTGTCGACTTGGCTGGGTAATGGAAATAAAACATCAGCTGATAGCAAACAAAGGTTACCAAGGAAACCGTAAACGCGTATTTTTGTTTCCCGAAAATGAGCTCACCGTTGAGCTCATCAGGCGCGTTTTTTTGGCGCGTGTACGTAGTATACCGCCTTTGCGATCGTTTCGACCCCCCACTCGATACAATAACCGAGTCCCTTAGTTCCTTACCGAAAAGTGACTACCGCGAACTTCTGAGATTTTCCAAAGCGTGTAAAAAGTTTATTTATCCGTCAATAATTATGATTTAAAGTTGTTTCTCATTCTGGGGCCCTCTAGTTTATGTGTAATGAATACCAAGAGTCTGCGTTACTTGGTTTTTTTTAAAAAAAACCTTAGAATGCGACGCGCTGATTTAAAATATGCATATATAAGCAGAAGCAAGCGAACTGATTCGAGGATGGCTGATCAGGTTGGCACTCGTTGAATGAGAATTTCACTTCTTCGTTTTGTTTAAAACGTTGCTTTGACAGATCTCCACAACTCTGTTATGATTTTCAAAATTTGGTACTCCTTGCTCTGATAGCCGGGGCCAGCAGGATAGTGGTAAGTGCAATCTGTGATGAGCCTCGAGACTCATTAGACCATGTGCTAACCGTGGCCCATACAGAAATTCACTCCCCTATCAGGCCAAAACAGTGCACAGGCAGGCACAAAACCCAGGTAGTGTCCCGGTCCTGGCTCGGTTCGCCGCGTCGCTTCCCAGCTGAAGAACAAAAGGCGACCCTCGCGGTCCTCGTCACAGTCAGACCTAATTACTTTCACTCGATTACCCATTTCACCGTCACGCTGGGATCCATCAAATTTTCGAAAAAATTGTTTCGCGAGTACTTAGCAATTTTTTCCTTACTCTCCGTTCAAAGACGAATTGAAAGAGGTTTCATTCATAAAAATCGGCCGAATAGAAGAGAAGTTACAGTATTCGAAATCCGAAGAAATCAACGAAACTTCTCCAAATAAAAAATAAAATGAAGGGGAAAAAAGAAATGTATAAATTACAATTAAATATAATTGACCTCAGAATTTGGCAAGCAATTCAACTATATAACGGAGAAAAAATTGGGAGAAATTACAAAAAATTCGCCTCTTGCAAGGGGCTTCCTTGTAAGAATTTTGATCTGAAGGCAAGGATTGAATACCAGCGCAATACACCATACAATACATGGTGTGCCTGAACAAACATTTTTTTTTGTGTCAAAATCGAAAATTCTTTATATTTTTTAACTACAATGTCTCTTGAGTCGTTTAAGCCAAAAAAAAATTCCGTCAAGATTCTGGAAAGTAAAAGCGCTTTAAAAGTATTCTGGGGCTATGTATCCTAACTGTGTCCACACATGGTTTCTGTTCAGCACATCCATGTGTAAGTATTTTTACGTAGAATCTAATTTTCACGTCAGGGAGTCGACACATCTCGATTTTTTCGATTTTATACGGAAAATTGATGGTTTTTTGGGATTGAAATTATTATTGTTTCATGAAAAATAAATGCACCCAAAATGACTATCGCATATTGATTTTTATATATTTGCACCCACGAAATAGGTTGGTAAATTCAACGAGTGAGTGCATCGACCTGGTATATCAAGTTTCTGCAATTTTTTACGCCAAATCGGCAGTTTTTTGGGATGTAGATGCTTACTTTCAATTCATGAATGAATAAAGCATGGACATGGTTGAACTTCTTTGCATGGAAATACGTTTAAGATAACAAAATCAAGACAATTTTAATGCAATTACATTTATATCGAGTCAATTTCTTTTCAATAATATATCGGGATTTATAGTAGGTACCGGTGATTTGGATATTTTAGCCCCAATAATACCTTTAAATCGACTGTATCTTTCAGGAGTTCGACAGAATTTTTCCTTTCTTCGCTTAAATTATTCCGTAGCACTTTTCGTTAAGAATCTGATAAGATATTGCTGGAGGCAGATCAAAAAACTTAAACTCGTTCGAATCGCTGTCTACATTCACAATACACGGTCTCGTCAAAGTGCGTCGTCGAAGAGTTGGATCGTATAAATTCTCTTGTTGTGCTACTTGCCTATTTTGAAATCTCTGTAAATGAAAACTAAAGGGGTTGATATGTGTGAGTTAATGACGCGCCTTATCAACACATTGTGTTGGAGTTCACTGCTTGTTTTAGGCTTCATTTGAGTTCAACGATCAATTTCGATAAGAATTACTCTACCGCTAAGAAATTTTCTTATAGACAAACGATCGAAACTACCTGCGCATTACGTTAAAAGCATAAAATACAGTTTTCACAGCTTTATTTATTTTAAAAATGGACCCCCCCCCCCAAAAAAAAAGCCTACATATTGATGAGCTGGTGCGCCATTTAAACGCATTAGCACTAGTATACTAGTACTCAGAGGCAAGTCGAAATCAAAAAGCGCTGCCTATCGACTGAGCGCTTAAAATACGATTGAAAGAAATGGAATGGTAATAGACGGCGCTTTAAGGTACAAAAAAGGTTCAACGTGGAAAAAGCTCGTTCACCTATGTATGCCAAACCTTGTCTCGCTAAAGAAGGAGGAATAGTAAGGAGTGTGCAAACAATACTTATTTGATACTTAACCTCTCTCTTTCTTAAATCCGTGCGGAGGCAATCTTCTTGACATCAGTTCTAAATATCGACTCCTCCTCATGAGGGAAATATTCACGTAAAAGAGTCATAGACGCATATATTCGAAATGTCCGTTCAATCACCCGAGAACTACCATGCTGAGAAAAAACCACCAAATAATCGAATTTTGCCAAATTTACTCTTGAAAATGCGTGTTTTTGAGAAAAATCATAAATATATTTATCAATGAAAGTTTCAGCCACTTCAGATTAAACTACGAACAAAATTCTGCGCAAACTTATAGGAAAAATACTGAAGAATTTTCCTGAAAATTCATGATGTGTCAAAGGAAGTTTGGCAACGCCTGAGGGCTCATACAACGTATTTCCATCGCCCAATCGAGTGGCATTGATGATGCGCGTCATTCTACAAGCATCATAACGATTCGAAACCACGCAATAGCCCACATGTAGACGTATGTTCAAAATTAATGACTTCACTAGCAAATTGATGATGAAACTGTAGAAATGCGTAAAGTTGTTGTTGTAATCGTCGAAGGGGAAACATGTATAGGGGGTCACGACCCCCGACCCCCCAGGAGAACTTTCTCATTGGTTGAAATGGGTGGTTTTTAAAAATTAAAAGGAAAAATGACAGATTAACTAAAGGGCATTGGCGAGGCGTGAATTATTGCTCATCGATATTTCCCCATTTGAAGCTGCGGTAATGAATTGATATTCAGGTGTTCGTTACGAGCACCCTGTTTGTCAATCCCATGGAGTTGTAATGTAAGTGGGAGAGCTGGCGCCACTTTTAAGCATTTTCCAGGTCCCGAATTTTCCAGGTCCAGGACTCCTGTGTGACGCCGGGTCACCTTTTCGATACACGATCGATTGTTTGCGATACACGGGTACCCGGCCATCCGATGTAAACAAAGAAGATAGGAATCACCAGGTATTCCTCACCGCCATTTTGGATCGAACATGTATCGAAAAAGTGACCCAAACTCAGCGCACACCGGGCTCGGAACTCGTCGAGCAGAACATGGCGCCAGCTCTCCTATTTACATGACGACTCTATGTACTCTATGATCAATCCTTTCCGATAGGTTTAAATGACAGAACCATCGATAAATGGCTAAGCATCACGGCACTGCTATATGATCTCTAATAGGTGATTTTAAAGGTCAAATTCATACCTACTTTTGCCGCTCCTCTGACGTAAGGGCGTATCTCTGTTTTCAAGTGCGCCCTGTCTTCCATATAATTCCATGCTTTCCGGGGCTCACAAGGAAAAAGAGGTACGTCCTTACATCAGAGGAGCGACGATTTATCGATTGTAGCCACCCGCTCCTACCAATAGGATTAGTCCATTTTCTCTTTGTCTACTATCAATCTCAATAATCAGCTGAAACTCCAATTCTAGATCCACAGTCCGTATAAATAACGGTTCCCAGTCATAGTGCGGAGTTCTATGATCTCCGCCCCTATTTAAGTTTTTACAGGGAGATTGAACGATTGAACCAACATCATGGTCGGACATTTTCATCGAATACCCTTCATACAGTCACGCAGAGAAGAAAAATCCCCGAAGTTATCAAGGACTTGCGTTTTTTTAGTTTTCACGTAGATAGAAAAGTATGACAGTAAGTCTGCCGTGCGAAGAAATAACGCCGTATGAGCATTCGCATGTTGCCGAATTTCCTCTCAGAAAATATTTATTTTTAAAGATAGTCACGAATATTTTGCCTTGCGATCTTCAGACTATTAAGATCAAATTACGAACGGAATTCTCTAAAAAAAATCGAAGGAAAAATGTTTATAAATATTCCCGAAAATGCATGTTTTATCGAGGGAAATTTGGCAACGCGTAAAGGCTCTTACGTCGTTTTTCCTTAGCACGGCAGAAGTCTGTAATGCTGCAAACGGATAAACTAGAACAGTTTAACTCAATAATTGAAAAAGCTAGAGCGTATCATGAGTTTCTTTTGCCCATTTCGGTATAATTTAAGCTTTAGCTTAAAACAATGCATCTCGTCTGTAAAATTTTACTGTTTTTTTGTAGTTCTCTGAAAATTTGACGCATAAGGTTTGTGCTTTTTTTTATCTCATCATACACTTTGATGGAAAAAAATAGTAGCTTTAAAAACAGAAGCTTTCACCCCCGAGGAGCCAACCATATTTTTCTACTTGAAGGCTGTGACATGACATGTTAAAATTTCAGATCCATGCAACTGAAATGTCATAAACAGGTTAAGTTGACGCCATTATGGCACCCATTGTGGGTCCCCAGTTGTGGAAGTGAAAGTACTTTTGCTGGATCCTTTTCCAGCTCCACGTAGGAGGAACTTGAAGCACGTGATCTAAGTGCGTCAAGCAACCATTCGCGTGCCAAAAGGGGGGATCGTTCAGGTCGTTGACAAATTCACCGCAGTGGTGTGAATTTGAGCAGAAAAGTGCGGTTTAATTTTTGAAACTTAAAAGTACACTTAGTCGTGTGAGATTTTAGGATTCGTGCGGTCAACTCGTCAAATGCACGCTTTTCGAGTGATTTTTAGCGCCTTTCTGGTAATTTTTTCATGTATATGTGCACTGACTTTGGCATGGTTTGAATGATGATGATTGAAGATGTGAGAAATAAAAGTATCCTTAGTCGCGAGAGATTTTAGGATTCGTGCGGCCAACTTGCCTAATTCATATACTTTTCGAGTGATTTTTAGCTCCATTCTGGTGATTTTTTGATGTACATGTGTTTTTCAGAAAATAGATTGAAAATTGAATGATAATTTTGAGTTAAAAAAAGCTTAAATTTAAAGTTGCAAATAGACAAAATCTATACTGGAAATCTGGGTTTCATTTAATATTTAATTTTTTTTTTTTAAAAAAAAATAATCGGTAAATATTAATGAGTAATCGTGTTACCAATAAAACTTACTTCATTACCGATTAAATAATCGTTCGTTTTCATTTTAATACAACGTGCATTCTTCCAAAAGCTTTGAAATTATTTTTATTTAATTAAGTTTTCATTTGATTAATATTTACGTAAAGTTTTAATTGATTTTTCCAGGCTGAAGAAATATTTGACCGTTTATGTTGATAAGTCTTATTTTAAAGGATTGAATGAAACCTTAGTGAGAAAACCCCAGTAATTAGAATGAAAGTTTTTTCCTAGAATGTTTGAAAAATCTAAAAATTGCTGTCTACCTATTTTTTCCAACACCTGATTCACTTTGGTATTTGCAACATTTGAAGCTGCATTTGGAAAAAAACAATCAAAAAATATAAAAATGACAGTTGTTTGAGGTTTACGGGTAATTGAAAAAGTTGGACATTGTTCGTTTTAATCTTATTCGCCGCAATTCTAACATGACATTTCTATCTGATTCTACTCATTGCATTAACTCCTGTGTAAGTGGTATTGTTCGGTAAATAACTATTGTAATCTTGTCTATGACACATTATGATACAGAAAAACTTAAAAACCGACAGGGGAGACCAGGGGGACATACAATACTTTAAGCGCACATTTCTATGCAACTAATATATTTTTACTGTCCAGCTGTGGAAGGCGCACGCTGAAATATGGTCAGTAGATTCAAGAGGGTTTGCTGTCGGGCATACTACCGACAGATCTCACACGGAAACGTCAAAACCGACGGATGAAGGTCATGGGGTTTCACATCGCGACGCAAACATGAAAAATGCACTTGGCTCACAACTCGAATGGCTGAGCACACTCTCCACGAAATTCGGTAACCGATATGATGAGATATATTCACAAAATTCCGCCAAGAATGATTTAAAAAAAAAAAATTGCACAATCTAATTACTTAAATTACTGATACTATAAACATAGAGCTGTATTTTTTATATATGTTAATTGAATCGCATTTAGCAAAAAGAAACCAGCAGCGAGATTACAGTGTTTTCAAAATTTTGCAACTTCTTCTTTTCTTTTAATGATACTCCATATTCGTACATTATTAAAACTTACGCAAATAATTTACTTAAAAAATGGACAGTTTCTAGGTGCGAAGTAAAACAAATTTGCTTCTCTGGGAAATTTTTTAGATGATTATGATAAAGCAACATTTTCACAAAACTGTAATCGCGTTGGTTCCTTTTTGCCAAATGTGATCCGATTATGCACCCACTGTTTCAAAAGCGAATACTGTACCTTTAATGAAAAAGCTAAGAAATTTAGTAAAGGGCAAAAACCCTCTCGTATGTCCCTTGACTAACTGAATATTCACAAACATGCGGTTTTAGGTTGATGTACATATTTACATCGAATTCGTTTCGAACTAAGGCAAAACATTGACATTTTGGAACTCGGAGAACTTAGTAGCAATTCATGAATCATACCACATTCTGGATGGGAGGGGTTTAATTCTGCGAGACGTAAGGCAAAAGTTGTTGCAAAACGCAGTTTTTTCCACAACTACTTGCTAAGCGAGCAAAAAAGTTACTTTTTACGTGGGAGTATGATAAGTGTCTAGCGTAGTTTGATGTAATTCTTCAGGGGTTTAAGACCTGTGTCACGATTGCGAGCCGATGGAGGAGGAGGAGGAGGGGGAGGGGGGGCTCAAATTATTCAAATTTCACACGAAGGATAAGACCTCGATAATTCGAACAAATAAGTTCTGGTCGAAGAATCGTGTTTTGAAGGTTTAAGAATATACCTGTCTAAATGGCAAATTTGTGGTTCAATATAAATGAAGATATCACCGTTCGAAAATGACACCATATTCCTTCATTCATCACAATACTACCGTGATAGTGAGGAGAGAAATAAGTGTCAAATTTTCAAAATAGAGTCTCCTTCAAAATTCGTCTTATCTCTTACATATGGAAACACTGAAATAGATAAAACAGCAAAACACATTTTAATTTTATAAAAACGAGACATATGAGAAGCCGTTAGTGCGGAAAAATTACGTAGTTTGAGGCAAGACAGCAGTAAGTGACATTATTCCTCCAGAGAGCCAATAGAAACAGTGCTTTCAAGTGAAATGTCACCCTCTTTTGTCGATTTCTAGCCTAAAAATGTGTTTCTTGTGTGTCCAAAACGCAACTACGCAAGCATGCAGAAGGTAGCACTTACGGCTGTCTTGCCTATCATGAAAATGAAAAATACCCTTCTTATGTAATTGAAATAAAATCAGCCGGTTTTAATAATCCGAACAATATCTAAGAGTCTTTCGGATGATGCGTGGCAATTTGACAAAGAACAGGAGGTTTTTTTCAATAAAATTTTCCGCTCAGACGCTTCTAAGCCCGTTTTCTCAAAACTTCATTTTTGGACTTGCTACTGCTATCCTCTTTGCTATAACGGCAGTAAAGTACTCAACGTACTTTCTGCTACCCTAATTTCATGCAAGTTACTTCGAACTACTGCCGTGCTAAGGGAAAACGCCGTATGAGCCTCCAGACGTTGCCAAGTTTCCTCCGATAAAAACCGGAATTACTGGGAATATTACGAATATTAATTTCCAAAAGTCTCAGACAATTTTGTACGCATTTTAATATAAAATATCTGAAAATTTCAAGGAAAAGTATGCATGAGTGTTGTCAAAAATACATGTTTTACCAAGGGAAATTTGGCAACTCTTGAATGTTCATACGGCGTTCTTCCTTGGCACGGCAGACTACCGTGATGGATGACGTCATCCCTCGTACTCTTCGTCAACCCATATCTTCATTAATGTTGGACGTGGAAACCTGGCTTCTTAAACGGATTTAATTATTTCTTGCTAATTCATACGTTTATACTGTTGAAAAACGATTCTAGGACCAGCGCAGCTGACCAGTAAAATTGAAAGAATTTTGACTTGCCGACACATTTTTCTGAGGGAAAATAACCCGTAAAACACGATTGGCACATTCAAAACGAGGAAAAGTAACTCGTAAACCGAGAAATATCGACGGTGCAAGTCGGCAATCACATAACTCGTTTGCGGTGTCTGAAAATCTCCGCAACTATGTTATTTTTTTAAAGGAGAACAAATGGACATGATTCCTTGAAGTTTTTGCAGAATTTTCCTCGCACATAGAAGAAAAATCACGGCAGTTTTAAAGAATTACCGTTGAGTAGTTTTCCGTTTAAAAAATAAAGTATGATAGGAAGTCTGCGACGTCGCAAACCGAGTTATGTGATTGCCGACTTTCACTGTCGATATGCAGTTCAAAAAGCGCAACTTTTCCACAAATTTAAAACGGCCTGGTTGCGTACCGAACCGTATGACGTCATCCGGCACGAATCGGAAGCGAGCATAGGTTTCTATGACTTGCGTCAAATGTATTTCTAATCCTGGTACATGGAAACAGTAGGAAAGTCAAAACTGTAGTTTTAGCATCAGAGAACCGAATCTCATCCATGTTATGTGTAGTTGATAAGCAACAATTCCACATTTAAATACGTTTTATTTGAGCAAACAGCAGAGGAAAATATGAGGAGACAGCAGACTGCCGAGTACATCATTTCCATCATTTTTTTGTGATTCCGGAACATTTGAAATTCTTTCGAGTCTTTGAACTTTTTTAAAACGAGTTTATCCGGGATATTTGCTCCAAAAATACGCAACGAAAAATACGTGATCTTCTCACCTCCGCTGTTGAATATGCAGTTGTCGAAAACGTTCCAGTTTCTTGTTTTTTGTTTTTGTTTTGCGACCTTAGTCCCATTTTTAAAGTACATTCTGTGACCAATTATGACGTAATAAGGACTAATAAAGGAACCTTGATGCTCATACTCGTTTTATTTTACTTACATTTAGTATACATGCAGAGGTTCGAAAAGCTTCGGCTCCTATCACCTCTGCATGTACCATATGCAAGTAAAATAAAACAAGTATGAGAATCAAGGTTCCTTCACGGAAAAAAAAGTTCTGCCATTTTAATCGTCACGACTGCTAAAGGAACAGCCCTTGGCTGTTAAAAAACGGCACAGCATCCTGGTTATTAAAATAACATTACCTTTGTCTGTTATTATAACAGGCGCTTTGCTGTCACATTGACAGTAAATGAATGTAACAACGACAGCAAAATCTGCTCAACCTACATCAAATAGTCTGTTACACTGGCAGCGCAGCTGCTGGCGTAAACGCCGGTTCCCCATCAGATTGACGTTCATGCTGCTTTCGATTTAACAGCGGCCGCTGCTGTCGAAAAAGCAGCGTCGCTGTTTTCATGACAGCTGGTTCGTCTTTGAATTTAAATCCACGTTGCTGTCGATGTAGCAGCGCTGCTGCTCATGTAAACGCAAATTCGCTCTTGAATTTTCATACACTTTGCTGTTAATGTGGCAGACACGATGTCACGCAGCTGTAAAAAATCATGGTCATACTTACATGCTTGTCTAAATAGCTGATAATTGCTTAACTGGTTTCAAGTAAATGATACAAAAACCATAGATAATATTCCGGTCAAAGTAACATTTACAGACTAAATCAGTTTCACAATGAGTTAATTTCACAAAGATTTTAACAGTTTAAATGCACAAAAACACTACATTAAGTACATGTATACAGCTTTACAGTTCTCGGCGGGGCAGAATTGATCATGGCCTAGGGGTCGGCAACAAATTATGTGAAGTACATTTTAAACCCTTCCTCTCCACCGGTTATTTTCTTTTTTCCAAATAACCCAGCTTATCACTCGCGGCCTAGTCACATATTGCACATAAACTGTATTACACATTGAAACACTTTACGTCATTAAGACAATGCCCCGTTGGCGTCATCAATAAAAACAACGTCAGAACCAAACAGCAGATCGTGCTTATGAGCTAAAAACACCAAAAATGTATTATAAAAGGTTTCAAAAAATTCTACCAAGATTAAGATTTGCTAAATTATCACTTCATTTCATTTCAAAACAGCCTAAATTTCTTTGAACAAAAGAAAAGGAAAAATCGCACAATGGAATTCGGTCGGAAAGTATAGAGGACAGGGCTGATAGTATAATCTACAGGAAACGAAATCAAAAGAGCGCCTGCATTTAAATATGTAAGGCACGCTAAAAATAATAATTGGAAGCACTGGACGCAATAAACCTAATTGAGTTGAGAGTGCGTGTAATGTCAATGGTGAAGTTGAAACCAAAAAACACAAATATAAAGCAGAAGAAATTTCGAGGTGAATGGATTCATAGTAATGCTTTAAACAATGGCGTCTGCCCGCAACTGATTCCAGTGTGCCCAAATTTGCTTATATCATAAAAGTTACTTTCCTACGGAGCTACTAATTTTGCAGATCGCGCACTGAGCAAAAACTAATCACTTTCTCCGCCAAAATTCACTCGCAAACACAATTTGAGCACGATTTCGAAACGCAAGCGCAAGACTTCTCTGACGCAAAACCACTGACTGTTGAGCAATCGCAATCCCTTTAAACACTGACATGGCCGCATCAGCGAACAGACTGGAATGCGCGAACAATGTCGAAGGAAGAAAGAGCCGAACGCCAGGCCCGGGCGGTTGGAGTTCTGAGAATTTCCCTGACCGGGCCCTTTGTCAGGTTGGCGCGCAACCCTCGAGAAGGAGGGTGGACAGTGGCGGGTAGGGTAGGAGAGGTTTTCTGCGTCACCGCTCGCAGCGGGGCGATCGACAACTGTATACAACTGCGCATGCGCGCTGCGCCGATCGCGCGGGACTGGCTGGGATGGAATGCTCCGTGCAACGGTCAGCATTTTACTGTCAACTCGCTGTTAAATGAGAGGCTGCTATTTCGACACCCTCGCTGTTGCTTTAGCAGATTATTTCTGCGAATTTAACGGCCTTCAAAACATTAGACCAACACCTGCACGAGTGTAAATTTAAAATCCAAACGAATGTTAAAATAACGTGTGGACTGTAAAATCAAAAGTCAATGACAGTCATTCCAAGAGCTTCAGGAACTGTTGATTTAATGAACCGCACCTGACGTTAACTCAGCAGTCGTGTGATGATGGAATAACATACAGAATGTTATTTCAAAAGCAACAATAAGATGTTGAGCTAACAGAGTTGCACACTTTTGTTTCAACATACTTAAAATGTTAAATTAGCAGTCACGACAAGTAAAAGAACAGAGAAACGTCAAACAAATTTAACATTCAATGCGACTGTTAATATGACAGGTCTTTTTTTTCCGTGTTTATTAGTCCTTATTATATTATTTGGACGTATTTCTGCCAAAAGGAACTATGTGCATTATTTTTGTTTATATATTCAGTAAAATACGTATTAAAGTATTTACCATGTGATGATTAGACCTTAAAGCAGATCTTTTTATATTTTGTTTTAATAAAGAATTTTTACAAACTTTTTTGGGAAAATTTAAATTAGAGAATTATGAACTAAAAGTAAACTAAAATTGATTCGATCTGGAGTCATAGAGATGGTGAAAATATTGAGTAAGATACAGAAGTAGTGAAGGAGGTATAGAAATTACAGAGGATACTATGTGCATAATGACATGAGCCTTGTTGTGCATATATTCTTAAGACTCTCAGGGCTCGTGTCTAAACGCACATAGTTCCGTTTCGTAGAAACACGTCTATTTATAGCTGCTACTCCAATCATGTTTAATCGATTATGACGCGTTACAGACAGGGAGCAAGGACCAATCTCGAAAGAGCGTGACGTCATGGATGAACAGATGAGGCTGCAGCCGCGCGCCATCAGAGACTGGAAGCAGAAGATAGGTTTGTCCTCCAAGCCTTCAACATCGACAGGGATCACCCCGGAGATGCTGCAAAGGCGACCGTCCTGGAAGGACAGAGTTAAGAGTGTCAAAAAGAAAGCGTGGGGCGCTGTGCGCTCATGGAGCGGAAGCTTGAGCGCAAGTTTCAGCGGACGGAGGTTCCAAGACGACCCGAACTTCGAGGACGTCCAGGGCACCCCGGGACAAAGAAGCCCTCGCAGCAACAACAGCAGTCCTGGGAGGAGAAGAAACTCTCAGTCACCATCTCACGATCGTAGAGGACCTGCCGCCGCCGGGAATCAGAGGCGGTCCTCCTCCAGGCGCTAGAAGTAGGGCCTTCCTCGGACCGCGTTCAGCAGAGAGGAGCCAAGCCACGTTAGTCATCGTCAAATTTAATCGGGTAATTTAATTGTTTACATGAAAATGGTTGTGCGGATTTTTGTGCAAATTTCCAGAAGCACTTGATTTCGTCTGCAAAGGGCATGTACTTGCTTATCTTCTCAGCGTAATATTATTATTGTTATTATTATTATCTATATACTATTACTATACTATTATCTGGCCGCTACGCGGCCCAACCCCCTGAAGGCGCTCCGCGCCATCAATGGGCCGCTTCGCGGCCCTATTTTCACCCTCTTACCCCTTATCAATGTTGATTTTATTTTTCCCCTAAAAAATTACGATATGAGGTATACTTTACTTTCAGAATGAAATAGTTTTTGGTTTTGATGAATGAAGACATTTTTTTTTTTTTTTTGAAGTCAAAAGGACGCGTTTTGGAGTGACTGCTTGATGAAATATTGCAGTAAAACAACGGACAATGATAATCAGGTAATACTTAAAATAGCCAGGAGATGGGGATCGATCCCACATCGTGATTCAAACGGACGCATACGACGTGTTAGACGACTCGGCCACCGCTCATATGGAGATATTAGGCGTGAATCTTGTGTAGATAAGTATAGAGCTGATGCGCAGGCTACCTAGCTACTGCGCAACCCTCTCGACCACTGCGCATCCTCCCGCGCATAGCGGTAGCAGTCTCGGAGCATTCCGTAAATTCACTCAATTTTATAACGTGATTTTAAAAAAAAACCTGGGTCCTATTTCCAAAATCTGATCAGAGCGGGCTCATCTAGGGCCTATTACCTGTCGATATACGCAAAAATCATAGAAATCGGCCCGGTAGAACGCTCAAACGAACTATGACAAAAAGTATAAATTTACATTGTTTAAATGGGAGAATTCGCAACTTTACCACGTGATATAACAAAACCTGGGCCATATTTTGAAAATCTGAAAAGAGTTGGCTTATCTAAAGACAATTGCCCGTCGATAGCCGCACAAATCATTAAAATCGGCCCGGTAGAACGCTGGAACTAAGCTTCACCAGTTACGCAAAATTAGGAGGTCTTTGAGCTTATATATATGATTATTTTACGCGCAAATAGATGGTCACAACCCCTTACCAATTGTTGCAAATTTTCAAAAATCGCCAATATACGAAATAAGTTCGATTAAGCGGCCAAAGCTCTAGAACCGACGGCTATGACGTATAACGTGATGTAGACATGTTTGTCTCCAACCTGATGAGTTCGTCACGCACGTCAAATGAAATGTTGCAACGTCTGAGTACGCATACGGTGTTTTTCTGTTGTACCATAACGTGCGTAACATCGATCTCCTCGAACAAAAAAGGGGAAAACAGGTAGACATTTACATTCAAACCCTCAAAAAAGCACTCATTGACGCATCAGAATACGCACGATTCAATTTCAAAACTTTTAGCGGCTCTGGTGCTTGCACTAGAGCTGCTATTCCGGACGGTCCCAGCTGGGGAGTATCAATGGACCATGTTACATTGGAGAGACCGCGCGTTGGTTGATGGGAATCGGCGCCATTTTCGACTACGTACCTTGTCATGACTTTATTTTATTGCATATTGTTTTATTGTTAGCCAATGCTATGTTGTGTAGTGTATTTTTGGAATCATGGTGATACAGTCAATAATTCAAAACTTGTCTGTGCTTTAATCTCTTGATGGAAAAAATGTACTTTACGTTCAAAATTTGAAATTTTGAATTTTAAAGTTTTCGCGGTTTTTTGGAAGAATGCAGTGGTTGGAGCTTCCTAGGCATATTACTCGATATCAGCTGATAGCAAACAAAGGTTACCAAGGAAACCGTAAACGTTTAACAACTAGGACCGTCGCCAGAGCCGCTTTCCGACGCGAATGCGTTGGAGCTTACTGCTTGTTTTCAATTATAAATGTTTTATTCACTCACTCAATCCCATGGGTATGGTTTTTCTGAAGCGTAAACCTCATGGCTGCGTCCAAATTTTGGTCAACATTTTACTTATCATAAGAAGGTTTTAATCAGTCTTTCATAAATATAATTTAGCAGTATTTTGGAAGAAGAATGTAAGATTTGAGGGACAATCTCTAAAAAGGGTCTTCAAGACAGAAACCGAACCCTAATTTTTTTCCATGTATTATTTTTATTAAAGTTTTTATCATTCGATGTGTGATATAACATAAAAAGTGGAATTTTGAGCTTAGGAACTTTTTTCTGATATGCTCGTTTGCTTATTCATGTCCTTAAAATTTGGTAAAAAAAAAAAAAAAAAAAACACTAAAAATTTGGTAGACTTACATTTTGAAACCGTTTTTTGATAATTGTATAAGTTGGCTTGTTCCAACTGCATTATTTTTATGTGTATTAAGTAATACGGGGCTGGCCAGATTGGCCTGGTGGTTAGATCGTTGGACTCTAGACCAATGGGTTTTGGGTTCGAATCCCGGATTTTTAAGGAACCTGCGAGTGGATCCGCCGAAACTAGGCCTTAATCCCTGAAAGCCTGAAGCATAGATGTGTGCTAACACTGACCCAATGCTCATTCAAGGTTGCAGAATCCTCAAATGGTTTAAAAACTTCTAATGACTAAAAAAAAGTAATACGTAAACTGAACTCAGCGGAGTGGTAACTGACGTACCTTGCGACAAAAAATACAAATAAGAGGAGAAGAAGAAAAGGAAAATTGTTTTTTTACTAGATCACCTGGAACGGGGATATGCTATTTTCGATTTAATCGACTTTTACATCTCATTTCCAGGATCTTCAATTTTTATTAGATTGGCAAGGATTGACTGACATACACTGGGAAAAAAAAACCACATTGGATTTAGAGTCATGACTCTTAAAAACATCGACAAGAAAAAGTACTCTTGATTCAGTCAAATTTAAGCTTAAATCAAGAACCTAGTCTCTTAATTCGAGCGGATTTCCTTTTGATTTAAGCTTAAATCTAATTGAACCAAGAGTCATTTTCCTTGTCAATGTTTTCAAGAGTCTGGACTCTAGATCCTATGTGTTTTTTTTTTTTCCAGTGTAAGGTTCCAAAAAATTTTATGGTATTCATACTGGACCAATATTTGTCGAATTTTACACACTTTAAATATTAATTCAAGTATACTGTTGGTTTATTTTTGACACAGTTATACAAGGCTGATCGTGTATTTTATTCTTACGAAAATATTTTATCTTATTATGGTAATCAATTCAAATTTTTACAAAATGTATCTATTCGATAAAATCGTTACATTCTCTTGTGGCCTTGTCATTTTAGGATTGATTCTTTCGCAGAATGTTTTGTCTGTAAAGTGCCTCAATGTGAAATAAAAATAAAACCAACTGACTTTTGAATTTTTTTTAGAAAATCTTCTGCAAATGTAGAACCTGACAATTTCTTTTCTCAGATCCATGCCAGTGGGCCAACGTATATATGTTTGATTGTCCTGACTTCAGTTGATCTTATTTTCGATAGGAATAAGTTGTTGTAAAGCAGACACAATCAGAGAATTCTAACCTAAGCAGTCTGTTGCATGCAAGATTTTGCACCTTGCATTTTTTGGATCCAAAAGGCGTGCCTCTTTTACAGTCTAAAAAAATAAGTGTTGTGCGTCAAAAAATAATCAAAATCTAGAGAAAGAGGGAGATGTATTTGAAAGTGCTATATCACGCAACTTTTCACCTCGTAAAATTTTTTATGAAGGCCTAATGATGCTCTCTTTGAAATCCATCAGTGGAAAGGACGTTCTACTTTTTAAAATGGGTGAAAAAAATTCATCTAAAAATAGCCGATACAATTATACACAGCTCAAGGAGTGGTGAATCAGTTTGACGTCAAATAGAGGAATAGGTGGATAGAGGAATGGTTTAAAAAAAAAACCCCGAGGTTACTTCAGGGGTCACCAACTACAAGTTCCTGACGCAGAAGCTCCAATTAAAGATTCTAATTCCGAACAATGATGTTGACAATTTTGGCATTGAAGTACATTATTACGTAACTAGGGGCCTCGCCCTCTGGCCGCTGCGCGGCCCCACCCCACCGAGACGCTTTGCGAGATAGAGCATTCTTATCTTTAGACTATCTCCTATCGAAAGTCGTAAAAATCATGAAAATCGGCGGGGTAGATTATTTTGTCGAACGAATTTTCACAAAAAACGAAAATTTAGATTGCTTAAATGTGAGAATCCACAACTTTATCACGTTACATGTAAAACCTGAGTTATATTTCCGACAAATGAATAGAACGGGC
The DNA here is from genome assembly GCF_918797505.1 of Bemisia tabaci. Classification (NCBI taxonomy): domain Eukaryota; kingdom Metazoa; phylum Arthropoda; class Insecta; order Hemiptera; family Aleyrodidae; genus Bemisia; species Bemisia tabaci. The sequence continues at coordinate 36,000,817 of NC_092801.1, forward strand.
TCATCGAGGGGATAAATTCTTGAAAATCATGGAAGTTGGACAAAGTAGAAGCAGTGGCGTGGCGTGTTTTGCGATATATCGATTGATCGGTCATTTAAACCAATGGAAAAGTATCGATGAACAGGGTGTTCGCAGCGAACACCTTAATAATCGATTACTTACCACAGCTTCAAATGGGGAAATATCGATGGATCGCACAGCGCGCCACGCCAATGATAGAACGGTAAGACGAGCAGTGACAAAAATTGAAAATTTAGGGACCAATGTAGGTACGGATAATGATATTATGGTGATTGATGATTACCAATGTAGGTACTGATAATGATGCGACAGATGCTGACAGATGCTGATAATCACCAACATGCGATGGCTTTCGAGATATTCCGCATTTTCGCTCTCTATTTGTCTCCGCTCGGAGCGAAGGAGCCGTGAACTTTGACCCTCGGCGAGCGATATGAAAGTGCATAACTGCCATACTCGAAAGCCAGCTTTACGTGGTAAAAAAATGTAAGTTTTGTGTTACGATGTTTTAGGGGAAAAACAGGAAAAGACTGCGATTACTGGCCGAACAGCGATACATAAATGAAGAATCTCCGTCACAAAATAATTCTCGACAACAATCACACAATTTTTGAGCTTCCTCTTATTACCACACAGTATCTCAGTAATTCTTCTATCACTTGTTTATATATTCATTTAGCATATTTTTTAACTAAAAAATTCATTAATTTTTACTCTTATAACAAAATAAAAGTTAGAGTAGGTATTTTTGTTTATTTCTTTATTTTTGTTTTTGGTTGACCCTCCGTCTTTTAACATCTTCCCCAGATCCGTTCGCTGAAATGTCGTTGGTGTACGTCAAAAAACGAAAAAAGCCTGACAGTTCGTTAACCGCAGGAGAGATCAAATTCTAAGTTTTCCACGACATTTTATGCTCGTACTTTACAACTCGCAAGCAGTGCTGGTACATTTAAACCACGTATCAAATCTCGAACGGTACATGCATTGATTCTAAAATTAATTTTTTTTGGAAAAATTTAATGTCGGTTTCCATCAGTATCATTATTCTCTAAACTGCAAAACGTGCTCTGTAAGATTAATGGACATTTGATGACGTCCGTTTAAAATATCCGTTCATTTTTCCGAGAATCTTGCGATTTTGCCGCGCATTTTACAGTGGCGTAGCGTGCTTTGCGATGTATCGATTGATTTTCCATTTACACCTATTGAAAAGCATCGATAAAGAGGGTGTTCGCAAACACTATAATAATCGATGTTTTACTATAGCTTCAAAAGGGGAAATATTGAAAATCGATCAATCACGCTTCGTCTCTGACATTTTATACTAGGTTTGCACGTAAAAGTACTGCAGAAATTTCGCCAGAACATTTTCCACACAGAGACGACAAATCACCGAGGTTTTCAAGAAGTGACGGTGAAAAGTTTCCTGTTTTTAAAATAAAGTATGACGGGAGGCCTGTGTCAAAGATGGGAAATTTCATGAAATTTATTGAAACCTCTGGGGATAGATTCAGGAGGCTAAGAAACGCCTCGAAACAGTAATTCTAAATTTTGAAATTTCTTACCCCAAGCGTAAAACATTCGCGCGTTGCAAATGTTTTCGTTAATGTTAGAGGTTAGGTTGGGGTTCTTCTCTTTGAACTCCTCTTTTTGCCCCCTCTTTGTGTCTGGCACCTTAAGTAGAGTAGCATAATACCTTAGCATCAACGGGAAGACCATCTGAAACGCTTTCAGACCTCCAAAGGTTTCATCAATAATTCTGAAAAAATTAATAAATTTCAACTTATGTGAAATTTATTCGAGCCTTGGATGCTTAACGCTGCTTTACAACTTGGTGCTTTGCAAAGTCTCTAAGTACTTGTCCTTTGGCACCAAAAAGGTTTCTCTTAATCTAACTTCCGTGCCCGCTGCGCAGTTTTAGGTGTTTCCTGAACAATTTCTTTTTTCCGAGTTAGTGTGTTTTCAAACTCACTGATTCAATTCCTGTGCGCTACAATTGTGAAGGTCAGAACTCGGATTGCAAAGATGGAATGTCGGAAGAGGCGAAGGTTATATGAAAACGGCGGATTCAGTTCGGAAAGAATTTTTCTACGTGAAAATGTGCAAAAGCTTCCGAGATTCCACCTTTGGGCTTCCATTCCTTCTTTTTCTGCCGTGCTGTGGAAGAACGCAGTGTGAAGTTGCCAAATTTCCTCCCCGAAAAGATTTAATTTTGGACAAAATTATGAATATTTGAGGAATTATATATAACAATGTCGGATGTGAAAAATTACCTCTTTTAAACACGTTCAAAAAACTGTTCTGGCATCGAGAAAATTTTGAGAAAATACTTGAGATGTGATCTTCGAGATCTGCACATTATGCCAGAGCTAAATATATTCAATTTTTGTGTGACCTAAACAGTTTTTTAAGCGTGTTTCGAAAAGGCAATTTTTTATATCCGCCATTGTTACATATAAGGCCTCATTTGTCCTTGCGATTTTTAGATTTTTTAAGATGAAATTACGAACAAAATCCTCTGTAAAATTGGAAAAACATATTTAAGAATTTACTGAAAAATTCATGATTTGTCAAAGGAGATCAGGATCAGGCCAACAACGCCCAAGGGCTCATACGGCTTTTTCCTTAGCAAAGCAGTTTTGGTCGCTAGCTTTTCGTCATTTTCTCTCAAAAACCTCACCGAGCCATACTGATTAATTACTCTGCCTCGATAGTGGGCAATGACTTCGTAAGAAAAGTATACCAGAAAAAGTATTCCAACTCTCTGGTATACATTTTAAATTAGAAATACCGTATTCCTCAGACAAAAAACTTACTTTGCGTACATGCATAAGCCTTCTTTATCGCAAACCAGTAGTCTTCAAATGAAGGCAGTTGTCTGTTTTCGTTTCTGACGATTCATGATTTGACTAATCACGGATAAAAGAGGTATTCACCGTGTGATATGATTTTCTAGATTCAATAAAAATATCCAAAATATATAGTTTTGTTTTAAAATTCCTGGTTTTTTATACACATTCTGTGAGCTCAACGTCTTGGGTACATGAGGGTTTTTACTATATTTTCAATAAGGTGTGTGAGTAATTCTATGATTGAAGGTCAAAATCGACCGCAAAGAAGCGACGCTCAGGAAAAAAACTTTTACCAAGTGACAAGCTAGGGGACCAATGGGTCCATGGGGACGCCGCTCGTTTCGGAGGGTTTGCGTAGACAAATCAACGCAGGAAAATGTTGTTTTTCCCCCCTATTTTTGTTTCTCCCAACCGGGTGAAACGTCGTTGGCTCAGTTATTGTGGAGATTCCAGTCAGAAAAAGGTCCAAATTTTGCACTGAAAAAATTCGAGCACCTAAATGTTAAGCAGTGTCATATACCTTTCAGATAGAATATTAATGTTGATCAAGGTTTTTTGTACACAGAAAAATGCATGCATATATGGAAGTATCTTCGGATCATTAATTAGAACTTTGAGTTGTGTTGCTCGCTTGAGTTTCCAAAGAGAGTGACCGGAGTTTTTAGTTAGTGACTCACTTAGTTAGCTAACTTAGTGAGTGCGATCCGATAATCTTAAAATTACTTAAACTATAAAGAAAATTGTCTAGTTACTATAAACTCCATGTAATTACACTGAAAACTTAAGTATACCTTTCATAAAATGAGAATCTCTTCTTGCACTGATCATATCTCCTCTAAGCATGACCGTACCTAGTAAATCATTCTCTTTGGAGCAAATTCATCATATTCAATTTGAACACTCATAAACATTGTTTATTCATACGTATAACTTTGTGTTGTTTTAAAACGGCGTTTCAACTGGAAAAAACCCAAATTCTTCCGACCGAATAATTCGAAAAACCGAATAATTCGTTGTATTGCCTCATTTTCCAACCATGTTTGCCACCGAGGCACCACAATACCCCGCTCATTTTCTGGAGCTAAGCAACCAAATGAAAATAAATGGCTACTGAGCTGACCGATTTCAAAGCAATATCCCCCGGTGCCGCCAAATTGCTCTGGATTAGGTAAAGACAGCTCGGATACTTGAAAAAAAAAAACCAAGCTCGATTCCATTGGAAGGCAAAAAATAATTTCCAGTCAACTAATATGGACACCTCTCTTTTTTATCATATATGTTTAGCTATAATAAACTACTCCTCGATAATATATAACATTCATTGTAAGGGCCGTTATGAGCGCAAAAAAAAAAAAAAAAATGAAAAAAAATATTCTGACTACTTGGGAATTTTAAGATGCGAATTATCATTGGTTCGTTCTTCAAAATGAAAGTCGTAAAACAAAAAATCGGGTAAAAATACACACTGCAGCTTTTGATTCTATTTTCACGTTCTATAAATTAAGTTCAACGTGATGATAGAAATGCCTACATAAGTAAAATATCATGCAGAGTAAATAACTGAGGAACAGACAGATTACGAGGTCTTTTAAAGATGATAAACTGCCGAAAAAAGAGATCACCCCAGGGGAATGAAAATTAAAAACGTTTGTCTCGCCTTTAGACTTATTTTCCTCTTAAAATTGCTCTACAGGTCCGTTTTTTTCACTCCTTAAGAGAAGATTAGTGTCCTTCATTATTTGGGCCTCGCATTTTGGAATAATTAAAAACTCTCTATCTCCATATCTCAGATGCCGAGAGACTAGGGATAAATTCATGGAATGAATGTCATTTGCGAGTCAAGTGATCCTTCCTTCTTTCCATTTCGTTTGGTACTATTTTTAGTTGATCCTAAAATGAAAATAAAACTCTTCAGATCAAAGTTCTGGAAACAGAAAGTCCAAAAATTTGATCAAAGATAAAAAGCACAAAGTAAAGGTTTGAGTTTTTCCGTTACATGGTTACCGTGTCTTTTGTCACTGAGGGAAAGAATAACAAAGCTTCGAGAAAACCCCAACCAATATCGACGCCAATCGCGCCGTTGATAAAAGCGTCTTGATGCAACTATTCGTGTTCTATGGATGACCGTGTTGCATACCAAAAATCCGAAGGCGTTTTAACTTTTCGCGCTTCGAGTCACGCTTGTCACCGGTCTAAGTCTCATTGAAAAGTTGTGACCCTTTATTCTGGTACGCCCGCCATGGACAAATACCGTATGGCCATTCGGAAGTTGCAAAAATTACTCTAAAAATATAAATTGCCTTGAAAGGGTGTAAATTAACATTTTACTTGATTTTTAAGAGAAATTTGTTCGCAATTTAATTTGAAGTGTCTAGAAATATTTAAATTACTCTCTAAAAGATAGTGTATGATATATTATATATTTTTCATACTATGTTAATTACAATATATTTTATATAATTTATTACAATCATGTACCCTTTTTTTGACGCTCCAAAATGTTCAAACTCACTTCAGGAGCCTTGTAACCATTAAATGCTTTAGAGCCTAATAAATTTCATATGGTGCTAATTGTATGTTCAAGTCTATTTTTCTATTCAAACAGAATCAACTGTGCGACCTGTGACGAAATAAATCATATTTTAATAAAAGAAAACTTCACTGGAACAAAGACAATTCTTCACGGCCGAGACAATTTTCAACGAATACACTGGAAAAAAACACATTGGATCTAAAGTAGATTCTTAAAAACATCGACAAGAAAAAGTACTCTTGATTCAATCAGAATCTAGCTTAAATCAAGAACCAAGCCTCTTAATTTAAGCGGATTTCGTTTTGATTCAAGCAAAAATCCGATTGAATCAAGAGTATTTTTTCGTGTCAATGTTTTCAAGAGTCTGGACTCTAGATCCAATGTGGTTTTTTTTTCCAGTGTAGGAATATAAACTTTCTTTAAATAAGAAAAAAAACTTTTTCAGAGCAAAACCAAGCTACATACTTGAAAGTATTTTTTTGCACGTTGAGAAAAAAGAAGATGACAAAGTTTTTTAATAACTTTTCCCCGTGCATTGGCAGTAAGGCTCAGTTCTAGTAGATTTGTGAGATAGGAGGCGAGCGTTTGATGACATCGAATTGGACGTATTTCTGTCAAACGGAACTATGTGCATTATGACGTGAGCCCTGTGATGCATGTATTCTTATGGGTCTCAGGGCTCATTTCTTAAGGCACATATTTCCGTTTGACAGAAATACGTCCAATTCTAGCACGATACTCGATCCCCCGCCTCGGTTTTTTATAAAGTGACTGGAATGCAAGCTTCGACCGTAATTTCACAAAATTGAAAAACCAGTCAAAATATTGTCTTAAGCCGCCATCTTCCACTTGAAGTCAAGAGACCCGCGGTTTTAATTTCCTGAAACGACCTTCGAGAGGAAGGGAGGGAACGAGAGGGGGCCTCTTGAATCTATCAGGATACAACGATTTTCTCCGCATTCTCTTTGGAGATGAATTTTTATGCGAGACAATATGATCCCACGACCTTGCTGACGGTAAACAATACGGATCAGAACCGGAGTTATTCATATTTTAAATGGAATTATTTCAATCGAAAGGAACTATCTCCATTCAGGCATGGACCCTGCTATGCATGTATCCTTACGGGTCTCAGGGGTTAAGTCACGATGGATATAGTTTCTTTCGATATAAATAGTTCAAATGGACGTATTTCTGTCCAACGGAACTATGTGCATTATGACGTGAGCCCTGTTATGCATAAATTCCTATGGGTCTCAGGGCTCATGTCTTAATGCACATAGTTCCGTTTGACAGAAATACATCCAAATGGAGGATTTGTATGCTAAAAAGAACTATGTTACACGCAAGCCCTATGCACATGGTTCTTTTTAGCATGAATACGTTCAAATAATACATGAAAGATAAATATTCCCGAGTATTGAAGATGACTACACTGAACTGGGGCTACGAGTCGATATAAATAGTCCAAATAATACAACCAGCACTGGAAAACAAAGCACATTGGATCTAGACTCCAGACTCTTAAAAACATCGGCAAGAAAAAGTTTTCTTGATATAATCAGAATCTAGCTTAAATCAAGAACCAAGCCTCTTAATTTAAGCGGATTTCGTTTTGATTCAAGCAAAAATCCGATTGAATCAAGAGTATTTTTTCTTGTCAATGTTTTCAAGAGTCTGGACTATAGATCCAATGTGCTTTTTTTCCCAGTGAGGATAAATATTCACGCGTTTTAAAGTTGTATGCCTTGAATTGGGACCATGACTCGCAACAGGAAGTGGTTTACTCAGGGACAAAGGGAGACATGCCAATCGTATTCCAATAAGTATTGGAACTTTCATGCTCCAAGATTCGAAATTTTTTCAAGAGGTAACAACACTGCTATGTTAAGAAAAAAACGCCAAATGAACCTTAGGGCGTGCCAAATTGCATTTGCTAAGACACGCATTCCTTGGTAAACTCATAAATATTTATTTTCGAGCTCTCCAGAGAATTTTATCAGCGTTTCACCTAGAGCTTCTGAAAATTTCAAGGAAAAACATTTATAACATTCTTCAAAAATGGACACTTTATTGGAGAAAATTTAGCAACCCTTAAATGTTGATACGGCGTTTTTCCTTAGCACGGCAGAACGGTCATGTGGATTACATTTTGCAATAAAGAACCATTCTCTGGTTCTTCCATAAAAGCACGTATCTGCATAGGGAGACCAGCGACATATATGTTGTTTCTAGAATGAGCCCGAAATAGTGGATCCTTATTGCAAAATGTAATCCATGCATTACTTATACCGGTTGATCAACTATTTTCCGCCTGTTGCTTTCGACAATGCAAAGAGTCCAACAAACTCACCAAAGATAGGTTCAAATTTTGACAGAGGTTGATAAGTTGACATTAATTGGACCGCATTAAGCAAAAAGGAACCAAGCCGCATCGGCTACTGCCAAATTTAATTTCTTATATGAAAACGGTTGGACGGATTTTCGGGCAAATTTTAGTGAATTTTATGGATATAATACAAAGCAATTTTCATAAAATTTTCGAGGGAATCCCCAGAAACGCTCTCTTGTAAAAAAATTAAACTGCCCAATTGAATTCGGCAATAACTTGGTTCCTTTCTGCTAAACGCGGTCCAATTAGAGCCGATACTAATAATCCGCCCACGAAAATGGGGAAAAAACCATCGAGTGTTGAATAAAAAATGAAAAAAGCAAAGCAGCACTGAACTATTCTGCCGTGCTAAGGAAAAACGAAGTATGAACCTTCAGGCGTCGCCAAATGTCCATATCTAAAACACGAATTTCCTGATTAACTTGTAAATATTACCCTCCCAATTTCTCAGATAATGTTGTTTGCAAATTCACCGAAAGTTCCTGAAAATTTCAAGGAATAATATTCATAACTTTCCCCCAAAATAAACATTTTATTGAAGGAAATTTGGCAAATCTCGAATATTCATACGGCGTTTTTCCTTAGCACGGCAGTACTTGACTGGGGTTGGACCGCGTAGTGGCTAGTTGGCGTACCCCCTAGTTTCTCTCTCAGAGGTTAGTTTGGATGCTCTCGTTGTAATCAACGTGTTCTGTGCGAAACTCCAACGAGAAACCAAGTCCAATCCGTATCTTGTCTAGTGGGTTCGTTCGGGGGGCATTAATCGGAAGAGTCTCGGGACACATTGCCCCACGATGGGGGTCGGAGGGGGTGGGGGGGGGGGTCAGGCACCCGTGAGCCCTGACCCCGGAGCGAGGTGTGAAAAATGAGGCACACGCCGGCGCGGCGGGGTCAGCGAGGAAATGAGCGACATCCATCCACTCTCCCGCTTAGCTCGCCCGGCGAAAACGGCGTATGTGGTCGTCGCGAACCGTGCGGAGATACGCGGTTTTTACCGCGAGAGAGGAGAGTGAAGTGCTGGCTCCGTTGTCTCCGAGATTGATACCGGCAACGTGCTTCATCTCCACTTGGATCTGCGCCTTTTCATATTCTGTTGGAGCAGTCGTCCGAGTTTTGTGACATTTTCACGGTCGGGCATACGCGCCTTTCCTCTAATCCGTGCTGCAGTAGCGGCGGATCCATCAATTTGGCAACACCGGATTTCCTCCATTTAAACCTATGTTAAATAATCGATTCTTGTCAAAGCACTTGGGCCTTACTAGAATCGATATATTTCCATAGGTTTAAATGGGGAAAAAAATAGTTCCCAATTTGCTGGATCCACCAATGTGCTACAATGTTCAGGAAAAAAGCATCAGGAACCCTCGGACGTTGCAAAATTTTCCTTGCTGAAGCACAAATTGTACGCACTGGAAAAAAAAAAAAACATTGGATCTAGAGTCCAGACTCTTGAAAACATTGACAAGAAAAAATACTCTTGATTCAATCGGATTTTTGCTTGAATCAAAACGAAATCCGCTTAAATTAAGTGACTTGGTTCTTGATTTAAGCTAGCTTCTGATTGAATCAAGAGTACTTTTTCTTGTCGATGTTTTTAAGAGTCTGGACTCAAGATCCAATGTGTTTTTTTTTCCAGTGCGAGACACTTGAGTGTATTTTTCTTGTAATTTACAATTGGATTATGTTCGCAATTTAGTCTGATGCATTTTATTTCAAGAGGAAATATTCATGATTTTCAGGGGGATACACCGAAAAAAAAAGGATGCTGCTTTAACATTCTGGATATAAAAAATGTGCGACAACTCACAAAACGCTGGATTAACCGCCCCAGCAGTTACTGTGGCAATGTCAAGACGAAAAACTAACTGCTAAGGCGGTGGATTCAGTGTTCTGTGAGTTGTACACTTTTGTACATCTAGAATGTTAAATTAGCATCCTTTTTTTCGGTGTAATTTTGTCACGTCTTTGAGTTCATACGTCGTCTTTTCTTTCTAACAATAAGTTTGAGTTGTTTCGTCACACGGTTGTTGCTTCTCTTTTTTGCGGGGTGATAGAATAACAATGATTTAAAAATACATCACCCTATACCAACACAACTCGCGAAGTAGAAAAAGGCGCCTGGATGCAACTATTTGTGTTCTATGGATGACCGTGTTGCATAGCGAAAATTTGAAGGCCTTTGGATTGACCGCAGTTAGTGTCGGGCCTGTCGGCGGCGTGTGGCGTGCTATCAATGGACCCACTGAAAAATAATGACCCTGTATTCCGATGTCCCGGCTGAATGAATGACGAACGAACATTTGGATGTTGCCAAATTTACTACAAAACTACGAATTTTCTACAGAACGTGGAAATGAATATTTTTTCTTCGTTTTGTGAGAGTCGAGACTTGCGGAATCCATTGCTGATTGATTCTCTTACTTTAGTCTCTTATAATATCATAAAGTGGCAAATATATAACATTTTCACCGTTGGAAACATTGCGATTAAAGCAAAGCTGTATAGGGAACTTTCGACGCAACTTGGATCAAAAGGAATGAGAATAGGAATGTACGACCTGAGATGTCTGAACTCTCCCTATGAAGGGAATGGACTCTTTTTGAAGTTTTCATAGGTAGTTAGAAGTGAAGATAGGCCAGTATAACAACCAGCAGTGTTTCCGTTTTTGCAAATACGCCTGAAAACTCAGCTCTCAAAAGTAATTTGATATTGATGTGTGATCATGAAAATGGCCGCAGTCTAAAGTGGCAGAATTTCAGCTCAACCTGTTTTGTCGAGTTTGTTGGGAATTGCGATCATATGCTTTCAACAGAAAACTCCATTGAGTCCATTAAAACTGAAGTCACGAGCAATTTAATCCATGTAATGGCTAAAAAAGTATGTTTTTACAAAAAAAATAAAAAAAAATAGAAAAAATAGAAAAAAAATAGAAAAAAAATAAAAAAAAAAAAAAAAAAAATAACACCAGACGTTTCCATAATTGGGCAACTCTACAAAAAACTGTTCAATTTGGCCTACAAAAACCCTGACTTAGATGATTAACCATCAGAATCTGTTGAAAACACTTTTTTTATTAGTTTAGCTAAATTTTGAGATTTTTTATCACACGTTTCACAAATAAATCGTGCGTGACTAAAATCGGACACTTCTCGCAGAATTGCCTAAATGTTGAATAAATTATCAAAGCATCCACGACAAAAAGAGCACGACTTTTCTGCAGACGCTTCCAAATTTCCTTTGATAAAATACATATTTTCAGAGACTTTTCGAACAATTCTATTCAAATTTCGTGAAAATTTCATTTGCACTATAACTAAAGTAGTGCGAAACTTTCGAAAAAAATATCTACTAATTTCCTCAAAATTGAATAACTTACGAAGGGAAACAGAGCGAAGTTCGAATGGTCATTTTGGGTCATCATGGGTTTTTCCTCAGTGTGGCATCGCCAGAGCTGCCCTGCCGTGCTAAGGAAGAACGTCGTATGAGCATCCAACTATTGCCAAATTTCCCCCAAGGAATTACATATCTTAATGGTAAGTAATGAATATTTTTCCTTGAAATCTTCAGGTTTTTCAGATACACAAAATTGTTTGAAAAATTGGAACAAAATTTTTTGATATTTCATCAGTACATTCGTGTTTTATCAAATAAAATATGGCAACGTTTAAGGGCTCACACGGCGTTCTTGCTTAGCACGGCAGTGCTCCAAGTGATGAAATCTCAGGAGCCTGGAGGGACTGCGAGGGCTCGAAGTCGGTCCGTGCGAAAGTAACATTCCGATTTCTTTACACGCGCGATAGGGATAGGTATCCGAATAATAGAGCAGGTATCCGTAAGAGTACGCGAAGGGATGGGACAGGAGGGAGGGGGATAAAAGCACAAGCTCTCAATCATTCCTCCTCACGGGCAGCTATGGCCGGCTGATGGACTGGAAATCATCCTCGATTTGACGGAAAATTGAAACTTCTCGACACAATACGGTGCGATGATACGCTGCCTGTCTGTAAATACAACATGCGTCTTTGCCTAATCTCCGCTTCTTTTCTGTATTGAGCATCGTCCAACAGGCTCGGATTGAAAGACTCCTCTACGGTGGCGAGGCATGAATGATCGATTTTCGATATTTCCCCACTTGACGCTGTGTTGAAGAATCTATTAAGGTGATTCGACGGTTGCCATCACGGAAAAAAAAATCAAATGTTGATTTAGCATTTATATTGTTAAAAACATGTCCGACAAGTTCCAAATGCTCATTTTACATTTGAAGAAATGCTAACTTAACTACGCCCACTGTAAAACGAACAAATTCAAATGTTGTGTTAGCATTTTTGTATTGTAAAATCAGCATTTGAAACTTGACAGGCTTTTTTTTAACATTTTCAATGCTAAATCAGCATTTAATTTTTTCCCGTGATTTTATGTGTCAGAGCGATGTGCGATATACCGCATCGATTTGTTCCATAATTTCAGCTAGTTGTCATTATTTTCGAATTTTGAGATCGCACTTCTGTTGTCATGAGACTAAAGAATTCATGCACCATTTGAGAAAGAAATTCAACGTAATAAAAGCAGGGTTTTTTCGGAGGGAAAAAGTCACATTCGATACTGATATCGAAACTGCACTCCAATGTGATATTTTGCCTCTGAAAAAACCCAGGTAAAAAGTAAAGGCAATGTCAAGTATGTTCGTTACTTGGTTTCTGCATAATTTTTTGTAGAGGGATTGAATGATAGAGCTTTAAAAATACCTCAGCTCTCAGCCAATATCGCCACAACTTGAGCCGTTGGTAAAGGCGCCTAGATACAACTATTCGTGGTCCATGGATGGCCATGTTGCATAGCAAGCATTTGAAGGCGTTTTAACTGGCCGAAGTTCTTGTCGCTCGTGTCAGCGGCGCAAGGCTCAATGTCAATAGACTCATTAAGAATAGTGGCCCTCCACTCTGATGAGTCGTGGAAAAACGCCGTATGATTATTCGGACGTTGCAACATTTACTAAAAAAATAGGAATTTTCTAGAGTATGCATAATAATTTTCCCCCGATCATTCAGAGGCCTTTATTTGCAATTCACTCTGAACTTCACTTATCAGTGCGTCAGTGACGAGTAGAGACTGGATACCAATATTTTAACAAATATGACTTGAAGTTGCGTTAGCATTTTTTACGCAGATTGTGATGCTAAGGAGTGTATTTCAGATTTTCCCAATAAGACCATCGTGATTTTTGAGCCATATTCTATTAAATACAACTCTTCTTGATGCGCTTTAGGGCCTTTCAAGTATAATACGTAGCGCACTTTTTCCGGTTATCCCCCCCTCTCCTTGTAACGCACTCGTAATGCAGCTATACACTTCAACTTTTTAATTACGTAACGCTGGCCTGATCCTCCCGCCAATTTTCAAAAAATCAAGAAAATATTCATTCGGAAAGGGCGGGATTTCAAAATTTTTTCACGTTTTCTTTTAAAGTCCCCCCCCCCACCTCGAATTTTTTTTCGAAACGCTGAACTTGACCCCCCCCCTCTCCCTCTTGTAACGCATCATAACGCGGCTCCAACCGCCCCTTCCCTATAAGTGCGTTGCGTAATACTTAAACGGTCCCATTATCGTGATTTTTTCTAAGCCATTTCAAATAAGAAACAACTTTTTTTGGCTCCAGCTAAAGTTTGCAACAGGCCCTGGCCCATCACCAAGGCTGCCGTGATAGCGAAAAAAGCAGCAAGTGGATGCTGGGATGAACCTCAAGACACATCAAAGCAAGTGCTAATATTGGCCTGGTTACACGATCAAATTCCCGTCAAATTCCGATCAAAATGATGACCAAGATGGCGGTCGAGAGTTGTCTAGATTGATGAGTAAAATTAATTAAAACAGCGTGTTGATTGAAATAAGCATGAAATAAGCACGGTTGTGTGGAAATCAGATGAAGGATGAGCCCCACAGCTCCATCATCTACCATCAAATTTTTGCAGCCCGCAGAAATTTGATGATAGATGGTGCGCACCAGTCATTTGATCGGAATATGACGGGAATTTGATCGTGTAACCAGGCCATAACCGCGCATACTTGCACGGAAGTGCACTTACTGCTCTCTTCGCTATCACGGCAGGGAGTATCTGTCGTGTTCAACGAGGAATCATGGACACGAAGTGGTATAGCCTTGTTAAAGTTGATCCCTGTCTGGTTGTACCTCGCAGCGAGCGGGTGAAAAAGTGTTGAGGGATTCGAGTCTGACGGCGCGCGTGGCTGAGAGTGAAGGCTGCGAGGTGAGATCTCCTGGCTTCCACGTCTCTCAAACTCACTCTTTCGGCTCACCGAGTTGAACAGGCTTGCGGTCGCTCTCCTCCCTCTCCGCACAGGCGGGATGTTTGACTTGAAACGGCGAGATCCGAGGGTACAGACTCCCACGCAAAACTCAGCGCATCCCACGGACTCTACCAAAGCCATCTTGAGAATGTCATAACTTTTTATTACGGAGGATCATTGTGGGCCGCACTCGTAGTCGCTCCTCCGATGTAAGGGCGTGTCTCGACTTTGGCATGAGCCCCGGAAAACGTGGATTTATACGTTAGACAGGGCTCTCTTGGAAATTGAGATATACCCTTACGTCAGAGGAGGGACGTCATAGTCGTTCCACAAGTACCTCCTTTTCTCTGGATGGATCCGGCCTAGTTTCTGCCTTTCAACCATCCCCTCTCGATATTCCGCACACAGCAATGGTGATGTTGTATGTGTGGGGAATTTGCGATTTGACTACTGATTTTTATGTAAAAGTTCGCGAGAAACACGATGGTGTCTCTGGTTTTCTCTGAAATCAACTCCCAAGCTAAAAAAAAAGCTCTCAAGTTGAGGCCAAAATAGAAGGGATATCCCATCCTACCCTGAGAGTCCACCTCTACATCAAAACAAACTCTCCATGCAAAGATAGGGAGCAAGTACATTAGCAGGGTTGCCGTGTTTTCAGTTTTGGAGTTCCCAAATAAAGTGGCAGCCCTGTCAATGTATTTGCTCCCTATCTTTTCATGGAGAGTTTGTCTTGATGTAGAGGTGGACTCTCAGGATAGCGTGGGATATCCCCTCCATTTTGGCCTCAACTTGAGAGCTTTTTTTGAGCTTGGGAGTTGATTTCAGTGAAAACCAGTGTCACCATCGTGTTTCTCGCGAACTTTTACATGAGAATCAATAGTCAAATCGCGAATTCCTCACACATGCAACATCTCCATTACCGACATGTCCGCACTCTCCCCAGATACGTACCCTATACAGAACTCGCAACGTTGATAGACGTGTCTTAATACAAATATTCGTGCTCGGTGGATAACTGCGTTGCCTAGCAAAAAAATGAAGGTGCTTTAACTTTCCGCAACTAGTTTTGCACGGTATGGTCGGTACGTAAAAGGGAAGTAAAGTAAGCGAAAGTACCGATATTGTGCGATATTGCCGAAGTTGTGCGATATTACGTGTGCGCGACATTACCGATGTTGTGCGATATTACCGATGTTTTGCGACCGATATTGTGCGATATTATCGATGTTGCGCGATATTACCGATGAAAAATCGACCACGCCAGTTTCATCTCTTGTTTGAAACAGAGCTTTTCAGCCTTTCAGATTGAAAAACTAAAAATTAGGCCAATTCACGGAGTATGCGAAACATATTCAAGTAGCATACGAGTAGCAACGAAGGACGCTTGGAGTGTAGGGTTGAAACGGGAAAAGGGAGAGAGGAGGAGGGGGCAATCTTGACAGCGAATCTCATTTCAGTGATAAAAGAGGAGCGTGAATATTCGGGCGGGCGGTTTGGTCGGCTCAAACGGGACCGGAAATAGCATTCGTGTTCAGGAGAGGGCACGCGGGGCGGCGAGGAACGAGGGGGGAGGGCACTTGTTGAATGTGGCGCCTGTCAAACGCCCGGAAACTACCCGCACGGCTCATCACGGCCGTCTCTTCACCTCTCTCCCGGGGAAATGTGCCGCCTACACCGCCGTGCTGAGGAAAAACGCCGTATGAACATTCGAGAGTTGCCAAATTTTGCCGAATAAAACATGTATATTCGAGGAGAGATCTGCATATTTCGTCGTTCCCCGTACGAAAGAACGTAACTACTTTTCAGTGTTGCGAAATTTCCCCTCATATATTGCGTTTTTACTAGAGGAATCTTCGGCATTTCTAACTACAAATTTTACTAATTTTTCCCCGGATCTCATATGCAAAAATCAGTAAAATGTTGGACTAAAATTTTACAAGGATACCCTTGTAAAAAATTGAATTTTTTAAGTCAATTTTGCAACCTTGGGATGGAGTTACGTACCTCCGTCCAGGAAACGACGATTTTTCCTTGAAATATTTAGATAATGTGAATTAAAGTGCGAATAAAATTGTCCAAAAAACTCGACAAAAAGTATTCACAACTAGTAACTTCGGTTTTTCTTTGGGGAAATACGGCAACGTCTGAAGGTTCATACGGCGTTTTTTCTTGGCACAGCAGTACACGAGTGAGTGCCTACATGATGAGGTAACTAAAAGTTCAGTCTTCTGTGTTACCTAAGAGAGCATGATCATCAAGAGTGGACGTATTTACGCTAAAAAGAACTACTTTGCACGCAGCCCCGATGCAATCGCGTTCAGCATGAACGAGTCGAAATGAATATTTAAAAAATTTGGCCTAGCAGCATCCGAGTAAGGCATTTTATATAGAATATCTTCCCATTGGCGGATCCAGCAATTTGGCAACACTGGATTTCCTCCATTTGAACCTATGGGAATGTATCGATTCGTGGAGGGGCCAGGTGCTCCGACAAGAATCGATTATTTAGCATAGATTTGAATGGAGGGAATTCGGTGTTGCCAAGTTGCTGGATACGCCTCTGAATCTTCCGTTTTGGAAACAAAATCCGTTTTGACGGTGAAACCCCCAAATCACGTATGTCGTTTGCGGTGTTTGGAAATTTCCGTTTCAATTTTATTTTTTTAAAACTAGAAAAAATCAATCCGATGCCTTTAAGTTCTCTCAGCATTTTCTTGGCAAACAGAAGAAAAAGTCACGGAAGTTTATAAGAATTATCGTTGAGAACTTCTTCATTTGAAAAATAGAGAATAACAGTAAGTTGTCGCAGACCAAGACACGCGGTTTGAGAGTTTTACCGTCAATTTATTGGTTTTATGCAACGATATGTATTAAAGACTCTTGTTAAGTCATCAATAATCATACAAAACACACTTGAAAATTTTTCGAGTGATAAAAAATTGACGCATTTCACCATAGGCTGCATGAAAAACGCCTCATTCATTTGTATTCTTCTTCAGCAGTATGTGATATCTTGTTTTGTTAGGTTTCGAAAACAAGAGACGAATTTTCAGGTTACAAATTTGGAGAGAAGGGTTCAACTTTACTTAGGACAGCAGTAGGTACAGCTCAAATATGTGGACTGTTCATGGTGCACCGCACGCCGGCAGCCCATGTCGGCGAAAAGAACTGTGGCGAGTTAAACGCCTTCAAATTTTTGCTATGCAACACGGCCATCCATTGAGCACGAATAGTTGTATCAAGGCGCCTTCAACAACGTCGTGAGTTACGTAGATATTGGTACAATCCACGCACTTGCCGCTTTCGTTTTCCTCGTTTTGTTTTTGTTGTTTGTTCGTTGGTTTTTTTTTGTTTTTTTAAACAAAATGAGTGAAGTTATTGCTGCTGAATCAGAATTAGTTCATTGAAACTAAATGAGTTTCATATTTGTTTGCTCGAATAAACTAAAGATTGTTTGCACGGAACAGAAATACTGAATTTCATTTTTCCATGGACTATCTTGAAAGATCTTCAAATGAATATGTTCCAGAATAGCTCTAGCTAGTGCGGGGCAAATAATATCGGGGTCAAAATAATGCATTCAGGTTAATGATAGGTGACAAGGCAGTTTACCAGCAATATTATTATCCCCCGAAGTTTAAGGAGTAACTGATCTTTCAAAATGTATAGTTTGGAAAATACAGACACAATAAACGCACATTCTGTATATTATGCAAATTGTTCAAAATTATGTAAAATTATGCAAATTATGCAAAATTATGTAACATTATGTAAAATTATGCAAAATTATGTAACATTATGCAAACTATGCACATTATACAAATTATGTAATTTTCAACTTTATAGTCTACGGCGCTATCTTTGCTGCGGACTTTCTCTGCCTATTTCTAAAAACACTATGATAAAAGACGGAGCTAAAAGGGAAAATAGGTATTGAAGGAAACGTAAGAAAAATTAAAAATCCAAAGAACAAGCGGCGTGGGTAGAAACACAAACAAGTGCACTAATTGTTCCGGGTGTTATCATTGCTAACTGGAAGAATCTAACGAACTGCAAAATGACTTGAAAGCTTCAGAACTTGATCGCATCTCTCTCTTTCCCTGAGCACTTAATAATTTTTGCTCTTTCAAAACTTTCGAGATCCTTTTCTTCGCTCTCATGAGCTTTGAACGAGGCACTAGACAAAGAGTAAAATAAGCTCCCGGGTTACGTTTTCTCTTCAACATTTTGCGCAGAGAGTGATTGTATAAATCAAGTATTTATAATTGTAGCAACAGTTACATGACAAAATTACGGACGACGTCATTCACATGAAATATTGTCCGTTAGATCAGTGTCCGGCTTGCCCAAGAATTGATTTCCGACATTTTTCATATCAATAATGATTTTAGTGCAATTTACCGCAGGAAGGTGACGATATCGAATGAACCAAGGATAAAGAACGTGAGAACATACGGCTTGGCATTGAATCGTCAGATGAAGGCACAAGGCAGTGGCAAGGGCACACGGCCATTATAAGCGGACGTATTCCTACCAAACGGAACTATGTGTATCAAGACATGAGCTCTGAGGCCCATAAAAATATATGCTTGAAAGGGCTCATGTCTTGATGCACATAGTTCCGTTTGGCAGAAATACGTCCAAGTAGCAAAAACATCAAGATTAGCGTCAATCACGGCGAGTTATCTACCGCTAGCAGCTCATTTCTACGCTAACGCCTCCGGCCTCCCGTTGGGTGACGTCGTGTTCTCGAAGGAGCGAAACTCCGGAAGAAAACTTTCTTGAAAAATCTGGAATTCAGAGTAGCCGAGGCAACTTTTATTAGATTTTTATGTAAACAACTCGAGATAAACAATGCGCACATAACTCGCTAGACCTGTCGCTTGTCGCTGGCCTTTCACGCTGTTGCCACCAATTATAAAAAAAAAAATATTTTAATTGAAAGGAAAAGCGAGTAACTCTAACACAAAAGGCCATTATCTTCACCTTCCGGCCAACGTGGGACAAGCGCCATGCGAAGTTTCAAAATTTCCGCCGCCATTTTATTTTTTTACGGAGAAATTGTCCGAAGAAGCTGTCAGAAAATGTCACTGAATTTTATCGGCACACAGTGAATCGAGTCAATTAGAGAGGTCGGACTTGAAATTTTTGGACAAAACTATAAATTTTGATATTTCTTTCGTCACATTTTAAATTTTAAGGGTTGCTTCCAGAAGAAAATTTTACGAGGAAACCAATGGAACCATTTTTAGAACCTCAAACTCTTGTATGAATGGAGTTATAAGCTTTGAAAGTTTCCAAATTGTGTCCGACCTTTCCTATGGACTCGATCCACAGCGGCAGCTCAAAGAATATTCCGTGAAATTTTCAAACAATGTCAACTAAAAATTTATCTGTGAAAAAATAAAATGGCGGTAAAAATTTTGAAACGTCGCATGACGCATGTGATACTTTGGCCGGAAGATGACGTCATCACAATCGTTTCTTAAACAGCTTCTGGCTTCATGAGGCCTTATATCGACAGTGGAACTACAAGGCCACGTATCTCGTTTGCGGTTTTTCAAAATCTTAGCTTCCATTCAATTTTTTTGGAAAAAAATGTATCAATATCATTCATTGAAGATTACACAGAGTTTTCTCCGCTCAAAGAAGAAAATTCATGGAAGTTTTCAAGAATTGATGTTGAGTAGTTTTTCATTTAAAAAATGAAGTATGACAGGAAGTTTGCAACGTCGCAAACCGAGATTCGTGGTTTGGTAGTTTTACCGTTGATATAGTTTAAACTGTGACAAAGGGTGCTTTAATGAGCTTTCATGATTCACATAACATCATAAAAATTCAATTTTCACGAATTTATACGTAGTATTCAACTGCATAGCTTTGGAAATAGATTCTTACAAGCGATGATTGTGCCATGCCACGTAAATAACACTAAGTACCAGAGAAAAATATTGCTAGCATGAAAATCTGACGTGCGTAGGTTCCGTTTGGTTCGTACCTTCTTAAAACTTTCGGAGATCATGGAATTTTTTCCTTTGCATTTTGTACTTTTTGCAGAGGCAAACCATCAGACTTTCCTGTAAAGATCCATTTCCAAAGTTAACCAGTTGAATTACGCACAGAAATTATGAAACATTTGCCCGTTCCAAGATAATGCGTTGAGGGTCTCCTTAAATCTCCTCATTCACAATGTAAACCCTATGGGGCTTTTTAGTGAACGACCATGTATGCGGCCCGTCCGTAGTTAATCGAAAAACACCGAGCAGTTGGCGGAACAATGAAGTATAAATTGCAATTTTTTTTTGGAATCAGTAAGTTTAAGTTTAAATTGGGATGAGAGTATTGACTGATGGAACATTTCAAGCGCACCCCGCTTGCTTTATTCCTTAGATGTTCATGGAGATTACAACCTTATGGTGATTCGATGGACGCCATATTTTTTGTTAGAACGGCATGCGATATATCGCATCAATTGGTTCCATTTTTTCAGCTACTCGTCATTTTTCTCCAATTTTGAGATCGCAATTCTGTTGTCAGGAGACTAAAACACTCACTTACCAATTTTAACAAAGAAATTCAACGTAATAAAGGCGTGGTTTTTTCTAGAGAGAAAACATCGCATTCGAGTGCAGTTTCAATATAAGTATCGAATGCGATGTTTTCTCTCTAAAAAAACCACGCCTTTATTGCGTTGAATTTCTTTGTTAAAATTGGTGAGTGAGTGCTTTAGTCTCCTGACAACAGAATTGCGATCTCAAAGTTGGAGAAAAATGACGAGTAGCTGAAAAAATGGAACCAATTGATGCGATATAACGTATGCCGTTCTGACACAAAATATGGCGTCCATCGAATCACCTTAAGGGAAGGAAACCACAATGATACGTTCT
The DNA here is from genome assembly GCF_918797505.1 of Bemisia tabaci. NCBI lineage: Eukaryota > Metazoa > Arthropoda > Insecta > Hemiptera > Aleyrodidae > Bemisia > Bemisia tabaci. Next base: position 36,021,808 of record NC_092801.1, read on the forward strand.
AGCTTTTGATGAAAACCATCCATTATTTTCAACATCCCTTGAGCCTTCAACTTGTTTACCATGACCTATTTTGCATTTGTCATTTTTGCTGTCCATATAAACCGCTGACGATGGCGTCTGATACCATTGATGCCTTGCTGAGGAAAAACGCCGTATGAGTCTTTATACGTTGCCAGATTTCCTTCAATTTAAGCCGAATTTACTGGGAAAATTTTGAATCTTTCTCTCTAAATTCCTCCAACCATTTTGTTTGCAATTTGATCTCAAGTATCTGGAAATTTCAAGGATAAATATGAACAATTTTCCTTAAAAAGGCTTGTTTAGTTCGGCAAAATTCGGCAACTCTTGAATGTTCCTACGGCGTTTTTTTTAACATGGCAGAGTGGCTGACAACTCTCATAATTAAATGGTATGAATCAAAACATGCTGTCTCCCTTTCTCTATTACTCTCACTCGACTTTTCCGTATATTTCTCGCACGTGAAAGTATATCTCATTTCTCTCAAACCTCGATCACAAAAAATAAATGCTCACATCATTTTTAGTCAGAAAATTGCGTGGTTTTTCTTAAAAAAATAAACCACGCTGAGAAATTTGGCAACGTCTGATAGAGTTCGGATATTTCCAGTTAACTCCACCCGATTCTAATCGAATTTCACAAAGGAAGTTTTCTAACGCAATGAAAACTGTTCATTTGTGAAGAGAGTAAAAGGTCGAATAATCTCGGCAAAATTGCATCCGCGGGGCTGAACGTAGACATAGTCTATTTTTTGATAAGACCGGAATTTTTTTCGATCTAGAAAAAAGGAAAGAGGAAAAAATTACAGTGGCGATGAGTGTTTTCCGAGCTGCGAGGACGCAATATCCGAGTCACTAAGCCTTTTACGCGATAAAATGTAGCAGCTATGCTCATCATTTCCCCCGACGCTCTCTTTTTCTTTGTCTTTTATTTTAATTTCCCGATAATACCTTGCAATACTAAACACTGCGGGCGAGAAAAATGCGAAGCACCGATCCAGAAACTTATTTAATAGTGTTTAAAAAACTTCTCCAGAAGTCCTCGTAACAGATTCTACTTTCAGAAACTTATACTCCCCCGCACACCCCTCGATGCCCCCCTTCCCTCGAGCTTAAAATCCATACCGTCGCAACGCCTTTTCGACTCGGAAACAACAGGATCGAAATTCGATATCTATCGATTTATCGAAGTTCGGTATTTTTAACCGATATACAATGCTGCCGTCCTCCGGAAAAAGGCCTTATGAACCTTCAGGCGTTGCCAAATTGTCTTCGATAAAACGCACTGATTTTCTAGTAAAATTACGAATACTTTTCTTCCAATCTTGCAAATAATGTTGGTTGCAATGGACCACTAGACAAGGTACGAATTTCAGCATTCTGATACATGTTTCTCAACCAAAATTTCACGTAGAACACGATACGCACAACGAAAATTACCAAAATCAACTCCTGACGAAGATATTTAATGATTCTTGATGCGTGAATTCAAACCACCCGCTCATGAAAACTCAATGCTCTACGTGATTCACATCGCGCGCTAAATGTTTATCATGACAGTCTCTGCGATGTAAACATCTTTAACTTCAATCTTGACACTTTGGCTCAGCTATAGCAAATTACAAATAGTTTGAACAACACATGGTGGAAAATGAACATTGCTCGATTGAGAAGCTTGCTGAAACCGTTGTAGTGCGCGATTTGACTCACGTAGAACTTTGAGTTTCTTGTGAGCGGGCAGTTCAAATTCCTCGTAATCAGTGCGAAATAAAAACGTTAAAACATATCTTCGTTAGAAGTTGATTTCGGTAATTTTCGTAGTGTGCTACGTTAAATTCTGGTTAAGAAACATGTATCAGATTGCTTAAATTCGTACCTTGTCTAGTGGTCCATTTCACCTGCAGTTCCTGAAAATTTCAAGGAAGATATCCATAATTTTCCTCAAAAATAAACATTTTATCGAAGGAAATGTGGCAACTCTCGAATGTTCATACGGCGTTCTTCCTTAACACGGCAGAACAGGGATCGGGTAGAGTGCTGTTAATTGGAGTCACCGAAAATTCACGAAGATTTAACAAGGAATCGTTTTAAGTAAACACTTTTTTCACTGAAACAAGGATGATTATGCAGGAGAAAGCAGTCGGTTAGCATCAGTGACTTGAATTCTAGCGTGACTTACTGGAACGCCTTCAATTTTGACCATGCTTCACGCCTCACTCCGAAGCTGGTTTAGTTGTATTCCAAATGCCATAATATCTCTCGCTTGGTCCAACGGTAGAAATATTTTGCCGTGCTACATAGGGTGTTTTTAGAAATGGGGCAGTCGCGTTTTAAATTGATCGAAAAAAGTTGAGGGGAAAAATGTAACGACTTCCTCCATAGGGGAAAATCATTAATTGAGTACTGCGTTCAGCGACTTCAGAATTTGGAAAAAGTGGACAGTTTTTGACGTTCGACGAGGAATCATTTTTGAAAGGTTTTTTGGGCGCTTCTGGGTACCAGATGCGCCCTTTCCAGCCGTTCGACTCCCCCGATGTAACATGTACTATACTACATACCGTTTTGCCTTATGGGTAATGACGCCATTCTGGTACACCCGGGAAAATTTGATTATTTTCTGCATCTGGTATTCGTAAAAGTTTTCGTGAAATGTTTTGCTTTTAAGCATAACAATCTCGCACGGACGTATTACCTGGTTAAACTATTTTGGGGCTTCGTTATGCTTAAATGCCTCATATTCGAGGTTGTAGTTTCAGATTGATTCGAAAAAATCACGAACAGTCACGTGATCTCTTCATTTTAGTGACGTATTACTGTGCTATTTTGTGATTGGTTCATTTTCTCGGCGCAGCATCGTCAAGCGTCAGCTGTTTGCGGCTCTGGGTTGAAGGTTTAAGGTTATGTCAGAGAGAATAGAAAGTTAGAGGCCCGACTCGATGCTAGGTAATTGAAACAGATGCGCTCGCAGCGCGCTCGCTGGCAACGTACGCAACTACTATTTTCTATTGTTTTCCAGAGACTAGCGGCGGGTATGTTGCTGCCGGACCGCCTTCACGTAGGCAATTTGTTATACATCGTCCGTCCGCAATACTCTCGCTTGGCCGTATGAAAACGTTCCTCGCATGCGCAGTGTTAAAGAAGCGCCCTCCAACGCTTTGGCGTTGGAACTGCTTGTTTCGCAGTTTCAACAAGTTCTAAAAATGTGTCATTTTCGTTTGGCGCACGAGGTGTATTGCGTCAGTACTCGGTAGCCAGTGCACTGACGAGAAAAAAAAAATCGGTGACATGAACCTCAGTACGGTTTTCCTTTTCGGCCGTGGTGCTTGAATCGTATACTGCCGTCCCATGAAAAAACGCCGCACAGCGGGTCGGATCAATTAAAGAGGTCGGACATGAAATTTTTGACTAAATCTGCAAATTTTGATGTATATTTCGTCACATTTTAAATTTCAAGGGGTGCTTCTAGAAAAAAAATTCACGAGAAAACCAATGGAACCACTTTTAGAACCTCAAAGCTTTGTGTATGAACGGAGTTGTAAGCGTTTGGAATTTCCAATTTTTGCCCGACCTCCCGCACTAACTCGATCCACTGTGCGATATCGGCGGGTGCAGAACTAAACTAGCTATCAGCCACGCGGATGAAAGAAAACTAACGACCTTTTATAAGTTTAACGAGAACTCTTGTGATTAAATTTGTGGAGTAGTGCGCTTGGAGTGCTGCTCGCGGAGACAGCGTTGCGAAACGTACGTCGATTAGCATATTATCCCTCATCATCCGATTTGATAAAAGGAACACACGTTATTTTGACATTCGTTTGGATTTTAAATTTACATTCGTGTAGGTGTTGGTCTAATGTTTTGAAGGCCGTTAAATTCGCACAAATAATCTGCTAAAGCAACAGCGAGGGTGTCGAAATAGCAGCCCTTTCGAATGCTCATTTAACAGCGGGTTGACGGTAAAATCCTGACCGTTGCACGGAGCATCCCATCCCAGCCAGTCCCGCGCGATCGGCGCAGCGCGCATGCGCAGTTATGAACAGTCGTCGATCGCCCCGCTGCGAGTGGTGACGCAGAAAACCTCTCCTTACCCTCCAGTCTCCACTGTCCACCCTCCTTCTCGAGGGTTGCGCTTGCGCGCCGATCTGACAAAGGGCCCGGTCAGGGAAATTCTCAGAACTCTAACGGCTGTTTCTTCCCTCGGCGTTGTATGCGCATTCCAGTCCAGTCCAGTCTGTTCGCTGAGGCGGCCATATCACTGTTTAAAGGGATTTCGTTTGCTCAACAGTCAGTGGTTTTGAGTCGGAGAAGTCTTGCGTTTGCGTTTCGAAATCGTGCTCAAATTGTGTGTGCGAGTGAATTTTGGCGAAGAAAGTGATTAGTTTTGATACTCAGTGCGCGATCTGCAAAATTAGTAGCTCCGTAGGAAAGTAACTCTTACGATATAATCAAATTTGGGCACACTGGAATCAGTTGCGGGCAGACGTCATTTTGTAAGGCATCATTATGAATCCACTCAACTCGGAATTTCTTCTGCTATATATTTGCGTTTTTTGGTTTCAACTTCACCTTTGACGTTACACGCACTCTCAAATCAATTAGGTTTGCGTCCAGTGCATCCAATTATTATTTTTAGCGTGCCTTACATATTTATATGCAGGCACGCTTTTTATTTCGTTTCCTGTAGATTATACCATCAGCCCTGTCTTCGATACTTTCCGATGGGTTTTTGCAGAATCCTAATTCCATTGTGTGATTTTTTCCTTTTTTTGGTTTAAAGAAATTTAGGCTGTTTTGAAATGAATTGAAGTTATAATTTAGCAAATCCTAATCTTGGTAGAATTTTTTGAACTCTTTTATAATACATTTTTGGTGTTTTTAATTCATGAGCACGATCGGCTGTTTGGTTCTTACGTTGTTTTTTATTGATGACGCCAACGTGACACCGTTACATTGTCTTAATGACGTAAAGTGTTTCAATGTGTAATACAGTGTATGTGCAATATCTGTCCAGGCCGCGAGTGATAAGTTGGGTTATTTGGAAAAACGAAAATAATCTGTGGAGAGGAAGGGTTTAAAATGTACCTCACATAATTTGTTGCCGACCCCTAGGCCATGATCAATTCTGCCCAACCGAGAACTGCAAAGATGTATACTTAATGTAGTGTTATTGTGCATTTAAACTGTTAAAATGTTTGTGAATTAACTCATTGTGAAACTGATTTAGTCTGTAAATGTTACTTTGACCGGAATATTATCTACGGTTTTTGTATCATTTACTTGAAACCAGTTAAGCAATTATCAGCTATTTTATTACAAGGAGTGAGGTAACGCTGTAGGATGAAAGTTATGAACTAACGTTAGATAACGTTTTTGTAAATATATTGACAATTGGACCGCGTTTAACAGAAAGGAACCAAGCTACATCAGCTATTGCTAATTTTAACTGGGCAATTTAATTTTTTACGAGGATACGTTTGTGTGGATCCCTTTGAAAATGTTAAGGAATTTGCTTCGTACTATGGAGAAAATTCACTGAAATTTGCACGAAAATCCGCACAACTGTTCTCACGTAAAAAATTTAGTTAGCCGATTAAATTTCGCAATGGCTGATGTGGCTTGGTTCCTTTCTGTTTAACGCTGTCCAATTGGCACGGTTGAGGAGGCACATGTTATAAAACATATGAAGAGTCATGTTTACGGTAAAGAAAAGCGGCAAGATTATTTAATTCTTGACTTACGTGATGAATAAGTGGGCTAGTAGTTTGAAACAATTTCTATGACTCTTACCTGAAACATAAAAAAACAGTATTATAAGAGGAAGATGAGGAAGAACGTCGTGTGAGCCTTCAGACTTTGCCATATTTCCTTCAATAAAAAGCGAATTTAATGGGAAAATTTTGGATATTTTTCTTACAATTCATCAGACGATTACATTCGCAATTTAAATTAAAATATCTGCAAATTTCATGTTAAAAAATGCATAATTTTCCTCTAAAATACTTACTTCATCCCGGGAAATTTGGCAACTCTCGAATATTCATACGGCGTTTAAGTTTAGCACGGCAGAACACTTCTACAGTTAGACCAAGCGAGAGATATTACCTCCCACAAGTGCCGTCAATCAATGGCATTTGGAATACAACTAAACCAGCTTCGGAGTGAGCCGTGAAGTATGGTCAAAATTGAAGGCGTTTTAGTGTGTCACGCGAGAACTCAAGTCACGGATGCCAACCAACTGCTTTCTCCTGAATAATCATCCTTGTTTCAGTGGAAAAAAGTTTCACTTAAAACAATTCCTCGTTAAATCTTCATGAATTTTCGGTGACTCCGGTTAGCAGCACTCGACTCGATCTCTATTACTGGCAGTAGCGTGGCGTTTTTTGCGATATATCGATTGATTTGCCATTTAAACATATGGGGAAGGATCGATAGACAGGGTGCTTGCAACGAACACCTTAATAATCGATTCTTTACCATAGCTTCGAATGGAGAAATATCGATAATTGATCATTCACGCCTCACCACTGATTACTGGCACCAGATTCAAATGAGAGAGCATCGTAATGGAGATGTTGCATGTGTGAGGAATTTGCGATTTGACTGTTGATTCTTACGTAAACGTTCACAAGAAACACGATCGTGCCATTGGTTTTCTCTGAAATTGACTCCCAAGCTTATAAAAAGCTCTCAAGTTGAGGCCAAAATGGAGGGGATATCCCACGCTATCCTGATAGTCCACCTCTACATCAAGACAAACTCTCCATGCAAAAATAGGGAGCAAATACATTGATAGGGCTGCCTCTTTAATTGGGGACTCCAAAACTGAAATCACGGCAACCCTGCTAATGTATTTGCTCCCTATATTTGCATTGAGAGTTCGTCTTGATGTAGAGGTGGACTCTCAGGATAGCGTGGGATATCCCCTCCATTTTGGCCTCAACTTGAGAGCTTTTTTTGAGCTTGAGAGTTAATTTCAGAGAAAACCAGTGGCACCATCGTATTTCTCGCGAACTTTTCCATAAAAATCAGTAGTCAAATCGCAAATTCCTCACACATGCAACATCTCCATTGTCATATTTTATGTGTGTAATCGGAAAAAATAAGGGAGATTTTTAGTTTAAATGCATCTCTCTTCTTTTCGTCAAAATTAATTACATGACTGAAAATTTTACAACGCTGAAACGTAATTACGTTTTTTTTTCGTTTCTTGTTTTTGTTTGTTATTTGAATGAGAATTGGCAATCTCTCGAAATAAGTCCTCAGTCGCTCATTTACGACATTTTCGAGAAAACTCGTTAGGATAATGCGACAAAACTGCATCAGATAGTTGAGAAACTTACAACTGGTCCAGAATTGTACACCTTCGAGTATAAAGTTGATAGCAGCCGACTGAGATACTGCCTACGCCTTGATTAAAATCTTTGCGCCTTTCAGTTTCATCACCTCCCAATCACATTACATCCCCCTCCTCATGTTCTCGTCTCAATGAGAGTCTTTCTGTTCACGGCGCCAACTTAATTACAGATCCTGATCCATCTCTTTTCACCCCTTTGAATAGAAGCTGCAGACATGTCCTGTTAAAAATTGGCAGTAGAATCTGTGTTCCAAAATACCATAGACCTACAGACGGCTGTAAGATTTCCAATAGCTTCTATAGCCGGCAACACAATTTCTTATGGCCTTTTATAGCCGATGGTGACTAAGCAACAGCCTGGCGATAAAGTGTATGCTAAAGGTTACTAATTACAGATGCTAGGACTTAGTGAGTTTTTGGACTACCGCTCTCTTTTTGGGCCGTAGTATCTTGATTTATTTTGCGAGGAAAGCTCCGTACTTTTGAAGGATGTCTGCCATTCTTAATATGTTGGAACGCCTTCAATTTCGTATGATACTGTGCAATACCTCTGGAGCGGAATAGTTGCTTCAAGCGCCGTGGTACGCTGCGGCGCGCGGCGGGCGGGCAGCCAGCGCGAAACGCGCATTGGCGCCTACAAAAACCTAACAGGGATACTTCACGCATTGCGCAATGAGTGAAGTATCCCTGTTAGGTTTGTAGGCGCCAGTGCGCCGCCGCTCCGCTTTGTGTTAGGCTCTAATATTTAATCTCGTGGAATCAGCGTTTTCAACATTGAAATGTTTGCACACTCTGTATGGTTTATTCTCATTTTAATTGATGAAAAAAATATGTAGTAAAGGAAAATATAATGTGCGTTTTGTAAATATATTAAGGTGATTCCGTACAAACTTAAGGATTTACAAAGCACACGAATTTCTACACAATTTCTTATAGCCTTTTATAACCGATGGCGAAAAAGCAACAGCCAGGCGATAAAGTGTAAAGCCAATTTGTGTGATAATTATCGCGTAATTTTTTATCGCTTCGTGTAGCCCGGCCTCATGATTTTTGCCACTTTCTACAGCCGGCTATATGGTTTTCTATCGCCTTCTTCAGTCGGCTATAAGAACTCCTATGGAATTTTGAAACGCAGCTACTATCGCCAATTTTTACCAGGGTGATTCTGAGTTCGTCGTTTCCTGAATCAAGGGACGTAACACTCCATTTTAAAGTTCAAGCGTAAAATGGCTTTCAATCATAACATCTAGCCACAAATATGACCGATCCCTCTGAACCACGTTGTTTGAACTCAAAACTTTAAACCGTCATGGCTTTGGTTTGATTAGACATTTTTACAGTGGTTTTTTTTTTCGCCAAAAATTCCTAGTTTAAGACGCTTAATTTACGCCATTTGAGATTTTAAGCACAATAGTTTCCCCTGATTCGATACTGTTTGGTACGAATATTTCATAAGGATTTCGAAGGGGAAACAATTTATAACTTATTCCGAAAATTCGTATTTTGTCTTCGTAGATTCGGCAAGATTCGAATGATCTTCCGTATTACGCTGGTATGGCAGCCTTGCTGTCATTTGTGCCACGTGCGGTGAACATATCCTTGCAGCGTTGCTAAATTGAATCCAACATTTTCCTATTCAATATTCAAACACAGAGGGGGACGATTTCTCATCCAAACAACAATAAAAACAGTTAAGTTACGAGTCAATCGTGACAAAATCTATTTATAAATCGACTATTATATTCCATTCATTACTTTAATGGCTAAGATGTTCCAGTACCAAGACCAGAGATGGAGATTAAAATTTCACGTTTTGAAATTTCATGATTTTTCACGTGACATTTCATGAAATTTAAGAAGGCTCGAATAAATTTCACAAAATTTTAATTGTTCTAATTTTTTTTCGGAATTATTAATTGCAACTTTGGGATCCGGAAGCGTTTTAAATGGTCTTACTGTTGATGCGGCAGTGTTATGCTACCCTACTGGGGTGCTATACATGAAGGGGGGGGGGGGGGGGGCTCAAAGGGGAGTTCAGAGAAAAAATCCCCATCCTAACTCCAAACCAAACGCAAACATCTGCAACGTGTGAATGTTCCAGGCTTGGAAAGAACAATTTCAAAATCTAGAATCACCGTTTCAAGGCGTTTCTTGGACTCCTGAATGCGTCTTCAAAAGTTTCACAAATTTCGTGATATTCCACGATATACTATGAAATTTTACGCATGAAAATTCAAGCCAATACATTTCATGAAATTTTCTATCTCCGACCGAGACTAGTGTACCTTTACACAGAGAGTATGGACAACTAGATTTATGTGGTTCTCAGGGCCCAAAAGGGCGACGACGTGTAAAACGAAAATCACTAAAAAGGTGCCCCTGCCAACTTACGCATTTGAAAGATTAATCAATATGGCCGACAGCGCATTGTAAACAGGCGTCTTTAAGGATTAAGACATTGAAACTGAGAAAATTTATGTGAAATCAAAGTTGTATACGTGCTTTTATAATTTATGAAACGACAGGTAGTGAAAATTGTGAAAATTAGTACCACTGGATAATTCGACTTCATAGAATGGCTGCCCTTTTGGACCCAAGAGCTACATGACCTAATCGAAATTAACCTCTTATTTTTGAGTTGTCCATACTCTCCTTATAAAGGTATCGAGACTTAACACTGGAAAAAAAAGACACACTGGATCTAGAGTCCAGGCTCTTAAAACATCGACGAGAAAAGATACTCTTGATTCAATCAGATTTAAGCTTAAATCAAAAGGAAATCCACACTGAAAAAAAAAAGTTCGGTAAATCCGAACTAGTTAGGATCATATGAAACCACGTTTTGTTCGGTTCACACAACCGAAGTATTCGGTCTGATCAACCAAACTGTTCGGTTTGAGCGACCGAACCATTACAAATTCTTATAGTTTGGTTCAGCGGACCGAACAGTTCGGTTGAACAGACCGAATAATTAGGTTGTGTGTACCGAACAAAACGAGGTTCCATATTATCCTAACTAGTTCGGATTTACCGAACTTTTTTTTCAGTGTGGATTTCCTTCTGATTTAAGCTTAAATCTCATTGAATCAATAGTCATTTTTCTTGTCAATGTTTTCAAGAGTCTGGACTCTAGATCCAATGTATTTTTTTTCTCCAGTGCGGGATGAAAATGTTTATAAACCACATGAAGTGGCAGCATCGCACGAGTGGATCCCAAGATCCGCGAATCCGCGCTGATTCATCTTCCTCAGGCTCGTCCTCGGGTGGGTCCTCAATAAACTTCAAACCAGGCTGCGGTTCGCACCCCCCCCCCCCACCCAACCCCCTCCCTCCGCGGAAACGGAAACGGGTCGCCCTGACCGCAGCGCGTTGCATTAATCCCCGCCTGTCACGCGGATTGCATAGCGGCCGCGGCGCGGACTGCGTACGCTCGGCGTTTTGCATACCCGCGCTCTCCGAGGGCGCAAGATGCGATCGACACGCCGGGGTGTCAGTCGCAGCATTTCATCTGTCACCTCGATCTTATCGCGGCCCGATGCGGTCGCGGCCTCCGTCTTTTGATTAGGTCAACTTCGGGAGGTTGCCGGATTCAAATGATCGGGTGTGCCGGTCACGGAATCGTGTTTTAATGGTTGAGACGCGTAGATGTGGTAAAGGGTAAAATAACATTTTCTAACAACGGTGATGAAAAAATATTCTGTATGACGAAGAAAAATAACCAAGGTTACAAAATTGATTCAAACGAATAGATGTTTTACAAGAATGTGCCGGTGCAATTTTTGACCAAAATGTGTCTTATTTTAGCGTACACTGGAAAAAAACCACATCGGATCTAGAGTTCAGACTCTTAAAAACATCGACAAGAAAAAATACTCTTGATTCAATCGCAGTTTTGCTTAAATCAAGAACCAAGCCTCTTAATTTGAGCGGATTTCGTTTTGATTCAAGCAAAAATCTGATTGAATCAAGAGTATTTTTTCTTGTCAATATTTTCAAGAGTCTGGACTTTAGATCCAATTTGCTGTTTTTCCCAGTGTAAGAACTGTATGCGTCGTTTCCAAGACAAATGAAAATAACTCCATTCCAAGTTTGCAAAATGGACTCAAACGATTCGATGTTTTACAAAAATGTACCTGTGCAATTTTTGACCAAAATTGGTCTTATTTTAGCGTGAGAACTGTATGCGTCGTTTCCCAGACAAAGGAAAATACTTCCATTCCAAGTTGTGATATTGATTCAAACGATTCGATTTTTTACAAAAATATATCTATGCAATTTTTGACCAATATTTGTCCGATTTTTGCAAGATAACTATAATATGTGCCGTTTTCCAGACGAAGGAAAATAACTCCATTTCAAGGTTCCAAAATGGACTCAAACGATTCAGTATTTTTCAAAAATGTACTTGTGCAATGTTTGACCAAAATTTATCTGACTTTTGCATTATGAGAACAGATGAGAAATCTGCGCCACTCTCTGCGCTGCGAATCAGCTTAGCCTGTTTTCCTTGTGACTGACCATTCCAAATATCCCGCAACCAATGTAAAATATTTGCGTTAATATCTTGATAAGACGTTATTTCAGTAATTTCTGTTGCTCAAATCGTGTGCAACGGGAAATTTTAATTACGGAACATTTATCACAATGCTTAAATATATGCCTTGTCTATTGGTCCATTAAACTGCCGTGCTAAGGAAAAACACCGTATGAACCTCCAGGCGTTGCCAAATTTCCTTTGATGAGACAAGAATCTCCTGGTAAACTCGTACATATTTTACTTCGAATTTTTCAGATAATTCCGTAGGTACGCAATTTTACCTGAAGAATCTGAAAATTTCAAGGAAAAATATTCATAACGTTCCGCATAAATAAAACTTTTATCGAAGGAAGTTTGGCAACTCTCAAATGCTCATACGGCGTTCTTCCTTAGCATGGCAGTATAGAGACATTAGTCGAGACCATTGTCAGACCACCAGTGTGGAAGACAAGGCGGGACAACAACACGATGGTCGTTTCTGTAATTAATGGGTTTGACTAAGATTAGTTTCTACTTAACGCAGATTTGTGCGACAAACTGGCATGACATCCCCTTCACTGACTTCGCTTTGACATTTGTATCAATTCCAATATAACGCGAATTATTCCAATTGGAATTGGAAGCTATTGGATCTAGTGAATTTCACCCACATTGTCGCCTTGTTGTCGAACCATGACACTTCACTGCTCCGCGCGTTCTTTGGCGTGAGCAAAGCAAAGCTTCCAAAAAAAAATTTGAGATCATCCTGATTAACGCGAGAAAAACAATGATGATTTCTAATTCTTGCATTTTCAATTTATGCTTAGTCATCATAATTTTACGGCAGCGAAGAACTCGATCACTTCAATGATTGAATTGACGCATTGATGCCAAAAAAGACACTGTTACATGGCAATCTTCTGAAACGGTCAAATCTTATGTTACGGACACGGCCCCGTCTCGGAATGCCGGTAGATCGCCTGATTCCCTGATAATTTCAAAATAATCCGCACAAAAGTTCACTTGTAAAAAAAACTGTATTGCTCTGTCTTTGGCAAAAGCTGATAAGGCTTGGTTCCTTTCTGCTAAACACGGTCCAGTTACACGGAGAAAATACTTCGTGCGTGGGACCCGAAGTTTAGGTCATATGGATCTCTGAAGTTTTCGGATTGAGCATCTGAACACTTTAGGTCCAGCTGCTGAGGTTTGGATCACACATCTGAAACTTCAGTTCTTACATCTGAAGTACTTTCGTTTTCACATCCGAAATACTTCGGTTCTCACATCTGAACTACTTCAGATGTAAGAACTGAAGTTTCAGATGTGTGATCCGAACCTCGACAGCTAGACCTAAAGTGTTCAGATGCTCAATCCGAAAACTTCAGAGATCCATACGACCTAAACTTCGGGTCCCACGCACGAGGTTTTTTTCTCCGTGTAGAAAGCGCCTTTGGAAGAAAAGGACTTCCTTGTCACATTCAATCCAATATAACGAGCGACTTGTCGCCGCGGTGCGATTACACACGGAAATGCGTGTCCAATTGCGTTATTATTCATGGGGCTAATGGGGATCGGGCTCTATTTCCTGTCACCGAGGCGTGCGCGTGGCCGTATCAGTGGCCGAAGCGGGCGTTGATTGCCCCGACCGGCGCTATTAATATTCATAACTCGATTTCGGCCGGCTAATTAGCCCTCCCGTCACTCGCACCAGATGCAGTTGAACCGGTCGCCATCGTCGTGATATTATTTAACTAAATTAGTTTTTACTCCAATTCATCGGGGCCAATCGTTTTCCGAGACTAATCCCCACGATCGGAGGATAATGGCGGGTCGCGGAGGCGGGAAAAAGCTATTTCGTCGAGTGGATTTGCTGCTTTTCGGGAATATTCATAAGTTTTGTTTTCAATCATCCTGATGTAAATGAGCGCACTGTAACGTGCGGACTGTTCATGAGCTCCGTGAAGTTGGTGGACCAATATGGGGAACAAATTCCAAAATAGATCCAATATTTGGCTCTTCAATAATCGTGCTCAATTGATCTTCGAATTTCAGCTCATACCGTCAAAGGGTTTAAAAACTACGGCCTAAAAATGAAATGGTAAACCAACTTCATGCCCTATAGTATAGCACACCCGTCCTTCAAGTATACTCTTGGGTCGATAAGGTGTTTCTGTAAAAATTGACATAATACAATTGTAAATAAATTAAATCTAGTCCTTAAACAAGCTTTCATCTCGGGATTTTCAGCATGTCATAAAAAATCGACTTCATAAAATCCTGAAAGTTAAAATATATGAGGAGCATTCCGAGGTAAAAATACAAGAAAAGTTGGTAGTTTTGATGAATTATTACTTTCAAAACAATGGAAACTTAATAGTTCCCTGTCATAAACATACAAATCTTTGCAAATCTATCAAAATTTGACTCAGCTTAGGTATTTGATGAAATGCATAATTTGACTATTTGCCTGCGACATCCATACTGAAATGAGCCCTATCTCTATTCTTAGGTCAGCATTAATTGTTTTACAGTCTGCATGTGGCTCCGACCCATACTTTATGTAACGTGAGTGCATACATTTTTTCCAGTGTATGTTCAACCATACCGCTCATACGAATGTCACATTGAAAATGTTTTGGGACAAACACGAAGGGCGGGAGGAAGACGAAAAATCAGCGGACCCTGAGTCCTGACCTCATTGCATTCTCAGATCAAAGAGGATTGAAAGTTTTATAAATGCACTCATCAGAGCGGTCATATTTCCAGGGACTGGAGAGGAAAAGGGAGAAGATTGAAAAGGAGAGGAGGAAAAAGTTAATTTCAAGACGACCAGTTTCGGGCCTTCGGCTTTTTAGCTGCCCGTCGTTCCATTGGACATAATCTGTGGTTCCGGATGAAAAAACGGTCATGGGAATATTCGAGGTTGTCAAATTTCTTCCAGTGAAAGTGGATTTCCTGGAAAAATTTTTCGATGGTGACACTGCAAAAAAGGTGAAAAACGTATCTCGTTTGAACATCACTGAAAAAAAAGTATAGCTTGGATCAAGCATGATAATTCTTGAATTTGCCGCCAAGAATTGTCTTTATCTTGCTTTAAGGTGACTTTTTCTTGATTCAAGAAAAATAATGCTTGGGTTAAGCAAAAAAGTAGCGTATATTAACCAGCAAAATTCTTGATTGAAGAAGAAATACTTCTTGGCGGCAAATTTAAGATTCTTTTTTTCCAGTGATCTGTTTCACCATTTTGTTCAATGAAACGAAAGCAACCCGACGCTGTTTGACACGCATTTTTACAATTTCACCATCAATATGACATTCTCAAAAAGCCAGAGATAGTAGTTCCTTCTACAGAACGCGGTCTAATGGGCCAATAGACAAGGTACGAAGTCATACATTCTGATACATGTTCCTGGACCAAACTTTCTGGTAAAACACGATTCGCACGACAAAAATTACTGAAATTAACTCCTTATCAAGATATTTAATTTTTCTTGACGCGTCAATTCAAACCTCCCGCCTGTAAGAACTCAATGGTCTACGTGAGTCAAATCGCACACTAAACTTTACCATGACAATCTCTACGATATGAAAATATGGCAACCACAATATTGACGCTTTGGCTCAGCTATAGCAAATTGTTTACCCTTTGAACAATAGAGGGTGGGAAAGGGACAATGCTCGATTCAAGAAGCCTGCAGGAACTGTTGTAGGTAAGGCGCGATTTGACTTACGTAGAGTATTGCGTTTCTTTTGACCGGCGACTCAAATCTCCCGTGGCGAATGTGAAATAAAATCGTTAATATCTTAGTTAAGTGTTTATTTTAGTAGATTTAAATGTTACAATCGTGCTCTGAGTGAGAAATCCTGGTTAAGAGTAATGCATCAGAATGCTTCAATGCGTACCTTGTCTATTGCTTTATTGGAAACCGAAGATTCCCCTTCAATTAGACTGCTATGCAAAATGACTGTCGTGACGCACGTTTAGTGGTATCACAATTTCGCATTGAAAACGCACGGTGGGTTGAAGGCGCTAATCTTCATCCTATCTTCGTGGTCTTTTGGCATTGTTAGCCGTAGACTTACACAATTTTAGAGTCTTCAATCGGGCCGTAATTTCGTAATGTATCAGAATGCTTAAACTCGTACCTTGTCTAGTGATCCATCAGAGTATTCAATACTTCCAAAGAAGAATCTTCAAAACTGTTGTCAACAAACAGATATTCTATGGAAATGTGACAACATTTGGTTGATTTTGACGCGTTCTTCTTTGCTGTACTTGAAATTCTGGTTGAAAGACATGTATCAGAATATTTCAATTTAGAGTCCTTTTATACCCAGAGTTAAGACATCTCGATTATCAGGTGGCCTGGACTGGCCATGGTGTCACAAAAGTGTGCACCCAAACGAACGATATTGAGGGATAAGGATGAGAAATCCTGCGATATCTGTCATCAAAAAACAACATTATCAACAAAACTGATCAATTAAAAATAAAATGAGATTGGTTTGTGAATAATTTCATAATCTATGTTCATTTTGGACCGATGAGAATAACAATTGGACGTATTTCTACCAAACAGACCTATGTGGAGGTGAGAAATATGGGGTGTGCTCGTGGAAGCTGCATAAGAAGCAATGTAAAAGTGGGCGTGATTCCTTTTGAAGAATTGGAAAAGCGGGATATTGCATTCTATCAAACAGACCTATGTGCAACTGAGTGCGGAATTCATGAGCCGCGGGCATGGCAAGAGAGCCTTGTGGACAGGGCTCATGAGTTAAAGAGTCCCTCCAACGACCTGTTCGTTGTGCCGGCGATCGATCATTGCCGCTGACGTCACTGGCGCTTTAATATTCTCATGCACTCTTACGCAAAGAGAACTAACGAGCACACCCCACATTTCTCACCTCCACATAGGTCTGTTTGGTAGAAATACGTCCAATTTACTCTTTTTTTTTTTTTTTTTTTTTTCTGCTGGTTTAATGGCTTCGTGTCTATTGCACCTTCAGCCAACTGTAGACAATGTTTAGTGTCCGTAGACATCAGGCTCCATGCTCCAGGCTTTTCTAATTTTCAATTTACTCTTGATAAAGCAGAATTAGGTAATATTTTCATCATTTTTATTCGAGCCGCCGCCATCTTGGTGCACTCTTTTGTGACTCCATGAGCGAGAACCAATTAGAATTGGATTTTTTTTCGGCCACTTTCAGCCCGACCAAAATTGAGATGTCGTAACTCTGGGTATGAAGGGACTCCACTTCAATTCGTACCTTGTCTAGTGATCCATCAGTGTGATCAATAATTTCAAAAAAGAATCTTCAGAACAGTTTTCAAAATATGGTATTTTTCCGAAATGAGATGTGGCAACATCGGTTACTTTTGATGCGTTTTTCTCCAGCGCGGTAGAGATATACCCGCGGAGCTTCATCGAGGCGGGCACGTCTTTCCGCTTCCGGAGAATATGGTGGCTAATTCTCGAAAAAACTCGTCGGCAAATTGGGTTATCACATCTTTATCCAATAATGTCTTGTTTTCTCACCGCCTCAGCGCCGACCCTGAATTAGCTCTAACGCCCTAATGGAGTTTCCACTCTGAGTCAACTCGTACTTGATACTAGCCGGAATGGCCTGAGACAATCACGGTCAAGGATTTCGGCCGGGCCTTTTATGATCCTGGGATGTTCTCGCAACTTGTAAGATTTTATCGTGAAGCTTTCACAGCATGCCTACGAAAGAACTTTCGTCAAAAGCTTTTTATTGCTAAATGCAATAATTTTATTTCCTCGTTTATTTTCCATTTTTTAAAAATATCATTGACACGGAAATAAAATAATATTGCTTATTTAACAATTTTGCAGTTAAAAAAGTGTCCAACATATTTCAATGTAGGTTTTACAATGAAAAATGCTAATTTAACCACCCCGTGGTTGAATTAGCTTTCCACCATTGTAAAATGTACATTTGAAACATGTTGGACATATTTTTAACAATTTAATTCCAAAACCAGCGATCTATTTTTTACCGTCAAATCTATATCGCTCTCAAAGTCATTGCAGCTTTATAATATTGCGTGAAATGAATTTGGTTTATTTCCTCGATTGAAGACTATTATTCTCTAAAGAACTTTTTTTATGATAATTTTTGGGAGGAAGTAAAAATGGTATAACAATAGATTTATTAAATTTGGTCTGATAAAATTTTTATTTTTTATGTCTCGCTGATCCTGATTTTATTCAAATTTTAAGTAAAACTTAAGTTATTAGCAAAAAGACCGTATTACCAAAAAAGAACGCCGCCTGCGCTTATGGCAATTATCAAATTTCCTTCAACATTTTTTGGGAGACATGTCAATATGTTTAATTGAATTTTTATTTCATTTTCGTAAAATGTTAATGTAGATTATTCTCTGTGTACCACAACGTAATATAATGTTACTTGGAGCTGAGCAGATAGTGACCAATCCACGTCATCGATTACCTACCAAGAATTGGGAAATTTAATTTTTTACATGGATACGGTTGTGCGGATTTTTCAAATTTCAGTAAATTGTTTGCATAGTACGAAGCAAATGCCTTAAAATTTTAAAATAAATTGGCACAAACGATTTCTTGTAAAAATTATATTGCCCAGTTAAAATATCCAATAGCTGATGTAGCTTGGTTCCTTTGAACGCGGTTCAATTATGATTTGATCGAAATTAAAACCTATCAAACGCAGCAACGAAATAGAATTTTTTGTGTTCTGCGGTGACAGGCTTTTCATAAATGTGAGATACAAGCTCGGAAAAGACAATAAAAACATGATCACAACGATACTTCAAAGGGGAAAAAAGCAAATGACAAGTTGGCGAACAAATGATACGTTAGCGTGCACTTTCGGTTTGAGGAAAACAATAACGTGCAATTTAGGAGAGGCACAACAGGCGTTGTGGAACAATTGAACGTATTTACGCCAAAAGGAACTACATGCATTATGACGTGAGCCCTGTTATGCATATACCTTTGTGGTTCTCAGGGCTCATGTCTTAATCTACATAGTTCCCTTTGACAGAAATAGTCCAATTCGGACTATGTTTGATCACCAAGCGCAGTTTTGTCATGGGAACGGAGTTCCCCATGATATTAGAATCGTTCCGTTGCTTTCGCTATGGGATTCCCTATACCTCTGCGACCTTGAGCGTTTCGCCCAGTCTCCGATTTTTGGTTGATTTTCCGATGTATCAAAAACCGTTGTATTTTTTAGCCAATCATGTCTCTACGTCAAGTTGTGTTGATTGCTAAAATTCGCTTTCAGCGAGTTTTTTTCCACCTCGAGATGTCGTGTCTGACTGGTAAATCTGCGCAGAACCACGAAGTTCCGTTTTTAGGCAAATTCTTTTTTTTGGGAGGTTCTGATTGGTTATTTTTCGCCATCAGTTTTCTGTTCGTTGGTGCAAAAGATCGCCTACCTCGGTGTTCTTGAGAAGCCGCCATTATCCCACCTCAAATTTGAAAAATAGAAGTAAAGAAATAATAACCATCGTACAAGGTGGAAAATTGTTCTGGAGGACTCGTTACGGATAAAGAAGTCAAAATCAGAGCTCGATTGATTGATTTAATTCATGGATACGCAAATATTGCCTTAGCTCAACTGCCGCGATCGGAATGCGTGCTGGCATGAACCTCGAGACGCATTAAAACAGTGCGAACCATGGCTCCTACAGCAATACAGCAATGCGCTTCATATCATCCCAAAAGCAGTCAAGGTCTCTTGTGATAAGTCCCGCCCATCGTCCGAGTCTTTTGTATGCTATTTTTACTCTCGCCCTCGTGGATCCATTAAAGCCTAGTTGACTAAACCGCCTCGTATTTTTGATTCGGTGCGGGCACCCGGCGATCGGGAGTTCGATACCCGACGATGGGAACTACTTTTTAATGGTTGTATTGAATGTTTTAGACTAATCATCAAAAAATAATTAATAGTAGATGATAAATGTACGAACATTTTCTCGTGAGTTAATATGTTAAACAAAAATACTGGAATATACCTTCTTCATATAATCAGCCACATGTTCCCCCAAATTAATGACGTTATTTTCTTTTTTCAATAAAGTTAATTTGCATTCAACGTTCGTAAGTTAAGCAAAAAGTACCTATTGATACAAATAGAAAGACATGAAAATAGTATGTCTAACATTTCAGTTGTTTTTTTTTATTATTTATTTTTTGTTTTTTTGTTTTTTCAATAAAACAAATTGACTGGGACTAGAATCATCGTATCTCTGAAGACAAAAGCTAAGTTTTTTGATACAGAAATACTAATATATTCATCCTTTATATAATCAGGGAGATGTTGACCCAAATATTGATGTATATTTTCTCTGTTCGCCCAAATTCATGATGGTATTTTCTTTTTTCAATAAAATTAATTTACATTCCACGTTCTTAAAGCAATATTTTCTCCAAAATTCAGCAAAAAATAACAATTTATACCTACGCAAAAAGTAAATAAATAAATAAAGCAATGACATGAAAGTAGTATAGGTAGTACACATCTAACATTTCGGTTACATCTATTTGAATGAAAAAAATGGCAACTTAGGAAGCACATAGGTCACTTATCGACGGTGAAACCACCAAACCACGTATCTCGGTTTGCGACGTCGCAGACTTCCCGTCATACTTTATTTTTTAAATGAAAAGCTACTTAACGTCCAGTCTTGAAAATTTCCGTGATTTTTCCTCTTCGTGCGGAGAAAATTCTGTGAAAATTTCAAGGAATGATATTGATTTGGTCTACTTCAAAAAAATAAAATGTGAGCGGAGATTTTTAAACACCGCAAACGAGATACGTGGTTTGGTAGTTTCACCGTCGTTATGATGCGTATTCGGGCATATGCGTAGAGTAAAAATATCATACTTTACGCCGAAAAAACGAAACTGAAAGTTAAATGCGTTAACTTCCAAAAACCATACATAATCCAACGAAAATAAATAATTGGTAAATAACAGCTTTCTTGTATGCAAAGAAAAAAAATTAAAAATGTTAAAAAAGAGATGTCGACACAAAATTACATAGCCCCTTCAATTCTGAAGATACTACAAACGAACTGTACCTTAAAATTTTCATATTCCAGAAGCAAAAGTTCCCATGACGAATATTGCTATCGCTAGCGATTGCAAAAACCAACTTGTTACTTTTCAGATTTATTTGTCAATATTCCTCATTTTCCTTGTCTCCATACTTTCATGCATAACTTAATGATTTTTCCTAGTGGGGTCTTTTTCAACATACTCTGAAAATATGCCCTTGCAAGGGGTTATAGCAATTTGGCACCATGAAAAAGTAAAACATTTAAAAAAATAAATTCACCGTAGATACAGACTCAATTCACAATAAATTATACAAATTCGCAATATACACAGTATGGAAAAGTGACCAAAATCTTGTGTTAATAGGGGAAGCAGAATACGAAGTAATACAAGCTTATGGTTGATTCTTTTTGTGTTATTTAAAATTTTTCCTGTATTAAACGCATGAGCCGTGTATACAAGGCTCTAGATACATGCCCACGGCCTATGGGTGCCGCACTTAGTTGGCTCACAGTTCCATTTGCTGAATTGGAGAAGCGGGATTCCACATTCTGTCAAACGGAACTATGTGCACTGTGTATGAGCCGTGGGCATGTATCTAGAGCCTTGTGGACAGGGCTCATGTGTTAAAGACCGCCGCCCCGATCGTCGTTTCTCTCGTCGTTGCCGCTGACGTCACTGGCTCCTTATATTTCCCATTCATTCGTATGCCCGACCACTGACGAGCATACCCTATCTTTCCCTCTGCACATAGTTCTCTTTGATAGAAATACGTCCATTTTATGTTTTACTTCCCGTATTAACTGAATTTTGGTGTTAAAATTTCTCCCTGTGAACAAATCTGCATTGCTGAGGCTTAAAATGTACCCATTTCTTTCCTATAGGAGAAACAAACCGACTTTATGGATTGAATTTTATACATAATATTTTGCTAACCTCTTCTCTTTAAACTTCTGGATCATGATCTTTTTATAGCGGATAGCAACAGTTAATTCTGGAAATAGAGGATCATTTATCAGAGATTCGCATCTTCAATTTTCAATCCCTCTGTGCTCTAATTCAGTTTGCAAACATCATCCTCCCTTTACCTTAGTCCTAGTCCAAGAGACTTATGCAATTGAAAAAATGGAAACCGTTGATACGCCTTCAATTAGTCGGCTATGCAAAATGACTGTCGTGACGCACGTAAAGTGGTATCACAATTTCGCATTAAGATTGCACAGTATGTTGAAGGCGCTCCTTGGCACCAAACTTTTGTGTTGAAATTTCTCTCTGTGCTCGGGGCCTCCCTTAGAAACGGAGCGACTCAAGGAACAACTAAAAAAGCGGCCCCTGGACTTTATTTCGCGATTCGAACCGAGGTGATTCAAACCACGCGGCGTTAAA
Organism: Bemisia tabaci; assembly: GCF_918797505.1. NCBI lineage: Eukaryota > Metazoa > Arthropoda > Insecta > Hemiptera > Aleyrodidae > Bemisia > Bemisia tabaci. The sequence continues at coordinate 36,044,149 of NC_092801.1, forward strand.
TAAACGGTTTTAGCGTTCCGAGGAAGCGGAAGATCGCGGTGCCTTTGAGCTGCCAGATTTTACAGCGTTGCCAAATCACTATCAAACTGACTTGATTTTAACGTCTGTTGAGTAAGACCCACGGGATATGCCCGGCAACTCGAGTGCGGTTAACGACTCGAATAAGCTCCGGCCAATAGTGCTCAATCAAATCAAATCAAATAATCCCATCAATGCAATAATAATCCAATAATTTCTCAGAGGGCTCCCGGCGGGATGGACAATCGCAATCTTCCCATTCGAAGCTACGGTACAGAATCGATTATTAAGCTGCTCTTCACGAAATACCTGATAATCGATCCTTTTCCATAGGTTTAAATGACGGAGCTATCGATTAATCGCAAAACACGATACGCCGCTGGGGCCCTGGGAGCATGGACGAGTTTGGTTTTAATTGGAAAATTCAGTGCAAGTTTCTAAATCGCCATCGCCGATGGTGTTTGCTATTGATAGACGAACCGCTGAATGAATTTCGTTTGTTTGATGGAATAGGCTCGAAGTTGAGAACTTCGTTTCATCGCGGTGTAGACAATTAAAAACAAACTCCGGGTTGATTGTTGAGATTGATAGACAAAGCTATGGACAAAGAAGACATAAGAAGTGTGACGCAATCCTATTGGTTAATTTGGATGGTTGTAATGGACAAAGGAGGTAGGTAATAGACTAACTAATGGCAAATCATGAGAGACCCTTTGGTTAGTTCATCATTTTCTCCCTTGGTCTATAAGAATCATTTAAATTAACCAATAGGATCGCTCCATACTCCCTAAGATATTTTTGTCTATAGCTTTGTCTATCAATTTCAACAATCAGCCCGGAGAGCTGTGAAACCGCGGGCTGGTTTCAGTGGAGCGGTCCGCGTTTAGCGAGGTTTCACCGTAAAAATTGGATTTTTATTTTTAAAATCAAGAGTTTAAGAAGATGAGATTAAAGAAAATCAGAGGCAAAATATTTGAGAAGCTCCACAATGACAATCTAACTAGAGCAATGAGGTGAGAGACAGGATAAGCTCGGGGGTCAACGTTACTTTTTGCCGAGTGGTGAATGGTTAGGAATTCGTTGAGGATTAATTTCGCAGTATGATGACTGAGTTGAGCACTTTGCTAGGCGGATGTTTGCAAATTCAGTTATCGGTTTCTTAAACCAGTGCTTCCATTCCGGTTCCTGGATTCGAAACTTTTTTGTTCCAATTCCTCCCATTCCATGACCGTCAAAAGTTCCTGGATTACCTACACCACCTAAGTGGATACTTCAAGCATTACGCAATGCGTGAAGTATCCCCTTAGGTTTGTAGGCGCCAGTGCGTTTAGCTCTGGCAGCACGCTGCTCTGATCTGTGTTAGGCTCTAATATTGGATTCGGAACTTTTTTGTTCCAATTTCTCCCATTCCATGACCGTCAAAAGTTCCGAGAAATTTCCGGAAAATGCAAAAAATTTCGGGAATTTCAAAAGATTCGGGGAAAATTCAGAAAAATCTCAAAAGTTCCTGAATTTGGAACTAGTTCTGGGAGATGAGAGCACTATTCTAAACCAATCGCTCAACTCTTGGGTCATGAGTCATCATTACACGAATCACGAATCTAAGCGCTCATTTCGGAAAGAGACTTCTCTACAATCGAGAGATAATAAAGAGGGCTCTCTAAAATGTTTAGTTTCTGCTTGAAATATCTACGATCCGTTGAAGTACGTGGTTTTAATTATCATGAAGATATTAACAATTTAAGTCGCCGTTTTGTTGTATGCCAATTGGACTTGGTTTCAGGACATTTTGTCAACGATTTTTTGTCCGCGCACCTTTTTTGTCCAGTAGTTTACGCCCACACGTAAAATAAGCAACGGCGACATGGTCTAAGCGTTTTATTTTAGTCGGTATGTAAAATTATATTGACGATATGGAAATGAGAAATTGAGAGAGAAGGAGGTGTTGTTATGGTTGCTCATTTTCTAAATAAAATGTTATTACTTTCTCCTTTTGAATCATCTTTTTAAATTTTCATTGGTGAATATTTGGTTTTACTTCCATCCTTAAAATATTGAATGTACAATATACCTTATATATGTATAGGTACTTTTTTTAAATTTTTTTTTTTTATTTTTTCTTTACGAAATTATTACTTCATTTTGAAAATATTTGTATTTTTGAATCGTGACAAATATTGTTAAAACCTTTTCCAAGCAACATTAATCTCAATGAGCCGCAGTTGTGCCAACAGAAACTGCAAAAATGAATAAAAGAGGGGGAAAAACCAAGAAGCACGCAATCTTTATTTTTAACTCATTTTTACATCGATCTTTTAGAGTCAAATACGTCAAATTTTGAGCGTTTCGTTGCGCGCTACCGCGCTGACTTTTTTGAAAAAAAAAAACGCTGACTATGCGAGTATAAATATTAAAGCCTAACAGAGCGGAGCGGCGTGCTGCCAGCGCGAGAGGCTCACTGGCGCCAAGCATTGCACAATGCTTGAAGTATCCACTTAGGTTTGAAGGCGCCAATGCGCGTTTCGCGCTGGAAGCCCGCCCGCCGTGCGGCGGTGCCTGAAGCAACTATTTCACAACAGAGGTGTTGCACAGTATTATACAAAATTGAACGTATTAAGAATGACAGGCATCCTTCAAACGTACAGATCTTTCCTCGCAAAATAAATCAAGATACTCATCGTACACTGGAAAAATCTAAGAGCCTTTAGCTGAGGCAAATATAGAGGTTTACCCGATTCAGGTATAACAAGGTGGGAATTTCTTGAGAAATAATTAAGTCCGGTTACACCAAAGAGGTGTAGAGAGTTTTAGTGAATTTTGTCTCATGGAATTGTTGCTCCCCCATTTTTACCAAAACTCTCAACTGTATATTATTCTCCGTTGGACCAAACAGACAAACCAAAAAAAAAAAAAAAAAACCCTGCTTTCCCTCTCTGTAAGAAGAAACTCTGTGAAAATGTCAATGAATGATATTGATTTATTGTCCTCCTGAAAGACAAAAAAGGGGAGGGGGGAGGCAGACATTTTTAAACAACGCAAACGAGATACGTAGTTCGGTAGTTCCACCATCGATATGCAATCTCTCGAAATAAAATACGCAGTTCCCCACTATCACCGTCATGCCCTCCCGCGAAGCCCTCGGGATCAAAAACGGGCGAAAATCGGGACAAGAAATAGTAAAGCGGGGGGGGGGGGGGATGAGGTCTTCTCCGATTCCGATCAGTGGCAAAGGGAACGGATTAGAGCTCTCCTCATGCTGTTTGCCGAGGTTGTTGCGGTGAACCTTACTCGCAGACAGAGTAGAAATCCCTTCTGCAATGTTGCCAGATGGAACTGCTTTCGAGGCTTTCCGGCCACGCGATAAACACGTTCGGGACCAGATACGGCACCCGCGAAATTATCAAGGTTGATACAGGTCGTTCGATTAACCACTCATCAAGTTGGTTGTCCCCTCTTAAATCGCAATCTCGACTAAAATTGCGGATCGAGTGGCGAGTGTTTAAGTGACGATGCCAAATTAGATGTACGCGATTTAATTGGGATACGCAATCGAGGATTTTACGGGAGTTTATGGCGATATTTATCAACAGCTATTCACAGAGTGCCGAGTCTGGAAAGTTTGTCGGGAAATTGGGAAGGGGAGTTTCATACAATTTGAAAGAGTTTTAATCCATGTTAACGTCTCACGATTTTGGCTGTTTGTAAAATGCTTCTTTCAATTTTTAAACTTCGCATATGGTCAACTTTTGGAATATTTGCGTGTTCTTTTTCCATACACAGAGTTAACTTCTCTACGCTGTGGTATAGTTGTATGGATTTATCAACGTAACTTCATATTTTACGTTGCTTGATTGGACGTGCTTCTGCCCAACGGAACTATGTGCATTAAGACGTGAGCCCTGTTATGTATATACTCTCATAGGTCTCAGGGCTCATGTCTTCATGCACATAGTTCCATTTGGCAGAAATACGTCAAATTTATCCCCATCTTGATCTTTTTTTAACAGGAGACTGGTCAACATAACACCATGAGACTTCTTGCAAAGTTCCTCTAAATTTTAAGTGATATCATCATAAAATTTCAAATCAGAGTAAGGATTAGTTTTCCGTTGGAAAAATAAAACATGACTGATAACTGGACTACATTTTGCAAAGAGGAAATACTATTTTAGGTTCTTTCGTAAAAGTACCTATCCACATAAGGAAAGGAATTGCACATACGTCGTTTCTAAAATGAGCCGGCATTAGTAGCTCCTTATTGTAAAATTTAATCCAATTACGCATGTGCTGAAGTAAGTTAATTTTAGTCAAAGTTGTCCTGTTACCTAATTTCTATTTTCACCCACCTTTTGGTTAAATGTATAGTACATGGAAGTACATATGACCTTCCGGCCATAGTACCTCAAGCGCCATACGACATTTCAAAATTTCCGCCATCATTTTATTTTATTACAGAAAAATTGTTGGTCGAATCTGTTTGGAAATGTCCCCGAATTTTATCGGTAGCACAAAGAAAATTCAGAGAAATGCTCGGACAGCTTCGTTGAACAATTTTTCCGTAAAAAATTAAAATGGCGGCTGTCGAATTTAAAAGTCGCATGACGCTTGTGATCCTTTAGCCGGAAGGTTACTACACTGGAAAAAAAAAAAAAAAAACAGATTGGATCTAGAGTTCAGACTCTTAAAAACATCGACAAGAAAAAATACTCTTGATTCAATCGGATTTTTGCTTAAATCAAGACCAAGCCTCTTAATTTGACCGGATTTCCTTTTGATTTAAGCTTAAATCTGATCGAATCAAGAGTATCTTATCTTGTCAATGTTTTCAAGAGTCTGGACTCTAGATCAAACGTGTTTTTCTTTCCAGTGTAGTAACCTTCCGGCTAAAGTATCACAAGCGCCATGCGACTTTTAAATTCGACAGCCGCCATTTTAATTCTTTACGGAAAAATTGTTCAACGAAGCTGTCCGAGCATTTCTCTGAATTTTCTTTGTGCTACCGATAAAATTGTCCATGTTTTCAAGAGTCTGGACTCTAGATCAAATGTGTTTTTTTTCCAGTGTATGTATGAAAATACAAAAATTTGATTTTTCCTAGTTTGTCGATAGTTTAACAAAGCATGTATTGATTGTCTTCTATGTGAGAATATCAATTGAAATCCCAGCGATTGTGGCAAGAGTGCGTGACGCGTTGAGGGACCAGCTAGTTTCCGCTTCAGAGTTTGCGGCAGCATTGCCGCTCGGTGGAAAACAGAACCCGTTTCCCGATAGGACTCAATGTAAAGTGGGCGAATTTTACCGGCAACTTGGCGGAGCTTCCGGTGTCAACGTCAACGTCAACAACATTATCCTCGGTGCTCTCTACCTGGCTGCACACACTGCACCGGACGAGCCGTGCGATTGGCCGCAAATCATGATTTGTTCGAACCCAATTAAATCCCGCCGATCAGAACGCACGAGTGCGCCATTGGTTTTTTTCCATTCCCGCCGACGCCCCCTCCGCTCGACCTTCTTCCGAGCGGAAGTAGTGCCGGGAAATCAATTGCCCTCGATTTTCCGAGAGCTTGCGGACGAATAAGAATTCGACCAGAGGAAAAAAATTGAGATAAATCGCCTACAACACTGGAAAAAAAAAAAAAACACATTGGATCTAGAGTCCAGACTGTTAAAAACATCAACAAGAAAAGATTATCTTGAACCAATCAGATTTAAGCTTAAATCAAGAACCAAGCCTCTTAATTTGAGCGGATTTCCTTTTGATTTAAGCTTAGATCTGATTGAATCAAGAGTCCTTTTTCTTGTCAATAATTTTCAAGAGTCTGGACTCTAGATACAATGTGTGTGTTTTTTTTTTTTTTTTTTTTTTTTTCCAGTGAATCATCTTTCAATAATCATCCTCCCTGATCTTTAGTCCAAGAAATTTTCCAATGGAAACTGGAAAACAAAAATTAGCCTTAAATTAGCCAGCTATGCAAAATGATTGTCGTGACGCACGTATAGTGGTATCATACTTTCGCATTAAGATTACACAGTGTGTTGAAGGCGCTCCTCTTTATCTTATCTTTGTGTGCTGGGAAATCAATTGCCCTCGATTTTCCGAGAGCTTGCGGACGAATAAGATTTCGACCAGAGTGAAAAAATTGAGATAAATCGCCGACAATCATCTTCCAACAATCGTCCTCCCTGATCTTTAGTCCGTGAGCTTTTTCAATGGAAACTGGAAAACAAAAATTCGCTTTCAATTAGCTAGCTATGCAAAATGATTGTCGTGACGCACTTATAGTGGTATCACAATTTTCCATTGAGATTGCTCAAAGCGTTGAAGGCGTTCCTTTCTATCCTAACTTCATGGCCTTGCAGTGAGTAGTATGAGTCCCTCTTGATCTCAATATCTATGGACAAAGTATTAAATTATGTACCTCAGTTTGAGACGTCGCTGTCAATGACGACTGCCATACTTTATTTTTTCTTTGGGAAACTAGTCAACGTAATTTATGTATTTCTTATAAAATTCTATGGATTTCTCGATTTTCCGAGAGCTTGCGGACGAATAAGAATTCGACCAGAGTAAAATAATTGAGATAAACCGCCCACAATCATCCTCCCTGATCTTTAGTCTAAGAACTTTTCCAATGGAGACTGGAAAACAAAAATTCCCCTTCAATTAACCAGCTACGCAAAATGATTGTCGTGACGCACCTATAGTGGTATCATACTTTCGCATTAAGATTACACAGTGTGTTGAAGCCGCTCCTCTTTATCTTATCTTTGTCGCCCTGAAGGGTTGTTAACCGAACGTTGAAACAATTTTGTAGTTTGAAGCGGGCCCTAATTTTGAAAAACGTATCGGAGACATTATTTTGTATTCTAGGGCAATAATTTTTTTTCGACCATGATTTTTTTTTTTTTTTTTTTTTTTTTTTTTTTAAAGCTCAAACTCTCGGTCCAGATCATGTTTTTTGGGTCTGGTTCGTTTTCAATGGAAAATAAAAATTCGCCTACGATTAGCCGGTTATGCAAATAATTGTTGTGACACGCACGTATAGTGGTAAAACAATCTCGGTTTAAGATTACGCAATCAGTTGAAGGCGCTCTTCTATACCCAATGTTTGTGGCCTTTCAGGGCTTTTAACCGAAAATTGACACAATTTTAGAATCTTGAGTTGGGAAGTAATTTTCACAGCTTCGTCTGAGCGAGTTTCCACCTTAAGGCACATCTCGCCTGCGAGCTGATTTTTTGAAATTGACAGACGAATGAATAGACAAAGAAGACACGGGAAGTATGGAACGATCCTATTGGTTGAAATGTGTGGTTCTTATAGACTAAGAAAGAAAATGATGAACTACCTGAATTGCATTTTGCGATGTGTCCTGCGAAGGAGCCACTATCCCTGGCTCATTTAAGAAACAACATACATGCCATTAGTTTCCCAATGCAGAAAGGTGCTTTTACAGAAGAGCCAGAGATAGTGGTTCCTTATTGCAAAATGTAATCCAACTATACGGTCTCTCGTGGGTTGCCGTTAGTTTGTCTATTACTTACGTCATTTGCCCATTACAAACCCCCACCGCCACCATTGGGAGCTCTCCATATAGCTTTTGTCATAGTTTTCTATCTCTTTGTCTATCACTTTGTCTACCAATTTCAACAATCAGCCAACTGACTCCACATAATATATTCAGAGCGAAATTAAAATATTCGGAGAGTCGCAAATCTTATAATCGAGGATACAATTTCGACCGACGAGGCAACTACGAGACTGAATAGCTTTACTAGAACAAATACCCACTCACTACTTAGGCAAATATTCGCCCGGCAGACCGCTCCCATCTTCCAGACTTTGAAAAGGGGTGGAGGGAAAGAGGGGAAGGGAGAAGCTCGGTGGAATGTTCAACATTTGTGTTGACGAAACAAGCAACAGCCGGCCGGTATAGCAAGGGTCTAGGGTGGGATGAGATACGGCGCACACGAAAATCATTCATCACCAAATCTGACCAAAATTTGAAGATTCAGAATGGAGTCCCACAAATTGGACCCACAAATGGAGGAAAATTTGGATCACATTTAGAAAAGAGGAACCAGCCCGATGACAGTGTTATAAAAACGTTGCTCTATCATAATTATCTAAAAAAAAACCTCCAGAACTGCAAATTATTTTGCATCGCGCCTAAAAATTGTCTATTTTAAAGAGAAATAACTGTGTGGATTTTGATAATGTAGGTATATGGAGTATTTTTAAAAGAAAAGAAGAAGTTGCGCACATTTGAAAACACTGTAATCACTCTGGTTTCTTTTTGCTAAATGCGATTCATGTAAGATAACTATTCTCTCGTCAGAGAGCAAATCTTCACTGATACACATATTTGTGTTCCTGTGTTACTTTTGGTTAATATGTGCCTTTTATAGCGGACGTCAACAATTAATTCTAAATGTAGAGGATCGTTTATGAGAGTTGCGTATCTTCTGTTTTCCAACCCTCCGTTCTTATTTTCCTTTTCAGTTTGAAAAATCATCCTCCCTTAGCTGCAGTTCAAGAAACTTACGCAATAGAAGCTGAAAACAAAGACTCCCCTTCAATTATTCGGCTAGGCAAAATGACTGTCGTGACGCACGTAAAGTGGTATCTCAATTACGCATTGAAATTTCTGAAAGCGTTGAAGGCGTTCCTTTCTGTCCTACCTGCGTGGCCTTATATTGAGTAGTATGAGTTACTGTCGATCTCAATATCGATGGCCGAAGCATAAAATTACGTACCTGAGTTTGAGACGTCTCTGTCAATGATGACTGTCATACTTTATTTTTATTTTGGAAAACTAGTCAACGTAATTGATGTATTTAATTATAAAATTCTATGAACAAATGTCCTATAGCAAATAATAATACAGAGAAAAAGACTTAAAAAAAGCAACCGAATTGTGCTGACTCTTACACGCATAACATTGAAACAATCGGAATAAATAATAAAATATAATATTAAGAAACTGATAGGAACAGAGAATAAAATAACGCTGGACGAAGGATAATTTCATTTCTGAACAGAGAACTGTCGAAGTCATTACTGAAAATCTGCTTTTATGTATCTTCTCCGTTAGCAAAATATTCTGTATTTTCAAGCAATAAAATTGGCCTGTTTCGCTGCGAAAAAAAATAGGAGTAGCAATTTTAAAACATCGCAATGGGGGTACGGGGTGTCCCACTTGGAACATCGATTTATAATTCTAAGTTTTTAAAAACGGGGACACTCGAACATATTAAAGTAAACAAACTGAATTCAGAAAAAAACAAACAAAAAATTAAAACAAAAACAAAAACAGTGATGATACAAAGATCGGATAGAAAGGAGCGCCTTCAACACACTGTGGAATCTTAATGCGAAAGTATGATACCACTTTACGTGCTTTACGACAGTCATCTTGCATAGCCGACTAATTGAAGGCGAATTTTCGTTTTCCATCTTCCATAGCCTGTTTATTTATTGAAGTAGCAACTACACACACTGGAAAAAAACGAATTGGATCTAGAGTCGAGACTCTTAAAAACACCGACAAGAAAAAATACTCTTGATTCAATCAGAATCTAGCTTAAATCAAGAACCAAACCTCTTAAATTGAGCGGATTTCCCTTTGAGTTAAGCTTAAATCTGTTTGAATCAAGAGTCCTTTTCCTTGTCAATGTTTTCAAGAGTCTGGACTCTAGATCCAATGTGTTTTTTTTTCCAGTGCATCCGAGATATCCATCCAGCTACACGAGTAAAAACACCGCGTGTGCGACGGGAGCGATAAGGAGACGAAAGGAGTCTGGGTCATATGGCTGCGAGGGGACCGCGGTGGGGGGGGGGGGGGGCATTATTATTAGCGTGATCGGATGTCGATTTGTGGGAATTTGCATGCTCGGAGGCGGGTGGCGGTTATCAATGGAGCGAAGGGGCCGCATTGCTGCGGGCAGGCGCCCATTAAGGGGCCCGTTAGGGGGCGACGCCGTCCCGGGCGGGGGCGGGGGTGGGGGCGGGGGCGGGAGGAGGGGTGCCGGAGAAAGTGTTTCCGATCCCGGCCGTTGTTCCGAAGACGGACGGGGCGCCGGATCCCGGACCGGAAACCCGGGTGTTTTGACCTCGCGATGGACCTTGGTGCGCTGCCTTGCCAAGGAAAAACGCCGTATGAGCCTTCAGGCGTTGCCAAATTGTCATTCGCAAATCACGAATTTTCGGGAAAATTTGTAAATATTTGCCCTCCAATTTTTTTAGAAAGTTATGCTCTATATTTTACCTAAAGCTCCTGAAAATTTCAAGGAAAATGATTCCTAGCTTTCCTCAAAAATAAGCATTTTATCGAAGGAAATTTGGCAACTCTCGAATGTTCGTACGGCGTTCTTCCTTAGCACGGCAGTGCGGGAGGCTGGAATTCGCTTGTTCTTGGTTTTTGTTGTTCGTGGCGGCCGTTCGTTGTCCGTTTTCCGGAGGGTGAGCGACTGAGAGGGGTTTCGATGAAAATGGGTCAAGCGCGTGCGTCACGGATTCGCCTTTTTAATGATTAAATCTTAATTCATTGGCATTGCTGTACTGCCGTGCTAAGGAAAAACGCCGTGAGAACCTTCAGGCGTTGCCAAGTTTCCTTCGATAAAAACCGAATTTACTGGGAAAATTGTGAATATTATTTTCCAACATTTACAGACAATTTTGTACGCAATTCAATCTAAAATATCTGAAAATTTCAAGCAAATTCATGCATGGATGTTGTCAAAAATACATGTTTTATCGAGGGAAATTTGGCAATTCTCGATTGTTTATACGGCGTTCTTCCTTAGCACGGCAGTATAGTCTCTTGGCTTATAGCTAATGATAAAAGGGATGGAACGCGCATTAAAACACAAGTTTACTTTCAAGAGTCAATAGTTTTTGTGTTATGTTCGGATGATCTTTTTACACTCCGTAAAATAAATATCAGTTTTGCTCGAACGTTGGCAAAATCCCCGACATTTGGACTTCTTTTGCTTTACCCAATTAAATATGTCAACCATATTCACACGGAAAAAATTAAATAGCTGATTTAACAATTTTGTAGTTAAAAAAAGTGGCCGACATACTTCAATGTAGATTTTACGATGAAAAAAATGCTAATTTAACTACCACCGTGGGTAAATTAGCTTTTCAAAATAATGTAGTAAAATGCACATTTAAAACACGTCAGAAATATTTTTTAACAATTAAATTGTTAAATCAGCATACAACATTTAATGCGTACATTACAGCGTAAATTTAATGAGGCAAACCAAAATAAGTCTAAGTGTTGGTAATATGGTAAAGTGGGTGCAAAACTAACATTTCTTTTTCAGAGAGTAACATGATCATCCGAGCATGACACGAAAAATGTTAACTCTCTTGAAAGAAAATGTGTGCTGTGCGTTCCCCCTCTTTTATCATCAGCTGTAAGCCAAGAGACTTTTGCAATGCCAATTATTGGAAACCAAAGATTCGCCTTCAATTGGCCGGCTATGCAAAAACACTGCCATCACTCACGTATAGTAGTATCTTAATATTGCATGGAGATTAGACAGTGTATTGAAGGCGTTCCTTTTTGTCCTATCCTCTTGATATCAATATATAATCCGAAGTCTTCAAATATCAGTTCTATAGTGACATTAAATCCACATTGATAAAATTACTAATACTCTGTCCAAACGACACGTCGTGCGTCGAGCCTCAATTAGCTTTCAGCAAAGTGAGCCTCAGGGTGGAAGTTGAAATGGATTAAAACAACAACAAAGAAACCAATATTGGGTTCAAAAGGAAACTGCAAATTTACAATTTTTGAACGCTTCCTGATACTTTTCAAGGCAATTTTGTGTCCTGAAAATTGCGGATTGAAATCTGAAACGCCTTAAATTTAAAGCTTTTTTTTTTTTTTTTTTTTTTTTTTTTAACTGAAAAGGCCGAATCACAATTGCTTTTGGTTAGGTTTGTCAAATTGTGTCTCAAAATTTGAGTGAGTAACTTTTCCTATACTCAAGAGACCGCAATGATTCTATTCTGAGGGTTCAGTTTGCAAACATCGAAACGCCGAAGTTCAACTTTCCTGAGTCGCATTCTGCAGAGATCAATCGGTAACGGGTGGCGTTGCGTTGAAATTCTTCAAACCTTGACTTTAGTTAAGGCGTGAACGTCTTTTGAAATATGACACTGTATGGAAAAGTGTTCATAACTTGTGTTACATATGAGTTCATTTTTATTGAATTACGTCCTACATTTTTCTGGTGATATTCAGCGCGACTTTTCCGGGAAGTGATTATAGGAGATTCATGAGAATGATGCTTTTACAAACTTCCGCTAAAGTCAAAAGAATTGTTTTGATGGTTAAATAGCTCCTAAATCACGACACGCGCATTAAAAGAGAATAAAAACCATTCTTCGCTCCGCGTTTGCGTGGAAAATTTTTCGCATTTTCCAGTTTCCCGTTTTGAAAAATGTACTCTATAAATCTGTTACAAAGTCTACATCTGTAATTTTCGATTTACATTGCAAAAGTATCTTGGATTGTAGCTAATAGATGAAGATTGTTGCAAATGAAGGACAAACAGAAATGAAAAGGGATGAAACTGAACTATTGTTGCTGAACTTTTAAATTCATAATTAACTGTGACTGCTTACGAGAAAAGGCCACACTTAATGAATTGTTCAAACTTTCGGTCAGATTTAGAACTCCAAAATTGTGGAAGTTTTCGGTTATCAGCACTAAAAGACGACAAAGATAGGATAAAGAGGTGCGCCTTCAACAAACTGTGTAATCTCAATGCAAAACGGTGATACCACTATTCGAGCGTAACGACAGTCATTTTGCATAGCCGGCTAATTGAAGGCTAATCTATGGTTTCAAATTTCAGCGGGTTCTTTCTTTCTTAGTTAAAATTAGATGTTTGACGTGACATTTTTAGTGACGAAAAATCTAAGCAATTCAATGTTACGCATTAATTTTAACCACTATTCTTCTATTTCAAATACTCGGCTTTGAATTTTTATTAGATTTTTGTTCAATTATTTGTAGTATGTCAATGCGGACTGTCTTATCAGGGTTCGATTATTTGGACCTCATTTTTCAAGTAGGGACTACAATCTCTAGCTTGGTTTAGAGACAACGTGTGTATCATAAGTTTCCATATACACATAAGTGTTTTTACAGATGAGCCATAAATTATAAAACCCTAACTGCAAAATTTAGTCCATTTTTTATGGATTTATAAACAGAAAAACAGTGCTGCAAACTTAGTTAAATGCTATACGATCATTGTTTAAAAACGGCATTATCGTACATCAATGACTAAAAATAGATCGGAAAGACTTCGACCTTTCCCCCTCTTGTATGAAAGAATATCACGGTCGAGGAAAAATGGCGGGTCAGAATTGAATTCAAAATACCTTTTGGAGAGAGAACAAAACGCCTGATAATGATAAAAAATGATATCATTCGAAACAAAGACTTGTCTCATTGGTGAAAAAGTGCGATATTGTCAGATTGTATCTTGAATAAATTTGATGGTCGGGTGGAGGCTTAAAAATTTACGAATTTCAAGTATGAATTTAAGGAATTTTTAAACGTGAATCAGTCACCTTCCACAACATTCTAACTGATCCTTGACCTCCCGGCCAAAGTATCACAAGCGCCATGTGACGTTTCAAAATTTCCGCCGCCATTTAATTTTTAAATATTTAATTATTTAATTTTTAAATATTTAATTATTTAATTTTTATTATTCAACGGCTTTCTGAAAATTTCACTGAATTTTCTTTGTGCTGCCGATGAAATTCAGTGTTTTCAAACAGATTCAACCAACGATTTCTCTTTAAAAAAGTAAAATGACGGCGGAAATTTTGAAACGTCACATGGAGCTTGTGGTACTTTGGCCGGAAGGTAACTAATAATTGTTCGCGGTAGTTATCATACAAGTATTTTTGAGCTGCCAAAGCTCGGGTTTGGTTTCAAATTTGTATGCGTATTTTATTCCAAGATGTTTTTAAGATACCCTCTTTGGCTCTGGTGTCAACGCCACAATATGTAGTTCTTGGAGATAGGAGGCCAGGAGGCAACCGCCCCCTACATTTGGACATATTTCTGTCAAATGGAACTAAGCGCCAAACTGAGTTCCTTTTGAGGAATTTAGAATGCCGGATAGCGCGTTCTGTCAAACGGAACTAAGCGCCATGGAAGAACATTGCAAGTATAGGACGAAATGAGCCCGACGCCCGGTTCCGCCGCCAATCAAAGCCGCCCTCTACCTTCCTCCCCATATGACGCTCAAGTCCGTTTGACAGAAATACGTCCATTTCACCAAAAGAAACTCTCAAGGACCCTGTTGACAGTATTTGGGGGACCCTTTTGGCCCTTGTGATGGAATATCACAAGATTCTTTTTTTTTATTTTTTGAAGAATTTATGAAATAAGACGTCCCTTCCCGGAGCGGACTGTCATCTGGAAAATTTTGAGCCAGTCCACCCTGGGAGCAGTGTATCAACTAAAATTTTCCCTCGAATTTTCCTGATGAATTGAATGAAAATTACTGATTTTTTTTTTTAGAAAATAAGTTGGCATTTGTTTTTTTTTTACAAGTCAACATATTTGATGAACTGAATCAGATTTGTGACTTTTTCCAACCGTACACTGCAGGAAGTTGAAAAAAAAATGCTTGACGCTTTCGAAAATTTCCTGATCCGTGATCTTTTTTCCGATTCTCCCTGATAATATCAAATTTCCCGGTTTTTAATGACAGTGCAGCCTGTGTTGCACAGAAAAAATAGGTAGCATTTACCATATTCTGGTTAATAAACGGCACAACCAGAGAGTATGGTAATTTACATCAAAATAATCGTGAAACTAACAAGATTTTTTCTTAATGTGACAATAATTTTGGTGGGAATACCATATCTTCTGGTTGTGCCGTTTTCTAACATAAGTATGGTAAATACTACCCAACTTTTTTCCCGTGTAGGGTCCTCACGGTCACACAAAAGCCTAATCTTTTAAATGACTTGAATAATTTGTCAATTGAGGCAACATCGCGAAGGAGAGCGGTCTCGGTTAAACAGGGCGCGGGCGGGGGGGGGGGGGGTTGAAGGGTAGCGAGGAAGTAGACGGGAGGAGGGGGTAGCAAAAGACGCAGGATGTAATTGTTGTTCTCGTATCATTAATCATTTCTGATCAGGGGCATTGCGTAGCGTCGGATTCCAGCTGCCCAGGTTTCAGCAGCAATTCCTCTCACCTGAAGTCACTCACCAACCGCGTGACAGCACAGCATCGGCTATTAGGGTGAAATCAACCCTGTTGAGTGCTAAGAACTCCTTAATCCGCCAAAAGCACAGTAAAGTGGACCGAGTTTATCAGAAAGGGACCGACCCATATTTTCGAAAAAAATGAGTTAAGAACGTTTTAAAGTTCCTCTAGCCGTATATTTGGACTGCATTTTGCAATTTGGACCTATAAATTCTGGCTCATCTGAAAAAACACTTATATGAATAGGGAAACTAATGCACGTACGTTGTTTTTAAACCGGGCTAGAATTTATAGTTCCAAATTGAAAAATGTAGTCCATTTGTTCCTGCCAAAAACTGAGAGTCGAAAAACAGAAATTAGTTTGTGAAAAGAGGAGTTAAAGTTTATTTTCTACATTGAGCCTTATGCAGGAATAACATTTCAAACCACACTTCTCTTTTTCTCAGTTTCCAGTTAATATATGGGTTGGTTTCATTCTGATGAACTCGGTCCAAATGCTTTACTAACATTTTGCGCGGGAAGATATATTCAAAAGGGAACTCCTCTTGAAGTTCGAAATCCTGACAGACTTTGGGGCTATTGGTGCCAAAATATATTATTTTTGCAAATTTAATTATTAGTAAAATGATCATTTTTAATCCGAGTACCTTTTTTGGCGAAGCTGAAAAGAAAAAGATTTACTCATTTCGAAGTTCACCGTATACACGCGGATATCCTAAAACAAGTAGAGAGGAGAATGATGTGTGCGTGTTAACACGGTATCATAATAAGCAGAAGCTATTCATCATAGTTTCAAGTTGGTTAATAATTCAAAAGACCTGAGGCGCAAACAAATTGGGAGCCATTACTGGGAGAGTTTCTGGAGGAATCATCGACGGGAAAATTCAAAACTTCCTCTCTTCCAAACTCCTTTTGAGATGCGCTTGTTGAGCTCGATGCTTTCTAGAATAAGGTTCATTCATAGCTGCCAACTCTGTCTTCTCGGAAAAAGAACACGTCGACACACAAATGTCTACCCATGTGTAATCAAATATTGAATGGGTCTGTTGCACACAAGAGATACAGCTTATAAATAATAAGTAAAACGCAATCAGATCTAAATGATCTGGAAATTTCAACAGAAAATATTCGTAATACTCCTCAAAAATATCCATTTTATGGGTAAAACTATAGGTAACTCTCGAAAGTGGATACGGCGTTCTTCCAAGGCAGCATGGAAACTTACAGGGACCAGGGTCCTGAATGCCACAAAGGAGCGGAGGATCTTACAGCTAGTGGGTATCGTGTTTCATAATATTTCTTCGATTCGTTCACCGATTCCTTCTCTAAATTTCTTCCGTTATTTTGTTTGATCCTCGTCTTGTCCTTGGATCCCCTGTCTATTATAGTTTGTAATATTTGCAACTGGTGGAAATGAAATCTTTCTGCCCGTTCGTGACAATCTTGAAGCCTAGAAATCGGAGCCGATTAGCATTGGATTCCTCATGTCCCTACTCTCCCTAGAAAGAAACTCTAATATTTGACCTCATAATCTCTTGTTTCATATTATTTTACACGAAATCCCGTTTACGTTTTTTTTTTTTTTTTTTTTTTTTAAAAAAAAAAAAAAAAAAAAAAACATTATGATCATAATCTATCAATTTTTTTTTTTTATTTTAGAAAAAAACCTTAATCGACGATTATGTCACCTCTCTTCTATGAGAAAGGTGCACTGGAAAAAAACACATTGGATCTAGAGTCCAGACTCTTGAAACCATTGACAAGAAAAAGGATTCTTAATTCAAGCAGATTTAAGCTTAAATCAAAAGGAAATCCGCTCAAATTAAGAGGCTTGGTTTTTGATTCAAGCTTAAATCTGATTGAATCATGCGTATTTTTTTGTCGATGTTTTTAAAAGTCTAAACTCTAGATCCAATGTGTTTTTTTTTTCCAGCGTGAATCAGCGAGAGCAAAATTGAGACGTAAATAAATTGATTTTTTTCGAGAACTGACAACGTAGTTCTGCTTCAATCGTGCCGCCTGTAGAGTACCTCCTCTGTCCAGATAAGGGCGCGTTTTTAAAGAATAAGACTTAAATATGAGGCATCTTGTTTCTAAGTAAAAAGAAAGGAGCCATACAAAAAAGTTTTGATTTGTTCGAGTTACCATTAATCAAGAGTTGAATTAACAAGATGTTGCCAATCAGCATGTAAATTGATGACGATACTCGACATTTCATAAGGTAGCTTGTGAGTAGACGATGAAGAACCTGAGAGAGAAATGGACTTAGTTCAGAAACACACTAAGACGCATTTTGAGCGGAAGGAAATGAGTAAGAGTACTTTTGGACTCAACTACTTGTAAATTCCCTTCAGATAACATTTTCAGTCAAAAACAACCCCTAAACATGAAAATAGTAGTTTAACTTCGTCCTTAACATTGACTTTTGTACAGAGGAGAAACTTTAAACTTATTTTCCTCGTTTCAAATTTGATACGACTTCGTGTTTATCTGTTGAAATTCGTCCAAATTAACATTCAATCCATCGCATTATGTGATCTACGTTAAACATGATCGAACCATTCAGCATGAAACCGCGAATGAAAAGAAGCGCCTTCAACACATTGCGTAATCTCCATGCAAAATTGTGATACCACTATTCGTGCGTCAAGACAGTCATCTTGCATAGTCGGCGGACTGAAGGCGAATCTTATGTTCCCGTCGCAACATGAAAAGACACGCTCCCAATACACTGTGTAATTTCAATGCGGGATTTCGATACCACTGTTCGTGCGTCAATAATTAAGACAATCATTCTGCTAAGATTTTCCCTCCCAGATTGAAATCCCTTTCTTGGTAGACGGTCTTAAAAAGAAAAGAAAACTCATTCTATACACTACGAAATCTCGATGCAAAATCGTGATACCACTATTCGTTTGGACAACAGCTAAAGAAGGATGCTTGCTGCATAGTGGCAGAGGGCAAGAACGAAGAAATTAAAAGGAAAAGGAAAAGTTACAAGACTATCACAAACGGTCATTTAGTAAGTCATAATTATCGGAGACTATCAACTAAAAAAGGCTACACTGAATACATTTTTGTAAAATTTTGGCCCCGTTTAGGACTTTGAAATTGTAAAAGTCTTTCCGAATATCTTGTGTATGATGGTGACGGACCAAGTTCATCTCTGAAAGCTCATGTACTCGACGACCGTCCAGCTTTTACTACTCTCGCTACAAATAAAGTATGCAGTGTTCAAATCATAAAACAAGTCCGGAAAGTTACTCGTGAGAAACGTATTGAATTTACGACCACTTTTGAGCGAGTTGCGGTCTTGTAAACGGCGACTCTTAAAGTAGCGACGGAGAATGTGGTGACTTAAACAAGAAGACTTAAAAACCGCGATCTGAACCGAGCGTTTGGGCCCTCTCTCCAGTAATAAGACTAACAGACGATGAAAATAATTTTAAAAGAGTGCTAAATAATGTCCATGATACATTTTTCAAAATTACAGCCCTATCGAAGGCTCCAAAATTGCATAAGATTTCCGTTATCAGCACTAACATACCACAAAGACAAGATACAGAAGTGCGCCTTCAACAAACTGTGTAATCTTAATGTGAGATTGTGATACAACTATACGTGCGTCACGACAGTCATTATGCATAGACAGCTAATTGAAGGCGAATCTAGGTTTTTCAATAGACCAGCAGAAAAGGTAAGAATTTACGCACTCTGATACAAGTTTCTGAACCAAAATTTCACGTAAAATTTGATCCACGCAACGAAAATCACTGATACTAACTTCTAAATTAGATATTACGAGTATTGCTTTTAGTTTACATTGGTTACAAGAATGTTGAATTCCCTGCTCACGAAAAAGACAATGGTCTACCTAAATCAATGCGCCCATTATAGAAGTTTTTGCAGGCCTCTGAATCAAGTAATGCCTTTTCTCCGCTTAGTGTTGTTCAAAGTGTTAACAACGTGCAACAGTTGAGGTGAAGCACCGAAAGTGAGGTTGCCATCTTTTCATACAGCAGAGACCTTAACGTTCAGAGCGCGATTTGTCACAAATACTCGTGGATTTTTGTTTTCTCTTGAGCGTATTTGAACTTACTCATCAAGAGACATTTAAGTACTTGGTCAGGGGTAAGTTTTAGTGATTTTCATTCCGCAAAGAGTATTCTGCATGAAGTTTTGGTGGAGAGACAAGTATTTAAGTGTTTAATTTCGTATTTCGTCTACTGGTTCATTTTCATTCATGAAACATAGCCTTGGACTTGAGCTAAGGAATGATTATTGTTGCAAGATGGATAGAGCGATGAAAAGGCGAGGATTGAAAACTCTCATTTGAACATATATATATTCCTTTATTAATATTCCTATAATTATATTCCTATATTTATAATCCTATATATTTTAAATTAACTGCAGCTCTCCACTGAAAAAAGAGAAACCGTGAGCGCACAACGATTCATTTAAACTTGGCAAACTTTGACCAGAAGAAGGGATTTGATCAAGCATGAATAACTGCATCAAAACAAGATTAATATTCTTTTTAAACATATACAATACTTTTTTTTAAGAAAAAGGAAAGTGAAGGAGTAAAGGTGGAGGAAATGCTATTCATAAAGCAAAGAAAACACTGAACAACCTTGCCCTGGTTTGTATTGAAGTTCAATCAACTCAATAAGTGTAATACTGGCGTGCTAAAGAAAAACGCCGTACGAACATTCGAGAGTTGCTACGTTTCCACCAATGAAACGTTTGTTTTGAAAGGAGGTTATACGTATTTATCCTTGACATTTCCGGCTATTTTAGATTAAACTGCGAAATATTTATAACTTTCTCAATAAATTCGTATTTTATCAAAGGAAACTTGACAACGACGCAGTCTACAACCACTATGTCTGGCTCACCTGTAAAATCACCTTTCTGAGTACGGTAAATGGACAAAATTTTGCAATTAGGAAGTACAATTTCTATATGTTGTCTTCAGTCTGAGCCAGAAATTTCAGTTCCTAACTGCAAAATATTGTCCAAATAATGGTACCATTCTCTTAAAAACGACCGGCAAAAAGCACCTTTCAAAAATATGAAATTCACGTTGAAAAAAGTCGAAATAAAAATGAATATTAATACGAAGAGCGCTCTCGACATTTTACAGAGAGTTTTTATCGTGAAAAACTGCAATTAATATTTTTAGGGTCTTTGAACACTTAATCACTTTTTTACCTCTTATACACTTTACTTGAAAATTCCCCAACAGACTTTCCTAAAGCAAAGATTTTAACTAATTTTCAAGAGTTGTTTTCATGAAATCGAAGATTTTAAAAAAGTTGTCAAAAATCGATGCTACCGAGGCTCAGCATGTTAGTGCTGCACGCAAAATTTCAAACTTCCAGTGGGAAAACCCCTGGATAAAAATGCAACAGAGATGACCCGAAAAATTAATTTACACCTCATTGTCCACTACCCCACTCCTCCTCACCTTAGAGCCTTCATTTTTCAGCGCCCTGAAATAAAACGCAGCCTTGCCAGGAGTTAGATTGATTGCCCCCTTCCAGACCCCCCGCCCCTCCTCCCTGGGCACCACGGGTGAGAAGCCGCGGTATGACGTCACGATCTCATCATGGTGGACACAGGACGTTGACTGGCTCCCGATCATGACGACGTTGTCATTGTGTTTGATAAAAATCGGCTATTTACATTGTTTCTTACGGGGGGATTGGACGATCCCGCGAGAAATGGAGAGATCGTGCATGGGGCATCGGGTGGAGATGAATGGACGGACCTCGGTCAACGCTGCAGACGAATCGATCGAGAGGTGCTTAATGGCACTGTTAACTGTTAAGTGCTTTGATGACACTGACATTCGCGTTGAGGCAAAGTTGCCAGATTGCGCTTTTTAGTAAAGTTTTATAAGATTCTATTTTGGAATAATCGGCTATTATGCATTATTCTTAGGTTACGAAGCAACCGTGTTTGTACTTTTGAAGAGCGGCAAAAAATCGATCATTCGTTACCTTCCGGCCAGAGTATCACAAGCACCATACGACGTTTCAAAATTTCCACCGCAATTTTATTTATTCACAGAGGAAATATTCAACAAAGCTGTTTGAAAATGTCACTGAATTTTCTTGGTGATACAGATCAAATTCAGTGTAATTTTCAAACAGATTCAACCAACAATTTCTCTGTAAAAGAATAAAATTGCGGCGGAAATTTTGAAACGTCGCTTAAGGCTTGTGATACTTTGGCCGAAACGTGACGATGTCTACATAAGCAAATCCAAGGGGGTGGGGGGCGTACCGAGCGTACAACCCCCTCGTTGCCCCCCCCCCCCCCCAAAAAAAAGGAGGAAATGGGAAAGAAGGAAAAAATGCAAAAAATGAAGGAGGAAAAAAGGAGGAAGGATGTTTGAATTTGGTAATTATTCATGACGAAATTGACTAAGACCGCATATTAGATGCTTTCCAATCCCGAAATTTCTCTGGAGGAAGGCCCCCGGATCTCCCTCTTGACCTGAGATATATTCCATGCCAACCAGATAAACCCCCCCCCCCCCCCCCGCCCCCTCCCCCGATCAGTGATGGGTTCATAAAATTTAAAAAGGCTCGAATAAATTGCACAAAATTTGAAATTTTTGGATTTTGCGGAGTTATGAATTGAACGTCCAGAAGCGTTTCAAACAGTGGCGAGGCGTGGTTTGCGATATATCCATCGTTATGCCATTTAAACCTATGAAAAATGATCGATTAACAGGGTGTTCGCAGCGAACACCTTAATAATCGATTCTTTATCATAGGTTTCAATGGCATAACAATCGATATATCGCAATTCACGCCACGCCACTGGTTTCAAATGGTATTCCTGTTAATGCGGCAGTATCGTGCTCCCCTCTTTAGGTGCTAGATACGAAAGGGGGAGCTCAAAGGGGATTTTTGAGAGAAAAGCCCTAATGTAACCTTTAAGCCAAACGGAAACAGTCGCAACGTGTGAATCTTTTAAGCCTGGAATGAAAGATTTCAAAATCTAAAATCACGGTTTCTAAACGTTTTTTGGCCTTCTGAATGCATCCTCAAAAGTTTTAAAAAATATCGTGCAATTTCACATATTTTATGAAATTTCACGCAATAAATATCATGAAATTTTTCATGTCTGTCCTCGGTGGATGGGCCGTTTGAGGTATCTAACTCTGCCCATGTATCAAATTTTTGGCCGACTTGCTCTAAGACATCATGAGCTGTAATAGTTGAGTAAGACGGGAGAGAAAAGAGAAAAGAGAAAAGAGAGTGAGAAAAAAACTTACGAGGATGTCTCAATGGAATTGATCATAGAAGAAAAATTGGAAAAAAATGTTGATCTCAGACATACCTGAAACCGAGAAACGATATTTCATTAGCACTTATTATAAAAAAAAAACGCATTTTCACATGAATGATTTTTAAATGATTATGAAGCTTCTCGAACAAACAAAATTTAAAACATGAAACTGCGATGGATTGGTATATAGATGTACAAAAACCCGAGAATAAAACACAAATTGGTACGATGTTTTTATATATTTATTTATTAGGAATTTAAATGTTTTGTCTAAATGTTTGAGATGAAATCCAACGCCTCTCTTAGCATTGAATGTTTTCTCTTGACACTGAATATTTTACAAGAGCATGCATACGGTCAGTTAATTAAGGTCCAACTATCCTTCACTTATTATTCTCCCATTAAATGTGACAAATTCAAAGTAAATGGTCTCAAATTCATACATTACATTGGATTTTATAAGAGAGATGGAAAGTGACAAGAGAAAAATTTAACAACTTTTTTCACGTTCAAAATATAATTTTTTTTTTCGGCGAGGTTGATGATTTTGCTGGGTGCAATAAATTCAGTATACAACTAGAACGCTCATTTCAAAGGAAAAATGCTCATCCAAGTATGATATTCCACCAGAGACTTATCTTTTGACAGTGGCTTTTCGACTACAGAAAACTTACAACTTGTTGATTTCAATCTCAATTTATTTATCTTCCGAAATACAAGTTGGTTCATTTGTGGTAGACTCGGTTAGACTATGATTTTCATGACTTGAATTTCATGACATTTTGAAAATGTTTCCCTGTTAAAACTTATACAGGTACTTGATTCATTTCTGTTAAATTCAGTCCAGAGACACCTTATCAGCGCACCGGGGCTGCGGCAAACTCGGAATCCGTCGGAAAATCAGAACAACGCGAAAGCTCTCCCACGCTTTCGAGAACAATAGAAGGAAAGCTGAGAGTACCTCACCGCTGCCACGTTTGGCACGAAAATACATATATTCTGAGGTTATACTCAAGGATTTTACGCCTAAAATGGCAGTGGAGGACCAGGAGTGTCGTGTGCCGAAATCGAGCTTAGCGTTGGGTCAGACTCGGAGCAGACAATATTGTTCTCGCCTCAGACGCTTTCGCCCACAACCTTTTGTTCATCTTCTTGCCTCTGCAACGTGGCTGCCGGATAATGCTGAAAAATTAGCACTTTCCTCCATTTAAACACGTGTAAAATGTCTACGTGCAATTGCACAATCTGGTAACTTTGTATCTGCAAGCTCCTCGGTTATTAATACTTGGGATTCTCAGTCAAAACCTACGCTAATTTCGGGCTTTAAATGTGATGTATCCGGAGACGAAGTATTTTAGAGACCTTGCTACACAGTGGGCTGATTATTGAACATTATAGACACAGCAATAGACAAAAAAGTCAAAGGGAAAATTGAGCGATCCAAGTGGTGGAGGCGCGTCAGATCCTACGTTGATTTCTGACTCTGAATGTGATGTCTCTGGAAACGGTGCACTGTAGGATCGGTCTAAAAGTAAATTGAACGGGTTATTTGAAGAAAGGCGTAAACACGAGAAGTCTATATTTCGAAAAAAACAACAGAAAACTTGATTTTTTCGACTGTTCGGTGCATATAAATCAGATCGAGCTATATTCATTGCAGTAGCATGACGTGAATGATTAACAGGATGCGATTTTGTAAAATTTGTAAAATTTTATAAAACGTTGTAATCTTTCTCTGGCTAGGAGCCTGGATACACGCTCAAATTTCCGTCTATTTCCGATCAAAATGATGACAAAAATGGCGGTCGAGAGTTATCTAGATCGATGGGTAAAATTAATGAAATAAGCATGGAATAAGCACGGTTGTGTGGAAATCAGATGACGGATGAGACCCACAGCTCCATCATCTACCATCAAATTTTTGCAGGCCGCAAACAATTGATGGTAGACACTGGAAAAAAAACACATTGGATCTTGAGTCCAGACTCTTGAAAACATTGACAAGGAAAAATACTCTTGATTCAATCGGATTTTTGCTTGAATCAAAACGAAATCCGCTTAAATTAAGAGGATCGGCTCTTGATTTAAGCTAGATTCTGATTAAATCTAGAGTATTTTTTCTTGTCGATGTTTTTAAGAGTCTGGACTCTAGATCCAATGTGTTTTTTTTTCCAATGGATGATGCGCATCAGTCACCATTTGATCGAAAATTGCTGGAAATTTGAGCGTGTATCCAGGCCTTTGAAGAATGAAGAAAAATGTAGAAAAAACAATGTTGCCAACTTGAAAAACCGCCACTGATAAAACGGCAGCACTGTTCGGAAGCCTAAAATAGTGCTCTTACGGCGACAGGCACTCCAACGTTCCCGTGGTGCTGTGTCACCATGTTTTCCGCATCTCTTTCGAAACGCAATTAAGGTCGCAACGCGTAACGTGCATATCTTTGCTTTCAGACTCTAATTAGAGCCCTCACAGGCCGCGTCTTCTCCAGCGTTGCCATTTTACGCGGATTTTTCATGTTTTTCGTACATTTTAAAAAGGAATTACGAGCAAGAATGGCGCCGTTCTCCTTTTCTGGGAGGCGTCCCCTCTACGCTGCCGATGCGGTTGAAATCGAATTCATCGAAATATCGTTAGCCTCTCACTCCGCTTTGTGGCGGGGAGTCGGGATCTTCCTGGAACCTTGAACAATGCGAAGTTTCCACCGGATTTTCATTCTATCTCTTCTTCATAATATGACGTAGGAAGAATTTAAAAATCTCGTTTCTTTACAACTTGCGTTAAAAAAAGTTTTACCCGGGTTCCTCCTTAAATTTAAGGGAAGAATTTAATCAGTGAGTTCGAAAACACACCAACTCGGGGTTTTTTCGATTTTCACTTTTTCACGGTTTGGTAAAACTTATGGATAGAAGCATCTGCACGCAACAGGTAATTTCGAAATTGCAATCCGAAGTGCTCGAAACAGCGACGGGAAAAGGGAAAAATCGAAGTGTTTCATTGGAAATACCAATTTTTGGCCATTTCAAGGGAAACGGGTGACCATCCGATCTTGCGGTTTTCTTTTTTCGGTTTAGCATAACTTGTGCCAACAAGTCATATAAATTTTCAAGCGTTATTCAGGTCTAAAAATATAAATTTTTCAGGGCAGACTATGAAAAATCAGTATCTGAAAGTCGGTGAGAGGGAAAACGCACCAACTCGAAAATTTTTAAACGCTAAATTCTCTGTCATCAAACATGGTGTATCGATTTCAAATTGATGCTTTACAAAGTCTCTTAGTACTTCTCATTTGGCACCAAAAAGGTTTTTCTTAAACTAACTTCTTCGCCCGCTGCGCAGTTTTAGGTGTTTCCTGAATAATTTTTTTTCCGAGTTGGTGTGTTTTCGAACTCACTGATTCAATTGAGAAACTCTATAAACGAATGCGGCGTGTAAAGAATAAAAATATATTTTTTTTAATAATAACAGAATTTGATCTTTCTTTTCTCCACGCCGAAAATTGATGCTAATTTAATATTCTGGATGTAAAAAAGTGTGCGACAACTCACAAAACGCTGACTTAACCGCCTCAGCAGTTAGCTTTACACCTTGACATTGCCAAAGTAACTGCTGTAGCGCTTAGTTCAGCGTTTTTTGAGTTGTCACACACGTTTTTACATCCAATATAATAAACCAGCATTCTTTTTTTTGCGGTGTAGAGAAAAGACATCTCAAGAGTCACACCAAAGTTCCTTAGAGTAAATGATCGAAACACTGTTTTCGCAAACTCAATATACTTTCACCTAGCTTCAACAAAGTAAGCTTCAAAGGAGTAAATAAATTAAAATCGGTGCTGAATTTTGTAACGTCTAAAGAAAATAATATATTCACGGTTACTTTACAATTTTATTGATAATTTCACTGATTCCGAAATGGAAGAAACAAAAATGCTCGCAGTCAAAATACCTTAAAAATAAATAAATAAATAAACAAAAAATTGAATAAAGACATGCCATGGTCAACTGCACTGACTCCTCGGAGACACACATTTGTGAAAGCATCAAGTATTGGAGATGGGCACAGATCAGTGAGTTAGGAATCACCTTAAATCGATCAAACCCAAGTGATACAACTATTTAAACTCGGGAGCTATGCGGTATTGCCTACACGAGTATTTGAAGGAGTTTTCAACGTGTGCAGAACCGTATCGTAACTATTCATTGCACTTTCAAGCACAGATCTCGCCCATCTCACGTTGTCTTCTGCATGCTGCTGTCGAAGGAAAGTCAATATCGGCAGAGTATCTCCCGAATAGTTCCCTCTGGCATACCGAGATGCTCAAAATTAGGTCTTGAAGTTTTATTGACATGCTGTCGGGCGAGACTGACAGGATATTAAATACAAGGTAGGAGAGGTATGTGTATAAACAAGGTGGAGAGATGGTGCTGGGTCCACATCATTTCGGAGGGGGGGGGGGACGAAGCCGAGAAGTTCCATCAATTATAATTAGAGTCAAAAATAATTTTTTTTAACTCTAATTTTTAAAAAAAATCTTATTCCTATCTAATCTTTTTTTTAAAAAAAATTATTTTTGACTCTGATCATAATTTTTGGAACTTCTCTGCTTCGTTTACCTCGCAAAATGGTTTGGACCCAGCACCATTTCTCCACCTTGTTACATACAGTATTCGGGCCACTTAGTGTTTTTTTCTCATATATGTATACATTTATTAGTGATAGCAGCCCGAAACAGAAACGACAATCGAAAACACAGGAAAATGCGGAAACAAGGCTAAAAACATGACATGGCTCCAAACAAGGCATGTAACACCGTTTGCTGGTTTTTATTTTAATTTCTTTTTTCTTTTTAATTCTATTTTAGCAGCTGATAATGGTGCCGTAAGGTACCGAAACGTCCTGTCTTTGTTTTTTGTATTTTAGCCTTGTTTCCGCATTTTCCTGTGTTATCAATCGTTTATTAGTGATATATGCAGTAAACTGGAAAGGAACAAAGTTAATTGGCAATTTTCTTTCTTTATTTTCAAATATTGCGATGGGAACGGGCAATTTTCGACTTTCGTCATCAAAATTTCATACCTAACTGCCATAAGGTGATGTTTTTGATGATGGAATAGTGTGTTTTCTTCTCTGGATCGATATTTTGAATTCAGCATGAATTTTATGTCGATGGCGGAGGTTCCGAGCCGAAGAAATTATTCATAACTTGGGCGCGACGGATGAATAAACAAGACAAAAACGAAGGCGAAAAGAGAGGTAACTCGCCCGACGGAAATAAATCAAACCCGGAACGGCCCGTTCGAAAGCGGAATAAATTGTTCGACCGCCACTGTGCGCGGCCGGCCGGCCCGTTATTAACTCCCCCTCGATTTTATTTTTTATCATTGTCTGGAGTTTTTTCAGACTCCCAGTTTGGTGACCCAAGAATAAGGGTCATAAATTGTTGTCCCAGACGATCCGAGGCTGCCTTTGTCGCAAAAGTTTGGGCATTTTTTTTTAGCGAGTTTGCATCACTGGGATTCATCAAATGATGGAGATGTTGCATGTGTGAGGAATTTGCGATTTGACTGTTATGCTTATGTACAAGTTCGCAAGAGACATGATGGTGCCACTGGTTTTCTCTGAAATCATCTCCCAAGCTCAAAAAAAGCTCTCAAGTCGAGGCCAAAATGGAGGGGATATCCCACGCTATCCTGAGAGTCCACCTCTACATCCAGACAAACTCTCCATGCAAAGATAGGGAGCAAATACATTAGCAGTGATGTCGTGTTTTCAGTTTTAGAGTTCCCAAATAAAGTGGCAGCCCTGTCAATGTATTTGCTCCCTGTCTTTGCATGGCGAGTTTGTCTTGATGTAGAAGTGAATTCTCAGGATAGCAACGTGGGATATCCCCTCCATTTTGGCCTCAACTTGAGAGCTTTTTTTGAACTAGGGAGTTGATTTCAGAGAAAACCAGTGGCACCATCGTGTTTCTCGCGAACTTGTACATAAGTACAACAGTCAAATCGCAAATTCCTCACACATGCAACATCTCCATTGTGCGTGAAACAATTGATACACATTGAGACGGGCTACTTCCTATAGAATCGAATGCAAATAAAACTTCAGATCTATAGTAGCCCGACATATATCCGACAAAAATAAGGCAAAATTAGTGAGGAACAGGGTGACAATTGCACAAACAAACTAGAGACGTTTACAAACTAGGACCTGGTTTCCAAGTTTAATATCAGCAAGTTAAAACTTAGGTATTAAGAATGAGAGTATGCCCGATATCAAAACCAAGTTTATGGGTTGGTGTGGGCTAGACATGTGTAAAGGATGGTAGATGACTGGTTGCCAAAAGATATTTTCAATTTGACTAATTCCGCACCGAGAAAAAAAAATCCGGTTACAGGGACTGAAATAAGGTCTAATTAAAATTATACTTCTTCGATTCAGGTGTTCAAAATTTTCAGTCATGGAAACCAAATTTCGATTAACTGAACCAAAGTTCGGTTCCTTCGATCAAATACTCTGGTTACAAGAACCAAAAAAGTTTTGAGCCGTACTTTTTTTCCTCGTACTCTAAAGGAAAGCACTGTTCTAGATTCATAAAGAATTTCTGCTAGATTTCGTAAATTTACTTGTAAGTTGGCAGCACTGTTACGCAACTCCGACGCAGGAAGCCATGCAGCGGTAACCGAGAAATATCCACGGAACTTAATGTATGAGACCTGAGCTTGTTAAAAACAAACAGTCACCGAAGCTCAAGCTAAAACACACGTGGATTTCTTGGGTTTATTTAATTCAGCAAAATAAGTTATTAAAGAAACGCGCAAAATTATTGTAAAACCAATGACGATTCGTGGTTTTTGTCGCTTGATCGCTGCGTCCGTAGGAAGTATGATCTTTCGCGAGAGACACAGGTCAGGCAGTCAGGCCTAAAATAACAAATGGGGGTCGCCGCCCTGTGAAGGGCAGGGGCGAACGACAGGGAATTAAAAAAATACGGTTTTGATGAAGGATTACCCTTTCTAACCTGGGAGCTGATTATTGAAATTGGTGGACAAAGCTTTAGATTAAAGGACCTAGGGTAAATTCAGTGATCCTATTGGTTCAAACGGGTGGTTTTATAGACTGAGTGGAAACGATGGAATAACTATAGGGTCTTCTCTGAGTTGTTGTTACTTTGTCTATTACTTACCCTCATAGTTCATCCCAATCACCAGTTTGCATCAAAAGGATAACTCGGTTTTCCCTCAGTCTTCTTTGTATATTGCTTTGTCTATCAATTTCAATGATCAGCGCTCAGTGATGTGCTTTAATAAATGAGACGGAAATTGTGGCCTCTTGTTGCAAAATGAAGTCCAATTGATCAGTCAACCAGCGAATCTATCTAAAAAGTGCTACAAAAGCACCTTGAAGGCATTTCTCATGTATCCGCGTTGAGGTGGGCTCAAATAAAGAACTGAAAAGATCAGCTTGCAATTTCATACTGTAGAACGCAAAAAAGTTGCCAAAAGTCATTTTCGCCTGAATTGTCAGTTGAACTGCATTTTGCAATTTGGAGCTATAAATTCCGGCTCATCTGAAAAAACACTTATGTGCATAGGGAAACTAATGGCACATACGTTGTTTTTAGACCGGGCTAGAATTTATAGTTCCAAATTGCAAAATGTAGTCCAGTTAGGCGGTCTTGTTCCTCGGCCTTCGATATCATATTTTATCAGAAAACTCGGAAAAAGTCTCTTGAATCAGTTGGACCTCATTTTGCAATTTGGAACTATAAATTCCAGCCCGGTTTAAAAACAACGTATGTGCCATTAGTTACCCTATGCACATAAGTGTTTTTCCAGAGGAGCCAAAATCTATAGTTCCAAATTGCAAAATGTAGTCCAGTTATACTGGTCCGCCTATCCGACCAAAAAACATCGTAAATTCAATATAAAGCCTTAGTGCATCTCTGCCGTGCTGAGGAAGAACGCCGTAGGAACATTCGAGTTTCCAAATTTCCTTCGATATAATGTTCATTTTTGAGGAAAGTTATGGATACTTTCCTTGAAATTTGCAGATATTTTAAATTAAATTTCGAACAAAATTTCGACAAATTCGAAGAAAAATATACGCAATTTTCCCTGTAAGTTCGGTTTTTCTTTAGGAAAATTGGCAACGTCTCAAGGTTCATACGGGGTTTTTCCTTAGCACGGAAGTCTGTCTTTTTCTGTACATTAGAAGCTATGTCCACGGACCAAAAACGTCGTAAATTCAATAGAAATCCTTGGCACATCCGTGGTTTTACAAGTGAACTGCATTTTGCAATTTGGAGCTATAAATTCCGGCTCATCTGAAAAAAACTTTTATGTGCATAGGGAAACTAATGGCACATACGTTGTTTTTAAACCGGGCTAGAATTTATAGTTCCAAATTGCAAAATGTAGTCCAAGTGGTGTCCACGAAACAGGATGCGGGGGAAGCGTAACACTTGTTTGAAGTTAAATAGCCTCCTGAATACAAATATGACAGCCGAGCTGGAGAAAGTGAATTCCAGTCGGCGTCGGGTCGCGGCGTCTGATAACCTCCCGCCCGCGAGAATCGATATCGGATCCGCTGTAGAAAAGAGGACGAAATTCAGGGGCAGTCGTTGTCCGCAACAGTCGCCCTGAATAAATCTGGACCCTGCCGTGCTATAGCGTGTTGCCGGATTCCACGGAGGACTCAGACTTACAGCTCTGCCGTGATAGCGAAGTTTTGAGAAAATGGGCCTAGAAGCTTCTGAGTGGAACATTTTATTAAAAGAAGCCTCAAGAAAGTAGCAATGAATGCACATTGAAAGTGTATGAGAATGAATAGTTACGGTACGGTTCTGCACACGTTGAAAACGCCTTCAAATGCTCGTGTAGGCAATACCGCATGGCTCCCGAGTTTAAATAGTCGTATCACTTAGGTTTGATCGAAGCAAGGTGTTTCCTAACTCACTGATCTGTGCCCAACCTCCATACTTGATGCTTCCACAAATGTGTGTCTCTGGAGAGTCAATGCAGTGAACTGTGGCATGTTTTTATTCAATTTTTTTTGTTTATCTATTTATTTTTAAGGCCTTTTGAATGCAAGCTTTTTTGTTTCTTCAATTTTGGAATCAGTGAAATTATCAATAAAATGGGCCTGTTGCATGCAAGAGATACAGCCGTGCGAATAGACTTTTAAGAGGTTAAATGACATGAAAATTACGATGGTCACATTAAAAAAGTCTGAAATACACTCCTTACTGCGCAATTTGCGTTGTTAGGAGCGCGCTTTTTCAAATTTCCCGCGTCGGGGGGCAGTTTTCTTACGGAAACAATTAACGGCAACTCGCGGCTATTTCCGGTCAACTAAAACTGACAACATAACCTAAAAATCGGAGCTCGTGATATCGTGAAATGAAATGTAGTAGGATTGCGTTGGATATTTAAAAGTTGATCGATTTGGTGATCGCATAAAGCGTATATGGACCACTATAAGAGATCACGTTGGGTTTGTGAACAAACTGAAGGAAAAAATAACAACAACAACAACGACTCGGCATCTTCCGGAAATCACCGAGCCGCCGTTTGCTCGTTTCCGGTGATTAGAAAACTGCCCCCAGACGCGGGAAATTTGAAAAAGCGCGTTCCTAACAACGCAAATTGCGCAGTAAGGAGTGTATTTCAGACTTTTTTAATATGACCATCGTAATTTTCGTGTCATTTAACCTCTATAAAGTCTATTCGCGCGGCTGTATCTCTTGCATGCAACAGGCCCATTATAAAGTAACCATGAACATCTTGTTTCCATTAGAAGTTACAAAATTCAGCACCGATTTTCATTTATTTACTCCCTTTTCTATACATGTATTCATTCTTTTTACAACGGTGAATTGTTTAAACTAGGTGAAAGTATATTGAGTTTGCAAAAACAGTGTTTCGATCATTTACTTTAAAGAACCTTCATGTGACACTTGAGATGTCCTTTCTCTACACCACAAAAAAAATAATGCTGATTTATTATCCTGGATGTAAAAAAGTGAGCGACAACTCACAAAACGCTGAACTAAGCACTACAGTAGTTCTACCGTGATAGCAAAGAGAGCAGTAAGTGCAAAAATGAAGTTTTGAGGAAACGGGCCTAGAAGCTTCTGAGTGGAACATTTTATTGAAAGAAGCCTCCGTTCTTTGTCAAATCGCAACCGATCATTCGAAAGACTCTTAGAAATCATTTGGGGGATTAAAACTCGACCGATTTTATTTTGAAATACTTGAAAAAGGTAAAATTCAGTTTCATGTTACGTTAGTATTTGGCAAGACAGCCGTAAGTGCTATCTCCTGCGTGCTTTTGTGGTAGCGTGTTGGACACGCAAAAAACACATTTTCAGGTAGAAATCGGCAGATGAGGTCGGCATTCCTCTTGAAAGCACTGTTTCCATTGGCTCTCATGCACCTACCCACGGCTGTCTTGAAAAAAACTGTGTCTTTTTTGTGCACCCACGATTTTTTCATACGTCTCGTTTTCATTAAATTAGGATGAATTTTGCTGTTTTAGCTGTCTCGGTAATGGGCCTGTTGCAAACTTTTGCTAGAGCAAAACTAAAAGTTGTTTCTTATAGAAAATGCCTCGAAAATCACGATGAGCGCATCGGCAAAGTCTGAAATGCACTCATAACTTCACAATATGCGTAAGAACTTTGCGGTTTTTTGAGCTTCCCGCTTCAAAAACGATACTACGGCACAGGTGAACATTTTGTCAGAGGAGTCCCTCCACCGTCGGCAATATTTATCATGGCCGACGCTTGCGCAGTTCCGCGAGTAATTCGAGGAGAGTTCAAGGTCAATCAGGGCGGGCGAGGGAAATGTGAACATAAACACGCCGATTGTTATCTAGTCTAATCCTGTTCAGGTGTTATCTCGTCCAATCCCACGTGTTTTGGCGGATTGGCGTAGGTCATGATGAGTATTGCCGTCGATGGAACGGCTACTCTAATAAAATGTTCACCTGTGCCGTAGTATCGTTTTCGAAGCGGGAAGCTCAAAAAACCGCAAATTTCTTACGCAGATTGTGAAGTTATGAGTGCATTTCAGACTTTGCCGATGCGCTCATCGTGATTTTTGAGGCATTTTCTATAAGAAACAACTCTTAGTTTTTCTCTAGCAAAAGTTTGCAACAGGCCCATTTCATCGAAAAGAGTTTAGACGAATTTTGAAGAAAACTCGATTTCGAAAATTTTACACTTACGGTTCTCTTCGCTATCACGGCAGTCCGGGCAGTATGCATAGTCGTGTTTTGAACAGTTTGGTAGCCTATGACTGCCGTCCGTAGTAAAAACGCCGTGACTCCTATCAAGACTTTAAATTTTGACGGCGGAAATTTAAAAACTTCGCATGTCGCTTGTGATACTTTGGCCGGGAAATGACGAAATACTTTTTCATTGCGAGAAAATCTGACCTGTATCTTTTTTTTTAACCGAACAATTCGCCTTCAGCTGCGTTCGCAGCAATTGTTGTTACGAGTATGTCGTGCGTGCTGATTTCAGATCATTACATACTCGAATCTCTGAAGGCGTTTTATGTGCACAAGTAGTGCGATCTGTTGGAGGACATACGAAGTAGGGTTTGAGCGATTCATTCAATCTCACATCTGTTGTTCTCCAACAGGGTGCGCCACTTGCGTCCATAAAACGCCTTCAAAGAGTCGTGTATGTAAAGTGCTAAAATCAGCACGCACAACATATTCGTAACAACAATTGCTGTAGACGCAGAAGAAGGCAAATTGTTCAGTTTAAAAAATGAGTATGAAAGGTAGTCTGCATGTAAAGTGAGGGTATGTATTCGATAGACATGAGTCGAACAAAAAATATAAACGTGAACCGATCAACACCGATTCAATGGACAAATAGATAATACAGCTGATCAAAATCAGTGGAAAACTTCCATTTACCTTGAAAATATCAAATTGCGGAATCTCGAAATCAGGATCATTCAAGATTTTGTTTTTATCAATTTTAAGTCCACACGCACCATAGACTCACCCCCTGAAAACTGTTCTTGTTTGCATTTTTGTTGCTTCAAGATTATTGTGCAGTTCGGCACGGAACAGGGGTGTTTTTAATTTGCAAAAAAGTTGTTTTAAACTGCATGTCTTGGTTCCTGAGTTAATTTTTGGTGTTACAACGTACGCATCGTGTTCTACGCGTCATTTGCCTTAAGTCAAAATTCGTTCACGGTTTAGTTAGCCGTTCTTACGAATTTTAAGTATGATTCAGCAGTATAACTTTAGAAGTAGACCCTTGCTAGGAAAAGCAATGTTTTGTCACCAAAAAAAATTAAAAATGCAAAAGAAAAATCAATTGTTGAGTTTGACACACTTTAAGGAAGATGCAAACCTGCCTTGAAATTTTCAAAACTTCCAAAAACATGTTTTTCTACGTTTGATTTTTAAAGATGCAAATCATAGTAATCCTTTGGAAAGGTCTATTTCTGAGGTTACACTGTTGAGTCTCAGTAACCATTCGTAAATATTGTCATTTTTATGGTGCGATGTTAAAAATCTCCTTAAACCTCCTTGAATCATGGTGTAAACCGTTTAAGCAGTCCCCAGGAAAGGACCCGTCCATAGATCTACTAAGAATATTATAACTCTTACAGTTGTATTCATAGTCGCACCTTAAACAGCATCATTCTCCTGGGGAGGCTCTGTACGTTTTACATTTCGACTGCGATTCGCTAACGAAATGATTTGACAACGTTTCCAGCGTTTTATTTGAAGTACCGATTGCACTTTGTGAATAATCATTCATCCTCTTTATTGACACCAACATTAACGAGAACAGAGCTCCTTGTAAACTCACGAGAAAAGACCGTAAATCGATTTGTTACGGGCGATTGCTCTCAGCAGTTGGTAACGACTTTCTTTCACCCGTAGTTGTCTCTGTAGTACTTACAAGACTTACAAATATGTACTTACAGGCAGTGGCGTGGCTTGAATTGCGATATATCGATTGATATGCCATTTAAACCTATGGTAAAGAATCGATTGTTAAGGGGTTCGCTGCGGACACCGTGATTATCGATCCTTTTCCATAGTTTTCAATGGCACAACAATCGATAAATCGCAATTCACGCCACGCCACTGCTTACAGAACTTCGACGGCGTAAGTCTGCGACCACGTATCTCGTTTGCGGTGTTTGAAAGTCTCCGCGTCTATTCTGTTTTTGTAAAGGAGAACAAACCGTCAGCATTTCTTGAAGTTTTCGCAGAATTTTCGTGGCACTGAGAGGAAAGGTCACCGCCGTTCTTAAGAATTACCGTTGAGTAGTTATTCAAATAAAAAATAAAGTATGACCGGAAGTCTCCGACGTCGCAAACCGAGATACGTGGTTACAGACTTACAACGTTGACTTAAAACTGGACTACATTTTTCAATTAGGAACTATAAATTCCGGCCCGGTTTAAAAACAACATAAGTACCATTAGTTTCCCTATGCACATAAGTGTTTCTCTCAGGTGAGACAGAATTTATAGCTCCAAATTACAAAATGCAACACACAAAATCCAACTGTACACTCGACAATGTGAGCTAATGAGTCAGTTAAGCTCGGGAGGGATTTGCCTGCAAATAGTCGAATCTTACAGTTTTCGGTACGAGAAGAACGATGCGCACGTCAAAATTTCACGAAATATTGTCTCCGCGGAGATATAACGCTTCCTTTTTAGGGGTCCTCGAAAACATGTTTGAACCGACCGCCGTGAATTCTTGGATCTACGCGTCATAAGACGGGAAGATGGCGGCGGCGAAGCCGACCTGCTTACTACCACCACACTGTCATTGTTGACATCTCGATTTCGCGTTTGAGGTTAAGTGAGCTCTGTGTGAATGTTTCATATCCTACATACATCTGTATCGCATTCTGATTGAAAAGCTTAGAGAATTAAGAACAATGGATATGAATTTCAAACAAAGTAACCGACATAACCTCCAATTGACCAACAAAAACATACCGCCAACGCGTCGCCGCCGTGTATTCTTCCACTACGCTTTCCGCCGCCATATTGATCGTGACGTGTACGTCCAAGACCTACGAGCGCGCAGTTCAAACGCCGTTTTAGGCCACCCTAATTTTTGGCACTTTCAAATAAACTTTTCTCCTGTTTGCAGTCATCAAAAAAATTTAGGAAAAAAACCGTAAGCTTCGGTCACTTACTACTTTCGAATGACACAATAAAAAAAATGACTTAACTGACTCATTCCAGCCTTTGATATTGTAAAAGTCAAAGCTCATTCTTGGATATAGACTTCACAGAGACTTTAATTTTAGACGTGGGTTTCGATTTCAAAAGGTACGTTGCTTACACCAGAGGGCATCAGTGGCCATCATTGAGACGAATCAATATCTTTGGCATCTCCTATGTTGCATAACAGCAGGTCTAAAATCAGTAAAATAATACCACTTATTCGGATAAGTTTTTCTGTCTTCGACCTAGTTCTTAATTACAGGGAGACAATAATTCTGTCTTTCCAAAATGGATAACGATATAGTTTCAAACATAGGGCTGATATTCTTAAGAGAGAAAGAAACAGTCGAAATCGTTCGACGAACATTGCACCTCTTCTTCTAACGAACTAGCATGACGCTCTTACAGCGTTTCTGCACTGAGTGCTCTGCGACACCCAACCGCCACTGAAAGCGATCCTCCCAGAACTCCTCCGGCAAATCGTATCCCCTCATTTCCTGCTTTATTTCATCAATCTACGATTTGGCAGGGCGTATTCTACGTTTTTGGCCACGGAGGACCCAATCCAGAGCCTTCTGGCACCTTCTTCTACACTGAAAAAAAAACACATTGGATCTAGAGTCCAGACTCTTAAAAAAATCGACAAGAAAAAATACTCTTGATTCAATCAGATTTAAGCTTAAATCAAGAACCAAGCCTCTTAATTTGAGCAGATTTCCTTTTGATTTAAGCTTAAATCTGATTGAATCAAGAGTCCTTTTTCTTGTCAATGTTTTCAAGAGTCTGGACTCTAGATCCAATGTGTTTTTTTTTTTTCCAGTGCACATTATTAAAATAGAACATCTGCGCAGTTAGAAATATTCACGATTCGTCGTAATATTTTTCTCCATAAGAGTCGATTGGTGGAGGAAAACGACAACTGTCTGGGTCAATAACTAGGTATAAACTTATGCAAATCTACAAAAACGGTGCAGGTCGCAAAAAACCGAATGAGCGTCTGGTGAAATATACGATACGGATAGAGTTCGATCGTAACATCAATTTTTTTTCCGCATGAGGAAAAGAGGGCTGTCGGAGGGCGGGCCCTGAAATCGACAAACAAGTTCACAAATATACTGTCTTGCAGGAAAGTTTGCACACTGCCTTGTTTTGATTGAAAATATATGGGATGCCTTTGGAGTTATATATTTTGTCTGATAGCTGTCTTTTACCCTTCAATCGTAATGATCTAGATCGTCATAAAACACGCGATTTTCTTTTGAATCTAAATTCGTATCAATACATCGATGAAATCCAGTAAAATAAACCGATTTTTAAAAGAAATCTGCAAACGCCATTTTCACTATTGGCTACGTTCTGCCAAAAATATCGTTTCAAACGGGTTCCAGTTTCGGCATTTTCAAAACGGGATTTCTTTACCATTTAGGGTTGAAAAGAATTCCAGGAAGCTGAATTCACTCCGTACTTTGAGAAAACGAAGTCCAAGCAATCAGGGAAGCTCTAATACGATTCGTATTAGAGAATCGCTCAGCTGTTTTCTATGTAGGCGCGTTTTTGAGTTCCCCGAAGGGTACACGGACTTTATGTCCACTTTTTTTACTTCCACAGTTCTAAAGCCCATACTATTGTTAAGTTCATTACTTAAACGTCCAAAAAGTTAAGTTCACAAATGTAAAGTCCACTAAAATCAAATTCAAGCGTCATATTTTAGTCTGTGTGTAAAATTATATTGACAATATCGAAATGAGAACATTAAGAGAGAATGAGGTATTGTAATCGTAACTCATATTTTAAATGAAATGTTAATTTCTTCTTTTGATTCATCTTTTCAAATGGTCTTTGGTAAATACTCGGTTTCATTTCTATCCTTGAAATTTCCGATATAAAATATGCCTTAAATGCACATTCTTTTTTTTTTCCAGTAGCACATATTTCTTTTGCATCAGTTTAAAAGGAAATAATCAATTCAGAGATTGCAAACATTTCAAAATCATGAGTTGAAAAACGCTGACTCCGCGAGTTTAAATATTATAGCCTAACACAGAGCGGAGCGGCGTGATAGCAGCGCAGAACGCGCACTGGCGCCTACAAACCTAACGGGATACTTCACGTATTGCGCGACGCGTGAAGTATCCCGTTAGGTTTGTAGGCGTCTATGCGCGTGTCACGCTGGTTGCCTGCCACGCCGTAACGCTTTAAGCAACTATTTCGCGTCAGAAGCGTTGCACAGTATTCTACAAGATTGAAGGCGCACGAAGTAACTAGTTAAATCTCGTTGTTGTTGGGCTGGTTCGCAATTTGAACGCATTGCCACAAGTATACTGCAATTTTATATGAAGGTTAAAATTGATAGGGCTGATCTGAAGCTATCAGCTGAGCGCGTAGAATGGGTGCCACTGACTTTCATTCGCACATAATTATGGATAGCCTTTTCTCGAGATTTGGTGGCAATGTGAGGTATGAAACTGTGGTTTCGATTCGGTCTGGCTCTGGTCCAGCTTTGGTCACTCATGCTCGCGATGAATATGGTCGCGAGACCGAGACAGTCCGAGACACAGTTTCGCCCTCCTCTGTACCTTTCACGTCGCCACCGAGGCGCGAGGGTCGGAGGAAAAAAGGACCCCAGCCTTTGAAATGAACGTAATCAACTTCAGAAAGAAAGACATTTTGGCTCACATGTCTCCTAATTCAAAAGCCACTGATAAGAAATTGGAACGGACTTGGATAGATGAGGTGTGATTTTGAGCCTAATACCCAAGTAGCATTTTTCAATGTAAAGGTTGCAACAAGTTGAAACAATGTTGGTATTATTTGCAACAAAGTTGCAACTTTCGGTCAACTTTTGATCGATAAGTGCCGATTTTCGTCGATCTGAGTGGAAGACAAAGTTGCAACCTGCTGAGATTGCAAAATTGCTGCACCAAAGTTGTTTAAAATCTAAAGATAGGCAACCAGCAATACTTTGAAGTTGAAACATGTTTCAACTTAATTGCAACTAGTTCCAACAATAGCTCCTTCGGGGGAGAGAGTAGGCAATCTGCACATCAATCTATTAGTTGCAAGAATCAAACGATTTTGTTGCAAGTTGTTGCAACCTCTGCTACTTGGGTATGATGCAAATACGATTAGTGAGTTACGTTAGAAATGCCAAAAAAAAATTGAAAGTTTAGCTGATCAATTCGTAGTTTCCCACACGAAAGAACGTATCTCCATTCCAAGTTTGCAAAATTGACTGAGACAATGCAATTTTTTTTTTTACATATTGTTTCTCATTCCTGCATGAGATCAGAGGAAAAATCAGTTGAATATTCAGTTCAAAATACCCTAAGAAGGGTTGAGCGGGTCTCAAAAATATCAAAAAAGATGGTTGCAGCCAAAAGATGACAATTTTCCGAGGGACCAAAATGTGAAACGTAATGACATAAAAACTAATGAGGAAAGATAGAGGAGGCTTGTGTGATAGAAGAGAGACCACTGGAAAAAAAGTCGCTTGGATCTAGAGTCCGGACTCTTTTAAACATTGACAAGAAAAAACACTCTTGATTCAATTGGATTTTTGCTTGGATCGAGAAACAAGCCTCTTAATTTAAGAGGATTTCCTTTTGATTCAAGCAAAAATCGGATTGAATCAAGAGTATTTTTTCTTGTCATTGTTTCCAAGGGTTTGGACTCTAGATTCAAGCTACTTTTTTCCAGTGAAGGGAGGAATTTGGATAAGGATAAATGGGAGACAATACCGAAAAAAAAAAAGTGAAGTTGATTCAACATTCTGGATGTAAAAGAAGTGTGCGAGAACTCACAAAATGCTAAATTACCCGCTATGGCAGTTAGTTTTACATCTTTGCATTGCTAAAGTAACTGGTTTAGCAGTTAATTCAGCATTTTAAAAGTTCTCGCACACTTTTTTTACATCCAGAATGTTAAATCAACTTCATTTTCTTCAGTGAAGTGAAAAAGTCGCTGCGAGCCCGAATTGCTTTGCGATATCGCTTTATCTGCCATTTAAACCTATGGAAAAGGATCGATAATCGGGGTGTTCGCAATGAACGCCTTAATGATCGATTCTTTACCATAGCTTTAAGTGAGGAAATATCGATAGTCGATCATTGACGCCTCGCTCCTGGTCTCGGGCGCTGAGTGCTGTAGGATGAACTTTGACACACAGCGACTTCCCGGTGACTGGATTAAATAATAACTTGGCGAGAGCATGCTATGATTCGGTTCGGATGTTTGAAAAACTACCCCGGGAGTTTAGATGCGCCGCCGAAGCGACACGGCTGCAAAAATGTCATTGTTCGATTCGAAGCCGGGACTTCTTTCCCGAGCGCGTCATCCTCTCTCACGATTGCTTCGTCCTAATCAAACTTGAGCTATCATCCGTTTGGTGCTTAGCGCCAGGCCTGGTTGCGAGACTTACCCCACGGGGGAAAAACTTTGGCCATGACGACTGAACTTTGGTTTATTTAAAACACGAAAACTATTGATCGCTGACCAGGTCGGCTGAAAGGTCAGCGCGTCAAACATCAGATAGATACTGCCGTGATAGCGAAGAGAGCAGTAAGTCCAAAAATGAAGTTTTGAGGAAACGTGCTCGGAAGCGGCTGACCGGAAAATTTCATTGAAAGAAACCTCCGTCTTTTGTCGGATTGCTACTCATCATCCAAAAGACACTTAGAAATAGTTTGGATGATTAAAAATCGCCCGATTTGAATTACATAAAAAGGGTAGTATTCATTTTCATGTTAGGCTATTGTTGAGCGACGCGCCGCACTCACACCAGCACGGCTGTCTCAATAACAACTGACAGTACTTATTCCTAAAATTACAGGTTTCAGGGATAAAAACTGTATGTTAGAGTTTTTTTTTTCTTTTTGCCAACATTCGTTAAACATTCAGCATAAAGCTGAAAATCTCTATACAGAGGACAACAAGCTGAAATTCAATAATCATGCTGAATATTATGAAATGTGAATGCTAGGACTTGGTGAATTTTTTAAAATAGTTTCTTGAGACGCCGAGACACGCCCTGCCGCGGCGTGGCCGGCGCATTGGCGCCTACAAACCTAAGTGGATACTTTAAGCGTTACGCAATGCGTGAAGTATCCTCTTAGGTTTGTAGGCGAGAGTACGTTTAGCGCTGGCAGCGCCCGTAGGTGCTATGTTCTGCATGCTTTTGTGGCTGCATTTTGAACGCACAACAAATATATTTTCAGATTAGAAATCGGTTGAAAAAAGCGGCATTTTCCTAGAAAGCATTATTTTCATTGACTCTATGGAGGAATTAATTCACTCACTGCTGTTTTGTCTGAAACTATGTAATTTTTGGAACACTTGCGGCTTTTTCATACGTCTTGTCTCCATTTAATTAAGAACAATCTTGCAGTTTAAGCTATTTCACAGTGTTTTCATCTGAAAGGGATTAGACGAACTTTGAAGAAAACTCGATTTCGGAAATTTGACACCTACTGCGCTCTTCACTATCTCGGCAAAATAGATTTCAAATCTTGGCACAGTTTTTAGTGAAGTAAGTAAATTATGAAAGTGTGCTGCTCGTAACGTGAAATGAAGTTAAGCTGATTTTAATCGAAGCTATCTACATTTTGACGGCCAAATTGCGCAAACCGCGTATTTCCATTGCTGTGTTTCAAAATCTCTGCTCCTATTTTATTTGTTTGAAGGAAAACAATCCAACTCTACAGCTTGAAATTTATGCATATTATTCTGCTAACGGAGAGGAAATTTTTAAAAGAAAATTAAGGTTAGAGAGTTTTCCGATAAAAGAATAAAGTATAACGGGAAGTTTGTGACCTCGAACTCGGAGATACGTGGCTTCACACTTCAACCATTGATATCATACGCTGAATCAACTGTAAAACTGCAAAAAACACATCTGGTTTACAGTGTTTCAACACGGAAAAAAAATTGCTGATTCAACAATTCAATTGCTAAAAACAGCGTGCAATCTTTCAACGCAGATTTTACAACAAAAAATGCTACTTTAACCACCCCCGTGGTTAAATTAGTTTACAATGTGGTTAAAGTAGCATTTTTTGTTGTAAAATCTGCGTTGAAACATTGCACTCACTGTTTTTAGCAATTGCATTGTTGAACCAGCAATT
Organism: Bemisia tabaci; assembly: GCF_918797505.1. Taxonomy (NCBI): domain Eukaryota; kingdom Metazoa; phylum Arthropoda; class Insecta; order Hemiptera; family Aleyrodidae; genus Bemisia; species Bemisia tabaci. Next base: position 36,087,075 of record NC_092801.1, read on the forward strand.
TTTTTCCCGTGTAAATCCACGCACCTTTATTAGTTTTAAAAAGAGAACAAACCAAAATTATGCTTAGTCACAGAATAGGTATTCTACACGTAGAGACAAAAAATTACCAAAGTTTTCAAGAAATGACGTTAAGTGCTATTCCTTTTGAATGATAAATCCAAACAAAAAGTCTGCAAACCGATATACGCGCTTCAAATTTTCCAATATCTCTGGCTACACTGATAAATTCCGTTCCCCCTTGTCCTTACGTCTCATCAATTCCATCCTTCCCAGGCTGTGAGCATCAGTTTGGGGATGCGCCATTCATTTCCCTGGCGATGTTGCCAGTTTGTCGCCTATAAATCGGCTCGCTGACGAAGGAGATCCAGAGATTGGCAACGCTGTTTTGATGCCATACATCCAACTTTCTCCATTCAGCCCCTGGGTGATCAGAATACCCTTTCTTAACCTACTTGTTCCTATGAACTTGTTCGCATTGATTTTCCTTGTGTTCTGTAAATCTGGCTCAGCCCTCGCATTGTTAGTCTAGCTGAATAGAGACTTGATAAGAACGGAGTTGATTGTTGATCAAATTGGATTGGTTCGAATTGATTTTAGCGCATAGTCGGGTGTGACACGATTTTTTGTAAATTCAATATTTGTGACGGATCGCTAAAATCAATGTGTTATTGATTTTGCATACGGAAAAAATGGATTGCGAATTTAACAATTAAATTGTTATAAAATGTGTCCAACTTGTTTCAAATGTACATCTTACAATCGTGGAAAGCTAATATAATAACCACGGGGGTGGTTAAATTAGCATCTATTTATTGTAAAATCTACATTGAAAAATGTCAGACACTTTTTTCAACCACAAAATTGTTAAATCAGCAATTTAATTGCTTACCAAAACTTTACTCAATCGGTGATCTTACCCACCGGAAACTCAAATCAATCGACCAGTCGTTCGACCGAATTTTACTTAACCGGAAATCGACAACCATAAACTCTGCTCGACCGGAAACGTGCCCCAATCGAATACATGACCCAACTGGAAATTCGATCCAACCTGAAATCTGATCCATCCCAAAATTCCAATTCACTGGAACCGTAATCCATCCGCATATAACATGACCGGAAATTAACCCAACTGGAAACTGTTTCCAACCGGTAACGTGTCCCTGTCGAAAATTTGATTCACCTGAAAATTTGATTCGATCGGAAATCTGACCGACCGGAAACCACAATCAACGGGTTTCTTTATCCACCCAAAATTTCACTTGACCGGAAATCGAAAATCTTAATTTCTACTTGACCGGAAATGTGCCCCCATCGAAAACTTGACTCAACTGGAAATCGACCCGACCGGAAATGTGTTCCAACCAAAATTTGATTGTGTTCGGAAGGACAATAACCAAATTCAATACCAATATATCATTGAGTTTCCTAAAAAATCGCAAAAATTGATAAAGGCGATTGATATATCGACTCGTTAACGTTTAAAATCGATTCTACAAGAAAAAAGTCCGTAGGTGTCGGTGTACTACAGTCATAGAAGGTGCATTTAGTCATCCATGAATCAAAAATGAACAATTTCAATCTAAAACAATCGTTGATTTTCCGCAAAGAATCTTAAAAAATCGATATAACCGATCGATATATCGACTCGTCAACATTAAAACTCGATTTTGCGTGTAAAAATACGTAGGAACTGGTGTGTATAACATGTGTAAACAACGATAACAACCCCGTAGACACATGAATTTAATAAAATAAACTCAAGAAAATGGTGAAGGATAAGGCCGGAGTTTGACCCCCTTGTCCCCCCCCCCCCCATAACTCGAAAACGGTTCCTATACTCATCTTGAAATTTTTTACTGAGTTTTCTGTTGTTATAAGCTTCCACTTAATCCTTGGTTCGATGGTCGAATTGAATACCGAAAAAGGGGCGAAATTTTGGGAGGCTCTTTCATGAAATATTTCACTGGAATTTCCAATCCTTCATTTCTTCCTTACGTTTCATGCCACCCTGTGCAGCATCTACTTGGTACCTTTTGCAAGATAATCAAATCTCCATGCAGAACACAAACTTATTTTTTTTCAATTACCAGAGTCGGACACTTCCCGGGAACCGAAAGTCGAATTCCGGCGCAAGAGTGAAGCGCGAATTGTACACGAACGGCGCATCCGTTGTAGAAAATCGTTTCACTACTCACTCCGATCGTCATAGCTATTGACTCGCCTCCAACGGATCCGAAACATTGTTTGACCACCGGCTCCTGCGAGTCGATTCTCGAATCGTTATCGAACGAGCTTGATCGATACATAACATTGCCAGAATAGGGATAAATCGATTGGTAACAATTACACAATCGATGCGCAACAAGACGAGTCGCATTCGCCAAAAACGGAACTTCCGAACGGGAGATGAGAAGTTTTACAACTCGAGCATTCCGTCAGCTGTAATGGAGATGTTGCATGTGTGAGGAATTTGCGATTTGACTGATGATTCTCACGTAAAAGTTTGCGAGAAACACGATGGTGCCACTGGTTTTCTCTGAAATCAACTCCCAAGCTCAAAAAAAGCTCTCATAATGAGGCCAAAATGAAGGAGATATCCCACGCTATCCTGAGAGTCCACCTCTACACCAAGACAAACTCCCATGCAAAGATAGGGAGCAAATAGATTAGCAGTGATGCCGTGTTTTCAGTTTTAGAGTCCGCAAATAAAGTGGCAACCCTGTTAATGTATTTGCTCCCTATCTTTGCATGGAGAGTTTGCCTTGATGTAGAGGTGGATTCTCAGGATATCATGGGATGTCCCCTCCATTTTGGCCTCAACTTGAGAGCTTTTTTGAGCTTGGGACTTAATTTCAGAGAAAACCAGTGGCACCATCGTGTTTCTCGCGAAAGTTTACATAAAAACTAGTAGTCCAATCGCAAATTCCTCACACATGCAACATCTCCATTGTGGCGTAAGGGTGAAGCGCGTATCGTATACAAACGGCGCATCCGTTGAAGAAAATCGTTTCACTACTCACTCCGATCGTCATAGCTATTGACTCGCCTCCAACGGATCCGAAACATTGTTTGACCACCGGCTCCTGCGAGTCGCGATTCTCGATTCGCTATCGAGCGAGCTTGATCGATACATAACATTGCTAGAATAGGGATAAATCGATTGGTAATCGATTGCGCATCGACTACACAATCGATGCGCAGCAAGACGAGATCCATTCGCCAAAAACGGAACTTTCGAGCGGGAGATGAGAAGTTTTACAACTCGACCATTCCGTCAGCTGTAATTCGCGGAGGGAACGAGCTTCGGCGAATGGCATGGTCGTCCCGTGTTTATTCTGCCAACGGCCCCATAAATCCGCAGCCGAGCAAATGACGTATTAAAAATGACGTATTAAAAATACGCGCTTTAATGCGCCTCCCCGTGTCTAACAACCTAGCGCTGCGCTGTCGTGCTGAGGGAAAACGCCGTATGAACCTTCAGGCGTCGCCAAAATTCCTTCAATAAAAACCGAATTTACAGGGATATTAGTGAACATATTTTATCAAATTTTTCATACTATTTAATTCGCAGCTCAATCTGAAATATCCGAAAATTTTGAGGAAAAATATAAATAGATCTCGTAAAAAATACATGTTTTATCCGGAGAAATTTGGCAACTCTCGAATGTTCATACGGCGATCTCCCTTAGCACAACAGTGCGCACGTCGCGATTAGATACGGTAGCCTGCCCCCTCTTCGCTACTCTGCTTTGCTAAGAAAGAACGGCGTATGAACTTTCAGGCGTTGTCAAATTTCCTTGGATTAGTGCGAATGTTCAAGGAAACTTTTTTATATTTTCCTTCCGATTTTTCACAGAATTTAATTTGCGGTTTAATCTACAGTATCTGATAATTTCAAGGAAAAATATGCCTAAATTTCCTTGAAAAATGATTGATGAATGGGGGGGATCTGTCAACATCCAAATGTTCATATGTTGTTTTTCCTAAGCATAGCAGTGGTGTTGAGTTCAAGGAAGTTGTAAGAGTGTAACTGGCTCATGAACCGCACATCCTATGATATTTTTATAGATCGCGAAGATCATAAGAAAGAGACCCGCGAATGTTTAAAGCTTAATTATCCGGTTTTAAGTTCGGGTTCACCGAAGTTCGCGGCGTGCTTTTTATACCTCATGACACCATCCTGGGACGGGAAAGGGTGTGTCAGGGAACAGTTTAGACAGTTATTATTATACGTAATGCGCTCTCCGGAATGTTTCGTCACCTTCCAGCCGCAGTATCACAAGCGCCATGTGACGTTTAAAAATTTCCGCTGCCATTTTATTTTTTAACAGAGAAATTGTCGATTGAATCTGTTCGAAAATTTCACCGAATTTTATAGGCAGCGCATAGAAAATTCAGTGAAGATTTCGGACAGCTTAGTTGAACGATTTCTCTGTAAAAAATAAAATGGCGGCGGAAATTTTTAAACGTCGCATGGCGCTTGTGATACTTTTGCCGTAAGGTGAATTTGCTGCTTATGCAGTGAATTTGAAGGCGGGCTTGAAGTAAGGATATATGTACCAATAGATATACTTATTATCTATTGTTTCTGGGATGAATAATGGGGGAAGTCACTTCTTAGACCATGATTTTGCCTCTCCTCTCTTTCCAAATTTGGTTTTTTTTTCGCTCTAATTGCATCGCTTTTTTGTGATGGCACTTGGTACGGTCATTCTTCACGGACCACCCTCAACCTGGTCCTGCGGGGATAAAAATAAAACTTACTCTGTAAAAAGGGACCTTACCTTCCATGAAAAAGGTTTCCTTAATTTCCTTAAAAAAGCTAAACTACGTTTTATGCAACCTCAGATGTTTGGTTCCGCACTATCCGCATAACCGTTTCCATGTAAAAAATTGAATTGCCCAATTCAATTCGGCAATAGCTGATGTGGCTTGGTTTCTTTCCACCTAACGCGGTCCATTTGTGAATACTTTCCTCAGAATTATTTGGCACCATAGATCAAATTGCAAAAACGGATTCCTGTTGAGTTGGGCAAAAAATAAGTTTTCCCAATAACTAGTTTTTTATCGCGATAAATTTGTCAACGTCTAAAAGCTCATACGGAGTTCTTCCTAAGCAAAGCAGCATTATAAAAAAGAACGACCAATCGGGCAAAAGTCAAGAAGAACTGGCACCCGACCGTGCGTTTTGTTTCTGCGAAAGATACGTAATTTCCAAAATAATTCAGGCTCCAATAGCACCTGCGGGCCGGTTGTTGAATCGTTGTAGAATGACGTCAATAGATTGATATAGCTTTGCTAAAATAGGGATGTTTCGATCGAGAATATTCGATACAAAGTCAACAATCGTCATGCTGCCTATGGAAACATAGTTACAAAATTAGTCTCCGAAGTGCTCTTCGTACACCAATCAATTTGACGATTCTCTCTACGCACCCTCAAACAGATATTAAACGGCGTTATATGGAGCCCGCTCTTAACGCTAAAAATAATTCACTCGTATTCCTTGAAAACACTTCAGTAGCGAGTTCATTGTTATTTGCGTCATTAATAGTCGTCTTTCAGACGAAAAGGCGTAACTATATTTCACTGTTGCAAAATTTTTGATCAAACATTTTACATTTTTGCTAGGAAATTCCTGAGAGAGTCCAACCAAAAATCCCTGTCATTTTTCTTCCGATCGCCCATAAAAACCGGCGAGATTTTGGACACCGATTAAAGCACCATATTTTTGTAGAAAATTGAATTGTTTCAGTCGATTTTGTAACATTGGCATACGTTTACGTTCTTCGTCCGGGAAAGCACAAGGTGTATTCTTGTAACGAAAGTTATGGTTTGAGTCGATTTTGTAAGAGTCTTTAGGATGATTGGTGGCAAATTGACAAAGAGCAGAGGCTTCACTTGATTTAATTTTCCGCTCCGAAGCCCGCAGGCCCGTTTTCTCAAAACTTCAATTTTTCTATTACGGTCATCTTCGCTATCATAGAAGTATAGTTGCATAAAACGAAACGCCTTTAAGACACTACGAAACCCAGAAACAAAATTGTCATACCACTAATCGTGCGTTACGAGAGTAATTTTGCATAACCGGTCAATTGAAGGCGAATCTCTGTGTATTATGGAAATAGCTCAAGAACATCACTAGAAGTCCATGCACTCGACAGCCACCCAGCTTTTGTTACTATCGCTACAAATAAATTCAGATATGCCGAGTTCAAATCATAAAATAAGTCGGATTTTACTCGTTCGAAATTCATTGAATTCACGACCGCTTAAGAAAAAGCTGCGGCCTTGTAAACGGTGACTCTCAGAATTTCATCGGATAATATTTTGAGTAAAACAACAAGACTTGAAAACCGCGATCTTAACCCATCGTTTGAGCCCTCTTTCCGAAAAAAGACTTACAGACGAAAAATAATTTTCCTAGAATGCATAATAATACCTCTAAAACATTTTTCCAAATTACGGCCCGATTGAAGACTACAAAATGGTACAAGTTATCAGTTAATAGCACAAAAAGGCCACGAAGTTAGGATAGAGATGAGCGCCTTCAACACACAGTGTAATCTTAATGTGAAATTGTGATACCACTTTACGTGCGTCACGACAGCCATTTTGCATAGCCATCGAATTGAAGGCGAATTTTTGCTTTCCAATAAACGTTGCAAAAATCTCTTGGAACTTATTTAAAAGCGGATAACTTTTTTTCGAAATAAAGGGAAAAAGAACGGATACATAAAAAAGGGAGTATGTATATAGTAATAACAATAAACACTTTTTCACGTTCATAGTAAGGAGCGACCGTCCATTTAAAGGAGGGTACTAATCTAAGGAGGTTAAATTTTCATTAGAGTGGGAAGATTTACATACTGATTTTTTTCAGTAGAGATTTTGCGCATTGAGCTGAGAATTGACTTTCAGCTTTTGACCTAAGACTTCAAAACTACTTCCCTGATACTTTCCTTGATTTTACGGAATTTTCTATTTTCCAGACTTCAGATTATAATTTTTTTTTTTTTTTTAAAAAAAAAAAAACCTTCTTCTTGAATCAAGAGAGACTTCTATTTAAATATTCCGTAAGAGAATTCCATAACTGCTAACTTTATTGAATTTACCACCTCTTTTAAGTGAGACGCGGTCTTGAAAACGGCGACTCTAAAAGTTTCGTTGAAGAATATATGTAGAGTGAAACACCAAGATTTAAAAACTGAAATCTAAATCAAGCGTTTGAGTCCTCTTTTTTAAATAAGCGTTACACACAAAAATGACAATTCCCTAAAATGCAAAGAAAAATGTCCTTTGTACATTTTTTTTAGAAATACTGACCGATTGAAGACTCATCAATTGTGTTTGTTTTTGGTTAACAGCACTAAATGGTCACAAATACAGGATAAATAGAAACCCCTTCAACACACAGAGTAAATTCAATGCGAAATTGTGATACCACTATACGTGCGTCACGACAGTCATTTTGCCTATACGGCTGATTGAAGGCGAATCTTAGGTTTCCGATGGACCAGTAGATAAGGTACCGATTTCCGCTTCCTGATTCATGTTTCTTAACATTTATTTCACTTACAACACGATTTTTGCAACGAAAGCTCCTGAAATCAACTACTGAGATCAACTGGACTGTATTTTGCAAAAAGGAACCAGGAGCAATGCCATGTTGCTAAGATTTTGCAACTTCACCCTTAGCAATAAAACTACTGGAATCATGCAAAAATATGAAATTTATATGGTAATTTTTGTCTTAAATTTACAGATTTTAGTGTGTAAGATAGAAAATGTTTAGATGACCAGAGTTTTTCTTCCAAGACAAAAGGAATTGCACAATCTTAGCACCATTGCAATTCTCTTGGTTCCTTTTTGCAAAATGCAATCCAATTTAGAATGCAAAAATAATGTCCTCGATACATTTTTCAAAAATACGGCCCGATTGAAGACTCTGTAATTGTGTAAGTTTACGGTTAACAGCACTAAATGGCCAGGGCCACGCAGGTAAGATAAAGAGGAACGGCTTCAATACATTGCGTAATCTCCATGCGAAATTGTGATACCACTATACATGCGTCACGACAGTCATTTTGCATACCCACCGAATTGAAGGCGGATTTCCTACGGATAACACGGTAGACTGAATAAACTCAGAAAGAGTTGACATATCTGGAGCGGATTCTTCTTCATGCTCCAACTATCGCGCCGATCGAATCTCAGCGTTATTTTTCCTCTCAAAGCGGACTCGGAAATTTTTCTTTCATGGGTAAAGTATTCGCACCTTTGCGGAGTTATTGGATGAAGCCCACGCGAAAGGCGGCCGGAAGATTCAAAGGCCCTTGTGTATATTTTCAATTCAGGGTCTATCTTTATCTCGAGTCTTCGGTGGCCATCACACGACGGAAGAGCCGAGCAGGGCGGAGGAAATTGAAAATTGGCAGATTGATTGCCGCCATGTATTTCAGCACACTGTTGTCCCTTCGGTGAGGAATCCACGACAAATTGCAAAAATTTACTGCAGTGGGTGCTTCTTTATTCGACCGTGAGATGGATCATTTTTGAGCTTATATTAATATAGAAACCCCGACTTAAAACATTATATTATCAAAATTTTACAAATTATAAATTTCTTATTTTATTTTATTTATCTTTTTCCCCTTCCTCTTTTTCTTTCTTGATGATGCATGTGTGAGGAATTTGCGATTTGACAGTTGGATCATGTGTAAAAGTTCGCGAGAAACACGATGGTGCCACTGGTTTTCTCTGAAATCAACTCCCAAGCTCAAAAAAAGCTCTCAAGTTGAGGCCAAAATGGAGGGGATATCCCACGCTATCCTGAGAGCCCACCTCTACATCAAGACAAACTCTCCATGCAAAGATAGGAAGCAAATACATTAGCAGTGATGCCGTGTTTTCAGTTTTAGAGTCTCCAAATAAAATGGCATCACTGCTAATGTATTTGCTTCCTATCTTTGCATGTAGAGTTTGTCTTGATGCAGATGTGGACTCTCAGGATAGCGTGGGATATCCCCTCCATTTCGGCCTCAACTTGAGAGCTTTTTTGAGCTTGGGAGTCGATTTCAGAGAAAACCAGTGGCACCATCGTGTTTCTCGCGAACTTTGACGCAAGAATCAACAGTCAAATCGCAAATTCCTCACACATGCAACATCTCCATTTTTAAGTGATGAACAAGAATCAGGCATCAAAACAGGATTCTGAGACCGGTGCAACTGATTCATTTCAATACTCAGCTGTCAATTTCAATAATCAGCCGGCAGTAACTCATTTTTTAGCTCAGCGGCCCGGGTCTATAAATCGGGCAACATTGGAGGGTGGCAGTGGCGGCGATGGTGGTTTTACGTCTCGGGAGTCGAGGTTGGCGGCTCATTGTCAGATGATGCCGACTGATAAGGAATAAGCGGCGCGCGATGTTTTATTATCCTCGCAGGGCTCCCGTCTCCCTTTATTTCGCCCGCAAATCAATTTTATCCGAGCCCTAAGCCTCCCCCACCCCACCGCGAGAGCTTCACCCCAGGTCGAGGCAATTTGACAATTTTTTAAGCCGCGCTCTCGTCTGAGAACGCTACGGGAAAACTTGCCGAAATGATTGGGAGCCGTTACGACTAGAGCACCTATACAGATAGTATATTCGCCACTGGCTCATCTGAAGATTCCCACCTGCCAATAAGCAAGAAATACTTACATGTTCAGAATTTAGAGCTTTGGAAAGTAATCTGTGAGTATAGAGTAACGGACCACTAGACAAGGCACGAAGTTAACCATTCTGATACATGTTTCTAAAATGCAATGGTTCACTTGACAAAGTACGAATTTAAGCATTCTAATACACATTTCCTGACCAGAATTTTACGTGGAATACGATTTGCCCAACGAAAATTACTGAAACCAATTCCTAACGAAGATATTAACGTTTTTATTTCACATTGGTAACGAGGAATTTGAACTACCTACTCACAAAAAACTCAAAGCTCTACGTGAGTCAAATCGCACATTACAACGGCTTCAGCAAGCTTCTCAATCGAGCAATGTTCATTTCCCACCATATGTTTTTCAAACTATAAGCAATTTGCTACAGCTGAGCCGAAGCGTCAAGATTGAGGCTGCCAGATTTTTATATCGCAGAGACTGTCATGATAACGTTTAGCGCGAGATGTGAATCACGTAGAGCATTGAGCTTTCATGAGCGGGTGGTTTGAATTCACGCATCAAGAATCGTTAAATATCTTCGAATGGAGTTGATTTTGGTAATTTTCGTTGTGCGCATCGTGTTTTACGTGAAATTTTGGTGAAGAGATATGTATCAGAATGCTAAAATTTGCACCTTGTCAAGTGGTGCATTTAGAGCTTTGGAAATTAATCTGTGAGTATAGAGTAATGGACCACTAGACAAGGCACGAAGTATAGCATTCTGATACATGTTTCTAAATCAAAATTTAACGTACGAGGGGCGTTCAATAAGTAAGTATCCCCCCTCTCTAAAATCCATAAGAATGGACCAATTTTAAAAAAGTTGGGCTCAAAATCTTCCTTAGGATATTTTGAGTTCAACAAAACAAACCGCAACAAAATCGGACTATGTGCGGCCGAACGCGAGCCGTTTGAACGCGCCGAGGAGCTCGACGCTCCCGCCGAATCTGCGAGGATTTAAAGTCCGCTACAGGAGAAGAGCTTCTCTGCCAAAGCCTCAGTCGTTCATCACCGACGAAAAATCAAAGAAATGTTTGTAGAATAAGGGGCTTACCTCACTTCTCCACATAAGCAGCTCGATCCAAGCAAGTCTGATACTGAGACTAAGACTAAGAGAACAGCTTTTGGATGTCTCGTGCGTGGAAGTCTTTCAGCTGACCGCGGATGAAAGAGTGGACGGCTTGTTTGATCTCTTACACTGATTCAAAATTAACTCCTCCGAGTTCAGATTTCAGATACGATAATAAATGGCAAACCAGACCACCATTTATTCCCGTTCCTGAAATCTGAACTTGGAGGAGTAAATTTTGAATCAGTGGAAGAGGTCAAACAAGCCGTCCACTCTTTCATCCGCGGTCAGCTGAAAGACTTCCACGCACGAGGCATCCAAAAGCTGTTCTCTTAGTCTTAGTCTCAGTATCAGACTTGCTTGGATCGAGCTGCTTATGTGGAGAAGTGAGGTAAGCTCCTTATTCTACAAACATTTCTTTGATTTTTCGTCAGTGATGAACGACTGAGGCTTTGGCAGAGAAGCGCTTCTCCTATCGCGGACTTCAAATCCCCGCGGATTCGGCGGGAGCGTCGAGCACCTCGGCGCGTTCAAACGGCTCGCGTTCGGCCGCACATAATCCGATTTTGTTGCGATTTGTTTTGTTGAACTCAAAATATCCTAAGGAAGATTTTGAGCCCAAGTTTTTTAAAATTGGTCCATTCTAATCGATTTTAGAGAGGGGGGGATACTTACTTATTGAACGCCCCTCGTAGAAGGCGACTCGTGCTACGAAAATTACTGAAATTGACTCCTAACCAAGATATTAAATGTTTCTTTACGCGTGAATTTAAATCTCCTGCTCATGAAAACACAATGGTCTACTTGCGTAGCAGTTCCTGCTGTACGGAAATATAGCCGGCTTAATCTTGACGCTTCGGCTCAGCAATAGCTGATTGATTGTCCAAACTTTGAATAATAAATGGTGGGAAATGAATAATGTTTGATTGAAAAGCCCGCCAAAACCGTTGTAGTGCGCGATTTGACTTACGTGATGTATTGTTTCTTGTGACCGGGCAATTCAAACCCGTAACCAAGGTAAAATTAAAACGCGTTAATATTTTAGTAAGGAGTTGATTCCAGAAATGGTTAATGTAAGAACCAAGTTCTACGTAAAATTCTGGTCAAGTAACAAATCGACGGTGAAAGTCGGCAATCACATAACTCGGTTTGCGACGTCGCAGACTTCCTGTCATACTTTATTTTCTAAACGGAAAACTACTCAACGGTAATTCTTTAAAACTTCCGTGATTTTTCTTCTATGTGCGAGGAAAATTCTGCAAAAACTTCAAGGAATAATATCCATTTGTTCTCCTTTAAAAAAATAACATAGTTGCGGAGATTTTCAGACACCGCAAATGAGTTATGTGATTGCCGACTTGCACCGTCGATATATCAGAATGCTTAAATTCGTACCGTGTTTTGCCTATGTATGGTGGTCCGTTTGTGAGTGGAAGATGGTACGAAAATCAGTCATTGGGCTCTTAAATAAGTAACAATAAATTGGATCTTTTACCTATGAAAGTCTTGCGGATTGTTTCGGGATAAGGGCTTGGAAACCTCTCAAACAAGAAAACTCATCCTCAAGGTACTGACCTGGAAAAAGAAAATGTCCAAATTTTAGTTTGAGGAACGACTTTTAATACGACTCTGAACCGATCAAAAATGAATGTATTTCTGCTTATCAGAACCAGAGACAGGTGGGAAAAAGGGGTGTGCTCGATAGTCGGGGCGGTAAGAATTAATGCGAACTATGAAGCGCCAGTGACGTAAGCAGCAACACAGCCGCTGCCGCGGTAGCGGTCGTCTTTAACTCATGAGCCCTGTCCACAACGCTCTTGTACCATGCACATGGCTCATGAGTGCCTCATACAATGGAGATGTTACATGTGTGAGGAATTTGCGATTTGAATCTCGATCCATTTGTAAAAGTTCGCGAGGAACACAATGGTGTCACTGGTTTTCTCTGAAATCAACTCCCAAGCTCAAAAAAAGCTCTCAAGTTGAAGCCAAAATGGAGGGGATATTCCATGCTATCCTGAGAGTCCACGTCTACATCAAAACAAACTCTCCATGCAAAGATAGGGAGCAAATACATTATCAGTGATGCCGTGTTTTCAGTTGTGGAGTCCCCAAGTACAGTGGCAGACCTGTCAATGTATTTGCTCCCTATCTTTGCATGGAGAGTTTGTCTTGATGTAGAGGTGGACTCTCAGGGTAAGGTGGGATATCCCCTCCATTTTGGCCTCAACTTGAGAGCTTTTTTTGAGCTTGGGAGTTGATTTCAGAGAAAACAAGTGGCATCATCGTGTTTCTCGCGAACTTTTACATATCGACGGTGAAACTACGTATCTCGTTTGCGGTGTTTAAAAATCTACGCTCGCATTTTATTTTTTTGAAGTAGACCAAATCAATATCATTCCTTGAAATTTTCACAGAATTTTTTTCCGCACGAGGAGGAAAAATCACAGAAATTTTCAAGACTGGACGTCAAGTAGTTTTTCATTTAAAAAATAAAGTATGACAGGAAGTCTGCGACGTCGCAAACCGAGATACGTGGTTTGGTAGTTTCACCGTCGATATGAAACAACAGTCAAATCGTAAATTCCTCACATATGCAACATCTCCATTGGCGAGTAGCGCCATTTCGTAGAATGTGAAATCCGGCATGTCCATCTACTCAAAGGGAATCACGTCGACTTTGACATTGTTTCTTGTGGAGCGTTTTAGAGCACACCCCATCTTTCCCACTTGGCTATAAATCTATTTGGCAAAAATACGCCAAAACGTATATCTCACAGCGTTTATACTCATATTGTAAAGGTACTCCAAGTTTCAGTACGAGGAATTTCACCGAATGCGAATGTGAACTTAACGTATTTAAATGCGAAGGAACTAAATCCATTCTGACATGAGCTCTGAGATCCATAACAGCACATGCACGACAGGGCTCATGTCTTAATGGATACAGTTTCTTTTGATTTAAGTACGTCCAACTCTCTTGTGCTTACGTTTACGATGCACTGACGCTCCTCGACCACGACCTCTACTTAAGGAGCTTTAGAATTAGTCAGAATTAATCGGACCCACGTATTTCTCGCGAAATTCACGAAAGGTCAGTTGGTTAATCAGACAATCCCCGACTCTCGCAGGGTCTCAATTAACGGAGCCTGTTTCAGAACGGCAACTGTGAATGGAAACAAGCGGTCTCTCATGTAAGTCATTCGCGTAATATTTCGAATTAATTCTCGCGCCGCTGAGCGTATTCCGAGGACTTAAGTCTCTGCCCCTCCCTTCCACTGTTCGCACCCCCATCCAATTTCTCCCGCCACACAGTGGAGCGAACCTCTGGAAAAAGTGAGCCACACAATTTTGTATTAAAACCGAACATTTTGAATCAGTGTTCGAAACTCATCTTTGAGTTTTAGGAGTCATGTGGCGCATCAAGCCCGATTTTTAGGCGCAATTGAAGATTTTTTAGGGGCCAAATTGACTTTTTGCCTATATATTACGGCGCATTTAGTGAAAAGTTAGACGCAAGATGTTTTCGTGACAGAACTTGTGAGTAGCTGTAACTTGGGGAAGACAAAACACTTAGAATGAAATCGTGAAGAATAGAGAAAGCACAAATAATCGAAGAAGAAAAATTAGAAATTTCGAATAATCACCTAATATGAAAATTCAGATTTTTAGAGAGAAATTTTTAGAGGCCACGTTGGCGCAGAGCCTTCATTTTTTAGGCGCCATGGCCGATTTCTTAGGCGCATTTGGTGCGTTGGCGCCTTGAATTTCGAACACTGATTTTGACGTTTACCTCGAAATTTTAAGCAGCTCTTCACGCGGAAAACATGTAAGGGTTATCGCCTAAAATTGTGGTATTACTTCAATTTTTTGGATGATATGGGCGTTTCGAATTGATTTTCGTAACAAATACAGCAATATTTGGATTTGTCACTCGATTTATTGGGGTAATACCAAAATTAACTGGAAATGCCCATATCATCCCTACCTCTTTTTTCCATGCGCTAAGGAAATTTTACGAGAAAACAAATTGTTCCATTTTAAACCTCTACGTTTCGTGTTAACGAAGAATAAGCTCAGAGTCGTATTCATAGTCGGTCTTCACACAGCGCAATTCTTTAGGAGATCCCATATTGTTTTTATAAAATTATTTCAATTGGAAGTCAAATATTCTTTTTTTATTCCACTAATAAATGAAGTTTTAAACCTAATCTTATATTCCTCATCATTAGAACATGGAGAAGGAGATTCTTGACGTAGCATCGTGAAAAGGTCAATTTTCGCAAACCTCGAGTAAAATTCTGCGGGAAGACTTTGAAAGTTTGCCCTTGCAAGGGATAACAGTCATTTATCATCACAAAAAGTTACCTACAAAATGCGGAGGAAAACATATTACATTTTTTTAAATGAGAAAGGTTCACGCCTGCTTTAAAGTTTGTCAATTTAAAGAATCTTTTTTTGCGTATATAATACTTTTTGCAGGGGCAAATCCTTGTAATCCTTTTGACAGACACATTTCCAAAATTATTCTCCCAAATTTTACTCGAGATCGGCGAAATTTGTCTATTTAAGGCCTATCTCCAAGGGGTGTTTCAAGGGATTCGTCCCAAATTCAAATCGCAGGAATGAAGCTTCTAGGCTTTCCCGCGTTACATAAAACAACAAAATGTCTTCTTCTCCTCTCGAGTTGCTCCAAGGACTCCACAAGGACTCTTTTTGGTAAACTGTGACTAGTAGTAACTGACTCAATATTTTTTCCAACTTTACAGGTGAGATTTTTCCCGCAGGGACAAATCCCATGAAACGCCCCGTAGAGCAAGACCTTATAATGATATGCTAAAGATCCATTTGAGCCTTTGTTAATCACGATGCTAATCGCATGGACGTATTAAAATCAAAAGGAACTACATCCATTTTGTCATGCGTATTTTGTTATGTTTCTCAGAATCTCTCAGAGTGGTAAACAGTTTTTGCCTCCCACCAAAAATGTTTAATTTTAAAGGAAAACTATGGTGTGAATTTTAATATTGTACATAAATTAAGGGATATGGTTATAGGGCAGTGGAGGTTAGGTGTCGTAGCGCGTCAGGAAGTGCACTGGAAAAAAAACGCATTGGATGTAGAGTCCAGACTCTTAAAAACATTGACAAGAAAAAGAGGACTCCTGATTCAATCAGACTTAAGCTTAGAGCAAAAGGAAATCCGCTCAAATTAAGATGCTTGGCTCTTGATTTAAGCTTAAATCTGATTGAATCAAGAGTATTTTTTCTTGTCGATGTTTTTAAGAGTCTGGACTCTAGATCCAATGTGCTTTTTTCCCCCGGTATGCAATAAAGTGACTTATATGTATGTATATAAATTAAGTATTTTTAAAAGAAGAGAAGAAAGGAATGGATATAGTTATTCAGAAGGATATTGAATGGATACCTTTTGATTCCTTTTTGATCCTTTTGATTTAAATACGTCCAAGTGGGCTTTCTGAAGGAAAAGTGCTGTCTAAGGAATGACTATGACTACGACTTATAGCATTTTAGAGTTTCCTTATTACGCCTGCACTGAAAAAAAATGTATGTGTATTTACTAAGAAAAGGGTAAAATTACTAAGAATTCAGGGTTCTATTTGATCCCAGTTTTTTCTTGGTAAAATTACCATTTATGGAATTGGTAATTTTACAGAGAAATCTCGGTAAAATTATTGAACTTTCTCGGTAATTTTACTGGACCTTGGTACACGGAGAAAAAAAACTCGTGCGTGGGACCCGAAGTTTAGGTCATATGGATCTCTGAAGTTTTCAGATTGAGCATCTGAACACTTTAGGTCTAGCTGCCGAAGTTCGGATCATACATCTGAAACTTCAGTTCTTACATCTGAAGTACTTCAGATGTGAGAACCGAAGTACTTTGGATGTGAGAACCGAAGTACTTCAGATGTGAGAACCGAAGTACTTCAGATGTAAGAACTGAAGTTTCAGATGTATGATCCGAACTTCGGCAGCTAGACTTAAAGTGTTCAGATGCTCAATCTGAAAACTTCAGAGATCCATATGACCTAAACTTCGGGTCCCACGCACGAGTTTTTTTTCTCCGTGTAAAAGCGCCAATATTTTTTATCGACCGTGGTAGAATTACCGAGATAAAATGGCAAAGTTACCGGGAATTGATTTTCAATAAAAGTGGTATTCTTACCTGAAAAACAACAGTAAAAATACCGGTTTTTAGGTAATCTTGCCAGTCTGTCTTGGTAAAATTACCAATAATTGGTAAAAAAAGTGAGATGGTAAAGGTACCAACGGACCGTGGTAAAAATGCCGAGAATTTTTTTTTCAGTGTGAGGTGGTTCGCTCCATTGTGCGCCATACGGAATTCTGGGCAGCTGTTAATGTCCCCTCCAAATGTTAGGACTGTCCGAAATATTCCTCGTCTGAGCGTTGGCTTGAGTGTCATTTGGGATTTACGAAACGTTTCGTCTCTACTACGTTGCCTCATTGACTTAAATCAGACTCAACGAGGAACTAATGATCCCGACTTCAAAACAGTGCTTGAACATTTTTGAAAGTTACAGCAACACTGTTTTCCTTTCATTTGAACGTGTGTTAAACAATTATACTGTGCAACACCTCTGTTGTGAAATAGTTGCTTCAGGCGCCGCCGCACGGCGGGCGGGCTGCCAGCGCGAAACGCGCATTGGCGCCTACAAACCTAAGTGGATACTTCAAGCATTGTGCAATGCGTGAAGTATCCACTTAGGTTTGTAGGCGCCAGTGAGCCTCTTGCGCTGGCAGCACGCCGCTCCGCTATCTTAGGCTTTAATATTTATACTCGTATAGTTAGCGTTTTTTAACTCAGGATTTTGAAATGTTTGCACACTCCTACTCCACTACCTATACACATTTAAGGTATATTGTACAGCAAATATATGTATTTTAAGGACAGAAATAAAACCAAATATTCGCCAATGACAATTTAAAAAGATGATTCAAAAGGAGAGAGTAATAACATTTCATATAGAAAATGAGCAACCATAAAAACTCCTCCTTCTCTCTCAATTTCTCATTTCCATATTTTCAATATAATTTTACATACCGACTAAAATATAACGCTTGGACCGAGTCACCGTTGCTTATTTTACGTGTGGGCGTAAACTACTGGACAAAAAAGGTGCGCGGACAAAAAATCGTTGACAAAATGTCCTGAAACCCTAACTTTCATTTTAGTTTTTGGAAGGAAAACATATCGACATCATTCTTTCATGTTTTGACATCATTTTCTTCGCACGGAGAGGAATAATCACGGAAGTCTTAAAGAATTCAAACATTTTTAAAGAAGTTTTAAAGAATTGACGTTAAATAGATTTCCGTCTAAAAAAAAATATGACAGGAAGTCTACAAGGTCGCAGACCGAGATACGTGATTTGGAAGTATCATCGTCAATACGTAGGAAACAAAGTTGGAAAAGAATTATTTGTAAGAAAAAAAATTAACAAAGATAAAACATATCCCCGGAAAATCCTCTTATTACCATTACTCATCTCATTCAAACGGATGAAGCCCCAGGGACTCGTTTTAAAGGAGATAAGTTCTGGCAAAATCTTTCAAATCCAGTTCAAGAGATTTAGTATGGTTCAATAGGAGCATATTGTCCCGAAAAAGGGGGAATACGTATGTTAAGCGTCATTTAATTAGCCACTATGTTCCTCTAATTGACTTCATGCATTTCGGATTAGGATTAAAATGAGCAGATATTTATACGCAAGTGATGAAACACTCCACGTGTGCATTTATGAATATATGTCACGACTCGTTAGATTAATTGAACCAAACTCCTCATTTTGTGGAATTGCATTCAGAAATTAATTTTGAAAAGGTAAAAAGAGGTACTGCATAGATTAATGGGCAGATTAGCTCACCAGTTAGTTAGTTGGCTGGATGCGTAATTGATTAGATTAGATTTTAACTAGGTAAAAAGAGTAGCTGTTTTTTTATGATATATAGATAGCTCAAAAATTACGATATGCACGTAAAACTGCTTTGATATTTACGCTTAATTTCACAATCTGAGTAAGAAATTGGCATGTTTTTCAGCTTCCCGCCTCATAAAGTCGTACGTTTCTGCAAAGACATAATTTGATACACTTCTGAGTCAACTCAGTTTCACAACTTCATGCGAAACTTATAGTGGCTATCCAGGGCCGGATTTACCAATAGGCTATATAGGCTGTAGCCTAGGGCGCAACATTTTGAGGGGCGCAAAATTTTTGAGAATTTATTAAAAAACGTGGCTTATTGAAAAATGTCTACGTTGTGGTTGACAAAGGTGTTTTTTAAAGGTGAATTTGAACACATCCCGGACACCTAGGATCCTCCTTCTAATCTGGAGGGGAGGGGCGTCTGGGGGGATTCCCCCCCTCCCCCACGAAAGCGCCTACTTTTAGGGGCGCCACCCTAAGTATAGCCTAGGGCGCTAAAAATGTAAATCCGGCCCTGTGGCTATCATTATACAATCGCATCTTTTTAAGCAGCACAACAAATCATCCGATATCTTTACTTCCTCTCTTTTCAAATTACGTTTAATGAGTAGAAAATGTTCTGTTTGTTTTTATTTGATAGATTGTAGTCACATGACGGTGGCAATTTCAAGTTCCGTACGGAGTCGTAAAACTGGACTGATTCATCTACATCAAATTATGTCAATACCGTGGTAAATTTTTTAAAACAGGCAGCTCAAACATGTAAAAATTGATTACAGATTGTAAATTTAGGAATTGATTCAAGGTAAAAACAACTTAGTGCGGGAAACGCTGCAAAAACTATAAATGAAAATTAAACGGAGATCCGGGGCGTTTTGATATTATTCAGTTCAATTCAAAATAGGAAAAATAAAAAAAGTAGAGAGCAAGGAAAAAATGAATCTTTTTATTCCGAGATCGAGACTTAAAACAAAGTAAACAGACCCGGCTCGGAGCAGAGAGAACCTGCTTTGATAAATCTAATCTAATTTTAGTAATAGTTAATTTCAGACTTTCCGAATGCTTTCATAGCACATTTTGAGCCGTGTGCAATTCGAGCAATTCTTCTCTTTGCTTTAGCTAAAGTTTGCGAGAGAACCCATTCAAATGTTCAACGCAGTAAGTCTTACTCAACAAAAAAGCCACCCTTCTCACCAACAGGTGGGCGAGCATCGAAACACGGAAACAATATAATACAACCGTTGCCGGCTCCTTTGGGACTATTTCCCGTCGAGTTTTCTCTTCGGGGGAAATTCAAAACGAGCAAAGCTTGAAAAACGCTTATTTTTTACACAAATTGTGAAGTTCAGCGAGTGAAGTGCAGTTGAGTGTTTTTTAGACTTTTCCGATGCGCTTATTGTGATTTTTGAATCATTTTCCACGAGACACAATTGAATCAGTGAGTTCGAAAACACACCAGCTCGGAAAAAAAATTGTTCAGGAAACATACCTAAAACTGGGCAGCGGGCGAAAAAGTTAGTTTAAGGAAAACCTTTTTGGTACCAAAGGATAAGTAGTTAGAGACTTTTTTTCATCAATTTAAATGAGGGTAATTTATGCAGAGCGTGGAAACATTTCAGAATCATAAGTTGAAAAACGCTGACTCAGTTTAAATATTACAGCCTGACACAGATCAGAGTAGCGTGCTGCCAGCGCTGAACGCTCTGGCGCCTACAAACCTAAGAGGATACTTCACGCATTGCGTAATGCTTGAAGTTTCCATTTAGGTTTGTGGGCGCAAATGCGCCGGCCACGCAACGGCGTGTCTCGGCGTCTCAAGCAACTATTTTAAAAAACTCACCAAGTCCTATAGCATCCACATTTCATAATATTTAGCATGATTATTGAATTTCAGTTTATTTCCCTCTGTATTGAGATTTTCAGCTTTATGCTGAATTGAATCAGTGAGTTCGAAAACACACCAACTCGGAAAAAAAAATGTTCAGGAAACACCTAAAACTGCGCAGCGAACGAAGAAGTTAGTTTAAGAAAAACCTTTTTGGTGCCAAAGGACAAGTACCCTAGTAGCATGATTCACTTTCCCCTTCCTAACAAACGTATAAGGAATTAATACCGGTTATATAATCACCATTTTAACTAAAGTTTATATATCGTGTATATAAGTTTTATATAAAATGCCCATGAAAATAATTATTCATATTTTCAGAAGATAACGTTTATATAAAATTTATATAATTGAGGAAGGGTTTTTTATAAATTTTCTTTATACGCATAGTATCCTTTTGCTTAATTTGCTTATTATAACTGTTATATAAATGACCTGAATGACTTTAACGTAAACCTATCTCATTTTCATGAATGATGATGATGATCTCATTTCAATGAACACCCTCGACTCTCAGACTGCGTGGGATAGGTATTATTAGAGGTACTAATGGCTCCGAGACGAGTTAAAAGGGGATATCTCGGCACACAATCCGAGGAGCCCTGTTACCTCAGTTGGTAGCGTGTCTGGCTCATAACCCTGCCCAGTTAGACAGCAATATTTTAAAAATATTGAAATTTAATATATTTTTAAAATGTTTTTCATGTATTTTTAAAATATTTTCAAAAGTACTTTTGAAATACAATCAATGAATATTTTTAAAACATTTTAAAAATATATTAAAAATATAAAAAATTAAAATTTTTAAAATAATATTTTATAATATTTTTAAAGTATATCATAATTATTTTTGTTAATATTTTAAAAATATTATTAAATATTATTTTAAAAATTTTGATTTTTTTTAATATGTTTAAATTAATATTATAAAAATTTAAAAGAAAAAAGGAAATGATAATAATAATAAATAAATAACATAAATACATCGACATAAATTCAAACTAGAAAAAGGCCCAAATAATTAAAACTGGAAAAAGACGCAATTATAAAGTTAAAAAATAGAGAGAGAGAGAGAGTTAAAAAAATGAGAGTTAAAAAAAATAGAGAGAGTTAGAAAAAATGATAGTTAAAAATCATGATAGTTAAAAAAAAGAGAGAGCTAAAAAAAATGAGAGAGAGTTAAAAAAAATGAAAATGAAAAAATTACATCATGAAATAAAAAACAATAAATAAATAAATAATAAATAATAAAGTCTGGTAAAATATCATAAGAATCCGTCAATAAACAAAATATTACGGACTCAGAGGCCTGCGATAGTTAAGAGATTGAATTTAGGGGCCCATTCATGTCAAGCCTGGCTGGTCTGGTGGTAAAGTACTGGACTTCGGATTGCAACTCCATCCCGAGGCGTGGGTTCTAATCCCGACTAGGACGGGGCGGATTTAAGGTAAGTCACAACTCTACGATGATCCACCACCTGGTAGTAACGCATATGAAAACTTGCACACTTCATAACTAGAGTGCGCTACCAGCCAGGAAGAATAATGAAAATTCATTTTATACACTCTTTGAATTTGGTTATATAACTTTTATACTAAGGGTTACATAATAAAATAAGTTTTTTAGTAAACTTTTAACTAAAAAACTTTACATCCATTACATAAACAATGAATATTCTTTAGCTTGTGGTTATTTACGGTTTATACTTTTAAAAACAAATTTTTTATATAACTCTGCTACTAGGGTACTTAAAGACTTTGTAAAGCACCAAGTAAATCGATACACCATGTTTCATGACAGAGAATAAGTGTTTAAAAATTTCCGAGTTGGTGTGTTTTCGTTCTCACCGACTTTCAAATACTGATTTTTCATAGTCTGCCCTGAAAAGTTTATATTTTTCGACCTGGATAACGCTTGAATATTTATATAACTTGTTGGTGCAAGGTATACTGAACCGAAATCGGATGGTCACCCATTTCCCTTGAAATGGCCAAAAATCGGTATTTCCAATGAAATACTTCGATTTTTCCCTTTTCCCGTCGCTGTTTCGAGCACTTCCGATTGCAATTTCGAAATTTCCTTTTACTTGCAATGCTTCTATCCATAAGTGCTACTAAACCGTAAAAAAGTGAAAATCTGAAAAAACCCGAGTTGGTGTGTTTCCGAACTCACTGATTCAAATTAAAGCTTAGTTGGGGGCATGGAACTTCGGCAACGTTTAAAAATTCATATGACATTTCTTCTTAGAACTGGGTACGCAATCAGAGAATCCTGCACACAATAAAAAACACATCTGCTCACCGACAGCTTGCACAGCCGGGCCTAATGAAAGCTCCCTCGAAATCGGATGCTGGAAAAGCTATTTAACTTGGGGCATTCGAGCCGCTAATCGGATTATCGTCGTGATTTTGCGCCGCGACATTCGGTAGAAGGGGAAGAGAACTTATTAAAATGTTCCTCTATGTACGGAGGATGAATTGCTTGCGGTATGAGTCTGGTTATTTTTTCAAAAAGGAGGAGCGATAAATGAATCGGTTTCTGTTAGACGGGCATAAATTCGACACTCATAAACCCTAGCGTCCTGCATGGTCAACGAAAACCACGGTAAATGAGTTTTTGGACTTATGCTTATCTCATAGAAACCGATTTGAATACGAGATTACTCCATGAGACTTCTCTCAATACAGTAATGAGGCAAACAGTTTATCCAACACTAAAAAAAAAAAAAAAATAATATATTGACTACGGTTTGAAAAAAGGAACTAATAGCATTGAAATTCAGAGATTATGGAACTTTTATGTTGACTTTAAAATAACTGAAAAACAGATAAATACATGAAGTCCTTCTAAAAAAGGACCTTCTTGTGCCACTTCTGGGAAGCAGGAAATTTGATCGACGTATTTCTGAAAAGAAAGCTGAAGATGAGACAAGCCTTCGGTAATTTTTTTAGTCTCGGTTTGTAGCCGGTTTTAATGAGACAGAATTGCAAATTGCACGATCATCGTCACTCAATAATGCCTGGAGCCCTCTGCATGTGCTTAGAGTGAAATCTTTGTACAACAGTTTGATCAAACCAGTTATGTATGTATGCTTTTTGCTCTGTAAATTTCAGATCAAACACAGAAAAAGTACCCAGAAAATTAGTAGAGATATATTCACAACTTTCTGAGAGAACTCATGTTGTACGACTTACATTTTGGCAATGTTCAAATGTCCATACAACGTTCTCCCTTAGCACGGCAAAGCTGGCAACACTTGTTTTTTGCTGTGTGTTAAATGGCTGTACAAGAAAACTAGAAAGCAAAAATTTCGGCAGTATCGTGGTTTTTGCATCAGATAGTCTAATTTGACCACAATATACAATTGGGAACTACAATATTTGACTCATCCGTGAGAAAATTTTCGTGGAAGGGAAACGAACGGTGCATTTGTTGTACCTAAATTGAGTCAGAAATTGTTGTTCTTAATTGCAATATGCAGTCTAATTCTACCATACTGGGGTGAAGCGACAGATACACCTTCAGAAATTACCAATTTTTCTCCGATAAAACACGAATATCTCCCGTCTCACGAATTAACCCCTTCAAATTATCGAATAGGCAATTCCGCATTTCTTTCGAGTTGAAATAGTTGAATCTCATGCACTAACGAAAAACGCTGTATATATTTGGCTGTTTTGCTTGAATAAGATATGAGTTTTTAGGAAAATATGTGAATATTTGTCTTCCTATTTCCCACAGCATTTTTCCTCTAACGAATTTTAAAGTATTTGAAAATTTCGAGCAAAATATGCATAAGTCGACAAATAAAAAGAAGAAAATATTGAGGAGAAATTTGACAACATTCGAATGTTCCTACTGCATTTTGCTTTGCCATAACAGAATTTTTCATCTTTCCGAACTTTCAGGAAGCGAGAAAGTTTGCTCGGCAAGCTTATGCATCGCACAGTGGATCTAGCTTTTGGAGGAGGATGAGCAGGAATGTTTTTCAACAAGAAGAGTAAATTTTCACGTTTAAATCGTCATATAATGAATTTAAAGGAGTGTTACATTCAGAAAATTTTACAAAATTAACCAATTTTAACTTCTACTTTTCGTCTTAACGCAGATGTAAGCTTTTAAGTTTCCAACTCTCTCGTTAACTTGCCCCAGTGTGCGCTGCTAAAAGATTTCCCTCTCGTTTCCTGGACCGCATTTCATTAACGGGGGGGTCGGAAAAATTATGTCTCTGTTTTCGTTAATTAATTGATATTCAACTGGAGCTGAATTAAACAACACTACGCTTTATTGCTTTATTCCTTATTCAGATGAGTTGTTTGGAGAGTAAACACCCTTTTGTTTCCCCAGCTTATCATCAGCGGGGACGCCCTCGCTCAAAAAAAAGCTCCGTAATCGGGATCGGGGTTGGAGAGGGTCGGGAGATAAGTTTTGCTCTCGGTCAATTTCTTGTTTATCGAAGGATGCACCCCTGACTACCCCGGAGTCCAACCCTTTAACAGCGTAATAAAACCTGAAATATTACAGATCGGAAAAAGTGTCTTTTCCTCCCGCGACCTCTCGCTGAATGTTCATCGGAACGATGTTGGCAAATCGACACGATTCCTTGATGGTCTTGAAATACTGCTGTCGGTAAATGGCTTCATGAGTAGCCAAGTCGGTCTAGTGGCTCACACATCTGAGTCTAGATTGATAGAGAGGCTCGAAGGACAAGGCGCATTACTGCAGTTTTTTTTTAAAAAAAAGATTGAGGTTTTAATGATTTCAAGTACACTGGAAAAAATAAACACATTGGATCTAGAGTCCAGACTCTTAAAAACATCGACAAGAAAAAGTACTCTTGATTCAATCAGAATCTAGCTTAAATCAAGAACCAAGCTTCTTAATTTACGCGGATTTCGTTTTGATTCAAGCAGAAATCCGATTGAATCAAGAGTATTTTTTCTCGTCAATGTTTCCAAGAGTCTAGACTCTAGATCCAATGTGTTTTTTTTTTCCAGTGTATGAAAATCTCAGCCTCTATGTAATTTTTTCAAAGGAGAACAAATTGACATCATTCCTTGAAGTTTTTGCAGACTTTTCTTCGCACAGAGAAAAAAAATCACGGCAGTTTTAAAGAATTGCCGTTGAGTAGTTCTCCGTTTAAAAAATGTAGTGTGGCAGGAAGTCTGCGACGTCACAAACCGAGTTATGTGATTGCCGACTTACTCCGTCGACATGGTAAAAGAGCAAGGAAAAGGACGCGAGTTGATGACGGCGCAGAGATACAACTATTCGTGCTTGATGGATGTCCGTGTTGCGTCTTCAAAATTGAAGGCGCTATGGCGCGAGGCATTAACTCTCATAATGCTCCGGTCTATATCGACGGTGTAAGTCGGCAATCACATATCTCGTTTGCGGTGTCTGAAAATCTCTGCCTCTATATTATTTTTTTTAAAGGAGAACAAATTGACATCATTCCTAGAAGTTTTTGCAGAATTTTCTTCGCACAGAGAAGAACAATCACGGCAGTTTTAAAGAATTGCCGTTGAGTAGTTTTCCGTTTAAAAAATGAATTATGCCAGGAAGTCTGTGACGTCGCAAACCGAGTTATGTGATCGCCGACTTACACCGTCGATATAACACTCAAGCTCGTGACCAGCGCAATTGACCCATTTTCAATGCTGAAGATCTTTAGAGACTTTTTAAAATACTGCCAAAAAGTTGGTAAAAATATTTTTATGATTTCATTGCTGTATTGATATTTAAACATAATTTTAAAAAAATCTCTACGGTATAATGTTAATGTAATTTGTAAAATCCGGATAATCATGTCAACGTCTTAAAATACTGCTAACTGTCCGAAATTTGAAAATAGCCCTCAATACCGTCCTGAAAGTTCAACCGGCTTACGAATAATGTCGTGCTAAGTAAAAACGCCGTATAAGCACGGGGCGTTGCCTAATTTTCTTCGACAAAACTCGATTTTTCAGGAAAAATTAAGAATATTCCTCTTTCGATTTTTCAGAGGATTCAGCCCATAACTTGTTAAAAAAAAGTCTGAAAATTCCAAGGAAAATTCACACCTATTTTTTTCAAAAAGTTAATATTTTCAGAGAGGAAATTTGGCAACATTCAAGTGCTCATGCGGCATTTTTACTTACGATTAGCACGGCAGAACAGTCTTCGGTTGTCCGCACGAAAAAATATTTACGGAATCATTCCATAATCGAATCAGTGAGTTCGAAAACACACCAACTCGGAAAAAAAAATTGTTCAGGAAACACCTAAAACTGCGCAGCGGGCGAAGAAGTTATTTTAAGAAAAACCTTTTTGGTGGGAATGGACAAGTACTTGGAAACTTTGTAAAGCACCAAGTTGAAATCGATACACCATGTTTGATGACAGAGAATTAAAAGTTTAAAAATTTCCGAGTTAGTGTGTTTTCGTTCTCACCAACTATCAGATACTGATTTTTCATAGTCTGCCCTGAAAAAATTATATTTTCCGACCTGAATAACGCTTAAATATTTATATAACATGTTGGTACAAGGTATTCTGAACCGAAAAAAGAAAACAGCAAAATCAGATGGTCACCCGTTTCCCTTGAAATGGCCAAAAATTGGTATTTCCAATGAGATACTTCAATTTTTCCCTTTTCCCGTCGTTGTTTCGAGCACTTCCGATCGCAATTTCGAAAGTTCCTTTTGCGTGCAGATGCTTCTATCCATAAGTGTTACTAAACCGTAAAAAGTGAAAATCGAAAAAAACCCGAGTTGGTGTGTTTCCGAACTCGCTGATTCAATTGGAATCCTATCGTCTTCACCTTCCAACAGAGAAAAAACGCGAGTCTCTGAACTCGATATTGAAACAGCGCTTGAAATTCAAGCTTCCGGTTCCGGATTGTTAACTTCCGGCGTCGTATTTCCGGATTCCGCCCGTGTTCAACTTTAATCTAATCCTGTCACTGTCAGGCACTGTAAAATCGTCTTTTTCGCGAGAAAAAGGACGTAACTACTGATTAAAATGAGTCCTGCGGGTCGATTATTGAAATTGATAATCAAAGCTATAGACAAAGAAGACATAAGGGGTATAAAGCAATCCTATTGGTTGGAATGGGTGGTTCTCATAGACTAAGGGGGAAAATGATAGACTAACTGTCGGGTCTCTCGTGAGTTGCTGTTAGTTAGTCTATTACCTACCTCCTTTGTCCATTGCAACCACTCTCTTCTATCAATAGGATCCCTCCAAATCCTTTTTGTCTTCTTTGTCTATTGCTTTGTCTATCAATTTCAATAATCAGCCCGCTGGCGCCCTAATAACTCAATGTTTTTTTAAGACGCGTGTAAATGTAAACTTAGGTGCTTTTGTCGGAACAAACGTAAGTAAATGATCGTGGCGCCGGATCAATTTTCGTAGGCTAGAGGTTGTCTATCACCACTTGAGAGATAACACTACAGCGGGCTAAGTGTTGAAATTGGTACATAAAGCGATAGACAAAGAAGAGAAAAAGGATATAGAAAGATCCTTTTGGTGTAAGTGGGTGGTTGGACTGCACAAAAGAGGGAGATAATAGACTAACTAACGCCAACCCACCGAGGACCCTATAGTTAGTCCATTATTTTCTCCATTGTTCCAATAGAGCCATTCACGTCAACCAATTGGATCACTCCATACTCCTTATATCTTCTGCGTCTATCGCTTTGTCTATCAATTTCAACATTCAGCCCGCAGGGAGAATTTCCCATCATAGATTCTTGCCAAGATGTGAAACGCATTTGAATCGATAATCAGTACACTTTTCGTTGATTACGTAGGTAATTTAGAAAGATCCTGGAAGATTTTGACCTCATTTTGGAACGAGTTACGAGCGTTCTTGACTCATCAAGAGAAGTATCCATCTGGATGATGAAAACTTTTGGCATAAGCTGCTTCTATGATGAGCCAGAAATAGTGGTTCCTTATTGCAAAATGTAGTCTATTCAAGGCCCAAAAAACTAGACAATATGCTTAGAGCAGGTAAGACAACATTTCGTCGCCTTTCGAACGCAACGGGGCATCTCAATTCCCACATGAACCCTTTTTTATATGTAAAATCCATGCTTCCTGGGGCTCATGAGAAAATTTAGATACTCCCTTCGGCAGGAAGAGCGATGATGTAAGCCGAAGATCCCGTGGAGTCAGAGTGGGGTGCGGCACTCGCAGAAGCGCGAGGCGAGTGCTGCCGTTGGGAAAAACACCATAAGAGCATTCGATCGTTGCCAAATTTCCTCTCAAATGTTTTTATTTTAAAGGAAAATAATGAATATTTTTTCAAAAAATGTTCACACATCTTAGTTTTAATTACGAATAAAATTCTTAGAAAAATTGGGGGAAAAATATAAAAAATTTTGTCGAAAATCATGATGTGTCAAAAGGAAATTTGGCAACTTCCGAAAGCTCATACGGCGTTCTTCCTCGGCGCAAGAGAGTGGAGAGGCCGCCTAAAAGCTCCTCAGAGAGGGCAAAGTAAATATTTGACGAGCCTTTGTTTGCTCACCAACGTCTACATCTCGTATTTAAATAATATCACTCCATTTTTACGTTTCCACCGCCCGTGTCTTCTTCGCCCGGTCCGTTTTTTACACGCATCCCTGCTGAGCAGAGAACTAAGTTCGACCGCAGGTCCGCACGACGGAAAAAAGGCCAAGCTCCGAGAGAGATAATCGCGAATTCACTTTGATGGAGTCAAGGTAAATGAAACTTGGTTATGCGCTTTTGACGGCATTCAAACACCGGAGGTTTCAAACGAGGTTATTTGAGTTGAGACCTTGTCCACTTCTGTTCCCGGGAGAGCAAACCTCAACCCAGATACATGGCGTATGCCTCCAAGGTGCTTCTGTAGCACTTTTTAGATCGATTCGCTGGTTGACTGATCAGTCGGACTTCATTTTGCAATGAGAAGTCACAAATTCATTCAACATAAACATTCAAACATTCTTGAGAGCACATTACTTAGCGCTGATCATTGATGTTGATCAACAAAGGTATATACAAATAAGACTGAGGGAAAAATGGAGTGATCCTGTTAGTGCAGGTACGTGATTGCGATAGACTATACTGCCGTGCTAAGGAAAAACGCCGCATGAACCTTCAGGTGTTGCCAAATTTCCTTTGATGAAACACAAATTTCCTGGTAAACTTATGAAAACTTTTTGCCCAATTTTCAGATGATTTTTTTTGCAATTTCACCTAAAGCTCCTGAAAATTTAAAAGAAAAATATTTATAACTTTCCTTAAACATAAACATTTTATCTAAGTAAATTTGGCAACTCCCAAATGTTCATATGGCGTTCTTCGGGGTAAGTAACGGACAAAGTAACTGCAACCCACGGGAGACCCTTGAGTTGGTCAAACATTTTCTCCCTCAGTCCACAAGAACCACCCGATTCAACCAATAAGCTCCCTCTATTTTCCTTTTGTCTTCTATGTCTATTACTTTGTCTATAAACTTCAATGATCAGCCCGTTTTACAGAGAGAAACTATATGCACGTATTTTACTCTAAAGCGAGCCAGAAAAAGTGCTTCCTTATCGTAAGATGTGGTCCAATTCAAACTGTCTGGCAATTTCCTCTATAGTTTACACATAACAGGGTAAAAACGCTTTCCTTCATTATCTCATGATAGCTCTGGACTGAAGTATTTAAATCTCTGCATCGTTATAGTTAACATTTACACTATATTTTGGACTTTGCTGCTGTGCTATGGAAGAACGCCGTATGAACCTTCAGACGTTGCCACATTGCCTTAAACCTAATCTACTGGAAAAATTGTGAATTTTTTCTTCAATTTTTTCGGATAATTTTGTTCGCAACCTAAAACGTCTGAAAATTTCAAGGAGAAATGTGCATAATTTTCTTCAAAATACATGCTTTATTCAGGGCATTTGGCAACTCGCGAATGTTCATACAGCGTTTTTCCTTGGCATGGCAGCACAGATCAACGAGTTAGGAATCACCTGATATCGATCAAACCCAAGTGATACGACTATTTAAACTCGGGAGCTATGCGGTATTGCCTATACGATCATTTGAAGGAGTTTTTGTCGTGTGCAGAACCGTAAGTATCCAATGTTGTCTTGTGACTATGCTGCCGTGCTAAGGAAGAACGCCGTATGAACCTTTAGACGTTGCCACATTGCCTTCGATATAAACCTAATCTACTGGAAAAACTGTAATCTTTTTTCTTCAATTTTTTCGGACAATTTTGTTTGCAACTTTGCGTAAGTTTACTGAAAATTTCAAGGAAAAATATGCATAATCGTTCATAAAAATACATGTCCTACCCAGGGCAATTTAGCAACTCTCAAAGTGCTCCTATGGATAAACCAGAAACAGCAGTGCAAAGTGCAAAGTGCAAAGCTTCATCGTAGTAATGGAGATGTTGCATGTGTGAGGAATTTGCGATTTGACCATTGATTCTCGTGTAAAAGTTGTGTAAAAGCCGGAAAAGGATCGATAACAAGATGTTCGCTTATAATCGATTATTTACCATTGTTTCAAGTGGGGAAATATCGATTATCGATCATTCACGCCTCGCCTCTGATTGTTACGAACCAACTCTTTTCTCTTTGCAACTTCTACGAAGAGCATTTACGTCATTTAAGCCGCTGCAGTGAAGGAAAACAGAACTTGATTGCGGAACTAGCACACGTCGAAATCCGAGGGCTCTTTCCGGAATTGATAGCCTAACGAGTGCTATGCGTGCGATCTGCAGGAGACGAACAGGAATCAATTAAAAAGGTTGATTGATTGCGAGGGGTAAACTAGTATGTGCACTGAAGGCTGCCCAAGTGTTGCCAAACCCTACCTCAAAATTCACGATCTTACTGACAAAATCTGATTGCGGTAGACGCACGGGTTATAAAAGAGTAAGTTTGAATTGTTTTAGCCAACGTGCGTTGAAAATCAGCATAAAGCTGATCATCTTATTACAGAGGGAAGAAGCTCATAGGAGCACAATTTTCCCTCAAAGAGGTACGCTGTTTGTGGGGAAATTGTGCTCATATGAGCTTTTTCTCTCTGTATAAAGATTCTCAGCTTTATGGTCGCACGTTGGCCAAAAAATTCCAACTTACTGTCGTACTTACAAAAAGTTGGGGGTGCTAAAAATGATTTTTCAATCTTACAAACGGGAACAATTAGGGTAAATGGGTCGAAGGGTGATGGGGGGGGGGCTGAGACACTTGGACGTATTTCTAATAAACAGAACTATAAAAGAGCGGGAAAGATGGGATGTGCTCGTTGAAGCTACTCAAGAAACAATGTAAAAGTGGGCGTGATTTTCTTTAGGGAATTGAAAAAGCGGGATGTTAAATACTATAAACGGAACTATGTGCCAACTTCGTGCGGCAATCGCGAGCCGTGGGCATGTGACATTGCCACAAGTCCATCTGCAACAATGCGAACCGAGATAAGTGGCCTGGTAGTTTCACCATCGATGTCGTCACCTTCCGGCAAAATCATCACAAGCGCCACGCGACGTTTCAAAATTTCCGTCGGCATTTCATTTTTAACAGAGATGTTTTAACGAAGCTGTCCGAAAATTTCACTGCATTTGCTTTGTGCTGCCGATAAAGTTCAACGAAATTTTCAAACAGATCCAACCAACAATTTTTCTGTGAAAAAATAAAATGACGGCGGAAATTTTGAAACTCCGCATGGCGCCTTTGATTTTTTGACCGGAAGGTGATGATCTCTGGAAAAAAAAACACATTGGATCTAGAGTCCAGACTCTTGAAAATATTGACAAGAAAAAGGAATCTCGATTCAATGAGATTTAAGCTTAAATCAAAAGGAAATCCGCTCAAATTAAGAGGCTTGATTCTTGATTTAAGCTTAAATCTGACTGAATCAAGAGTCCTTTTTCTTGTCAATGTTGTTAAGAGTCTGGACTCTAGATCCAATGTGTTTTTTTTCCAGTGATGTGTTCAACTCGTATGGTTGAAAAATGCTTGAAGCGTTCGGTGCATTTTCTTGTCCTATGACCGATTCCCTGATATTTTCCTGATGACATCAAATTCCTCGATACTTTTCTGTTTTTCGTGACGGCAGACACCCTGTATCTCTATGTATCATTGAAGGTGACAGAGCGTTCCCGAATCGCGGGCGGGATAACGGATGGATCCCAAGCGGCAACTGCGGGCGTGCGGATCTCACGGTCGGGAATAATTAATCGGCGAGAAACCGGGTGGAAGAGGTGGAGGCCTGGGACTGGAGGTGTTGAAGTCGCTCAACGCGTTCGTCGGGAATTTCATGGACCACTGCCCTGGTGCTCCCTCCGTGGAAAAGCCGAAAAGGTGGCTATGCCTGCGGTCCCACATCCCCCTTGCTTTCTCGCGCCGATCCCGATTTCGCCTCGGAACCCGGAACAAGGCTCTGCCAACCTAAGAAAATTCACCGTATGGGTGGTTTCACGATAACTGGAATAGTTTTGTCTCCGTAACAGACAACACATTTTTCGGTCATATTTTTAGTAGTAATGATAATTACTGGAAAAAAACACATTGGATCTAGAGTCCAGGCTCTTAAAAGCATCGACAAGAAAAGTACTCTTAATTCAATCAGATTTAAGCTTAAATCAAGAACCAAGCCTCTTAATTTAAGCGGATTTCCTTTTGATTCAAGCTTAAATCTAATTGAATCAAGAGTCCTTTTTCTTGTATATGCTTTCAAGAGTCTAGACTCTAGATCAAACGTGTTTTTTTCCAGTGATCACTCGAATTTTTGGCGCGTATACGTAGTATACCGCCTTTGCGATCGTTTCGAACCCTGCTCGATACAATAACCGAGTCCCTTAGTTCCTTACCGAAAAGTGACTACCGCGAACTTCTGAGATTTTCCAAAGCGTGTAAAAAGTTTATTTATCCGTCAATAATTATGATTTAAAGTTGCTTCTCATTCTGGGGCTCTCTAGTTTATGTGCAGTGAATACCAAGAGTCTACGTTACTTGGTTTTCTTAAAAAAAGCCTAAGAGTACGACGCGCTGATTCAAAATATGCATATATAAGCAGAATCAAGCGAACTGATTCGAGGATGGCTGAGCAGGTCGGCACTCTCGGAATGAGAATTTAACTCCTCCGTTTTGTTCAAAACGTTGCTTTGACAGATCTGTAACCTCGGTTATACTTTTCAAAAGTTGGTACCCGTGCTCTGATAGTGCTGTTCATCTGACAACAATGTCAGTGTCAGCTGATAATAATATTTTTTTCATATGAGGTTAATAAAAAGTTTTCAGTCAGTCTTTGACATCCTGAATAATTGTCTTGGTATTTATTTACTAATTTTACAGAATTATATTTTATTTCTTATTAAAACTAAGAAATACAGTGCAATCTGTGTAAGTGCAATCTGTGATGAGCCTCGAGACTCATTAGACCATTAGCTAAACGTGGCTCATACAGGAATCCACTTACCCCTCTCTTCCCCACGCTCCTGATCACTGCGTCGGCGTCTCGACGAACAATAGCTAATGACGGTCGCCAAGCTAGACCGGGATCCTCAGCCCCTCGCCCAATTACTTACGCTTCATTAACCATTTCACCGTCACGCTAGGATTCGCCCAATTTTCAAAAAAAATTGTTTCGCGAGTTTTTAGCAATTTTTTCCTTACTTTCCGTTGAAACACGAATTAAAAGAGGTCTCATTCATAAAAATCGGCCAAATAGAAGAGAAGTTACAGTATTCGAAATCCGAAGAAATCAACAAAACTTCTCCAAACAAAAAATAAAATGAAGGGGGAAAAAAAGAAATGTATAAATTAAAATTTAATATGATTGACCTCAGAATGTGACAAGCAATTCAATTATAAAAAGGAGAAAAAATTGAGTGAAATTACAAAAAATTAGCCTCTTGCAAGGGGCTTCCTTGTATGAGTTTTGACCTGAAGACAAGTAAATCCCGTTACATTATTAAAACGAAATTGACTCCATAGTTTAATGCCTTAGTTTCTTGAATACGATTATTTAAAAAAAAAATAATCGAAAATTTATACCAGCAATTTTACCCATTGGGTGATTTCCTGAGAGCTGATAATATCACGAATTTCTCATAGAGCCCTTCAAAAATGGCTTGCTTTTTGGGCAGCCGATTCGGCCATCAAACCGGGGTTTAAATGGAAGCTGATAATAACACAAAGCTCTGAGAAAAATTTTGAGATGAGTATAGGAACGGTTTGTAAATTACGAGGAGAGGCGGGCATTCTGTTCAGCATATCGATACATAAGTATTTTCACACGTAGAATTTAATTTTCACGTCAGGGAGTCGACATATTTTGATTTTTGCATGAATAGACGTTTAAAATAAAAAAATCAAGACATATTTAATACAATTGCATTTATATCGAGTAAATCTCTTTTCAATAATATAACGGGATTTACAATACCGGTGATTTGGGTATTTTAGCCCCAAAATACCTTTAAATCGACTTTATCTTCTAGGAGTTCGACAGAATTTTTCCTTTCTTCGCTTAAATTTTTCCGTAGCACTTTTCTTCAAGAATCTGATAAAATTTTGCTTGAGGCAGATCAAAAAACTTAAATTTGTTCGAATAGCTTTCTAGATTCACAATACACGGTCTCGTCAAGGTGCGTCGTTGACCTTGCACTGTTGGATCGTGAATTCTCTTGTTGTGCTGCTTGCCTTTTTTGAAATCTCTGTAAATGAAAACTAAAGGGGTTGATATGTGCGAGTTAATGACGCGCCTTATCAACACATTGTGTTGGAGTTCACTGCTTGTTTTGCATTTATCTACACAGGGTTACGTGTTATAACGCTTTTCAAAGATTCATCGCTCTGCTTTTCAATTTTAATATATAAATGTCCGAAAATGTGCTGTCTGTTGCGCTGACTTTTTACCGCGTAACAGACAGCACATTCTCAGAATTTACATAATATTAATTGAGAAGTAGAGCGATACATCATTAGAAAGCGTTATAAAATTAATGCGAAAAAATTCAAGTGATTATCATTTCTACTAAAAATATGACCGAAAAATGTGTTGTCTGTTACGACGACAAAACTATTCCAGTTATCGTGAAACTATCCGTATGTACCCCTCTACCCCCTCCAGAAAAAATGTTTCATTT
Source organism: Bemisia tabaci (assembly GCF_918797505.1). NCBI lineage: Eukaryota > Metazoa > Arthropoda > Insecta > Hemiptera > Aleyrodidae > Bemisia > Bemisia tabaci. The sequence continues at coordinate 36,122,808 of NC_092801.1, forward strand.
TTAAGAATATTATGCTAATGGGTCAATATAACCTAACCGGATGTTCAACAAGCAAGTGATAAATCGAAAAAAAATAAAGGAAAAAAATGGACAGCTGAAGAACTTGGATGGTGGACTGTTTTAGAACAGTTTAGAAAATTTTAGAAATTTTAGAAAACAATTCTTAGAAACAATTTTAGAAAAAAGACGACCAGGTCGCGCGGGGCCGGCCATAGAACAAGTCTGGTTCCCTAACGGAATCTAAAAGTTACGAATGTAGATAATTTGACGGAGAGGAAACTCATGAAGATTTCATTTTAAAGTAAAAAGTTAAGTGTGAAAATTTGGAACATAGATTTACCAACAATTTAACGACCGATGTGAAATGAGGCTAAAAGATCATTTAAAACCAAGAAGTATAAAGTTCTAATCTCTATTATGAACCAGTAGGGCAGCTAAAATGAACACTCCTGGATACCAGGCTCTGCTGTTTGATGAAAAAATGCCAAATGAGAACTCGAATCTTGCCAAACTTTTTTAATTGCTATTTCCTAAAGCGCAAAATAATATCCTTTCAAAATAACGGCTAAATCGAAGACTAAAATCGTGTAAGTTTTCGGTTAACATCACTAAAAGGTCGCAAATACAGGATGAATAGAAACGCCTTCAACACACAGTGTAAATTCAATGCGAAATTGTGATACCACTATACGTGCGTCACGACAGTCATTTTGCCTATACGGCTGATTGAAGGCGAATCTTAGGTTTCCAATGGACAAGTAAACAAGGTACGGATTTAAGCTTTCTGATTTAAGTTTCTCGACGATAACAATTTCCAAATATATATGGTTCCTTTTGATTCAAATACGTAAAATTTGATTGCCTTTGTTAAATAACAGTGAAAAATGAAATTAAGGCTGAGATCACGCAAGAGCTAGCAACGCAGACCAATTCCGAGGGAAACTACAGCTATGGGAGCTGGAATAAAAACTGTATGAGAAAAATAACACGTTTATAACGCTCCGCGGATAGTAACGCATGACGGGCGAAAAACATGAAGCGCAAACAATACGTAAAAAGTTTTTTTATGAAAGCGTTAAAAAAATGATAAACTAATAAAAACAAATGAGTCTCTAACAGACGAAACTTTTCCTCTGTTATTCGCAGCGTCGTTTCCGTTCTCAGGAATTCCAACAATTGAAAGCCTGGCTCGGTTCATCAAAAGAGACGTTTCTGCAATGATAACGAGGGAAATGGACATCAAAGAGGAAAAATAAAAGAGAACATCGTTTAGCCTCCTCCTCAAGGAGACCTTTCCAACAACTCCCCCCCCCCTCTCCGCCTCAGATGAGGAAACTTTTAGAACAATGTGCCTGAAACGCTTGATGGAGACTCACAATTATTATTTCACCTCCTCGCAGAATGTTTCACCGAGGTTTTGCACTTGTTGAAGCTAACGACGAAAAAACTTCATTTGAGGGAGGAAGTAAGGTGAACCGTTGCCTACGAGAATGGAGAGGCCGTAACTAGTCAGTTGTGTGACGTCAAGCTAGTAGATATTTACCGAAAACAACAAGCATCTCCGGATCATCGGTGCATCGATGAGTGAGGCAGTCGCTGCGTGGACCAATCAGAGTGGCCCTCGATCGGCCGAAGTTGCGCGAGCGGCCCGTTTGAATCTGAGTGGAGTAACGATTTTCGGCATTACGCTTTCATTTCCTCGATTTTCAGACAATGTCACAAATGGGTTAGTTAGTTTTCCAAAGTGAAATCTCATCCTCTTTCGAAAAGGTTCTTATGAAATTTTGTGTCAGATCAACCCTGAAAAAGATATCGGCGAGAAATCATCGCGCGGCAAGCGTTCTCCCATAAGAACGCGTGTTAAACCGCGGCCGAGTTTCATCTACTAGTGTGACGTCGCAGATTCATAGTTACGGCCTCTCCATTCTCGTAGGCAACGGGTGAACATATTTTCTGGTCACTGAATGGATCTGTTACACGGAAGAGATGAAGTCACTGGGTAAAACCCAGTGGCGTGGCGTGCTTTGCGATATATCGATTATTATGCCATTTAAACCTATGAAAAAGGATCGAGCGGGAGGTTTGAATTCACACGTCAAGAAACATTAAATGGCTTGGTAAGGAATTAGCGTCAGTAATTTTCGTCACGCGAATTGTGTTCTACGTGAAATGTTGGTTAAGAAACATGTATCAGAATGCTTAATTTTGTACCTCGTCTAGTGGTTCATTTTCTCAGACAAATTCTTCATTCTGCTTCAGAGGTGGGAATCCGTGGCTACGCTGCCGTGTTAAGGAAAAACGTAGTATGAGCCTTCAGACCTTGCCAGGTTCCCTCCAATAAAAACCAAGATTATTGGAAAATTTGTAAAGATTTTTTTTCTAAACTTTTCAGACTATTTAGTGCGCAATTTAATCTAAAATATCTGAGAGATTCAAGGAAAAATATCCATGGATTTTGTCAAAAATACATTCATTATCTAGGGAAATTTGGCTACTTTCGAATGTTCATACGGCGTTCTTCCTTGACACGGTAGTATGCGAGACACCAAGGTTAATACAGATTCAACCCTTCTTTCACTCTGCCGCGTTAAAGAATAACCCGGTATAAACATTCAAGAGTTGCCAAATTCCCTTGGATAAAATGTGTATCTTTGAGGGGAGTTATGAACATTTTCTCAGAATCAGCGAACATTGTAATGCAATGTCTGAAGGGAGTGGCACTGAATATATTGGAATTTGGAGTGTAGCCGAGTGCTAGAAATAATGGAAAATATCTTTAAAAAACTTACATTTTATTAAAAAACTTTGACCATAGTTAAAGTTAGACCACAGTTTGTTAATAAAATGTAAGTTTTTTAAAGAAATTTTACATTATTTCTAGCACTTGGCTACGCTCCAAATTCCAGAACATTTTCTCTTGAAATTTTCGGATAGGTTAGATCTAATTGTGCATAAATTTCTCCGTAAAATTACAGGGAAAATATTTACAGATTTCCCTATAAATTCTTATTTAAACAGAGTAAATTTGGCAATGTCTACAGGCTCATACGGCGGTTTTCCTTTGCACAACGGCACTGGTCGACGATACTCTCAGTACGACGACACTCGTAACGCGGTATCTTGGCCTTTGATGAAGATTTGTTACGTCACGCTCCCCCGAATATAAAACTCCCCCGTTTCATTCACCCCTATTTCCTTGCGGGGGTGCTCTTCCTGCGGCCCAGACGGCCAAGGTCCCCAATCCGCAGACCACTGCTGGTCGATTCTGAAAAAGTTAAAAATATCCCCGAAAAAATGATATCCCAATACTGTCTTGCTAAGGATAAACGCCGTATAAGCCTTCGGACGTTGCCGAGTTTCCTTCGATAAAAACCGGATTTACTGGGAATATTGCAAATATTATTTTTCAAACTTTTCAGACAATTTTGTACGCAATTTTATCTAATTGTAAGATAACTGAAAATTTCGAGGAAAAGTATGTATGAACGTTGTCATAAATACATGTTTTATTCAGGGAAATTTGTCAACTCTAGAATGTTCATACGGCGTAGCTCCTCAGCACGGCAAAATAGTGGGATAGTCCCTTTCAAACGATTTTATCAATGAGTACTAACATCGATGACCGAAGTGCGAAACCACTTATCTCCATTGCGGTGCTTCAGAATTTCCGTTCCTATTTATTTTTTCGAAGAGAAAGAAGTGAACTTTGCAGTTTGAAATTCATACAGAATATTCTGCTGATAGAAAAGAAAATTCTGGGAAGTTTTCAAAAAATCTAGTCGACAAGTTTTCGCAAGAAAACATGAAGTATGACAGGAAGTCTGCAAAGTCTCAAAAGGAGACACGTGGTTTCGCACTTTGGTCTTAAATATATTGGCAGCTCCTTTTCGATACAAAAGTAGATTCGACGGGGATAATTTCAGGAGTACCGTGATTAAGATCTTGATGGAACCTTAAGAAGCAGAAATTCAGTTCATGAACATGTTAAGGGAAATTCCTGACATGATTGTCTAATCCTGGAACTCTATAATTTTTGAATAAAAATTTTCAATTCTACTTCAGCTCTGCCATCCAAAATAAAAACGCTGTACCTTCATTCAACATTTTTCAATTTTTCCTCACGAAATGCTGTTTTACAAGAAAACGAACAAAAATTCATCCTCCATTTTCTTTTGGTCGACTCTGGCACACCATTGAAAACTCCAAATGAAAAAATAAAGCCTTTTGGCGGTTGGGTTTTCTTGTAATAAAGCGGTGTGTGTAGGAAAAAATTTAATTGGTAAATATAAACACGCCGCGGCGTGCGGGCGGCCAGCGCCTACAAACCTAAGTGGATACTTCAAGCATTGCGCAATGCGTGAAGTATCTCCTTAGGTTTGTAGGGGTCATTGCGCGTTACGCGCTAGCAGCACATTACGCCGGTTGATTCCGTCTTATCACGTGTGTTATGGCGGGTCGAACACACGTGCTAAGGAAAAACGCCGTATGAACATTCGAAAGTTGCCAAATTTCCTTCGATTAAATGCTTATTTTTGAGGTGAGTTTTACATATTTTTCCTTGAAATTTTCAGGAACTTTAGTCAAAATTGCGAACAAAATTCTCTAAACAGATGGAGGAAAAATATTCATAAGTTTACCAGGAGATTCTTGTTTGATCAGAGGAAATTTGGCAACGCCTGAAGGTTCATACGGAGTTTTTCCTTAGTGTAGCAGTATGAAGTTACACGGAAAAAAAATTAAATGTTGATTTAGCATTTATATTGTTAAAAAAATGTCCGACAAGTTCCAAATGCTGATTTTACAATTGAAGAAATGCTAACCAAACTACGCCCACTGTAAAACGAACAAATTCAAAAGTTGTGTTAGCATTTTTGTATTGCAAAATCAGCATTTGAAACTTGACGGGCTTTTTTTTTAACATTTTCAATGCTAAATCAGCATTTATTTCTTTCCGTGTACAGCGTTTTTGCTTGAAACGGCAGAGTTTTTTGCAACAAGCAAGTCTTGTTCCCGGACAAAAATATATTCCGGGGAAAATTCTCGAGAAACTGGGAAACGCGGACAGGCGTAGGACGCGTCCGCCTGACGTCTGACGTCCGCCGTGGCCGCGAGACAATTAAAAGGCGAATAAAAAAAAGTAGCGGAGGACGGGCGTTAAGTTTAATTTGACAGCGTTTTATTGTCTGTCCGTAAATATCTGGGGGTCGTTTCATAATTTCATTAGAAGTAATTTGCCGCTTTACGACCTGACGGCCCGAGCGTCAAGTAGGCACCGACCGCGCATAGAGCGAAAGCGAAAGGCGACCCCGAAAAACTCAAATCTCGCGGAGAATCGAGGAGGAAATTGAAAAAGTTTTAAAAAATAGGCTGCGAAAGTGCGGATATTCTACCGCTCCTAAGAAAAACGCCCTATGAACCCTCAGGCGTTGCCAAGTTTCCTTTGATAAATCACGAATTTTCTCGTGAAATTATGAATATTTTCCTTCCCATTTTTCAGGTAATTTTGTTCGCAATGGAGAATTTGCATGCAAATTTTTTATTGCTTCATCTAAAAGTGCTTGAAGAGCTGATTTCACAGTATTTTTTATATTTTTTTTTTTTTTGATACGGGAAATAAGATAAAAATAGAATTAAAAGTGAGACAACGCACCGCCTAGTGACGTCATGTGGCCGCATTTCCCATTTAAAGACACGTATTTGAGCAGATTAGATCATTTTGTCATATCTTCTCCAATAATTGTTCAATTCATGAACCAAGAGTATCCTCGTGTTCAGTTCACTTAGTAGTTTCCACTTAAACACGGCATATATCAAATTTCAGATACTTGCAAATTCTCTATTTCACCTGTGGTCTCTGAAAATTTCAAGGAAACATCGTCACCTTCCGGCTGAAGTATCACAAGCGCCTGGCGACGTTTTAAAATGTCCGCCGTCATTTTATTTTTCACAGAGAAATTGTTGGTTGAATCTGTTTGAAAATTTCACTGATTTTTAGCGGCAGCACGAAGAAAATTTAGTGACATTTTCGAACAGCTTCGTTGAACAATTTCTCTGTAAAAAAATAAAATGGTTGAGGAAATGTTTAAACGTCGCATAGCGCTCGTGATGGTCTTTTCTTCCATTTATTCTTCCATGAAAATTTTTATTTTTTTCTTCTTTTTTCTGCTTTTTTTACTCTTGAATTTAAAGGGATACTTGAGATAGGAAAATTCAACTTCCTGAGAAAACTCAAGTTTTACCTTGACTTGTAACAACTTTCACAACAACTTAGTTAGTACGATTCGGAAGAAAAAACTCCTTAGAAACATTCGATCTTCCCAACTTTGCAACCTGCCTGACTCTATTCAATTGAGGTACTTTCTTACACTTCACCAGAGTTTTCTGTCTGTAAAGGGACGGAATTGTCCATCGAGTCATTTCATAATTACAAAGAAACAATGGCACTATGTTAGTTATCAATTAACGAGCATCCTTAGATATAGTCTGGAATATTTCAGTCCCTTGTGAATGACTCTCTATTTAATTCTCTTGTATTTTCAGATATGTTCAATGAGATTTGGTTACTTTTTTCTTGGAAACCCCGATGTTGATGGAGAATTTAAACTTCCGAATGAAGATACGAACACGCCTACTTCAGACATCAGGATTCAGTCTCCATTTTAGAATTTACAGGTGTCTGCGATTGTATTAATTTTATGTTTAAGAGGAAACTACTGAGTGAACTGAGCATTATATTATTTCTGGTTTCTAAAGTGAGCAATTTGTCGCCTTTCTGGAATAAGGGCGTAAATACACTCTGTAATAAACCCTGTCGTCCATATAAGTTAAAGCTTCCCCTGGCTCATTTCAATATGCAATGGACCACTAGACAAGGTACCTACGAATTTAAGCATTCTGATACATGTTTCTTAACCAAAATGTCACGTAAAGCACGATTTACGCAACGAAAACTGATGAAACAAACTCCAAACGAAGATATGAACATTTTATTTCACATTGGTTACGAGGAATTTGAACTGCCCGCTGACAAGAAACTCAAAGCTCTACGTCAGTCAAATCGCGCGCTACAACGGTTTCAGCAAGCTTCTCAATCGAGCAATGTTCATTCCCCACCATGTGTTTTTCAAACTATAAGTAATTTGCTACAGCTGAGCCAAAAAGTCAAGATTGAGGTTGCCAGACTTTTATATCTCAGAAACGTTCATGATAACATTTAGGGCGCGATGTGAATCACGTAAAGCATTGAGTTTTCATGAGCGGGTGGTTTGAATTGACGCATCAAGAATTATTGAATATCTTCGGAAGGAGTTGATTTCAGTAATATTCGTTGTGCTCATGGTGTTTTACGTGAAATTTAAGTGAGGAAACATGTATCGGAATGCTGAAATTCGTACCTTGTCTAGTGGTCCATTTAGTGACGGCTCCTTGGTTATTTAGTTGTTCAGATACGCACTTCAGCCATCCAAATTGTCCAGCTTCCATTCAATTAATCGATCGCTGGTTCAACCCATCTCACAGCCGCGGGTCATCTGTTCCGGTCAACAATCAACCCCTCCAACACCGTCGACAAACCCTGCTCCGGTACACGTACAGAACAAGTAAACCCGGGGCCCTCCCTCGGTTGGCCAAACAACCCGCGGTTGGTCAGTATGTCACTGGGTCAGTTTTTACAGCGCTACGATTCGCTGGATGGTGGATCGAGGGAGGGGGGGGGGTGTGCCTTTCGACACGTAAGATCCACGCGGGGGAGGGGAGGGGAGGGGAGAAGCTGCGTTTAACGATAATGAGATTATTCCGGCTTGTTGGAGTGGGTTGTATTGGCTGTGTTTATCCACACTTCATCGGAACGATGTTGGCAAATCGACGCGATTCCTTGATGATCTTGAAATACTGGTGTCGGTAAATGGCTTCATGAGTAGCCAAGTTGGTCTAGTCTGCCGTGATAGCGAAGAGAGCCGTAAGTGCAAAAATGCATGAATTTCTGAGAAAACGGCCTCAGAAGCTTCTGACAGGAACATTTCATTGAAAGAAGCCTCCGTTCTTTGTCAAATTGCCACTATTCGTCCGGAAGACTCCTAGAAATCGTATGGATGATTAAAAATCGACTAATTTTATTTCCATTACATGAAAACGGTATTTTTCATTTTCATGCTAGGTTATTGTTAGGCAAGACAGCCGTAAGTGATATCTACTGCATGCTTTCGTGGATGCGTTTTGGACGCAAAGCAAACGCATTTTCAGGTTAGAAATTGGCAGAAGAGGGCGGTCCTTTACTGGAAAGCACTGTTTTCATTGGCTCTCATGCACCTGCGGCTGTCTTGAAAAAAACTATGTCATTTTTTGTGCACTTACGGCTTTCTCATACGTCTCGATTTCATTTAATTAGGATGAATTTTGCTGTTTTAACTGTCTCAGTAATTTCATCTAAAAGAATTTAGACAAATTTTGAAGAAAACTCGATTTCGAAAATTTTGCACTTCAGGCTCTCTTCGCTATCACGGCAGTGGTGGTTCACACATCTGATTCTAGATCGATAGAGGGGCTCGAAGGACAAGGCGCATTACTACAGTGTTTTTTAAAACAAAAAATGAGGTTTTAATGATTTCAAGTAAGCAAGTCATAATGCATTTTCTGTGAAAAATTCACTCCAACATTCCGATTTTTAAGCATCAAAAAGCCAGTTTGAACTTTCTTTCTGCCACAAGGATCTATGTAATCTCAAAACATCAAACACGCATTTCTCAAATTAGCAAAAACTGCACTTATGCGCCTTGTCCTCCAAGTCCCTCAATAAGTCATGGGTTTGGATATCCGATGATAGCGACAGTTTTTCGCGGGATTGACGAGTAGGTATGCTGAACAGATTCCTCACAGCCAGGTTTCCGGAGCCAACATTCGGAGTCCGACACGGCACTTAAATATCATTTTTGCAGTCGCACCGCAATGTAATCAAGTGCCGCATTTAAACCAAAAGGTTCAATTTCTATCCCAGTAAACCGATTCGACGGAACTGCACATTTGAGTATGCCGAATAGGGTGCCATTGAGGAACAATCGGAGACAAAATCTTATAGATAGTGAAGAAGCACTCCAGGAAGTTTGAAGGGGCATAAGGAATGTTTACCTCAAGAATTCAACATTTTCATCGGGGTAACAACACTATTTCTCGATGACCGTTCACTAGAAAATGTTGCGGTGAATACTAATAATAAAGAAAACTTAGAAGCGAGTCGTCATAAATTTACAAAATCTCGCAAACTGTCAAAATATGACTATTTGCCAGGGCATTTGATTAAACGCCTGATTTGATTAATTGCCTACGACATATCTGATACAGAATAGCACAAAATGGGACTAAGGTCGCAAAACAAAATATAAAATAAACAACTGGGACGTTTTGCAGTACTCATACCTGTATTTTCAACCGGACATATGAAAAGAGAAATTAAAAGGAAAAAAACTGAAATTGGACCGCGTTTAGCAAAAAAGAACCAAGCCACATCAGCTATTGCCGAGTTAAACTGGTCAATTTAATTTTTTACAAGAAAACGTTTAAGCTGTTTCCTTTGTAAATTTAAAGGAATTTGCTTTGTACTATGCAGCGTATTTACTGAACATAAGTTAAAACAATTATGATTAATATATTACTGTAGTCATCTTCACATTTAATGAATAAAAAAAAAACACTGAAATGTGCAGTGTGCACCAAAATCCGCACAACCGTTTTCACGCAAAAAATTAAGTTAATCACTTAAATTTGGCAAAAGATGATGTGGGTTGGTTCCTTCCTGCTGAAAGCAGTCCGAATCTACCTTATACTATAGCTTAAACTTTTTATTTTATGTTTTATGTTACTTTTGCGGCCACAGTCCCATTTCAAGTTGCTTTGGTACCATCGTTTCGGGCCGAATGAGTTGTTTTTCATTAAAGCCTGGATACACGCTCAATTTCCATCAATTTCGGATCAAATGGTGACTGGTGCGCACCATCTACCATCAAATATTTGCGGCCTGCAAAAATTTGACCGCCAGTTTGGTCATCATTTTGATCGGAAATTAACGGAAATTTGAAGGTATTTGGAGTGTAGCCGAGTGCTAGAAATAATGTACAATTTTCTTTCAAAAACTTACATTTTATTGACAAACCTAGACCGAGGCTTTTCGAAGCAAAAGCGTAATCGTCAGGGTCACAAAATTGATATCACAAAGGCCATAATTTAATTTTAAACAAGGTAACAGATTTCATTGATGGTAACAATTGATAACAAGCTATTAGATTTGCGATTAGAAATTTGAACGTGTATCCCTGTATCCAGGCCTTTAAAAAATAGCTCAATATGCATACGAATGAATTGCTGAACACAATTTGTTTCGTAGCGCTTGAATACCTTTTCACGGAAGCTCGGAAAATCCTGGATAGAAGTGGCGACGCTGGCTTGAAGCTCATCTTGGTGGCATCGCGGGCGCGCGATAAAGATCGTAAATAAAGCGCATCGGTTTATGAAACGGACACAAAAGAATAATTGATCACCGGGAAGCGGCGGCTTGCTCCCTTGCCACTTTTTTCCACGAGGGGCCAAAACGAAACACGGCCGGCCCGAACAAAGTTGTTTCGTCGTCACACAGTGGATCGAGTCAATGGAGAATTTGCGTGCAATTTTTTTATTGCTTCATCTGAAAACGCTTAAAGAGCTGATTTCACAATATTTTTTATAATTTTTTTCCGATATGGGAAATAGTATAACAGTAGATTTAAAAGTGAGAAAATGCACCGCCTACTGACACAGTGGATCAAGTCAATGTAGAATTTGCGTGCAATTTTTCTATTGCTCCATCTGAAAACGCTTAAAGAGCTGATTTCACAATATTTTTTATAATTTTTTCCCGATATGGGAAATAGTATAACAGTAGATTTAAAAGTGAGAAAATGCACCGCCTACTGACACAGTGGATCAAGTCAATGTAGAATTTGCGTGCAATTTTTTTATTGCTTCATCTGAAAACGCTTAAAGAGCTGATTTCACAATATTTTTTATAATTTTTTCCCGATATGGGAAATAGTATAACAGTAGATTTAAAAGTGAGAAAATGCACCGCCTACTGACACAGTGGATCAAGTCAATGTAGAATTTGCGTGCAATTTTTCTATCGCTCCATCTGAAAACGCCTAAAGAGCTGATTTCACGATATTTTTTATAATTTTTTCCGATATGGGAAATAGTATAAAAGTAGATTTAAAAGTGAGAAAATGCACCGGCTATTGACGTCATCTGGCGGCATTTCCCATTTGGATCGCATTTAGCGAAAAGTAACAAGTGCGATTAAAATGTTATCAAAATCCTGCAAGTTCTTCTTCACTTTTAAAAATACTTAATATATGTACAGTATTAAACTTTACACAATTGTTTTCCTTTAAAATTAATACTTTTTTGGTGGGGAGCGAAAATTATTTGTTATTCTGGCTGATTTTTTTGGATAATTATGAAAAAGCAGCATTTTTAAAACAAAGCAATCGCGCTGGTTCGTTTTTTGCTAAATGTGGTCCATTTAAACACTGGTATTTTAGCAGATTAGATCATTTTGTCATACATTCTCCAATGATTGTTCAATTTATTCATGAACCAAGGGTAATCCTCGTGTTCAGTTCACTCAGTAGTTTCCACTTAAACACAAAATGTATAAAATTTCAGATACCTGTAAATTCTCCATTAGAGAGGACGGACATGAATATTTTGACTAAAACTGTAAATTCTTAAGTTTAATTCGTCACATTTAAAATTTCAAGGGGTGCTATCAGGTGAAAATTTCACGAGGAAACCATTGGAACCAGTTTTAGAACCTCCAAGTTTTGCATAAACGGATATATATAAGCGTTTGAAGTTTCCAAATTTTGTCTGACTTCTCCTTTTGACTTAAAACACTGTGCGTCATGGTCGAAGGTCCAACGGGTCATCGCAAGTCATCGGTCTGGTGATTGATGAGAAGGCGGGGCGGTCTCTGAGTTTCCGAACCGTCGGCCAAGTTCATCGAATTACAATACGTTTGTTTTTTAAACGTAGCCTGAAGTAGTCTAAAAACGGTTAAAGTAGGGTCTCAGAGATGGGGAGAGTGGTTGAAATGTGTTGATTCTCTTGTTTTAATGAAAATGTTATCAAGAAAACTTCTCTGCCGCTAGGATGATTGGCCCGCGTTTAGCAAAAAGGAACCAAGCCTATCACCTATTGCCAAAATGTATTTGGGCGAATTAATGTTTTAAAAGAGAACGTTTGTGCGGATCCATTTGAAAATATAAAGGAATTTGCGGCGTGCTATGCAAAAAATTCACTGGAATTTGCACGAAAATCCGCACAACCGTTTTCATGTAAAAAATTACATTGCTCCGTTAAATTTATAGCATGAGCTGATGTGCCTTGGTTCCTTTCTGCTTAACGCGGTCCATATATCGAAGTTTTTGAGACGCTGAAATTAAAAGACGCATTTTTCGGCATGAGTATCCAAAACATTCGTCTTCTCCGGCCAAAGTATCACAAGCGCCATGCGACGTTTCAAAATTTCCGCCGCCACTTTATTTTTTTACATAGAAGTTGTTCAATGAAGCTGTCCGAAAATTTCACTGAATTTCCTTTGTACTGCCGTTAAGGTCTAGTGAAATTTTCAAACATATTCAACTAATAATTTCTCTGTAAGAATATATAATGACGGTGGAATTCATTAAACTTCACATGGCGCTTGTGATAATTTGGCCGGGGGGTCACGAAATATCAAATGCTGATTCTATATTAAACAATTGCCAACTGAACATTGAATTTGTTCGTTTAACCGTGGGAGTAGTTATCCTAGCATTTTTTGTTGTAAAATCAGCATTTATACTTGTCACATATTTTTTTAACATCATAAATGCTAAAGCAACATTCAATTTTTACTTTTTCGCTCCCCTAGGGTAGAAAAAGTATTGTCATCCTGCAAGTTGGAAAAAAAAAGTTGAAATTTTATCATTTCTAGACGTTTTAAGGTCCCAAGAGTCAAAATAACCATACTTGAAAAAATGTGTGCTCGTCCGTCAGGCGTCTCCCAAGTCTGTGTACAGCGATATCTCAGAATCTTTCCGTTCAATTTCATTCAAAATTTGCAGAGAACACCATATCATTGGTCTCCTTATGCACGTCAAACGATTTTGGGGTACGCTAAAATTTGAGAGGATCTAGCGGCCAAGGTCCATTTTTAGCAAAATCACACGGAAAGCTCATTTTGAAGGACTGTAAATTTTGAAAAATGCCTTTAATTCTTTAACAGTGGGCATCAAGCACATCACCTGGGTCATTAATTTCCTAAAAGATCTTTCGACTGAACTCAAAATTCAAGGGATACGAGGCACAAAAGTAGGGCACTTTGCTCCGCAACATCACACAAACAGCTCATTTTGAAGGTCCGTAAATTTTAAAAAAAAATGCCTTTAATTGTTTGAAAATTGGCATAACAGCACCACCTGGGTCATTAATTTAAGTTCCTAAAAGATCTTTGGACTAAACGAAAAACTGAAGGGTTACGCGTCATATAGCGAGGAGAGAACTTTTTTTCCGTATGGACAACGGACGAAAACCGAAATTTGGCAAAGAGGGAGGAAAGAGAAAAGAGATTAAGAAACCGTTTGGTTTCCGCAACCCCGGACCCCCATCCAGGGCCACCCTCATTAATGTGAAACGGAATATAGGTAGATTAGTTCTTGGCCGCAGTCGTCTGCACGGGGACGGAGTGGGGGTGGCTATCTTTGGAGCTGAGCCAGGGATGAAATTGAGGCGGGATCCCGGGGCAATCCCTTCGAACGTACGCTGCGGCAGCCCAAGTGCACCGCCGTCCTAAGGAAAAACGTCATATGAGTCTTTAGGCGTTGCCAAATTTCCTTTGATGAAACACGAATTACCTGGTAAACTTATGAATATTTCCTTTTAGATTTTTCACATACTTTTACTCGCAATTTCACCTAAAGTTCCTGAAAATTTCAAGGAAAAATATTCATAACTTTCCTCTAAAATGATCATTTTATCGAAGTAAATTTGGCAACTCTCGAGTGTTCATACGGCGTTCTTCCTTAACATGGCAGAAGTGTACCGCCGTCCTGAGGAAAAACGTCATATGAGTCCTCAGACGTTGCAAAATTTCCTTTGATAAAACACGAATTTCCTGGTAAACTTGAGAATATTTTCCTTCCGATTTTTCATATACTCTTCCTCGCAATTTCACCTAAAGTTCCTGAAAATTTCAAGGAAAAATATTCATGACTTTCCCCAAAAATGAACATTTTATCGAAGTAAATTTGGCAACTCTCGAAATTCATACGGCGTTCTTCCTTAACATGGCAGAAGTGTACCGCCGTCCTGAGGAAAAACGCCGTATGAGCTTTCAGGCGTTGCCGAATTTCCTTTGATAAACCACGAATTTCCTGGTAAACTTATGAATATTTCCTTTTGGATTTCTCATATACTTTTCCTCGCAATTTCACCTAAAGTCCCTGAAAATTTCAAGGAAAAATATTCATGACTTTCCCCAAAAATGAACATTTTATCGAAGGAAATTTGGCAACTCTCGAATTTTCATACGGCGTTCTTCTTTAACATGGCAGAAGTGTACCGCCGTCCTGAGGAAAAACGCCGTATGAGCTTTCAGGCGTTGCCGAATTTCCTTTGATAAACCACGAATTTCCTGGTAAACTTATGAATATTTCCTTTTGGATTTTTCACATACTTTTGCTCGCAATTTCACCTAAAGTCCCTGAAAAGAGCCTCGCCAAAAAGTGGTGTTTTTTCGCCCCTTTTTTTATACCCGAGTTGGTCAACCGGACAGTGCTCAAATGAAAGCCTATGGTAAGGCAAACTTCCATGCAAAGTTTCAACTTGAAGTGACCTCTGGTTTAGGCTGTACAGCGTTGCCAATTTTCCAGTTTCATGTGCTAAAATCAAGGATATTGGACTATTAGTCCGGTGCATAAGTAGACTAGTACACCCAAGTTGGTCAACGGGACAGGGCTCAAACGAAAGCTCATGGTAAGGCAAACTTCCAGGAAAAGTTTCAACTTGAAGTGAAACCTCGTTTAGGCTGTACAGCGTCGCCAATTTTCCATTTTTATGCGCTACACTCACGAAATACTGAATCGTCATGGTTCAACAGACTATTATACCCGAGTTGGTCAACGAGACAAGGCTGAAACGAAAGCTTATGGTAAGGCAAACTTCCAGGAAAAGTTTCAACTTGAAGTGAAACCTCGTTTAGGTTGTACAGCGTCGCCAATTTTCCATTTTTATGCGCTAAACTCACGAAATACTGAATCATCATGGTTCAACAGACTAGTACACCCAAGTTGGTCAACGGGACAGGGCTCAAACGAAAGCTCATGGTAAGGCAAACTTCCAGGAAAAGTTTCAACTTGAAGTGAAACCTCGTTTAGGCTGTACAGCGTCGCCAATTTTCCATTTTTATGCGCTACACTCACGAAATACTGAATCGTCATCGTTCAACAGACTAGTATACCCGAGTTGGTCAACGAGACAAGGCTCAAACGAAAGCTTATGGTAAGGCAAACTTCCGGGAAAAGTTTCAACTTGAAGTGAAACCTCGTTTAGGCTGTAAGGCGTTGCCAATTTTCCATCTTTATGTGCCAAAATGAAGGAATTCGGGACTAATAGTCCAATGCATCATAATTAAACAGACTAGTGCATCGGTCTACGAGCTGAATACTACCCTGAGATCGAATAGAAGCGCAACTTAAGTCCATCGTGAACTTTTCGAAGCAGTGTTGCCAATTTATTATTAATTTTTTTAACATAAAATTAGGGTTTTTCCGAGATTTTTGGCGGAAAACGTACCTTTATGGGCTATAACTTTGATGAGTATGGGCTAAACATCACGACTCGATAGTAAATGAACGCTACAGACGGAGAAAATTGAATTCCGAACGCAATGTTGCCAAGTATATTTTAATTTCATACAAAAATTAAAGATTTTCTCACGTGAATGCTTCGATAACGTAATTTCCAAGGCATTCATGTCATTCTGATGACTGAATATCACCATGGCATAGTACATGATTTGTGTTCAAGGCAAAAATGGAAAGTTCAGAGTAACGTTGCCAAATTGTTTACATTTATTTTACGACGAGACGCCGATATTTTCGAGCTTTTCGAGCGAATAATCGTGCTTTCAGGTTCCTTCACCATACAAGGTAGGCAAACTATTACCATACAGTACTATCGGATTGATTTTTAAAAGAGAAGACGAACTTTTAAGTCTATATTACCATTTTAAGGCATTTTTACGATAAAATGATGAGTTTTTCAGTTCCAATTTGAAGATATTTTTGAGAAGCAAAACGTGATTTTAGTGGTTTTCTCTTTTTGGGAGGCGTCTCGTCGTAAAATAAATGTAAACAATTTGGCAACGTTACTCTGAACTTTCCATTTTTGCCTTGAACACAAATCATGTACTATGCCATGGTGATATTCAGTCATCAGAATGACATGAATGCCTTGGAAATTACGTTATCGAAGCATTCACGTGAGAAAATCTTTAATTTTTGTATGAAATTAAAATATACTTGGCAACATTGCGTTCGGAATTCAATTTTCTCCGTCTGTAGCGTTCATTTACTATCGAGTCGTGATGTTTAGCCCATACTCATCAAAGTTATAGCCCATAAAGGTACGTTTTCCGCCAAAAATCTCGGAAAAACCCTAATTTTATGTTAAAAAAATTAATAATAAATTGGCAACACTGCTTCGAAAAGTTCACGATGGACTTAAGTTGCGCTTCTATTCGATCTCAGGGTAGTATTCAGCTCGTAGACCGATGCACTAGTCTGTTTAATTATGATGCATTGGACTATTAGTCCCGAATTCCTTCATTTTGGCACATAAAGATGGAAAATTGGCAACGCCTTACAGCCTAAACGAGGTTTCACTTCAAGTTGAAACTTTTCCCGGAAGTTTGCCTTACCATAAGCTTTCGTTTGAGCCTTGTCTCGTTGACCAACTCGGGTATACTAGTCTGTTGAACGATGACGATTCAGTATTTCGTGAGTGTAGCGCATAAAAATGGAAAATTGGCGACGCTGTACAGCCTAAACGAGGTTTCACTTCAAGTTGAAACTTTTCCTGGAAGTTTGCCTTACCATGAGCTTTCGTTTGAGCCCTGTCCCGTTGACCAACTTGGGTGTACTAGTCTGTTGAACCATGATGATTCAGTATTTCGTGAGTTTAGCGCATAAAAATGGAAAATTGGCGACGCTGTACAACCTAAACGAGGTTTCACTTCAAGTTGAAACTTTTCCTGGAAGTTTGCCTTACCATAAGCTTTCGTTTCAGCCTTGTCTCGTTGACCAACTCGGGTATAATAGTCTGTTGAACCATGACGATTCAGTATTTCGTGAGTGTAGCGCATAAAAATGGAAAATTGGCGACGCTGTACAGCCTAAACGAGGTTTCACTTCAAGTTGAAACTTTTCCTGGAAGTTTGCCTTACCATGAGCTTTCGTTTGAGCCCTGTCCCGTTGACCAACTTGGGTGTACTAGTCTACTTATGCACCGGACTAATAGTCCAATATCCTTGATTTTAGCACATGAAACTGGAAAATTGGCAACGCTGTACAGCCTAAACCAGAGGTCACTTCAAGTTGAAACTTTGCATAGAAGTTTGCCTTACCATAGGCTTTCATTTGAGCACTGTCCGATTGACCAACTCGGGTATAAAAAAAAGGGGCGAAACTTGGCGAGGCTCTTTCAAGGAAAAATATTCATGACTTTCCCCAAAAATGAACATTTTATCGAAGGAAATTTGGCAACTCTCGAATTTTCATACGGCGTTCTTCTTTAACATGGCAGAAGTGTACCGCCGTCCTGAGGAAAAACGCCGTATGAGCTTTCAGGCGTTGCCGAATTTCCTTTGATAAACCACGAATTTCCTGGTAAACTTATGAATATTTCCTT
The DNA here is from genome assembly GCF_918797505.1 of Bemisia tabaci. Classification (NCBI taxonomy): domain Eukaryota; kingdom Metazoa; phylum Arthropoda; class Insecta; order Hemiptera; family Aleyrodidae; genus Bemisia; species Bemisia tabaci. The sequence continues at coordinate 36,140,781 of NC_092801.1, forward strand.
TTGGATTTCTCATATACTTTTCCTCGCAATTTCACCTAAAGTCCCTGAAAATTTCAAGGAAAAATATTCATGACTTTCCCCAAAAATGAACATTTTATCGAAGGAAATTTGGCAACTCTCGAATTTTCATACGGCGTTCTTCTTTAACATGGCAGAAGTGTACCGCCGTCCTGAGGAAAAACGCCGTATGAGCTTTCAGGCGTTGCCGAATTTCCTTTGATAAACCACGAATTTCCTGGTAAACTTATGAATATTTTCTTTTGGATTTTTCACATACTTTTGCTCGCAATTTCACCTAAAGTCCCTGAAAATTTCAAGGAAAAATATTCATGACTTTCCCCAAAAATGAACATTTTATCGAAGGAAATTTGGCAACTCTCGAATTTTCATACGGCGTTCTTCTTTAACATGGCAGAAGTGTACCGCCGTCCTGAGGAAAAACGCCGTATGAGCTTTCAGGCGTTGCCGAATTTCCTTTGATAAACCACGAATTTCCTGGTAAACTTATGAATATTTCCTTTTGGATTTTTCACATACTTTTGCTCGCAATTTCACCTAAAGTCCCTGAAAATTTCAAGGAAAAATATTCATGACTTTCCCCAAAAATGAACATTTTATCGAAGGAAATTTGGCAACTCTCGAATTTTCATACGGCGTTCTTCTTTAACATGGCAGAAGTGTACCGCCGTCCTGAGGAAAAACGCCGTATGAGCTTTCAGGCGTTGCCGAATTTCCTTTGATAAACCACGAATTTCCTGGTAAACTTATGAATATTTCCTTTTGGATTTCTCATATACTTTTCCTCGCAATTTCACCTAAAGTCCCTGAAAATTTCAAGGAAAAATATTCATGACTTTCCCCAAAAATGAACATTTTATCGAAGGAAATTTGGCAACTCTCGAATTTTCATACGGCGTTCTTCTTTAACATGGCAGAAGTGTACCGCCGTCCTGAGGAAAAACGCCGTATGAGCTTTCAGGCGTTGCCGAATTTCCTTTGATAAACCACGAATTTCCTGGTAAACTTATGAATATTTCCTTTTGGATTTTTCACATACTTTTGCTCGCAATTTCACCTAAAGTCCCTGAAAATTTCAAGGAAAAATATTCATGACTTTCCCCAAAAATGAACATTTTATCGAAGGAAATTTGGCAACTCTCGAATTTTCATACGGCGTTCTTCTTTAACATGGCAGAAGTGTACCGCCGTCCTGAGGAAAAACGCCGTATGAGCCTTCAGACGTCGCCGAATTTCTTTTGATAAAACACGAATTCCCTGGTAAACTTATTAATATTTTCTTTCCAATTTTTCATAGACTTTTCCTCGCAATTTCACCTAAAGTTCCTGAAAATTTCAAGGAAGAACATTCATAACTGTATCCAAAAGTTAACATTTTACCAAAGGAAATTTGGCAACTCTCGAATTTTCATACGGAGTTCATCTTTAACTTGGGAAAAGTGTACCGCCGTCCTGAGGAAAAACGCCGTATGAGCCTTCGGGCGTTGCCGAATTTCCTTTGATAAAATTTGAATCTACAAAAAAAAAGATAGTATTTTTCTTCCAATTTTTCAAGGATTCTCATTCGCAAAAGGATTATAAGGGGGTAGATAATTCCTGAAAATCATGCTTCAGAGATAGAACCTTTCAAGGAAGCTACTAATGAATTTTCTCCTTTCGAAAATTGCAAATGCAAACAATCCACAGTTTTGAAAACTCCTACTGCAGGTAAGGAACTACTTGAATGTTTGCCAAATGCTGATAGTCTCCCATCAAGGATTCCTGATTTGTAGTAGTAACAAATCATTGTAATCTCCTGCAAGAATCTATTTCCTAGAATACACGGTTAAAGCATACTCTAAGCATGTGGCAATTGTCATTTATACCGAAAATATGCAAATTGCCGTCTGAAACCACACCAAGTCACAACGTATACTACATTGAGGCAAGTGGCTTAGCCGGAAATGTTTCTTGGTATATCGTGTTTCTTGCGAACTTTTACATAAGAATCACTTGTCAAATCGCAAATCCCTCACACATGCAACATTTTTATTTTCAGAAACTATAGATTTAATTGTAAATGAAATCCTGAAAAAATCGGGAGAAAAATATTTACAAGTTTTCCAGGAATTTCGTATTTCATCGAAGGAAATTTGGCAACTCCTAAGGGCTCATACGGCATTTTCCCTTAGCACGGCAGCACGGTTGGGGGAGAGAAGAGTCGTTACATATAAACCCTGTGCTCTAGGATTTTTAATTCGCAACATTCGACCCGGCTGACGCTTCCAGCGCAAACCGAAGGGATCACAAGATCAATCAAGGCGGATCTTTATCAACGCAAGGAAAATGTGAATGTAACCACTCCGGTTGTTAACAGGTGGCCAGAATTTCGTCCCGTCACATGTGTTTTGGCGGATTGGCGTCAGCCAAGGATACAAGGATACTTCACGCATTGCGCAGTCCTTGAAGTATCCCTCTAGGTTCGTAGGCGCTGGCCGCCCGCCCGCCGCGGCGCGCGGCGTGTTTATATTTACATTTTCCTTACATTGATAAAGGCCATGGTGCTCCTTTATGATTTGCGCGCGTAAGCGTCAGCCATGTTGAATACAGTGTAGCGTACTGGGAGCGTCGTAGAGCGTCCTCTAGCGTCGTAGGAGCGACTCCTCTGACGAAATGTTCACCTGTGCCGTAGTATCGTTTTTGAAGCGAGAAGCTAAAAAAAAACCCGCAAATTTCTTACGCAGATTGTAAAATAAGGTTTGCATTTCAGACTTTGCCGATGCAATCATTGTGATTTTTGAGACACTATCTACTAAAAAAAATTATTATTCTTGCTCTAGCAAAAGTTTGCAACAAGTCGATTGTGAAGAAGCAATATTTTTACAACACTTCAATCGCGCTGACACAGTTTTATGGCAAATGGGATCTAAGTGGTCGCTGGAGCGGAGGAAGCAGAGATTTCCGGTTTCTGGAACAGATTCTGTAATTATTCTCTGATTTTCTCTGAAATATTTCATTCCCCGATGAATCGTGATTTTTGCCGGTCTTAGACGACATGTTTTAGACCTTGTCCACAAGGGAAAAAATGGATTGCTGATTTAAAATTGAAATCGTTGAAAATTATGTCTGACATGTTTCAAATGTACATTTTACAATTGTGTGAAGCTAATTAAACCACGGCGGTGGTTAAATATAATTTTTATTGTAAAATCTACATCGGAACGTGGTGGACGCTTTTTAGCTATAAAATAATTAAATAGGCACTGTCATTTTTTGGTGTACTGCGGTGCTAAGGTTAAACGCCGTATGAGCATCCGAGAGTTGCCAAATTTCTCCTCTTAAAACATTACTTTTTGAGGGAAATAATGAATCTTTCTACCTGGAATCCTCCGATACTTTAGATCACATTGCGAAGAAAATTCCTTGAAAAGTTGGACGGAAAATATTCACAAGTTTCCCTGAAAATTCGCATTTTACCAAAAGAAAGGCAACGGACAAAGGCTCATACTGCATTTTTACTCAGCACGGCAGTGTAGTGGCCCGGCTGGCGGGGCAATCCAATACTCCCTAGACTGACCATACCTAAACATTTGTTCAGGTTAAGATACATCTGGTTGTAACGTTTTACACGGTTCTTACGGAAAAAACCTGAAAAAGCTATTTTTGACTCCTTAAAGTAAAATTTGATGAGGGAAGAATTTTGTCCCTTAAATTTCAAGTATGAAGGCCTTGAATGCATTAAACTTCGGCGGCTGAATCTGTTTCTGGGTGGGGAAAAAAAATTAATAATGGAAGCACATACTACACAGGGACTGCATCAAAAGGAATGGAGAGGAGGGGGGATGTGGTTATCCACTTGAATGTTGGCGCGTATACGTAGTATACCGCCTTTGCGATCGTTTCGACCCCCCACTCGATACAATAACCGAGTCCCTTAGTTCCTTACCGAAAAGTGACTACCGCGAACTTCTGAGATTTTCCAAAGCGTGTAAAAAGTTTATTTATCCGTCAATAATTATGATTTAAAGTTGTTTCTCATTCTGGGGCTCTCTAGTTTATGTGTAATGAATACCAAGAGTCTACGTTACTTGGTTTTTCTTAAAAAAACCTTAGAATGCGACGCGCTGATTTAAAATATGCATATATAAGCAGAAGCAAGCGAACTGATTCGAGGATGGCTGATCAGGTCGGCACTCGTTGAATGAGAATTTCACTTCTTCGTTTTGTTTAAAACGTTGCTTTGACAGACCTCCATACCCCTGTTATCCTTTTCAAAATTTGGTACTCCTTGCTCTGATAGCCAGGGCCAGCAGGATAGTGGTAAGTGCAATCTGTGATGAGCCTCGAGACTCATTAGCCCATGTGCTAACCGTGGCCCATACAGAAATTCACTCCCCTATCAGGCCAAAACAGTGCACAGGCAGGCACAAAACCCAGGTAGTGTCCCGGTCCTGGCTCGGTTCGCCGCGTCGCTTCCCAGCTGAAGAACAAAAGGCGACCCTCGCGGCCCTCGCCACAGTCAGACCTAATTACTTTCACTCGATTACCCATTTCACCGTCACGCTGGGATCCATCAAATTTTCGAAAAAATTGTTTCGCGAGTACTTAGCAATTTTTTCCCTACTCTCCATTCAAAGACGAATTGAAAGAGGTCTCATTCATAAAAATCGGCCGAATAGAAGAGAAGTTACAGTATTCGAAATCCGAAGAAATCAACGAAACTTCTCCATACAAAAAATAAAATGAAGGGGAAAAAAGAAATGTATAAATTACAATTAAATATAATTGACCTCAGAATTTGGCAAGCAATTCAACTATATAACGGAGAAAAAATTGGGAGAAATTACAAAAAATTCGCCTCTTGCAAGGGGCTTCCTTGTAAGAATTTTGATCTGAAGGCAAGGATTGAATACCAGCGCAATACTCCATACAATACAGGGTGTGCCTGAACGAACATTTTTTTTTGTGTCAAAATCGAAAATTCTAAATATTTTTTAAGTACAGTGTCTCTTGAGTCGTTTAAGCCAAAAAAAAAATTCCGTCAAGATTCTGGAAAGTAAAGGCGCTTTAAAAGTATTCTGGGGCTATGTATCCTAACTGTGTCCACACATGGTTTCTGTTCAGCATATCCATGTATAAGTATTTTTACACGTAGAATCTAATTTTCACGTCAGGGAGTCGACACATCTCGATTTTTTCGATTTTATACGGAAAATTGATGGTTTTTCGGGATTGAAATTATTATTGTTTCATGAAAAATAAATGCACCCAAAATGACTATAGCATATTGATTTTTATATATTTGCACCCACGAAATTGGTTGGTAAATTCAACGAGTGAGTGCATCGACCTGGTATATCAAGTTTCTGCAATTTTTTACTACAAATCGGTAGATTTTCGGGATGTAGATTGCTTACTTTCAATTCATGAATGAATAAAGCATGGACATGGTTGAACTTCTTTGCATGAAAATACGTTTAAAATAACAAAATCAAGACATATTTAATGCAATTGCATTTATATCGAGTCAATTTCTTTTCAATAATATATCGGGATTTATAATAGGTACCGCTGATTTGGGTATTTTAGCCCCAGAATACCTTTAAATCGACTTTATCTTCTAGGAGTTCGACAGAATTTTTCCTTTCTTCGCTTAAATTATTCCGTAGCACTTTTCTTTAAGAATCTGATAAGATATTGCTGAAGGCAGATCAAAAAACTTAAACTCGTTCGAATGGCTTTCTACATTCACAATACAAGGTCTCGTCAAAGTGCGTCGTTGAAGAGTTGGATCGTATGAATTCTCTTGTTGTGCTACTTGCCTATTTTGAAATCTCTGTAAATAGAAACTAAAGGGGTTGATATGTGTGAGTTAATGACGCGCCTTATCAACATATTGTGTTGGAGTTCACTGCTTGTTTTAAATTCTCTGCCAGGAACGTGATTCAGTGGCAAATTTTTGGTAGAATGTTATATTTCCAAGAGAAGATCACGTAAGGTCACCAGTCATCTCATGGTACTCTTCACCTCGTCCCATAAGATCCTGTGTAAAAATTTACAACCTGATGCACTGACGCACTCACGGATGAGTTCTGAATGTTTAGATATATGCTCAATCTATATAGGGGGTATTGGGCAACCTCGCGAGCGGCACGTGGTGAGCGGGTGCGCCGAAGAAGTTAGTTCCGCGAGTAATTGAACCCAACAATTATTTATGATCCTTCAATTCCGTCCGCGGGAACCGACTCGAAACTTGCGACGCGCTTCCGGCCCGGAAATTCGGGAACAACCGCATCATCCGCCGAGTTCCGCACCCGCGTTTTATTGGCCAGTGGCGCGGCGTGCTTTGCGATATATCGATCGATACGCCACTCAAACCTGTGAAAAAAGATCGATTATCAGGGTGTTCGCAGCAAACACCTTAGTAATCGATTCTTTACCATAGGTTTAAATGGCAAGATATCGATAATCGATTATTGGTGCCTCCCGCTGTTCTTCGCGGTTTCTGCATCGCGGAGCTCCCCCCCCCCCCCCCGCCGTCGGCGCGGAAAGGGTCAGTCCGGAACGTGACAAAAAACAGGGGAGGGATGAAATACTGCGGGGATCCGCATCAAACTTTCTGACGGTTATGCGGTCCGGGAATTCGGCACGGGGCCGTACAACCCTGCGTTCAATTTCGTAAGAAACTTCATGAACTAATTATTGCGACTAATTAATTGCGCCTCCGATACGGAATGATGAGTTAATGGACGGATGGTACTGGATTAATTACCGCCATTTATTTTCTGCGACATTCACCCTCAAACGCACAAAAAGCGCTCAAGTTAAGACGTAATAATGTATTCTTAGATTAGAAGACGTTAGTACTCGTATTGTGTAACACATTCAGGACAAGGAAAATCTTATAACCGCAAAAAGCGCCACACCAAGCTGATTATTGAGGCTGATTGACCGCTCATTTCCAGCACGCGCCAGAAAACAAATTACCACGTTTCAATAATATTAAAGAGAAAAAAATTGAATTTTTGCTAGGAAATTTGAAGTGGCATGCAATTAGGAATAGAGTAAAATGAAATTAAGAAATTGTAGGAATGGAAAAAATTACAGTATCAGCTTACCAGATCTATCTTCAAGTGTGAGGAAAAATAGGTCAATTCATAACATGACATCACTCACCTGGAAGAACAAGAAAAATGCGATACGCCTTAATATTTTTTAGTGACGAGAAACTAGTTACATAAAATTGTAGCATCAGCACAAACTTGAAGCATCACAAGTCGCATACAAAATGTTCAAAATTTCATATAAAGTCCCTGAAAATGTCAAGAAATAACATTCGAACCTTCCCTCAAGAAAAAACGTCTTATCGGAGGAAATTTGGCATCGCCTGAACGTTCATACGCCGTTTTTCCTCAGCCCGGCAGAACAGAAGGGCTGCGATGCAGACGGGCCTGTCGAAAACGCGTGCTTGGGGGGTTTACGATCCGGCCTCAAGGAAGTTCATTACTTAATCTTTCCTCTTGGCTGACTTTAAGAGCTCCCACAAAAGCCAACGGATTTCGGCCGGCATGCAAAGGGGAAGGCACGCGCGCGTTCCCCTCATGTTAAAAACAGTGGCGTGGCGTGAATTGCGATGTATCGATTGTTATACATTTAAACCTATGGTAAAGAATCGATTATTAAGGTGTTCGCTGCGGACACCCTGTTCATCGATCCTTTTCCATAGGTTTAAATGGCATATCATTCGATATATCGCAAAGCACGCCACGCCACTGGTTAAAAACCCCTAAAAGACAACCGAGGCGAGCGCTAAGTCTCCGGAGAATCGCTCTCACTTCAGAGGATAGGAATTCTGTTCTGCCGTGCTAAGAAAGAACGCCGTATTAGCCACCGGGCGTTGCCAAATTTCCTCTGGCAAATCGCTCATTTTCAGGAAAATTTTTGAATGCATGTCTACCAATTTCTCAGATAATTTTGTTCGTAATTTAAACTGAAACGTCTGAAAATTTCAAGGAAAAATATTCACAATTTTCCTCAAAAATAAACATTTTATCGAAGGAAATTTGGCAACTCTCGAATGTTCTTACGGCGTTCTTCCTTAGCACGGCAGTGTTGGCGATACATTCAAATGGAGAGGAAACGAATGCTCTTAACGCCTTAGCATGTGTTGTATGTTTACTCTTGGGTTCTCAGCAAGGCTAATTTTTTTTTTTGAGGGAAAGTGCCTGTTGCAAACTTTTGCTAGAGCAAAACTAAGAGTTGTTTCTAAAAACAAATGTCTAAAAAATCATGAGAGCGCATCTGTTGGGTCTGAAATGCACTCTCAACTTCACAATCTGCACGGAACAAATTAAATAGCAGATTTAATAATTCAATTGCTAAAAAAAGTGACTGCAATATTTCAACGCAGATTTCACAACAAAAGAAATGCTACTGTAACCACTATTGTAAGCTTACTTAACCACGAGAGTGGTTAAAGTAGTATTTTTCTGTTGTAAAATCTAAATAAAACATTGCAGTTACATTTTTTAGCAATTGAATTGTTAAATCAGCAATTGAACTTTTTCTAAGTGTTGCAAACTTTTGCTAGAGCAAAAATCAGAGTTGTTTTTTACAGCAAATGTCTGAAAAATGATGAGAGCGCATCCGCTAAGTCTGAAATGCACTCCTAACTTCACAATCTGCGCAAGAAATTTGCGTTTTTCAAGCTTTCCGCTTCAAAAACAATACCACGGAAAGGAACATTTCGTAGGAGGTGTCCTTTTATCCAACCCTTGCGCAGTGGGATGCTACATAATATTTCACATGGCTGACGCGCAAATCGTAAATGAGCACCATGGCCTTTATCAACGCAAGGAAAATGTAAATATAAACATGCCGCGGCGGGAGGGCGGCCAGCGCCTACAAACCTAAGTGGATACTTCAAGCATTGCGCAATGCGTGAAGTATGCACTTAGGTTTGTAGGCGCCAGTGCGCGTTTTGTGCTAGTAGCGCGTCGCGCTAGTTGATAACATTCCGTCTTATCACGTGTGTTATGGCAGGTCGAACACACGTGCTAAGGAGGAACGCCGTATGAACATTCGAGAGTTGCCAAATTTCCTTCGATAAAGTGTTTATTTTTGAGGCAAGTTATGAATATTTTTCCGTAAAATTTTCAGGAACTTTAGGTGAAATCGTGAACAAAATTATACGAAAAATTGGAAGATAAACATTAATACGTTTACCAGGAAGCTCGTGTTTTATCAAAGGATATTTGACAACGCCTGAAGGCTCATACGGCGTTTTTCCTTAGCACAACAGCAAAGGTCTTGTCGAATATTGCGTAGCACCCGAGTGCGGAGGCGTTGGATGGAATGGCTCCTCTTTCGAAATATTCACCTATGCCGTAACATCATTTTTGTAGCGGGAAGCTATAAAAAAACGTAAGGTTGCACAGATTGTGGAGTTAGAAATGCATTTCTGACTTTGCCAATGCGTTTATCGTGATTCTTGTGTAATTTACTTTAAGAGTAAACTCCTAGTTTTGCTGTAGCAAACGTTTGCGACAGGCTCATTACTTGAACAAAAAGATTCTGAGCTAATTACATGTAATGATGTAATGCGTTCCGCCAAAAAATACTTAGTGTTGATAACAGAGCATTCTGCTCACAGGCTCATATTAGAAACAGTGTAAATGCAAATGGTTTTCCTGTGCAGAGAGGTGTTTTTATGGAAGAGCCTTAGTGGTTCCTTATTTCAAAATGCAATCCATATGGCTATTCAGCTCTTTACTCTATATCTATTTGCTGTCAAGAACAACATTTTTAAAGCATTTCAGTGGATTTTCTAATGTATTTCGACGCTTTATTTCATTTCATTTTTCAGGGTTTTCAAAAAATTCAGAGCCTCTCCGCCGCTCCCAACCCGAAACCAATAACTACTACGTCTCCACTTGCCTCGATCTCCTCTAACGCAAGACCGTAAACTTATGGATGTGTTGCGTGCAATAAGGGTATTTCTTGGTTGCGGTGTTTCCGAATCTCCAGTGCTAATTTTTATTTTAGAGAGGAAACCGTTGGGTCAATTTTCCAAAATTTTCCGTATTCAGCAATGTGAGATCATAAAGAATATTCAGTAAAAGTCACGACGAATTTCATACAGTTACTTCAATTATAATGGGTGAAACGCTATCTGAAATTTTGAGAATCTGTGACCAAGAAATGCTAATTTTGCACCCAGCGCTTCAATGGAGAGGTTGCATGTGTGAGGAATGTGCGATTTGACTGTTGATTCTAATGTAAAAGTTCGCGAGAAACACGATGGTGCCACTGGTTTTCTCTGAAATTAACTCCCAAGCTCAAAAAAAACTCTCAAGTTGAGGCCAAAATGGAGGGGATATCCCACGCTATCCTGAGAGTCCACCTCTACATCAAGACAAACTCACCATGCAAAGATAGGGAGCAAATACATTGACAGGGCTGCCACTTTATTTAGGGATTCCAAAACTGAAAACACGGCATCACTGCTAATGTATTTGCTCCCTATCTTTGCATGGAGAGTTTGTCTTGGTGTAGAGGTAGACTCTCAGGACAGCGTAGGATATCCCCTCCATTTTGGCCTCAACTTGAGAGCTTTTTTGAGCTTGGGAGTTGATTTCAGAGAAAACCAATGGCTCGTATCGTGTTTCTCGCGAACTTTTACAAAAGTATTGATAGTCAAATCGCAAATTTCTCACACATGCAACATCTCCATTTTCATACAAGCTCCAGAAAAAATGGATCCCTATAGAAGATAGAGCTCATATCCAAACGTATTAACGGAATTACCTCGGAGGCGCCGTACCCCTACTCACTATCAACACGCGTTTCCACGTTTTCTATTCGAGGATTAAACCGCGACGAGGTGGTAAAGCCGCCGGTGGTAAACCTGCCGCAACGAAGACGAACACGGCTCGGTACAAGTACCCGGAGCTTGTTTGCAAAAAGGAATCAATTTTCAATCACGGGCGAGCACGCAAATTGCATTACGTTTCGAAAACGTTTTGCATGGTTGGTGGCGCCGGGAGGGGGGGGGGGGCGGGGAAGGGGGCAGAGGTGACTGTGACTGAGGAGCGGTCGGAACTATCCGATTGGAGGTCCTTAATTAAAACAAGGAAACTTAAGTGCACGCACGCTCGAGCTCTCCATCTCGCCCGCGGGGCGCTAACGCGCCCCGTTGCCGCCCCGGGTGGAGTGACGATTGTTGCGAAGATAAACGAGCGGTCGGTGAGGAATGGAGCTCTTGCATGTGTCAGAAATTTGCGGTTTGAGCACTGTTACCATCGTGAATGTAATATGTCGCGAGAAACGCGATAATGCCACACACTGGAAAAAAAAAAAAAAACACATTGGATCTAGAATCCAGACTCTTGAAAACATTGACAAGAAAGAATACTCTTGATTCGATCGGATTTTTGCTTGAGTCAAAACGAAATCCGCTTAACTTAAGTAAAAACGCGTCAACTCTGCTACATACATTTGCTGGCTATCTCTGTAAGGAGAGGATGACCAGATATAGAGGTGGGCTCTCAGGGTAGCGTGGGATATCTCCTCCATTGCGGCCTTAACTTTAAGAGCTCTTTTTGTGCTTAAGAGTTGATTTCAGAGAAACCCAGTGTAGCAGCACCTCAGTAATCGTAGTTTACTTTGGCTTTGAATGAGAAAATATAGATAGCAGTCAATAATAGAGCTCTTGCATGCATCAGAAATTTGCGATTTAAGTACTGATTCTTGCGTAAAATTTCGCGAAAAACACTATGATTGCCACTAGTTTTCTCTGAAATCAACTCCAAGTGAGTCCCTGAACAGGGTCTATGTTGTGAATCCCCTGTTTATCGATTCTTTACCATAGGTTTAAATGGCAGACCAATCGATATATCGCAGAGCACACCGCGCCACTGAGCGCAACCACACTGAAAAAAAAAATTCTCGGCGTTTTTACCAAGGTATGTTGGTACCTTTACCATCTCACTGTATTTACCAATTATTGGTAATTTTATTTAGACAGACTGGTATTCTTACCTAAAAACCAGTATTTTTACTGTTTTTTCAGGTAAGAATACCACTTTTATTGGTAATCAATTCCCGGTAACTTTGCTACTTTATCTCGGTTATTCTACCACAGTCGATAAAAAATATTGGCGTTTTTACCAAGGTCCAGTAAAATTACCGAGAAAGTTCAATAATTTCACCGAGATTTCTCGGTGAAATTACCAATTCTATAAATGGTAATTTTACCAAGAAAAAACTAGGATCAAATAGAACCCTGAATTCTTGGTAATTTTACCCTTTTCTTAGTAAATACACCGAGATTTTTTTTTCAGTGTGGGAAAAAAAATGCGTCTCAAAAAAATCGCCATTAGTTTTCTCTGAAATCAACTCCAAGTGAGCCCCTAAACAGGGTCTATGTTGTGAATCCCCTATTTATCGATCCTTTATCATAGGTTTAAATGACAGACCAATCGATATATCGCAGAGCAAACCACGCCACTGGGCGAAACCACCCTCGGACTCGCAAATCGGGAGTGGATGATAGGCCCCGCGGGATCGGGGTTCCATCCCTTCCGCCTTTCGTCACTCTGGAGATCGCGATCCCGGTGCCCGTCAAGCGGGGGGCATTGTAACGACACTCAATCAAGATGCATCCGGCCCCGACAGGGAGTAATGCGCCCCCCCTCCACCCACGCCCCCGCCGAAAGGTAGATACCGCCGAGTGCACGCCCGAGGGGGGTGAGAGGGGTTGCTGAGGGGCCCCCGGGGAGAAACCACTTAGCCGTCACTTTATCTTGCCCCCTCCCGAGGAGCATTTAGCCGTCTTTGTTTCTTTTTTGCAAATCGTCCTCCTGCATCGCTCCTTTATCTCCTTACTCTGCTCGCGTTGCCAAATTTCGGACGAAATGGAGAATTTGCACACACAAATAGTGCTTCGTCTGAGAGTGCCTAATGAGCTGAGTTCGCAGTATTTTTCATAATTTTTTTCTGATATGGGATATTGGGGAGAGATTGATTTAAAGAAGAGAAAATTTCCCGCCTTGTGACGTCACCTGGCGGCATTTTCCATTTAAACCAGAGACAAGAGACCCTCCACTGGCCTTCTAGCGACAGGTGGAAGCTTTTACTTTCGGGGTTTCAACAATTCCTTATGGACAATTATTAGGGAGCAACAGTCATCACCCTAGTTTCGGCTGTTGACTTACCTACATGGTCGATGATGAGCTTCGGGTGACGTCATGAGCCAAACAAGTTTCCTAACTTCGGCCAATTTCGGCTTGTTTGCGAAACGAAACTGCCAACACGTTGTTAAACATCAACCATGTAGGTAAGTCAACAGTAGAATGCTGAAGTCCCGAAAGTAAAAGTTTCCACCATGGCCAAGATACTTGTGGAGGGTCTCTTGTCTCTGATTTAAACACATGTATCTAAGCAGATTAGGTTGTTTTGCCATATTTTCCCCAATAATTGTTCAATTTAGAAACCTAGGATATCTTCGCACTCAGTTTTCCTAGCAGTTTCATTTTAAACATAAAATTCACAAAATTTAAAACACCTGTAAATTCTCCATTCGGGATCTTAGAGTGAGTGCGTTGCGGATTTCAGCGATGGACCAAAAATCGAGAATGGGTCCGTTGCCCACAAGAGATACAGACTCCTCATCCAGCTTTGTACGTAAAAGTTGCTTTGTGATTGAACTACATTTTTCAATTCGTAACTACAATGGGTCGGTGCGCTGGTCACAGAATCGTGTTTTGATGCTTGATCCTAGTAGATCAGATAAAAATAATAAGATCTGCCCAATCAGCAACTTTCTACATTCAATATTAATCGAAATACATCGGGTTTTGAAAAACTCGGTTTATGACGTCATCCGCCGCGGCAGCGACACCCTTGGTTTCTTTCACCTCGGTTTTATCCGAGTTTCACGCTAAATAACTAGTGCAAACGTGTGTCTAACTAATTGATGAAAGCAAGGTGGAAGAAACCATGGATGTCACTTCCGCGGAGGTTGACGTCATAAACCGAATGTTTTAAATCGAAATATTTTATCTCGGTTAATATTCAACGTAGAGAGTTTCGGACGGATTTTAACATTTTTAGCTGATCTACAAGACTCGAGCATCAAAACACGATTCTGTGACAAGCGGAATGGACCCATTTCTGGCTTATCGGCAAAAATACTTATGCCCATAGGGAAACTGATGGTGCATACGTTGTTACTGAACTGAGACAGAAATTGTACCTCCTAATTGCACCGTGTAGTCCAATTAGTGGTTATCACAAGCAACGAATTTGGGTGGGGGGGGGGGGAATACCTTTCAAAGTAATTTTTAAGATGTCATGGTACTTTTCAGGTTAACTGTGTGTGACAATCGCGTAGATCTGATGGAAAATGTCTAAAATCCACCGCTTAATGCACTATTTGTGCAATATTTACAGTTCACTTCCAAATTACCTGAAACAATATTACGATACTGTTTACTGATTCCAAGCAAAGTTTAAAAATTCCACAGCCATTTTCCTTTTTTACAGGGCAATTGTTCGACGAAACTGTCCGAAAATTTCATTGAATTTTCTTTGGGCTACCGATAAAACTCAGTGAAATTCGCGATCAGATTCAAGGGAGTGCCTTTCCTTCTCGCAACTTGTCCATCTTCTGCTTCGCATAATGGAAGTTCAGTTTCAAGCCGGAAAATATTTTTCTTTTTTCTGAAATTCATTTTCTGAAGACAAATAATTCTTTTCCACAGAAAAATAATATTTTTCTGTGCACAAAATAAGTTTTTCTATATTAAAAAAAAAATAACGTCTGACTAAAAATGATCTTCAATTTAACGAAAAATAACCCCAGGGAGCTCTTTACCCGTAATGGCACCCGGCTACCGATGTCCTATTTGGCTTACGATCCAGGCAGAAATGTGCTGCACTTTCTTCTTTCCTACAGAAAAGTATTTTTTCCCCACAGAAAAGTATTTTTTCCTACAGAAAAGTATTTTTCCAACAGAAAAGTATTTTTCCCACAGAAAAGTATTTTCTCTAACAGAGAAGTTTTTTTTTTTTTACAGAAAAGCTCTTTTTTCTACAGAAAAGAAACATTTTGCTGAGTTTAATCAGGAAACTATATTCTCTCCTTCATAAGCAGCAACATCCATTGTTAGAAAACCTTAAATTTTACTTTCCAGCGGATAACTAAGTAACTTCCATAACAAATTTTTCAAATATCATTCACCAAGAGCTGAAAAAGTTTTTTCTTTGCCCTACACAAATTTTTCTGTAAAGAAATAAAATGCCAGCAGAAATTTTGAAACGTCGCATGGCGCTCGTGAAACTTTGGCCGGAAGGTGACGATGTGGCAAAGGCCGCAGAATCCTGGCGAGTTCCTCAACGTTGGCGCTCTTGCGAAAGCGAGAGAGTGAAATTAGGCCTGTCTCTGCGATTTATCTCGGCGCTGTTGAATAGCTCCGCCGGGAATTCAAGGCCAACACTGCTCCTTCATCAAAAAGATACCAGCGTCTATGTACATGCAAAGTCTCCAGGCGCGCTCTCACGATCAAATTGGACGTACTTATGCTAAAAGGAACTATATGCACAGCGTTTGCGTGAGACATAGTTGCTTTTGTCACAAATACGTCCAATTAAGAAAACGTCACCTTCAGCGCAACACCACCGAAGCTCGGTTGATTTGTGACCCAGTTAAATTAATTTTTCCCGGTCCGCCGGAATTCCAAGCTACTTTGCTACATATTTGGTTTCACTTTTAATTTTGGCATAAAACGGATATCGTCACCCTCCCGTCAAAGTATCACAAGTGCCATATTACGTCTGAAAATTTCCGCCGCCATTTTACTTTTTTACAGAGAAATTTGTCAACGAAGCTGCCCGAATATTTCGCTGAATTTTCTTCGTGTTGCTGATGAAATGCGGTGAAATTTTCGGACAGATTCAACCAACAATTACAAAAAATAAAATGGTGGTGGAGATTTTGAAACGTCGCATGATGCTTGTGATACTTTGGCCGGAGGGGGAAGATATATTATGCCTGACACATTTGTGTTGTTTTTCAGTCAAAGAAACATAACAACATTTTGGCAATGCAAGATTTCCACCCGCTAATTTACTAAAAATGTCAAGCACTTCTCCCTAAATGTCACAAAATTGCTTCTAACTAAATGTAAGAATCAGCAAAATTTTGACAACAATTGCATAGCCAAAGTCTCGTGACAAAATTAAATTATTTGAGTGAACTTTCCACTCTCGAAATGAATTTACGTTCTAACATCTGGAAAAAGACAATATTAGTTGTTCCCTCCCGGAGTATCAATATTTTATCAAACCCTAAATTAGAAAACTGAGCGTGTGTCCGATAGCGAAATATTGCATTCGATTAGTCAAACCAAACGGTTGATTTCCGCGTTATCATACTTTACGCTTCATTTCAGATTTGAAAAAATAAATGTTTCGGGATCAAAGGAATCCAATGTGATGCGTATTGGATCCACTTTTTGCCAAAAATGTAAATTATTTTTTTTTTTTTGTGTTCAGCAAAAGTTGCTCGATGTATAGACCATTGCTGACTTCCGCTATAGATTTGGCGACACGTTCTGTGAGGATAAAGATGAACGCCTTCAACTCACTGTATAAATTAAATGCGAAATTGCGATACCACCATACGTGCGTCTCGATAGTCATTTTGCATACCCGGCTAATTGAAGGAGAATTTTTGGTTTCCAATAAATCCATAGACAAAGTAAGAGTTTAGGTTTTCTACTCCATGTTTTTTAACCAAAATTTCACGTAAAGCACAATTCCTGCAACTGAAATTACTAAAAGTAACTCCTATCTATAGTATTAAATTTTTTTATGCATAAAATGAAACTTCCCTCCTATGGAAAAAATAATATTCTACTAGAGTTAAATCGCTGAACTGTACTTAGAATAGCCTCTGTGACATAAAAATATAGCAATCTCAATTTTGACACTTTGCCTCAGCTACAGCAAGTTGGTTACATGTAAAACAACGCAGGGTGGGAAAGAAACAATGCTCGATTGAGAACCTGCCAAAACCGTTGTCTTGCGCGCTTTGACATACGTTGAGTATTATTTTTCATGAGACAGTGCAATTCAAATTTCCGTTGATAAATGTAAAATAAAAACGGTCATATCTTAGTTAGGAGTTTAGTAGTTTTGGTGGCACGAATCGTGTTCTAGGTGACATTTTGGTTGAGAAATATGTATCAGAAACTTAAATCCGAACCTTGTTTACGGCTTCATTGGAAACCAAAGATTCGCCTTCAATTAGCCGGTTATGCAAAATGACTGTCGTGACGCACGTATAGTGGTATTACAATTTTGCATTGAAATCGCACAGTGACTTGAAGGCGCTGATCTTCATTCTATCTTTGGGGTCTTTCAGGACAGTTAACCGAAAATTTACACAATTTTAGTGTCTTCAATCGGGCCGTAAATTTAAAAGCTATATTGAAGACATTATTTTGCATGGTAGAAAGATGATTTTTATTTATCTGTAAGTCTTATTTCAGAAAGGAGGATTGAAAAGGAGTCAAGGATCACATTTTCGTTGCAAAAATCGTGTTCTACATGAAACTCTTAAGAGGCACGGATAATTGTAAAATTCATGGAAATTGGATAATTCGTACCTTTTCTCCTGGTCCATTAGGACAGCTTGAAAAGTGTCTTAAGTATAAATAACATAAAACAATGCAACCTTTATTTTCCACTCCCAAAAGTTTACCTTTTACAATATCTCGCGAAAGTGCAATCTCGACACTTCAGACAAACAAATTTTATCCACATGGATGAGAAGGTTGTAACGCCTGAGGAAGCGAGCTTACACTCGAAAATATAATTGCTTAACGACATCACTTCGTAATCAAACTTGGGGCACAGAAAAGACGGAAATCTATCTGGCTGTCGCGTTTCTCAGTTTCTCGATTACAGTTCCTGAATTGGATTATCCGGAAGCGTATCTAGCAGAGGAACTCAGAGCTAATCGATAAATGCACGAGGACCTTCACGATAAAACATCATATACTCATAACAACGTCCTTATAATTGTGCAGCCATTCAACCATTTAATTTGCAGACAAATATACGTAATTCTCTGCAATTTGCTTCAAGTTTCATCCGTATTATCCCCCTAATTTTGGCGGAGAGTTTCACGTACGTAAGTGCACTAATATGAAAGGGAAAATATTGAGGAAGTGCTTATTTTACACAATGGTCTAGAAGCAAAAATATATGCGACAATAATGTACACAAAAATGGTTTGCAGGGTACTTTACTATATTACCTGTACACCTAAAATCGGGAAAAATCAAAATTTTGGATGATCCTGATTTCGAGATATCGCAATTTGAAATTCTCATAGAAATTGCAACTTCTCCACTGATTTTGATCCGCTTCTTTCTTTATTGGTCCATTGAATCGGTGTTGATCGGTTCACGTTTTTATTTTTCGTTCGATTAATGTCGATCGAAGCCATACCGTTTCGCTACATGCAGACTTCCTTTCATATTCTCTTTCTTATCAGAATGATTCGCCTTCTACTGCGTCCGCAGCAATTGTTGTTACGAATATGTTGTGCGTTCTGATTTTAGCACATTACATACTCGACTCTCTGAAGGCGTTTTATGTGCGCAAGTGGCGCAGTCTCTCGGAGAGCCCACGAAGTACGGATTGAGTGATTCATTCAATCCCACTTCTGTTGTTCTCCAACAGGGTACGCCACTTGCGCCCATGAAACGCCTTCAAAGAGTCGTGTATGTAAAGTGCTAAAATCAGCACGCACAACATATTCGTAACAACAATTGCTGCAGACGCTATAGAAGGCAAAATGTTCTGTTAAGAAAGAGAGTATGAAAGGAAGTATGCATGTAACGAGAGAGTAGGTATTCGATCGACATGAATCGAACGAAAAATAAAAACGTGAACCGATCAACACCGATTCAATGGACGAATAAATAAAATTGCGGATCAAAATCCGTAGAGAACTTGCATTTACCATGACAATTTCAAATTGCGATATTTCAAAAATAGGATCAGCCAAGATTTTGATTTTTCTCGACTTTAAGTGTGCACGTACCATAGACCCACCTCCCACCCCCTGCAAACCGTTATTCGGAAAATTTTTGTCGCATTTCATTTTGCGTCAAGACCACTGTGTTCAAGCGGCGTTAGTATGGGTATTTACTGCTTTCTCAGAAAAGTCTTCATTTACAGCATTATCTCATACGGATGTAAGCTATGGAAAGGGAGAGATCGTCGCGCGTGCAGTTACGTAAATTATCCCGAAGGATGATCCGGGAATCACAAGCAGCTCGACGTCTAAGATTTAATCCCGATCCCAATAACGAGTTCACTGGAACATCATTTCCTCGAACTCAAAGCTCACCGGAAGGAATAAAACTGAAGGATTACGACGTCAGAACATCATGTTCCAGTCCTCGCAACATGTCGAATTTCTATAACAAATCTCTTTGTTGTTTTTAGGACTTGTAAACTTCCCGGCAAAGTACTTTTTCCCTTTTAATAACTTGGACGACTCCGGGGCAAGTGGTAAACTTACTTCGCTTAACAAGAGAGGGGGAATCTTCTAAGAGAGATACATTATTCAATTCGGTTCCTGGAAAAGATTAGATTTTCCAGGAAATCTTCAAGTCTGCTAACCACCGAGATTCTACAGGTGATTTGGAAACGCACCACTTTAGAAGGCGGTTCAATCTTGCCTGATATTTCGTCGCTTCTCTGACGTAAGAGCGTATCTAGATCTCCGCAGGAGCCTCAAAAAACATTGATTTATATGTAAAATAGAGCTCAAGTGGAAATTAAGAGACGACCTTACGTCAGAGGGTGACGATTTGAATTGATTTATTTCACTCTGTTTTCAACGCCCTGAGGCCCGATTGTTGGATTGTTACAGCTCGACCTTGATTGATAGATAGCATTGCTAATTGGACCGCGTTGAGCAGAAAGGAACTGAACTATATCAGCTATTGCCAAAGTCAATTGGACCATTTAATTTTTACTTGAAAACGGTTATGCGGATACTTGTGCAAGTTTCAGTGAATTTTCTGCACAGCACGAAGCAAATCCCATGAAATTTGCGAAGAAATCAGCACAAACGTTATTTTGTAAAATATTAAATCGTCAAGTTGAATTTGGCAATAGCTAGCACCAAAAAATATTCTGGAATATTCCAAGAAATATTCTCGAATATTCTAAGAAATATTCTCGAATATACCAAAAAAATGTTCTCAAATACTCATTTTCATGAAATAAAATTTGGCAACATTCGATTTCAAAGCTCGGAGCCAAGTCCCTGCTAAAAAATAACTTAAGGAGCAACAATATCGAAGGCACTTTCTGTATCCTGCAACAACCGTGCACTGTGAAAATTTCAGAAAAAAAATATTTTTAAATGTTCCAAAAAATATCCATTCTTATCAAATAAAATTTGAAAATTTGCCAGCATCCGAATATTATTACGACATTTTTCTCCAGGAAAGCGTAGTAGGGTGGAGGGTTGCTCAAGGCACAACCCTGTCGCGGAAACACGGAGATTCTTCGACTTCCGGTGATGGTGCTCTCTGGCCCGAGACAGGTTCGAGTCGCTCGAGCAATCGAACCGTTTATCGATGAAACCACACAAGCACCAAAAACTCATGAGCCTTAAAAGGCATTAGATATAAACGAGACCAAAGCCTAGAAGTTAGCTTTCCTTGAGCGGTTTCGTCACAGCGAACGGTCCAACCCCTGACGGAGCCGGAAAAACTTCATTCGGATTCATTTATTCCGCGCCGTTCCCGCAAAAATGCCGATCTCTAAGCCGCTCCTAAGGCCCTTTTATTTCATTATGAGCGGCGTTGCCATTTTATTCTACGAATCCGAAGATTTTCCTGCGAGGAAGGATGTAATTTAATTACCCGGGCGAATTTATTTTGGGGACCGGCAACAGTGATTGAGATCAATCTAGAGCCAACAATCATGCTGCGCAAAAAATCCCCCCCCCACACTTCTCCGGTGAGAGTCTCTAGAATGCACGGTAAAAAAAAGTTAGCTGTCCTGAATTTCAATGGCCTTACACTTTCAACTGCGAAATAAGATAAAATCGCACTGTAATATTTATTAAAATATAAAATACAACTTGCAGACTTTAGAATTTTAAAGCTTTAAAATTACGTTCTGAAATTGATAAGTTTGAGCCCGTGCTTTAACAAAACACGATTTGGTCCGCAAATTTATAAATCTTGCCTCCCAAAAAAAGTATTACACTCCTCCTAATTTTTGCGATTTGCCTTTTTCACATTTGCTTTGTCCTCCATAAGTGTTTGAACGTTGTATCTTTTTAAAGTTTCAGGTTCAAAAGAGAAAAAAAATCAAAACATGAATGAGATTCGATTCTTTGATTCTGAAGATACAGTTACGTCTTTCCTATTGTTTTCATGTACGAAGAGTAAGAAATGGTGTTGAAGTGTCTTTTCTACACCACTTTTAGAAACTCAAAATTTTTGAATGAACGGAGTAATAAGCTTTTAAATTCTCTAAATTTTGTCCGATCTCTCTTATTGACTTGTTCCACTGTGCGCCGTGGGAGACCCGACTTTGACCTTCCGTCGAGAGGCCGAAAGACCCTGTTTAATGAAGAAACATTTTGATGAGATTATCGGCTTACCGGGCCGGAGCAGATATCCCGCCTGTAAAAAGGGCCGTTGTTTTTTTTTAAAAAAGGAAACGGGGTAAGGGGGACTCACCCTGTAAAAAACGGCGGGAAAGACCGAGAGAAAAAACAAGACTGACATATTTATTATCCGTCGGGAGAGTTTTCAGCGTCATCCTTCCGATCTTTATCAATCCATGGACCTTTTTTCGTCTTGGGCGGACTCTCTCTCGCCGATACTATATTGTCATATCTACCAAGATATTAAATATCCCTTAGCTTCCAAATTAAATTAAATTTAGAGGTTATTAATTGGACCGCGTTTAACAGAAAGGAACCAAGCCACATTAGCTATTGTCAACTTTAACTGGGCGAATTAATTTTTTACGGGAGAACGATGGTGCGGATTCCTCGGCCAATTTTAAGGAATTTGCTTTTTACTACGGAGATAATTCACTGAAATTTGCACGAAAATCCGCAAAACCGTTTTCATGTAAAAAATTAAATTGCTCCATTAAATTTGGCAATAGATGATGTGGCTTAGTTTCATTCTGTTTAACGCAGTCCAATCAAAGGTTAAAGTTAGAGTACCTGTTTAGGTAATGTATTTGAAAATGCTTCAGAAAAACCGAGTTTAGAGATCGAAATCCAGAGACGGATCCAGTAATCTGGCAACAACGGATTCTCTATATTTAAACCTATGTTAAATTATCGATTCTTGTCGGAGCACCTGGCCCCTCCATACAGCGATACATTTCCATCGGTTCAAATGAAGAAAAAAAATAGTGTTGCCAATTTGCTGGATCCGTGCCAATTTCGATATTTTGAATTTTTGCATGTTTTTTGTTTTTTGTTTACTGCTCTCTGTTTGGTTCACCAATAAGTCGGTTGCGCTGGTCACAGAATCGTAATTTGATGCTTGATTCTCGTAGATAAGCTGAAAATAATAAGAACTGTCTAAACATCATCTCTCCAAGTTCAATATCAACCGCGATGTCGCGCTTAGAATAATGCGTTTGATGACGTCATCCACCGCGTTAGAGACGCCCTTGGTTTCTTCCATCTTGCTTAGTTTTTCAGGGAGACACAAATTATCACTGTTTACTCATAAAACTCGCATGAAATCAAGGTGAAAGAAACCAAGGGTGTCACTACCGTGGTAGATGACGTCAAAAACCCTACTTCTTAAATCGCGATATCTCGTTTAATATTGAAATAGAAAGTTGCTGTTGGGACTGATCGAATAATTTTTAGGTAATCCACAAAAATCAAGCATCGAAACACGATTTTGTGGCCAGCGTAACTGTACCATTGAGCTAATATGAATTTAAGAGCACACTAATACTGCTCAAATCGTTCCTCATACTTTAATTCATTTTCACTCAGCTCTTGTTAGCATCAGTGTATCCAACCTCTATGTACGAAATTCGCATGTATGAAACTCATTACGTTCCTAAGGTTTAATACAATAGATTTAGGAGGATTTGCTGCCCTTTTAAGGGCCCTAAAAGTCACACTGGGAAAAAAACACACATTGAATCTAGAGTCCAGACATTTAGAAATGTCGACAAGAAAAAGTACTCTTGATTCAATCAGAGTCTAGCTTAAGTCAAGAACCAAGCCTCTTAATTTGAGCGGATTTTGTTTTGATTCAAGCAAAAATCCGATTGAATCAAGAGTATTTGTTCTCGTCAATGTTTTCAAGCGTCTGGACTCTAGATCCAATGTGTTTTTTTTTTTTTTGTTTTTTTTCCAGTGCACCTTAAAATTCTCTTTTCTTTACTTAAGCTGCATCCTCGAAGAGGCATTGGCGGATTCAGCAAATTGACAACATTGTCTTTTTTCAGTTTAAACTTATGAACATCTATCGATTCTTGAAGGGGCCAGGTGCTCCGACGAAAATCGATATTTAGCACAGGTTCTAATAAGGACAATCCAGTGCTGCCAAATTGCCGGATCCGCCCGGCAAAGAGGGAAATAAAGCTGTATGGAGTCGGGAAAAAATTGAGATTCGGATTCTATGACAGGAAAGGAGCGACTTCTAAAATGTGACAAGCGGAGGTCAAAACACACCCCCTACTCCCCTCCGGGTACCCGTCAACGCTCCCCCCTCCCCCTCCACCGGAATCTCGAGGGCCAAACCTGAGGGTGCATCCAAATGCGACGGTGATGGCTGTCAGCGGTAATAAATAGCTCGTCAAGTGAACGAGTTCTGAATAAGTAGCGCGAGTCCCTCCACAAGTGTGTTGACGCGTGGAGGGAAATTTGATTATGTTCGCGCAACGCCGCACAGTGGATCGAGTCAATTAGAGGGATCAGACATCACTGAAAAAAAATATAGTAGATTTTACCATACTCTGACACAACGATCTGAGTGTGGTAATTAACACCACTTTGTATGGTAACATTTACCATATTATGGTAAGAATCAACTGAATTCTGGTGAACACTACTATAATTCTGATCATTTTCACTGAATAGTATCACTGTGTGAAAAATCAAGTAGAATTATAATTCTATAGTAGCCAATATAGTAGCCGTTACCATACTTTTTATGCAGTGATGCAATTTTTGACTAAAGCCGCAAATTTTGATGTTTATTTCTTCACAGTTTAAATTTCAAGGCGTGCTTGAAACCCATTGCAGCCATCCGCGCTGTGCTGGGCCAAATTTGAAGATGATGATCTGATCGGTAATTGTTTGGCGACCTCGGCAATTCTCCGGTAGATATCGTTCTCATCAATGTTTATATGAGTAGTATGATCAACCTACGTCTTGTTGTGTACGGTAATTTCTTGCTTTGTTACGGTATTTTCATATTATTGCACATTTGAACATAAAATAATCTCAGAATTGTCTGATGTTCGCTAATTTTGTTGTCTTCGTGACTTTGACAGCGATAAATAACAATAAAAAAAATCATTTTTTTTCTCAATTTTCATTATTTTCCTCAAATTTCGTATTGTGAATGCTTATTATATCGATTTTTAACCTCAAAAAAGGAGTTTTAGTAATATTTCAAAGTGCTCAAAGTTACTGATTTTCGCCAAATTAAATAGTAATTCCTGGCCCGGCAGGGTCAAATTAAATCATAAGTCAATGGCAGGGTGGCATGAAATGTAAGAAAGAAATGAAATATTGGAAATTTCAGTGAAATATTTCGTGAAATTTCATGATGCTGTGAAATATTTCATATTTTTCAGGGGCTAGAGTATGGAACCCGCACTCAAACACATAAAAATAGAAGAGTCACAATTTTTACATTTTGCGAACATGAAAAGGAACCGGTATCTTTCAATATCTTGCATAAATTTCTGAAATTTCATGAAATACTTCAATTGAAATTTCAAGATATTATTTTTCATGAAATTTTGCCACCCTGGTCAATAGATTTTAAGGAAGCAAATTTCACGAGGAAACCAATGGAACCAGTTTTAGAACCTTGAAGTTTTGTATGGACGGAGTTATAGGCGTTGAAAGTTTCCGAATTTTGTCCCACCTCTCCTATTGACTCGATCCACTGTGCGCCGCCCCGCGCGCCCCGTCTATGATGGATATTTAACTATGATTTTCGACTCGAAAATTCGTCCTCGAATTCGAGGCATGATTTATCGTCGCCCTCTGACAAAAGGGCCTATCCCCATTTCCACGTGAGCCTTATTTTACATGTAAATTCATGCTTTCTGGGGTTCATGCGGAAGTCGGGATGCGCTCTTACGCGGAAAGAGCTCCGTTATGGCCGCTTTCCGCGCCACTGCTCTGCCGCACACGGACTCACTTATTTCCGCAGAAACTTTAAGCCGGTTTCCTTAGAAAGTTTTTTGTGTAATGAACCACTAAATAGGGTGCACTGTAAAAAAAAACACATTGGATCTAGAGTCCAGACTCTTGAAAACATTGACAAGAAAAAATACTTTTGATTCAATCAGATTTTTACTTAAATCAAAAGGAAATCCGCTCAAATTAAGAGGTTTGGTTCTTGATTCAAGCAAACATCCGATTGAATCGAGAGTATTTTTTCTTAAATCAAATCAGATTTTTCATCAGATTTTTCATCAGATTTTTGCTTAAATCAAAAGGCAATCCGCTCAAATTAAGAGGTTTGGTTCTTGATTTAAGCAAAAATCCGATTGAATCAAGAGTATTTGTTCTTGTCGATGTTTTTAAGATTCTGGGCTCTAGATCTAATGCGTTTTTTTTCCCAGTGTAGCTAATCAACTTCTTCAAAACTTGCTTCAGTATGAAAATGCCACCGAAGACGCGTTAAACATATGAAAATCTACCAAAATTAACTCGCTAACGAAAAAATTAACGTGTGTCGTTTTTATTAGAATTGGTAAAATCGTAACGTCCCTCTCACGGAAAACCACAATCAACGCAAGTCAAATTGGCTGCCGGTCAACTATCAATTGTCAATTTTATATATTAAGTACATTTTAAGCAAATAATCAGTGTTTGAGAGAACTTAATTTTCCCCTTAAAATTTCAAGGGAAAATATTCATAATTTTCGTCAAAAATAGACATTTTATCTCGGTAAATTTGGCAACTCTCGAATTATCATACGGCGTTCTTCTTTAGCACGGCAGCAATGGCGGTGGTCCAGTGCGCTAGGCACTCACACAGGTTGCAATCTCTGAGTAAATGGAGGGAAACAAGAGTGCATAAGTTCGTCAGGGCACTTTCTTCGTGATCTCATCTCTTAGAGTAGCTCACGGTTATGCTCGATTTAACACAAAACTGTATTAAGCAATCAAATCCTTTAGGTTGACCCGACGCAAAAAAGTAATACGAAGTAACACAGAGAAACATCAAACACGGAAATTTTCAGCGATTCCGGAACTTTTGAAATTTTCCTAATTTTCCTAAATTTTACCGGAATTTTTTAAATCGCCGCGATGTTCCGGATCTGTCGCATTTTCCGGAACTTCCTTGGAACTTTTGAAAAAATCTAAAGAGAATTCCTGAACTTTTGACGGCCATGGAGTGGGAGAAATCGAAACAAAAAATTTCTGAATCCCAGAACTTTTGACGGACACGGAATGAGAGCACCGGAAATTTTTACCCGTGTTGAGACCCTCGGAGGAAAAGGACAAACTTCCAGGGCTGAAAAGCTCCGTACTCTTTGAGGATGCCTGTCATGCTGAACATGTTGGAGCGCCTTCAATTTCGTATGATACTGTGCAACATCTCTGTGGTGAAATAGTTACTTGAGGCGCCGTGCCACGCTGCGGCGCGGTGAGCAACTGGCCGGCGCATTGGCGCCTACAAACCTAAGGGGATACGTCAAGCATTGCGCAATGCGTGAAGTATCCCCTTAGACTTGTAGGAGCCAGTGCGGGTTACGCGCTGGCAGCACGCCGCTTCTGTTTAGTTCTAATATTTAAACTCGCGGAGTCAGCGATTTTCAATTCACGATTTTGAAAAGTTGGCACACACTGCATGGACTACTCAGGTTCGAGCCGAGAAAAATAGGTCTAAACGTTTATTCCTCCAGGAAACGTAATGTTAATGGCAAAGTTCAATGATGATTTTTATGAGTTACGAATATTTTATTGACTTTAAATTTTCAACAGGAGAAAATTTACGACTAGTGGATTCAAAACCATTCTCGACTTATTTCGCCCAAAAATGTGACTTATTGCATTGGTCTCAAACCCGGTCTACATAATATGTTTATCAAGAACTTTACACTTGATTCAAATTTTTGGATACTTTTTAGGAAATTGGCTCCTTTAAAATTCCGGAACTTTTGATGATCATGGAGTGGGAGAAATCGCAACAAAAATTTTCCAAATCCCAGAACTTTTGACGGACATGGAATGGGAGAACTGGAAATTTTTACCCGTATGGAGACCCTCGGAGGAAAAGGACAAACTTCCAGGGCTGAAAAGAGCATGTCGTTCAGTATCTTGGTGAGGATGTGCAGAAAAGCTCGCTCTGAGTAAGCATGGAACCCGATATCTTGTACGTGATGCTACATTTACATTCCCCGCGTGCGGGACGGAAGCGAAAATCCCCTGAAAACGTTTAAAACGATCCCTTAAACTGTTCTGACGAGTGGAGAAATCGCGCGAGCGAGTGAACTGTTTACTTGCGTTTATTATTCCCCATCATGCTTTTTTCGCCTCGGTGATTTATGCGTTTTGCATTCAACGTTCCGCTGATAACTCCGGCCGATTGCCCCCGCGCACGCAACGCTGTTTCCCGCCGCCTGCCACCGCACGACACTCCAACCTTTAATTGGTTCGTTCCAAGTTGTTCAATTCCTCCCCCCGCCCCCTTCACATCCGAAGTACACCGATGTTTGGTTTTATGGTATCAACGAAGAGTGTAAAATAGCAGGGAATGGATTTCAATATGCACGGTATGCAGACAGAAGGTCTACAGCAAAAATGTCCACAAGCAGAAAGTCTACATTTACAATATCTAGAACTAAAAAATTCACTACGAAAATGTCTACAAATAATAATACCTTCTAAAAGAAAGTCCATACTCAGAGAGTTCACTTCTGAATGGAATAGGTGGAGTGAACTCACGTCAGTTACTTCTTTAGTTGTATCTATGGAGAAGAATCATCGTGTATTCATTTTTCTTTGATAGACGCGTTATATGTAGACATTTAACTTCTTAGGCATTCTAAAAGTAGACTTCTTAACTGTAGACATTTTGACTGTAGACCTTTTTTTCGTAGACCTACTGTCCGTGATTCATATGCACACGGATAAAAAAACTTCGTGCACGGGACCTGAAGTTGAAGTCATATGGATGAAGTTTTCGAATCACGCATCCGAAAACTTGAGGTCCAGCTGCCAAAGTTCGGGTCAAACATCTGAAGTACTTCGGTATATACCAAAGGGTTCGGGTCACACGTCTGAAGTGTCCCAGTGCATACCTAAGTACTTCAGATGTCTAACCCAAACTACGGCAGTTGGATCTCAAGTTTTCGGATGTGTGATCCGAAAACTTCAGAGATCGAGCCATATGACCTCAGCTTCGGGTACAATGCACGAAGTTTTTTATCTCCGTGCAAGAATGAGGGGAATTCATGTGACAGCCAAATGGGTCGGTTTTTTCTTTAGGTTGTGTGTCAACACCCTACGAGACGTCTAAAAACAAAGTTTCGCGATCGAATATCCTTCACCGTTGAATGGTGTTCGACGATTGTGCATTCTTTTCTGCGTTTGTTTGCAATCTTTGAATGCTGCTCTGATTATTTTGGAGGAAATCTGTCACTTTTTAAAAAGGCAATATAATGCTCTTATACATTTCTAGTTAATGTATGATTTCAATATGTATGCAAGAATGAGGGGAATTCATGCGGCAGCAGAATGGGTGGGTTTTTTCTTCAGGTTGTGTGTCAACACCCTACGAGACTTCTAAAAACAAATTTTCGCGATCGAATATCATCCATCGTTGAATGGTATTCGACGATTGTACATTCTTTTCTGCGTTCGTTTGCAGTCTTTGAATGCTTCTCTAATTATTTCGGAGGAAATCCGTCACTTTTTAAAAATGCAATATAATGCTCAGTTACATTCGAATCAGTGAGGACGAAAACACACCAACTCGAAAAATTAAAATAATCAAGACCCATACAAAACTGTACAGCAAGTGTAGAAGTTAGTCTATGAAAAATATTTTTGGTGTCGAAAGACAAGTACTTAAGGACACTTTAAAGGTCCAAATTTGAACAGATGCCCTAGCTTCAATACCTTTTATTGAAATTGATCGTCTTTAATGAAAATTTAGCATTTCCGAGTTACCGAGTTAGTTTGTTTTAGTTCTCACTGATACATTTCTAGTTAATGTGGGAATACAAATATAACTCCTTGTCTATTCTGTCGTGCTAAGGAAGAGCGCCGTATGAACATTCGCGAGTTGCAAAATTTCCTCCGGTAAAATGTTTATTTTTAAGGAACGCTATGAATTCTTTTCCTTTAAATTTTCAGAAACTTTCGGTAAAATAGTGAACAAACTTATCTGAAAAATTGGGAGGAAAATATCCTCAAGTTTACAAGGAGATTCGTGTTTTATCAAAGGAAATTCGGTTACGCCTGAAGGTTCGTACGGCGTTTTTCCTTAGCAAGGCAGTATTGCTCTCTTTATCAATTTAAATATTCCCCCGCAGGCGGATGCTTACTTTTAAACAAAACAGTTTCAAAACAGCTAAGTTTGGCAAGCGCGGGCGTGTCGCGGAAAATGTAAACAGGTTGCAGTGATGGAAGTTGCGGTGGCGAAGGGGGTTGGGTGTTTGGGACGATTAAAAGAGAGATTAGTTCTGTGAGGAGGACGATTCTGGGCTCCAATTCGGAGGGAAATTAGTCCTGCCCTCCCTTGCCTGCTACTGGCCTCATAGCACTCAAGCATCCGTTGATGCAGATACCTTTTCGGGTGATTTTTATGCCCCCCCCCCTCCCTGCAGCCCCATCTTGGTCTTACAGGAGGTCACGAATTTCAGTGGTAGGGGAACGACCCGTTTTATGACGATCCGACGCTGCCACGTGGTCGAGGAACAGCGTTACTAAAACAGACTGAAAGTTTGAAGCAGGAGAGATCGACACGAAAGCACGGTTTCTGGAATTATAAACCGTGCGCATTCCCTGAATTTCCCATGAATTCTAGGAGGTCATTCAGAAAAAAACTGAAAGTACACAATCCTGGACGTTTAAAAAACGGTAACAACCTTCAGTGTTAATTTAATTCTACCTGCTATTAACTGCACCTTCCAAGACGTAAATTTTACATCCCTTGATGTCAATGTAACGCCAGTTGCAGTTAAACCTGCAAAGAGAGCTTTTGAATGTTTTCCAATACCCTGGTTGTCACATCGGAACTCTTTGTTTCCTTTTTCATCGGGATGATGTTCATAGTACGGAATAGTATACGGTCTTTCAAGATGAATTAGGTTGATTCAGTTCACGTTAAAATCGAGTTTGTTTGAGGTGGAACCATTGAAATTGACAACCGATGAAGCTATTTAGGAACTGTTAAACAACTGTTGTACTTGTACAAACTTGGATGTTCATCCATGTTAATAAAATACAGCATGTGTCAACGTAAGATCATCACTGACTCGAACTATGCATCTGTTAGACTCAGACCGCTGATGAGCTTTTGAGAGATCAGTTTGAAAATAGTGATAATCTTTTTGATCAATTTGAAAATAGTGATAATCTTTTTGATCAGAGTAATTAATTTACAAATCAGCATTCAATGAGGGGTAAAATTCAACAGTACGTGTTCTTCCCTGCTTATTTCTTTTCCAATGGGTATTATCAAATTTCCTATAACTTTGGTAAATATTAACCGACTCCCATTTAAGTTTTCAAAGGGAGTGTGTGCTTTCCTCAGACCATAACGCGGAATGCAAAAGAATCGATTATTGTCAGCCAAAGTTTTGTTTTTTGGAGGTTCCTCCCTTGGACAACCATATGACTTTGTTAAAATGAATGAATAGAATGCATTCAACAGAAAATAACGAACTGGGCGTTGATTAATTACGAACTGCACATTCATAAGTTACGATCTGGATATTCATTAGTTAAGAACTGGACGTTTCTAAGTTATGAAATAGAAGTTTATAAGATACGAACTGGAAGGTTATAAAATTTCGGATAGAGCGTTACGTAATGTTTTTAGAGAGATGAAAAGCTGTACCGCGGAAGCTTTACGGGAGAGTAAAAACATTCGACTTTCAGCGTTACGTATTTTTTGAATGGCCTCCAAACAATTCGGCCCACCTGTTAGCAACGAATGAGAAAATCCGTAATATTATCGCGCTTTATTCATGATTCTTTTTACCAAAATCTAACAAATCGATCATCTGGTTTCGGGTAGAGTCCCTTTATACTGAGAGTCGAGACAACACCCCCTCATGGAGTCACAAACGGGAATAAAGATTACAGAAATTGAACGTTTTTTGTAATCTTTTGATCGGCCCATTCTCAAATTCCTTCCTCCGTTTCTTCTCTCATTCCGTTTTTTCCTTACCGAACCCGTAATCCCCTGGTCCATTCAAGATTCTGCAATCGGTGAAAATGTAATCTTTATTCCCGTTTATGACACTGTGAAGGCCTTACATACGGGAACCAATCAGAAATGGATTAACATCGTCTTGAATCTCAGTATAAAAGGACTCTAGTTTCGAGAAGGTTCGGTATTCTTCAGCCGAACGCAATCCAATCGAACTAAGTTTCACTAAGTTCCGATTTTCAAAAGCGCGGATCCTCAAGGCCAGTCTATTTTTAAAGAAAGGCGAAGAGGTCCTGTGAATGCTCCGCGAGATTCCGAAGGTGACGAGAGTAATGTAACACGGAGCATTCTTGTCACACCGCGTATTTTACGGATCGTCGATGGGACGACGGGAATAATCCGATGAATCCGCAGAAACGGCAACGGGTTGCCAGGAAGCTTCCACTTGATTAAAATAAAGCTCTTCGGGCCGCCGGAGTTCTCGTTTTATCGGTCGGACGCCGAGCGGGTGCCGGTGCCGCTGGGGGCCGAAAATACACAGATTTTTATGGAGTCGTATCACGTTTAAAAAGGCTCCTCCTAAAATGCCGCGTCCCGAGACGCCGAGCCGTGGATTACGAGTAGAATTTTTTAAGCAGTTTCGCCGCTTCTATAGTGGAGAATAACCGATGCTAAAATTGAAAATTACATTGAGGAAACGCACAATAAATACGGAGGAAATTTCGGTGAAATTGAAATTAATCGAACGTATTTCTATCGAACGGAACTATGCGCATTATGACGTGTGAACTTCAATGTAGAAAAAAGTGATTTGATTTGAACAAAAATATGCTCAAATTTACCGCCGAGAAGATTTTCGTGTAAATCAAAAAAGAAAATAATGCCTATTTAAAGAAGAAAAGATGCTCACGTAAGAAGAAAAGTCACTTACATCAAGCAGAAACCCGCTTTCATTCAGCTATTCTATTCTTGTTTCAAAATAAAATCCTCTTGACGGCATACTCAAGAATGTTTCTGCCTAAATTGAGTCACTGTTTCCTCTGATGAAATTTAAAAATTATGCTAAACGTTATTAAATATGGATGCTAGGACTCGGTGAGTTTTCGGACTTCCGCTCTCTTTTTGTGCCGTAGTATCTTGATTTATTTTGCAAGGAAAGCTCTGTACTCTTAAAGGATGCGTGTCATTCTTAATATGTTGCAGCGCCTTCAGTTTTGTACGATACTGTGCAACACCTCTGTGGTGAAATACTTGCTTGAGGCGCCGTGGCACGCTGCGGCGCGGCGAGCAACTGGCCAGCGCATTGGCGCCTACAAACCTAAGGGGATACTTCAAGCATTGCGCAATGCGTGAAGTATCCCCTTAGGTTTGTAGGGGCCAGTGCGCATTACGCGCTGGCAGCACGCTGCGCCGCTCCTGTTTAGTTCTAATATTTAAATAAACTCGTGTGATTAAGCGTTTTTCAACCCATGATTTTGAAATGTTTGCACAAACTGCATGGATTTCTCAGGTTCGAGCCGAGAAAAATAGGTCTAAACGTTTATTCCTCCAGGAAACTTAATGTTAATAGCAAAATTCAATGATTATTTTTATGAGTTACGAATATTTTATTGACTTTAAATTTTCAAGAGGAGAAAATTTACGACCAGTGGATTCGAAACCATTCTCGACTTATTTCCCCCCAAAAATGTGACTTATTGCAGCCATATCAAACCCCGTCAACATGAGATGTTTATCAAGAGCTTTTCACTTGATTCAAAATTATGCTAATAGTCATTAAATGTGGATGCTAGAATTTAGTGAGTTTTTGGACTCCCGCTCTCTTTTTGTGCCATAACATCTTGATTTATTTTGCGAGGAAAGCTCCGTACTCTCAGAGGATGCCTGCAATTCTTAATTTGTTGGATCGCCTTCAATTTCGTATGATACTGTGCAACACCTCCGTGGTGAAATAGTTGCTTGAGGCGCCGTGGCAAGCAGCGGCGTGGCCGGCGCATCGGCCCCTGCAAACCTAAGTGGATACTTCAAGCATCGCGCAATGCGTGAAGTATCCCCTTAGGTTTGTATGGGCCACTGCGCGTTACGCGCTGGCAGCATGCCACTCCTCTTTGGTTCTAATATTTAAACTCACGGAGTCAGTGTTTTTCAACTCATGATTTTGAAATGTTTGCACACTCACAGGCCCACAGGAATCGAAATCGTTTATAGCTCCCTCGTGTGTCCCTGAAACGACGTCCATTAACGAACTGACCACGGGTGGCGTCTGGAGTCTTTGAACCCGCTTTGGAGGTCACGGTAGGGGCAGTCACTCTCGAATTATACGAAATCGATGAGCAGAAGGGCGAGCTCACCTAAAAACAGGTTACCGCACCCAAACGGCCGAACGTGCCAGGCACAACTATGGTGCGGATTAATTAAAGCTTAATCGCTCGGAAAAAGGGGCATTTTTCGGGCGGCCTCCCCACCCGGAAAGCGATAATGACGCAACGTATCAATTAACTCGTTTAGACAAAGTGTATTTAAACGGCTCCGTGCCGGACGGTGCCGAGGCGTGAATGGAGCTCTAGCATGTGTTAGGATTCCTAACTTAGGAATTTGCGCTTTAAGCACTGATTCCTGTGTGAAATTTAGCGAGAAACACTATGCTGCCGTGCAAATAGCCTGGTTACATGCTCAAATTTCCGTCAAATTCCGATCAAAATTATGACTAAGATGGAGGTCGAGAGTTATCTAGATTGATGAGTAAAATTAATTAAAACAACGTGTTGATTGAAATAAGCATGGAATAAGCACGGTTGTGTGGAAATCAGATGAAGGTTGAGCCCCACAGCTCCATCGTCTACCATCAAATTTTTGCAGGCCGCAGACATTTGATGGTAGGTGGTGCGTACCAGTCACCATTTGATCGGAAATTGATGGAAATTTGAGCGTATAACTAGCATAAAGGAAAAACGCCGTAACGGAAATTCTTGAAAACTGCCATGATACTTCTACTCTGTGCGAAGCTAATTGGCAAAAACTTCACGGCATGGTGTCAATTTGTTCTTCTTTAAAAAAGAACATAGAGGCGGAGATTTTCAGACACCGAAAACGAGATATGCGATTGCGGACTTACGCCGTTGATATGCTGCCAACAGGACGTTAACCCTAGTCAAAAAAGTAGGAAAAGCAGGGTTGCCACAAAATTTAGAGAATAAAATTCCCTGACATTTCCCTGACACATTTTGGTAAAATCCAATGACAATTGAAGACATGCCAGATGGTAAAAAGACATAATTAGAAATAGTTTTCGGGCAAAATTTGTCGTTCGAAATGTCAAACCCGTTCTAATAAGCAAAAATGTGACTTGATAATTTTCCCCTAACATTTCCCCCGTTTCTCGGACTGTGGCAACCCTGCACTAGAAAAAAAACACATTTGATCTAGAATTCAGACTCTTGAAAACATTGACAAGTATAAGGACTCTTGATTCAATCAGATTTAAGCTTAAATCAAAAGGAACTCCGCTCAAATTAAGAGGCTTGGTTCTTGATTTAAGCTTAAATCTGATTGAATCAATAATCCATTTTCTTGTCGATGTTTGTAAGAGTCTGGACTCTAGATCCAATGTGTTTTTTTTCCAGTGTGAAAAAGACGAAGAAAGGAAGAGAATGAAGAAGGAGAGGAAGAAGGGTGGTTTACCTGAATATAGAGGACGATCTTGCAGAGCGCGGTGCCCATGAACCAGGTTTCGGTGACGTCCCAGACGACGGTCGGCGGGAGGCAGAAGAGGATGACCATGAAGTCGGCCACGGCGAGGTTGACGATGAAGTAATTGGTGATCGTCCGCATGGCCCGGTTCCGGTAGACGGCGACGCAGACGAGGGCGTTCCCGACGAGACCCACGACGAAGACGCACATGTGCATGAAGATGAGCACCCATTCGAAGGGGGACGGCGCGATGTAGTCCTTGATCCGGTCCACGTACTCGTCGTCCGGCAGGCAGTACTCGTTGTTGCACGTCAGGTTCGAGGAGTTCGTCGGGTCGAACAGGTCAAGCGGGATCGCGTCCAGGTCTTCTAGAGGCGTCATCGTCGACGGTGGGTTTGTTGCCGGAAGAAGTGCTGACCTTGAGACGCGGAGCAGAGACGGCCCGGAAGAGGCGCTGGCCTTGAATGTGAAGCAGAGAAGATCCCGGGAGAAGTTCTGGCCTTGAAACGCGGAGTAGAGACGGCCCCGAGAGAAGTGCCGGCCTTGAAACGCGGAGTAAGGACGGCACGGAAGAAGTGCTGGCCTTGAAACGCGGAGTAAAGACGACCTGGAGGAGGTGCTGGCCTTGAAAAGCGGCACTGAGAGATACACTGAGTAAGTCGCGACTTAGAGATAGAAAGTCGTGTCTTTGAAAGGTGTCATCGGGACAATCGCGACTCTGAAAAATGGTAAGGAGAGTCGCTCAGAGATGTGTAACTATGATACAAGTTGCTGGGGACCTTACGATGCGTCTCAAAGAGTCGTATCTTTAAGATCTTTTGCCTAAAAAGTCGTGACCATGGCACGCTACGCAGAGAGATACTTCTTTGAGAAAGTTGTGACCTGGAGAGACTTCACCGAGACAACCGCGACTTTGAAAAGTGGTGAGGAGAGTCACTGAGAAATATGACTTTAAGATACGTTGCTGGAAAATGCGGTAATTTGCACCTCGTCTCAGAGAATAGTATGTTTAGGCTGCTTGGTAGGCGCGATCTTAAAATGCAGTACCGATTAGGTTGATTGACTTGAGATGTGGTTATAATTACATTAGGATGATGTTGAAAGGTGGTTTCGAGAGATCCTGATTTTCAATTGGGTTTAGAAAGGTGATATCAGGTTGTTAAAGAATTTACCACGGTGTATTTCAGTCTTGATACGACATTCCACTTGATTTAAATATAGAAGAGAGGCAGACTTTTTATCTCACGATCAGTATGAATACAAAATTGCTTCACTCGTTGAGCTCAAACGGTCCAGCACATCTAAATTCATTGAATTTTGAAGCTTTGATCTTAAAAATGTTTCATATTTGACTGAAGTTGAAACTTTCATGCTGAGCATCACTGTGCAGCTTAAATAATAACCAGGACGAATCTAAATCCAGACCAGAGATGAGGCCTTCAATCCAATTGCAAACATCACCATGTAGTGCCATTCAAAGCTTTAAAAGGATTCGAACCCTGAAAGAGGTCATTTATTGATGACCGTATGAGTCCGTTTATTTGCATTTATGGGTTGCGTTATTTGCATTTTTATCCGTTTCGTATCGGAGATGATTTCCCGCGATGGAATGAGAGGACTGTTGAAGAGCATGTTAAACATCACTGGGAGCTGCAGTGATATTTGGCCACACCTGCAACAGAGAGAAAGGAAGAGGGAAATTAGGCTCGCTGAGTGCAATGATAGATCTTGACCGTATTCGGTAATAGCACACTTGAAGTTACAATCTGAATAAACATACATATCGACGGTGAAACTACCAAACCACGTATCTCGGTTTGCGACGTCGCAGACTTCCTGTCATACTTTATTTTTTAAATAGAAAACTACTCAACGTCAGTTCGTGAAAACTTCCGTGATTTTTCCTCTTTGTGCGGAGAAAAATCTGTGAAAATTGTAATGAATGATATTGATTTGATCTCCTTCAAAAAAATAAAATGTGAGTGGAGATTTTTAAACACCGCAAACGAGATACGTGGTCTGGTAGTTTCACCGTCGATATAACGTGAGTTGAAGCAGTTTACTTCTTGTAAACTAGCTGTTGATGATATTTGTTTAAACTTCGGTACTTACATTTTTAATTAAGGCTCTGAATATCTTCAATATTGATTTTCTTTTATTTAAAAAAAAAAATAAAAAAAAAAAAAAAAATAACCAAGCAGTTAAAAATTATTTTAAAGTTTGGTTTTGTTGAGATTCCCTATTTTTTTTTGGTACAAAATTTTACAGAATAAAATATTATAAAGCGCGGTGTAATGAGCAAAATGAAACTCGGAATTTCATATAATAAAAGGAAAGAACCATGAAGCATTGTTGATTGACTCGCACAGAGATCAATTCAGGGGCTTGGAGGACAAGACGCGTAAGTGCAGTTTTTGAAGAAATTAGGATAATAATGAGTTCAAGTAAAAGTAATCTCAACGCATATTCTGTAAAAAACTCGCTCCCAAATTCCAATTTTTAAGCATCAAAAAGTCAAATCGAACTTTCTTTCCGCCATAAGGATCCGTGTAATTTCAAAAACTTGGAACACGAATTTCTCGAAATAGCAAAAACTGCACTTACGCGTCTCGTCCTCCTAGCCCCTTAATTGTACGTATTTCTGCCAAACGGAACTATGCGCATTAAGACATGAGCCCCGAGATCCATAAGAACATGTGCATAACAGAGCTCACACATAGTTGCACATAGTTCCGTTTGAAAGAAATACGTCCAATTGTAATGGAGTTATGTGCATGTACTAGTGCTCTCACGGGCAAAAAGTAAAGTGAGATAACTACACTCCAGATTAGAGGGCTTAATTCCACTTAATTTTCTGCAAAAATTCTAAAAACCGACCGTTCAAGAGCAGTTCAAAAGTTACGGAGCGATAAATCCCAAGTTTAAGAGAACAGCAGATAAAGTTCGTTGACGCTGCTTTCAGCTTCAAAAAATATTCATTATGAACTACGCTCAACACAATTTAAAGCATAATTTATTGTTCGAAGTACGGCTGAAAATTTTGATCGCTTAGGCTAAACTCAGCTTAATCGGGATCATTGTGACAATAGTGTTCACCACCACCGCTCTGGCGCGGCGGGCAGCCGACCAGCGCCTACAAACCTAAGTGGATACTTCTAGCATTGCGCAATGCGTCAAGTATCCACTTAGGTTTGTAGGCGCCAGTGCGCGTTCCGCGCTGGCATGACAGTACGCCGCACAGTGGAATGAGAAGTGAGAGAAGTCGGACATAAAATTTTTATCACTTCTGTTGTTGACTTTATCGGCCATACTTTATCAATTTTTGAAATTTTTTTAAAACTTTTTCTTATCAGTCACGTCACGAATGCGAACGCGGACGCGGATACCGAGCCACTCGCGATCGCGAAAACGCATCGTCATTTTAGTTTTTATACATTTTTTTAAATCACCTGCGATGAGCGTTAGCTCGAAACAGCTGTAGTGTAGAATCAACAACAATTTTTAGAAAAATCGGTAAGAAAAAGTTTTACAAAAATTTCAAAAATTTGATACAATTTTTGGCTGAAATTCCTAATTTTTAAGTTTATTTCGTCACAAATTCAATTTCAAGGGGTGTCTCTAAAAGGAATAAATTTCACGGAAAAACCAATGTCACTCTTGGGCTTTTTTTTTTACATTTCCGAAAGTACGAGCTTTCAAAGTTTCCAGATGTTGTCTGACATCTCCTAAATCGCTCCAGTGTGTGGCAGCGGGCAAGACCGTGCGTTTATATCCACCGCGGAGCGGATATTTTTCATCCATCCATGATAAGTCCTCGATCCGGTCGAAATCATAGACGAGTGGATCCGATGCGATGAAAAGTTGACTCGACTACGAATTAAAAGTTCTAAAAAAAAATTAAAAGTTCCGGTATAAGCTCCTAGTTAGTTAGAAGGACTTCCGCGGAACCAAGCGCGGGGGCGTACACTCTCAAACATTCCCTCCGTCGAGACATCGATTATCGATATTTCTCCATTTGAAGCTATAGTAAAGAATCGATAATTAAGGCGTTCGTTGGAAACACCCTGTTTATTGATCCTTTTCTGTAGGTTTGAGTAACAGATCAATCGATATATCGCAAAGCAAGCCACGCCACTGAAAATCACGTAGCAGCGGAAAACAACTCTACAACTCCTTTGAGTGAAGCTAATCCATGAATAAATTGATCACGAACGAGTGAATAATTTAGGGGACAAGGTGCTTAGACCCCCCCTCCCCCCCGGCGGTCAGATCAGGTGGTGGAGGTGGAAGGGATCCTCGGAACTGCTAGGCTGTGACCCCAGGGTGGCGGAGGGCTGGAGGGAAGGGACGGAATCAAGTGCCCTATTACGTGCAACAGCCAGGGTACTTTCACTTGAGAGTCTTGATGCCCTGCACCCCGCTTTCTATCGGAGAAGGGATGAAATATGAATGAAGTGCCTCCTTCGATCCGACGTTGGCAGACGGTCAAAATAATTTTCAGGGCATCTTACCTTCGTATATTGGAAGATGTTTTTCATCCTATTGAAGACAGCTTTCTCAAAATTCCACCAGAGTAAAAATGATTTGCTAGGGTAGCATTTTGGCTGTCAAAAATTGGTCTAGAGATCCCTGGATGCTGGCTTGACAACCCTTGCAGAGATGTTTACGCACCGGAAAAAAATTGCTGCAAAAAGTTGAAAAAAAGTAACATCCGAGATGTTATTTCAGCAACTATTTTTTTCGGCGCACCATGCAATGGAGTCTTAACTGGGAGGTAGGTCAGGGTAATCGAGGCAGTATTTGGACGGGCTAATTTTTGATATTTGTAATGCTAAATCAGCAAATTGTCTTATCTGGGTCTGTTTTTGAATAAGCTACGGAAGGTTTCGGGAGCTTCAAATTTTGTGAAAAAAGGTCTCATCTCTCATGTAATAGGAATTGTTTTATACAGAAAACATCCATACATGGCAACATGCTAAAAAGCAATCTAAATAATGGAAAAAAATATATACTTATCATTGGAAAAAGCTATCTCCTAACCTAAAATTCAAAATGTGAAAAAAATGCACGACTGCTCTGAATACTAACACCTCTTACCGATCTCGTTATATGTATGAATAAATATTCATGCTCCGCGATATGAGGTAT
Organism: Bemisia tabaci; assembly: GCF_918797505.1. Lineage (NCBI taxonomy): Eukaryota > Metazoa > Arthropoda > Insecta > Hemiptera > Aleyrodidae > Bemisia > Bemisia tabaci. The sequence goes on from NC_092801.1 coordinate 36,181,277, forward strand.
ACGGGTGATGCGGTTGCATGAGGACTGATAGATACCATACATGTTTCTTCAACATCCTGAATGTCAGAAGGGTACCTTTCTTTCGATGTAATAGTTTTCCTCTTTATTTAAATGTAAATCAGAAACTCATAGCGTGTTGAAATTACAAAAAATAAATAATTGCGGTCGAAATGTAACGAGCAAAATTTAATAGCTATCATGGTTAATACATTCAAATTCAATATCAGCTGTTGTTCACTTAATTCACTCAACACTCAGTTCTACTTCTGTAGTGAAATTTGCGATATCATGGCGAGAAATAAGTGATAGTAAATCAAAGCAAATTTAATCTCATTTTTAATCGTGAAATTCACAAGGGTATGTCTTTAGAGTCTCCGGCTCCGGTAATCCTCTCCAATGGAGAACATTTGAACTGCATTTTGCAATTTAGAACTATAAATTCTGGCTCTTCTGGAAAAAACACTTATGTGCATAGGGAAACTAATGGCACATACGTTGTTTTTGAACCGGGCTAGACTTCATAGTTCCAAATTGCAAAATGTAGTCCATTTGTAAAGCTACATAATAACGCTTCTCTACTGGGAAAATGCCGTATGAACATTCGCATGATGCTAAACTTATTCTGTATAAATTTCCATTTTTGAGATAATGTGTTTATTATATTTTCATATTTTCTGATATAGGTGATCAAGTTTCAAATAAAAGCTCTCAGAAATTCGAAGAGAAGTATTTAAAAAAAATTGCAAACATTTTGTATAGTAGTAGAGAGAATTTGATAGCAATAAAACACTCTTATGGCGGTTTTCAACATCATGGTAAAACGAAGCAACAAGGGATTCCCTGACATTTCCCTCATTTTCCTGACACATTTTGGTAAAATTCACTGACAATTGAGGATATGCCTGATGGTAAAAAGACATAATTAGAAATAGTTCTTGGGCAAAATTAGGGAGTTTGGCAACAAGGGAAAAGAAAGAAACACGCATTCTGAGGAGGAGTAAATTAAATTTGACCGCCGAAACCGTCGCGAAGACTCAAAGGCCACCGGGGAGCTCTCTTCAAAGTTTATTCGCAACTCGCGAAACTTACTGAAGAATATTTTCGAGTGTAATCTAAATGCATTAATGCAAATTACTCTTAAGCTACCCTCGTATATTAAGTTTATCCAATTTGAGCGAATTATTTGCTTGTCAGATTTTGTGTCTCAAGATAGTGTAAGATTTTACTGCGTTCAGAGAATACAGTCGACATTAAAAAGCTCTTCCTGTAATTGCTCGCTCGGATGTTATTTTGCGACAGCTGTTTGGTGGAGCTTGGTATGGAGACAATTTTTAATATTTGTCTCCTCCATCTTTTCTGTCCTTGGAAATAAACTCAAAATGAGATCTGAGATTTAATAAAGGATAAAAATGAGACACTTTATCCAGAAACTCAACACTTATTGTATTATTTACATCTAAAATACCTTCAACATAGGAATTCAAAGAAGGTTTATAAAAATGACCTTAGTATAAACACTCTACCATCTCTTTTGGACATTTTTGAAATTTGGCGACGGAATGTTCATATGACGTTCTTCTTTTACACACTAGCGTAGAGTGCTTTTATGAAGGAAATATCGTCATTGGGTCCATTGAAACCCTCGGAACCAAAAATTCATTGAACTTGGCACATGCAACTTTGGAAGGGAAAAAACTGTTGTCAATCTTTGAAGTTATTACATGCTGCACTTATTCAGTGATTTTACCAGCCCTTAAGCGCTAAGAGAGGAACAAAAAGAATAAGGGTTGGTATCCCTCTGTATGTGGACCCTCTCCGTCATACATATAGTTGAAACACATTGTTTGAAAATCAGCCCTTTCTCTGTTGTTTTAAGTTATAATGTACCACTAGACAAGGTACTTTAAGCATTCTGATACATGTGTTATAACCAAAATTTTACATAGAACTCAATTCGCCCAACGAAAATTACCGAAACCAATTCCTAACGAAGATATTAACGTTTTTATTTCACATTGGTTACGGGAAATTTGAACTGTCCGCTCATAAGTGACTCAAAGCTCTACGTGAGTCAATTCCCGCACTACGACGGTTTAGACAAGCTTCTCAATCGAGCTTCGCAATGTTCATTTCCCACCATGTGTTGCTCAAACTATGAGCAATTTGCTGTAGCCGGGCCAAAGCTTCAAGATTGAGGTTGCCAGATATTTACATCGCAGAAACTTTCATCATGACAACGTTCAGCACGCGACGTGAATCACGTAGAGCATTGAGTTTCCATGAGCGGGAGGTTTGAATTCACGCATCAAAACACATTAAATATCGCCCTAAAGAATTGAATTCCATTAGAGTCCCTTTATACTGAGAGTTAAGACAATGTGAATCAATTTCTGATTGGTTACAGTATTATAGGCCTCCACCGTGTCACAAACGGGAATAAAGATTACATGTTCACCAATTGCAAAGATTATAATCTGGAATGGACCGAGGAATTACGGGTTTGACAAGGAACAAACGGAATGAGAGAAGAAACGGTGAAAGGAATTTGCGGATGAGCCGATCAAAGATTACGTAAAACGTTTAATTTGTGTAAACTTTATTCCCGTTTGTGACTCCATGAGGGGGCGTTGTCTTAACTCTCAGTATAAAGGGACTCTAGATGTGCCTTTTTTAAAGTTTTAATCGTGGACTAGTTAAAACAGATCAGCGCAGCCGGCAAAACAAATGAGGCAGGCCAGGCGCCTTCAATTATGCGCATGCAACATGGACATCCATCAAGCACGAATAGTCGTATCCTCGCGCCGTGATGTAAGATGGAACAGCGCAATGCACTTACGACAGTATGCGTGTAGCTTTTGAATATGAAACAAGCCAGTGCGCCTTAAGGGACTCTAATTTCGGTAATTTTCGTTGTGCGCATCGTGTATTACGTGAAATTTTGATCGAGAATCATATATCAGAATGCTGAAATTCGTACCTTGTCTTGTGGTCAATTGTATTTTTTATGATTTTTTTTTTCAATAAAGGCCCCTGCAAAGATGGCTGGTTTTCTTTTCACCTCTGCGCAATCACAAGTATTCTGCCGTGCTAAGGAAAAACGCCGTATGAACATTCGCGAGTTGTCAAATTGCCTCGGATAAAACATGTATTTTTAAAGAAAATTATTCGTATTTTTCCTTGAAATTTTTAGACATTTTAGATGAAATTGCGAACAAAATTGTCTGAAAAAATTGAGGAAAAATATTCAAAATTATCCTAGTAAATTAGGTTTCTGTTGAGGGAAATATGACAACGTCTGAAGGCTCATACGGCGTTCTTCCTTAGCACGGCAGTATTAACGTTGGATCGGATCGATTCTGAGTTCATCGAACCAAAGCCGTCTTTCCGGCGGCATTTTCCCCTATTTTCAAGCTTAACGTGTGTAAATTCAAACTCGCTCGTTCGCACGGGCTATTTTTCAGATCATCCAGGAGAGTGTTCCGAGGAATTTTGTTTCGGACCAGCCACATTTGCCTCGCGGCATTCCTCCCCGACAAAAAAACGTGATACCGAACGAACCGATTGACATGTGCATCACGCTCCGCGCGCCCTCTGGCGGTGAGGTTCTCGACCGAGAGACGTGGAATCGCGCTGCCAGCGTTGACAGGACACCGCACCTTTGATCCGGAACACCCTAATTTATATGCTCCTCGCTTTTTCATCACATCCAACCCAATCGAGGCCTGCACTTGCTTATACATCGACCGACACACTCCCGCCAAACCTGAGCGATGGGCGATTTTGTTGAACTTTCCTGTTGTAGAGCATCTTCACAGGGAGAATACACTGCCAAGGGTTGGTGAACACATTGGCGGATTCAGCAAATGGAGATGATGTCTGTGTGAGGAATTTGCGATTTGACCATCGATTCTAATGTAAAAGTTCGCGAGAAACACGATGGTGCCACTGGTTTCCTCTGAAATCAACATCAAAGCTCAAAAAAAAGCTCTCAGGTTGAGGCCAAAATGGAGGGGATATCCCACGCTATCCTGAGAGTCCACCTCTACATCAAAACAAGCTCTCCATGCAAAGATAGGGAGCAAATACATTAGCAGGGTTGCCGTGTTTTCAGTTAAGGAGTCCCCAAAGAAAGTGGTAGCGTTGTCAATGTATTTGCTCCCTATCTTTGCATGGAGAGTTAGTCTTGGTGCAGAGGTGGACTCTCAGGATAGCGTGGGATGTCTCCTCCATTTTGACCTCAACTTTGAGCGCGTTTTTTGAGCTTGGGAATTGATTTCAGAGAAAACCTGTTACATTATCGTGTTTCTCGCGAGTTTTTACATAAAAATCAATGGTCAAATCGCAAATCCCTCACACATGCAACATCTCCATTGGTAACATCGTTTTTTCTCCATTTAAACCCATGGAAATGTATCGATTTTTGGAGGGACTAGGTGCTACGAAAAAGATCGATTATTTAGTATGGGAAAAATGGATTTAAATGGAGGAAATCCGGTGTTGTCAAAATGCTGGATCCGCTTCGTCATACTGAAACGGTAAGGGAAAACGGCGTATTAATTGCCCTTTGCACACGTTGCAAGTTTTAAGTTAAAAGTGGGGGTCATCAGTGCATCACTCATCGATAATCGTGTTTGAGGGGCCCACGCAAATGTTCCTGCTTGGACGGATCTTATTATTTTAGCTGATCTACACGGGAATCGAGCATTGAAACAGGATTCTGTGACCAGCTCAACCGACCCATTAAGAACCGTGCATGTATGCCTTCTTTCCTCTTTTGAGAAAGCTATTAATTGTAAATAAATTCCAGATAACGCGACAACATTGATTCCGCGGAATCAGCTTGTCCGCAGGATAAAAGTTCCGGACTGTCCAGCACCTCAGCAGCGGTGATGGTTAAATCGTGAGGATTTCGGCCGTCAAAAGTTGAGGGAAAAAGTTCGGGGACATCCAACACCCGTTAGAGTGCCGACTCGAAAACTTGCGGGATAATTTGTTCCACGGACACCGCGCGACATTGATATCATCGTGGCATTGTTGCCAGATTGTGCTGAGAATCCAACACATTTCCCCATTCAACTGAGCGTAAAATATCAATGGTTTGTCGCGCAATCTGGCAACTTTGATCGTGAGCGCGTCGCCTTGGGAAAAAACGGAATAAACTAGCGGAACGGCTAGACGTGATATGAAAGAACGCCGTATGGGCACTCGAAAGTTGCCAAATTTTCCCGGATAAAAAATGAAATTTTGAGGAAAGTTAGGCATATTTTTCCTAGAAATTTGCAGATATTTTAGGTTAAATTGCCAACAAAATCGTTCGGAAAATTGGAGGAAAAATATTCGCAATTTCCCAGGTAAATTCGTTTTTTATTGAGGGAAAAATGGCAACAGCTGAAGGTTCGTAAGGCGTTCTTCCTTATCATAGTGGAGCAAGATGTGACTGCTCCGGTAGTTTTTACGACAGCGTGTATCTTTCGCTGACGGCAGGGTTTTCAACAGATTAATTATTACCACCAATTTTGTACCGGGTAAAGTTTTGCGCGAAAGATACAACACGAAAATATTCTCTGGCAGAAGGTCTTTTTACGAATTTGGATTGCCGATTCGCACCAAGATGATGACCACCAAAATAAAATCGGCCAATTGAAAGGACCACATGGACAAGGTATGCATTCTGATAAATGGGTTATAGAACATTTCAACAACAATTTTTTGTCCGTGCGTCTGTTTTTTCCAACCATGCTGAAAGCATAATGTGTTTGTAACTATTAAGGTGGTTCCGTGTCAATTTAATGATTTCCAAAGCACTTAAATATTTTCTTTTATATTTTGTGCTGTTAATGTGCTGCAACACAGTGTACGCTCAACCAAATGCTCAAAATTGGACAAACTTGACCCTAAAAGATCGATGTACAAATGGGCTAAAACCAAAGATCGCATGTTTCATGGTTTATTTTCCTTTTTTATTCATTTTTGTATACTTTCTTTCAACTCAACTAGGGCTCATTGGGATTAATATCGATGCCGTCGCTTTGAAAAGGTTTTAAAAAATATTTGCCAGGTTTTAAAAATGTTAATCGAATGAAGTTTTTTATTTAAAAAAGGAAAAAAAAGAAGAAAAAAAGAAAAAAGAAAGGTTTATTAAAGGTTTATATTATATTGAAAATTTTGAGGATAGAAATAAAACCAACATTCACTAATGACAATTTGAAAAGATGAATCAAAAGAAGAAAGTAACATTTCATTTAAAAAATGAATCACCGTAACAACACCCTCGGACCAAGTCACTGTTGCTTATATTACAAGTGAAAGTAAGCCACTAGACAAAACAGGTGCGTAGACAAAAAATCATTGATGCAATGTCCTGAAAATTACTGCAATGGACCAATAAACTAGGAACGAATTCAAGCATTCTGATACATGTTTCTTAACCAGAATTTCACGTAAAACACGATTCTTGCATTGAAAATTGCTGGAACCTAATCCTAGCAAAGATAATAACGTTTTTATTTTACAATTTTTTTTTTTTTTTTTTTTTTTTTTTTTTTTTTTTTTTTTTTGTGATGAGGGGAAAAATTCGCTACAGTGCCCCCATCATGAGGGTCGCCAAGACGCCCCTCATGAAAAGGGCCCACCGAATACCGGGACGGCAACGACCATCAGCTGGTGAAGAGCCGCCGAAGCGACCCCTAACCGACCCGACCGCTGTGAGATGGGAAGACCCGGTTATGTGGGGGTGAAGCACGCCGCTGTGTTCCGTACCCACTAAACGACCCCTCCAGGCCACACCCCGTGCAAGTGTGTCCCATCGGACGCTCTATCCTCCCGTCGGACGTCCCTAAGGCACTCTTCGAACGGCAGTCCCCGACCCCGGCCCCGGTTTAGCCGGCGCCCCTCAAGCCCCCCCACTTAAAGGGAGGGTCCCCCCATCCCCCGGGACCGATCTGCCGAAGCCATCATTGTACCCGGAGTCAAGGGCGTAGGAGGAGAGCCTAGGCCCAGCTTGCGCCAAACCCTGCGACAACCCCACGGCAGGGCTCTGGAGCCGAGAACTGGAGGGCAGGGAGGGCAGACCAGCTACGTCTCGCTCAGCCCTCGAGGCACCCGATCTTATGCGGCCCCAGAAGGGGGCAGCCTACACATGACTCAGCTCCGCGGGTGCGTCGAACCCGATATCCCCAATTGGATAGCTTGCGGTAGTTTTACGTGCGGTAGTTTTGCGGTTATTTTACATTGGTAACAGAAATCTGAATTGCCCGCTCACATGAAACTCAAAGCTCTACGCGAGTCAAATCGCGCACTACAACGGGTTTGGCAGGCTTTTCAATCTAACATCGATCATTTCCCACCCTCTCTTGTTCAAAAAGTAAGCAGTTTGCTATGGCTGCGTCAAAGTGTCAAGAATGAGATTGCCATATTCTTATGTGTCAGAGACTGTCATGGTAACGTTTAGCTCGCAATGTGACTCACGTAGAGCATTGAGTTTTCATGAGCGGGAGGTTTGAATTCACGCATCAAGAAACTTTAAATATCTTCGTTGGGAGTTGATTTCAGTGATTTTCATTGCGCGCATCGTTTTTTACGTGAAATTTTGGTTCAGAAACATGTATCGGAATGCTTAAATTCGTGCCTTGTCTAGTCGTCCATTTACTCCTCAAGATATGCAATGTTTCTTGATGCGTGATTGCAACCTCCCGTTCATGGAAAAAATTTTACCATAGGCAAATCGCGCAATAAACGTTCCATTAGTAGTCTCTGTGGGATGAAAATATATCAACGGCAATGTCCGTGCTTCGGGTCAGCTGCTGCACGTTGCTACCCCTTGGAACAACCAGAGGCGGGACAAGAACATTCCTCAATTGAGAAGCCTGCCGAAACTGTAGTGTGAAATTGTGAGAATTCAAAAATTCTTGCGACAAAATAACTAAACAAGTTGATAACTTAGTTAGGTTTCAATTTCAGTCATTTTTGCCGCGCGATTCGTCTTCTACGTGAGATTTTGGTTCAAAAACTTGCATCAGAATGCTTACATTCTTACCTTGTCTGCTGGTCTATTGGAAATCCTAAATTCGCCTTCAATTAGCCGTCTATGCAACATAACCTTCGTGACGCACGTAAAGTGGTATCACAATTTCACATTTAGATTACAGAGTGTGTTGAAGGCGCACCTTTTATCCTATCTTGGTGCTTTTTTAGTGCTAATAACCAAAAACTTACAAAATTTTAGAGTCTTCGATCGGGCTACCATTATGAAAAATGTATTGAGAACATAATTTTGCACTCTACGAAAATATGTTTTTCGTCTGTAAGCCTTATTTAAAAAAAAGGGCTCAAACGCTTGGTTGAGCGCGTGGTTTTCAAGTTTTGTTGTTTTAGTCAACATATTCTTCGACACTATAAATTATGAACGTTAATGATTGCTTATGAGAGTTTTTTATAATCTCTTTTTTTATCTTTCCCTTCTATTTCTCCGTCTCTTTACAAAAATCATCATCCCTAAACTGAAATCCAAGAGACAAATGTGATGGAAATTCGAAACCTAAGATTCTCCTTCTATCAGCGGATTATGTGTAATGACCGTCGTGACTCACGTATAGTGGTATCACAATTTCTCATTAAGGTTACACGCTGTGTTAATGGAGTTCCTCTTTATGGCTCTTTTCTGAGGCCTTTTAGTGCTGAAGGAAGGAAATAAGATTGCTAGGCAGATTGTGCGTTACGGGTTGTGTATTAGATATTTCTACAGTTCTCAAAGTATATTCGTACAATTTCCTTAACAAGGCATCTACTTAATTATGATTGTATCCTTTTTTGAGCCATATACGCATTCTTCCGTGATAGCGAAGAAAGCAGCAAGAGTCAAATTTTCGAAATCGAGTTTCGAGTAAATTCGTCTAATCTGTTTTAGATGAAATCACTGAAATAACTAAAACCGCAAAATTCATCTTAATTGTGAAAGAACGAGACACATGAGAAAGCCGTAAGTGCCTAAAAAATGATGAAGTTTCAGGCAAGACAGCAGTAAGTGACATTATTCCTCCAGTGAGCTAATGAAAACAGTGCTGTACAGTAAAGTACCGCCATCTTCTGCCAATTTCTATTCTGAAAATGTGTTTGCTGTTGTCCAAGACGCCACCACGAAAGCATGCTGAATATAGCACTTACGTCTGTCTTACCTAAAAATAGCCTAACATGAAAAAGAAAAATACCCTCTTCATTTAATTGAAATAAAATCGATCAATTTTTATTCGTCCAAACGAATTCTCAGAGTCTCTTGCATGATTAGTAGCAATTTGACAAAGAACGGAGGCTTCTTCCAATAAAATTTTCCGGTCACAAGTTCCTGAGCCCGTTTTCTCAAAACTTCATTTTTGCACTTACTGCTCTCTTCGCTATCACGGCAGCATTGGACAACGCTGGAAACAACCTCGGGAACTTACTCGGGTGTATTTATAAGTTCAAAGTCTAGGGTCGGGTCATCATTGGACTCCTTGATCCCGCTAACGTGTCGGCCACTGTAGCAGTGCTTGTCGGGGGTCTATTTCAACAAGCTACAGGTTGCATCCCACCCTCAGTTGCATATTCACCCTCGTTTTCACTTTGCTCATTGGCTTATGATTCGCCCAACGCCAATAACCGCAGTCTTGTTAATGAACTCAACATTAAATTAACAACCCCCATCGGCCACCCTCCCTTTTGGTATTATAGATGAGGAGTTTTGTGCAACAAGTAAATGTCAGTGATGTTTCCTGCATATTGGCGATGAGACTACAAAATCATGTAGATCGGTATACATATAACGTTGCAGATTTTTTGTTATGTTTGAGTTGATAGATAATTGGACGTGTTTAAATCAAAAGGAACTATGTCTATAGCAGGATAATGGACCACATTTCGCAATACGGAACTAAAGCTTCTAACTAATTCCAGGAACAACATATAAGCCATTCAAATATTTTTATAGAGGGAATTTTTATGAATGAGTCAAAAGTTGTAGTTCCTTATTGCTAAAAGTGGTCCAAATAGTCAAATCAGGCATTTTGAAGTGTCAAGTCGAATAATTTTACGTGGAATGGAATGGAATAAAATAAGACTTCGCTTCCCGTAGAAAAGCATTCACTATGAAACTTGGTAATATCCAGGGGTGATTGTAATGATTTTCAGCTCTTAAAGGAATATTCATCTCAAAATATGCAGGATATTATAAAATGCAGAATTTTCACTATTTTGACGGTTAAAACTTGAAGGAGGAGTTGTAGAGTAACATTCAACGTTCGTAGATTTGATTCATTCTTTCTTTCAATATATTCAAAACTCCTCAATTGACTCTCTATGAAAAACGCACTAAACATCGTAGACTGTCAACATTTATCTATTTTCTAGACATTTGATAAAATGCCTGTTTTGACTATTTGCCAACGACACACTTAATGTAACCTGGGAACTGTGACCCATTAAAATACATGCATTGCAGAGCCAATATCAAAATGAAGATACTTTTTTTTCATTAAATACGTTCATTCTGATCATAGTTATTGGAATTTCCTACTTTACTTTGTTAATTTTATATTTACATAACTTACAAGATACATATAGAGTGTGACGGTATGAGGCAACTGTGCTTTAACTTGAATAGAAAGTGAGATGACTGTACCATAAATTTAAAGAAATTAAAATAAATACAAGAAACAGTGTTATTAAATGTTGTATACTTTAATGCATTAAGGGATTAGAGCTTCCGGATTTTGGCCAGAAGTATTAGTTTTAGTAACAAGTAAAATAAAATTAAGAGCTGCAGGGTTCGTTCAGTGTTGAATTTCTAGAACATCAAACCATTTAATGAACTTCTGAAAGTTTACGACGAGCATTACTCATTAACATGACCCTCTCCTTTCACTTTCAAATTCTCTGAAAAGCGTTGTAAATGGAAAGGGCTTAGAGGGTTCACAGATTTGCATAAAAGCTCGGCATAGTTGCCAGTGGCTTATACAGTCAATTATCAGTGTAATTATTTTTACATCGATCCCATGAACATGTGTATGAAACTATTTTAAAAGCTTTATGAAGTGATTGAAAAATGACTTTAAACTGTGATGCTATTTCATGACTATAACCAAAACATTTAAAATATTTATAAAAAAAGGTTAAAATATGATTTCAGAGCATATTAAAACCATACACATACTTAACAAATATTTATCAAATTTAACGTTTTAAGGTAGTTTGTGAATATTTTAGTTTTCCTAGTTTTGGAGAAACGATTCAATGGCCAAAGTGCAAAACCACGTATTTCCACAGCGGTTTTTCAAAATTCCTGCTCCCTTGTCTTTCCGAAAAAAAAAACAAGCTAACTTCGTAATAGCTTGAAATCTATACGAATTATCCTGCTGAGAGAGAAGAAAAATCCCTGAAGTTTCCTTGAAATTACGTTCACTAGTTTCCCAATACTATGAAAAGAAGTCAGCAACATTAAGAATGAATTGAGGTAGATTCGATACGTTCTATTGTTTTTAACATGTTTTAAGACAAGTCTATCAAGTGACATCGCTCAATTGGATCGCACTGAACAGGAAGGAACCAAGCCGCATCAGCTATAGCCAAATTTAATTCGGCAATTAAATTGTAAACGTGAAAACGGTTATGCGGGTATTTTTTTTACAAATTTTAGTGATTTTCTGTAGATTACGAAGTAAATTCCTTGAAATTTTCAAATGAAACCGCACAAACGTTCTCTTCTCAAAAATTAAATTGCCCTTTTATCTTTGGCAATGGCTGATTAGTGGCGCTCGTAAATGATTGATTATCAATATTTCTAAAATTGAGACTATAGTAAAAGATCGATTATTAAGGCGTTCGTTGCAGTGGCGTGGCGTGCTTCGAGATATATCGATATTTCCCCATTTGAAGCTATGTTGAAGAATCGATTATTAAGGTGTTAGGTTAATCCTTGATAATCGATCGGGTGCCTCGATAGGCACCCTGATAATCGATCCTTTTCCAAATGTTTAAATGGCAGATCAATCGATATATCGCAAGGCACGCCACACCACTGGTTCGTTGGGAAAACCTTATTTATTGATCCTTTTCCATACATTTAAACAACAGATCGATCAATACATCGCAAAGCACGCCACGCCACTGTGGCTGATACGGCTCGGTTCCTTTCTGCTAAACGCGGTCCAATTAGGGCACGTGCCATTTAATACATATTCTCCCAATATCCAGCACAATACGCGACGGAGTTGGCGTGATCCTTTTTGAGCGATTGGCCATTGTTTTGGTAAGTTGCGCTGGTTTCAATATATCACGCGCTCGATTAATTTGCGCGAGCCCCTGCCGAATAATACGAAGCCCTCGTGATATAAGGACATAAGTGCACTTCGCGATGAGCTCCATCATCCATGTAACTCAACGCTTACCCGGGCTCATCTTAAAGAGCAGTTACGTGCTTTTGTCAGCCGGGCGACGAGTTCTGCGAATTAATTTCGTTAAATTTTCGCGTGTCCAATCACTCGTGGATAATTTTTGGCGCGGCACCCGGCGTCCGGTGGAAGTCCGTCAAACGCTAATTGTTAATTCCCCCTGAATTTTAATCGGTAAATTGATTCGAATAACGGTGTTTTAGTCAGCTTGCCTCGGAGTTTCATTCTCCGGGTGACGTGTTGAATATGAGCCAGTTTTAACATGGGGATTTTCCAGTGGCGAGGCGTGAATGATCGATTATCGATACGTCTCCATATGCAGCCAGGGGTGGAAAATTTCATGAAATTTATTCGAATGAAATTTCATGAAATTTTCCGAAATTCTATGAAATATATTGAAACTTCTGGGAATAAATTCAGGAGGCTAAGAAACGCCTAGAAACAGTGATCTAACTTTTGAAATTTTTTACCCCAAGCCTAAGACATTCGCGCGTTGCAAATGTTTTCGTTCAGTTTAGTGGTTAGGTTGGGGTCTCTCTCTCTAAACTCCCCTTTTTGCCCCCTCTTTGTGTCTGGCACCTTCAGTAGAGTAGCATAACACCGCAACATCAACAGAAAGACCATCTGAAACGCTTTCAGACCTTCAAAGGTTCAATCAATAATTCTAAAAAAAAATTAATAAATTCCAACTTTTATGAAATTTATTCAGCCTTCTGAAATTTCACTTTCCATCCTTGTATGCAGCTGTGGTAAAGAATCTAATGTGAAGGTGATGGTTGAGAACACCCTTTTATCCAATTGTAACAGGAATGGAAGTAAATAGAAGCTAAAAATAAGAATCTATTCGATTGTCAAGAACTAAATTCGCAAGGCCCCTTCATTTTCTTGGATAGGCAATAAGGGTACCCTGTGACTCCTGTGAGCAAGTTTGTTGCCATCCAGGCGCACAGTGGATCAAGTTAGTAAGAGAGTTCGGAAATGGAACTTTTAGTGCACTGGAAAAAAACCACATTGGATCTAGAGTCCAGACTCTTGAAAACATTGACAAGAAAAAATACTCTTGATTCAATCGGATTTTTGCTTGAATCGAAACAAAATCCGCTTAAAATAAGAAGCTTGGTTCTTGATTTAAGCTAGATTCTGATTGAATCAAGATTACTTTTTCTTGTTGATGTTTTTAAGAGTATGGACTCGAGATCCAATGTATTTTTTTTCCAGTGTGCTTTTAACTCCCTTTATACAAAATTTTGAAGTTCTAAAAGAGGCTCCATTGGTTTTCTCGTGAAATTTTCTCCTAGAGGCACCCCTTGAACTTTAAAATGTGACGAAATAAACATCAACATTTGTAGTTTTAGTCAAAAAGTTCATGCTCGACCTCTCTAATTGACTTGATCCATAGTGAGGCGTTGTGGAAGAAACAAATGACTCGAGAAAAAAAACCGAATTGTTACTGAAATCAAGAGCACTCTCTGTTATTCGCACTACGTCTTCAAATCTGAAAGCGAAGCGCACACATTTGGAATAACCATTTCCTCCACTTTTCAATACGACCACACATTTTCAGCCCTTTTTCGGAATGGAAAGACTTAACAGCTGTGAACGAGACTTCAACGGAGACATTATACGGTCACTCGGTGTTGACAAAAGGGCCCAAGCACATTTTGATTTGAGCTCGGAAAAGCATTGAGTTACACAGAACACAGGCTTCATCGTATAGTGTGGTTACGTTATTTTATCAAAAGGGCGAAGATACGACGGAAGTACGACAAGGTAGGATCTCGAAAGGAAGAGAATACTAAAGGGATCCGTTGAGGAGATAATAGCCCCCTGTAATAGGACTGGCAGGGGAAGTCGAGATAAAAATGAACGGGAATGAAAGAAGCTGGGAACGTTGCACGCAAGCTTTTAAAACACAGCCGGCGGGATATTTTGGCTTTCGAACCTATAGAGCTAGCCTCCCTCTGCACTCGAGAAAGAGGTAAGCCAGGCTTTAAGTAATGTGCCTCTGTAGAAGTGGGCTCCAATTGGAGCTGTAATCGTGAGTGAAAGTGAGAGATGAGCACGTAATCGGCAGAGAGCATATTGTCACCTAACCGGGGAAAGGAAGCGGTGTTGACATGATTGTTTTGAAAAACCTGATTTTTGTGAGAAAATACAGGGCTCTCCTTTTGTTCGGGGAAAAAAAGATTGGACGGCTCATAATTGGATCGCACTTAGCAAGAAGAAACCAGGGCGATTATGGTGTTTTCAAAATTGTGCAACTTCCCCTTTTCTTTTTAAAATACTTAATATACGTGCAGTATTAAAATTTACGAAATTATCAACCTTTAAGTTAACAATATTTTGGTGGGAAGCAAAAACAATTTTTTTATCTGAGGGATTTTTTCGATAATTATTAATTGACATCATTTTTACAACACTGTAATTCCGTTGGTTCCTTTTTGCTAAATACGATCCAATTGAGCTCTTCCATGAGTATGGTAAATTTGCAATTTAAGTACTTTTCCTAGCAAGAAATTTCGCGAGAAACACTGTGTGTCATCCGTTTTCTTTGAAACAAACTCAAAAACTCAAGAAAAGCTCTCAAAGTTCAGGCCATAAAGGATGGGATATCCTACGCTATCCTAGGGTTCACCTCTGCATCAAGTTGAACTCTGCAATATCCCGGACAAACAGTTTCAGGACATTCCTTCAACGATTTTTGGTCCGCACACCTGCCTTGTCAAGTGGTTTACGTCCACGCGTAGAAAAGGCTACATTGACTTGGTCCCAGCGCTATATTTTAGTCCGTATGTAAAATTTATTGGCAATATCTAAATGAGAAAAATTGAAAGTGAAGGAGGTGTTTTAATAGTGACTTATCTTCTAAATGAAATGTTACTTTTTTCTCTTGATTCATCTTTCCAAATTTTGTATGGTCAATATTTGGTGTAATTTCTATTCTTGGAATTTTTGATGTAAAATATACCTTATACATACCATTTTTTTAAATGAAAAAATTGCTTCATTTTAAAAAACATTTACATGTTTAAAACGTGGCAAATATTTCTAAAACCTTTTCCAAGCGATGGCATCGATATTAATCTCAATGAGCCGTAGCTGTGTTGAAAGGAACGATATAAAAATGAACAAAAGAAGGGAAAAACTAAGAAACACGCAATCTTTAATTTTAGCCCATTTTTACATCGATCTTCTAGAGTCAAATAAAGCCAATTTTGAGCGCTTGGTTCCGCAGTAAAAACACAAAATATAAAAGTACAAATTAAAGTGCTTTGGAAATCATAAAATCGAACACGGAGCCACCTTAATATTTACCAAATACTTATTATATTTTGCTTCAATACTTGTTTTTTTTCATCAATTTAAATGAGAATACTGAGTGTGCAAACATTTCAAAATCATGAGTTGAAAAACACTGACTCCGCGAGTTTAAATATTCGAGCCTAACACAGAGGCGGCGCGCGGCGTGCTGCCAGCGCGACACGCGCACTGGCGCCTACAAACCTAAGGGGATACTTCACGCATTGCGCAATGCTTGAAGTATCCCCTTAGGTTTGTAGGCGCCAATGCGCTGGCCAGTCGCTCGCCGCGCCGCAGCGTGTCACGGCGGCTCAAGCAACTATTTCACCACAGAAGAGGTGCAAAATAAGAACATTGAAAAAACCGCACCGATAACGGTTGAACGTTACTTCAAGCTTGAGAGCGAACAAACGCAATTCGACTGTTTTTACTCTCAGCGAAAGATGAGACGCGAAAGAAACTAAGGTAAAGACCTCCGGGAACCGCAAGGGAAATCAGGGATTTCGCATCGATCCCCCGATAAGAGGGCATAACTCGAACCCCTCGTGAGACTCAAAGAGCTCGGAGTTATACGCCCGGCAGGGATCATCCCAACGCGTGCTTGAGTCCCTCTCCGGCACAGCGACGTCTTGTAAGAAGTCCCGCCGGATTAGGATATCCACCCGACGGCCGACGCACAGTAGAACGAGTCTTTGGAAGAAATCGGACATGAAATTTTGGACTTTTTATTTTGTATAATTTTACCTGTACCTCTTCTCAATTTTAATGTTAAAGGGTTCTTTTTACAGACAATTCTTTGAGAAAACCGATGAAACCACTTTTAAAATATCAACATTTCATACTGATGAAAATATACGTTTTAAAAGTTTTTAAAACATGTCCGACCTCTCCCGTTAAGTCGATCCAGCGTGCGACGTACGCTCCTGAATCGACGAGAGAGAAAAACAAGGAGATGGTTCCAACACTGCCGTGCTAAGGAAAAACGCCGTATGAACCTCCAAGCGTTGCCAAATTTCCTTCGGTAAATCACGAATTTTCGGGAACATATATAAATATTTTTCTTCCAGTTTTTCAGATAATACTGATCGCAATTTTAACTAAATCTTCTGAAATATTCAAGGAAAAATATTCATAACTTTCCTCAAAAATACATGATTAATTTTAGGAAAGCTGGCAACTCTCAAATGCTCATACGGCGTTTTTCCTTAACACGGCGAAACAGCGTGCGGATTTTGGAGAGCGTTCACCGTTCGAACCTTTCTATTTATTTTTACTGGGAAATAATTGAGTTATCATTTAAGACTAAGGACCGCGGCCGCCAACCATTGAAAAATAATGAAACGTAAAAAATCGTAAAACAACCATGCTCAAGTTATTTAAGAGATGAATGGATTCAAAACCCGTCGGGTGCCCGCGAATGAAACCGTAGTAATATCTGATTACAACGTTATCCACCACTTTTCAAGTTTTATTTGCGGACATCGTTTTTAAACAGCTAAACACAGTTTTTCCGAAGAGTTTCCTCGCAGTTTCCTAAATGATCTCAAAAGTAAGCATCGAAAATTTCGAAGCAATAAATCGTTACAATGCGGATACCTACACATTTTCCCTTTGATTTTTTTAAAAACCAGAGCAGAGAGTGAAGAATGATGACACGTAATCCTACTTTAATAGTGGTTTCAGCATCGAGCGAGCCAGGGAAGGGATCGTGGTGGAGTCATCTTTGCAGTATGACGCGCCTTTAATCCAGCTAGCGCCAATGTGCCTATACTCGTAGTCGAATACTTATCGCAAATAACTCTCGCATTGCGTTTGGCGTAGTGCGAGAAGTATTCCTGCAGTCTTGCAGGCGTTGAGATGTGCTTGACGCCGACCGCACCGTATTTGGCGCGATTATTCGAACTCGCGTTAGGATAATCGCAGCATCGGACAATGGGGCTTAATAGAGTACCTATATTGAGAGAGTATGGCCACTGGGCCCCATGGAGAGGCTTAGGACCCAAAAATGGCGGTGCTTTCTTTTGGTTTTTGTGGATGGGAGGGGGGTCATTGCCAACTTTTGACGGTTATCACCAACCGCACTTGCTGCCAACCTTACTACATCTAAGATAATTTTTCTCAAAAATTGCACACGATTAGCCTTAAAAATATGTAAAGATGTCGCAATAGTGCATTTGAGTAAAGTTCTCGTTACGATAAGCAAAGAAAACTACATTTTGAGTCATTTTGCATTACATTACTTTATGGCGTCCGCCATTTTTGGGTCCTAAGGGCTCCATTTAGCCTAAGATGGCTGAGCCAATCAGAGGTGGTAACCCCAGTGGCCATACTCTCTCAATATAGGTACTCTAGGGCTTAAAAGGTCCATGCTGTGTTTCGACGTCGTATGAGCATTCCAATGTTGCCTAGTTTCTCCTGATAAAATATTTTTCTGAGAAAAAAAGAGCAATGTTGCAAAAATGGCAACAAAGGAGGAAGTAATAACTGTTTAAAGTAGGTGACGGTCCTCCCTTCCATCCGCGGCTCCCGACATTTTTGAGACTTTTTGAGCCTCTAGGTTGTCAGATTGGGCAACGAAATACAGATATTTTATAAAGGTTTAAATGAGGAAAATAACCAATTTTCATTACTACCTGATAACAATGGGCAGCCTCCATGAGGCCCGGTGTCCATACTCTCCTCATAAAGGCGCCGTGGCATGGGCAAAGGACTTACGGAACTTTAATTTGTTTGGAAAGAGGATGGCCCGGCCGGGACGGAGTTTGAGCCTTTGTGAGCTGATGACTGGAGGAAGAACCGGTGGAAACTCGCGGGAAGGAAGTTTCATAATGGTCGAGAGTATACCGCCTCGTTAAGGAAGAACGCCGTAAGAATCTTCAGACGTTGCCTCGTCTCCTCCAATAAAAAACGAATTATCCGAGAAATTCAACAATATTTTCCTCCCAATTTTGAAGAAACTCGTAGTCACAAATTCATCTTCAATACCTGTAAATTTCGAATGAAATGATGCATCACTTTTCTCGACTGTAAAAAATTTAACGGAGTAAATCTGGCAACGCTAGGATGCTCATAAGATGTTTTTGCTCAACGCGGCAGTGTAGGAGAGTGGAGGTATGGAAAGTAATTATGAGTTAGTTCACAGGCGAGAGCTTTTTTCTCGTGCTTGTCGAATCATACGCTGCGTTGGTCTCCGGAGCTTTCAGCGCTTCCGAGGGTCGACGATAGAATCGATATCGATGTGCTTTGATCGATAGATAACGTTGTAAAAATAGGGATATATTGGTCGAGATCGCTCGATGACGATTCAACGATTCCTTTGTTTCCTCTTTATTGTCCGGATGTCTGCAACAAAGGTATCGAGAACTGATTTGATGGGCAAAACTCTCGAATGGGCATTGAATGGACCTGTACCTCGGATGTACACTTGAACTTCAGGCAAGACGCAATGCTGCCGTGCTAAGGAAGAACGCCGTATGAACATTCGAGAGTTGCCAAATTTACCTCGATAAAACGTTTAAACGAATTGTTCACCCGTGCCGTAAAATCATTTTTGAAGCAAGAAGCTTAAAAAAGACCATATTTCTTAGACTGATTGTGATATCAGGAGTATATTACGGTATTTCTAAATGCGTTCATCGTGAGTTTTATATCATTATCTGTAAGAGACAAATTTGATTTTGTTTTAGCTGAAGTTTGCAACAGGCTCATACTGCGGTTTTTTGAAAAAACTGAAATATTAGTGAATGAATCACTAACTAGCCTTAAAATGTACTCCGTGGAAAATTCACGGATCCAATCTAGTTTTTGCATCAAAATGTGAATTTAGGCTTTCTCTTCGCCACGAGGCTCCATTAATTTTAAAACTTATAAACACGAACTTCTCGAAAACATTAGATCCCTGAAAGGTTAGTGACATTATGTTGGGTGATGTTATGATGCGCTCTGTGAAAAACAATGCTAGAGATTCATTTAATATAGGAGGTAAAACTCAACCAGGTGGCTTTATAATCAAGGTCGGAGTTAAAAGCTTCACAACTACTCTCTCAGCTTAGGGAAGTTTAACTTTAGGTTGAAGTGAGTTTAATGCACCCTCAAATATGCTCTCCTTATTTGGTAATAAGAGAAAGGGGGGGAGGTAAAAAAAAGCATTTTCATAAAAAATTGCCTTTCACACTGTGAGCAGTTACCGGTTGACACATCGCACTCGGCATTGCAACTTAATAATTTGACATCGTAGGAAATTTGTTCAATGCACCTATCTGGAATTGATACAGCTGCCAAAGTGAAAGCAGAAAATACTGCCGTGCTAAGGAAGAACGCCGTATGAACATTCGAGAGTTGCCAAATATCCCCGAATAAAACATGTACTTTTGAAGGAAACTAGGCATATTTCTCCTTGAAATTTTCAGACTTTTTACATAAAATTACGAACAAAATCCTCTTAAAAATTTGAGAAAAAATACTCACAAATTTTTCTGAAAACTCGTGATTTGTCGAAGGAAATTTGGCAACGCCTGAAGGTTCATACGTCGTTCTTCCTTAGCAAGGCAGAATACAAGATCCGTCGCGCCCGGAATGAGAGTGAGATCATGACAACAAACCATGCTAAGGGTGAAAAACAATAAAATTGATACGGAAAAAGGCTAAAATATTATTCAAATGATTTTTGATCTTCCGAAGGAAAATTGACCTTAACTTTTTGCAAATGCATGGAGGCAGAAAATCTGGAAATTTTTTTCGCAAGTTTCACCCTAGAAGCTAAAAAATTAAAGGAAATTCCAGGGCAAAAAGTCTTGGGCTGTAGAAAATGTGGTTTTAGTTTTTGATCGAGCTAAGGGAAACGTTTTCCCGGAAGATAAGGCCCCTTCCCGAATTCGGTCACATATTATTACGTTATGCTTTAAGTTGCTTTACGTTATTCTTCTGTAAACTGGCAATGTCGCACAGTTTCATGGAGCATTACGACTTTCTGACATCTGGTTCAGGTCTAAAAGTGCGTTAGGTTCCACAAAAAGTTAAGAGCTCTGTCAAGCATATACTATAACTCATGTTTTACAACGTATAGTACGATATGAAGGTCTGAAAAACATTGAATTAGAAAGCAGGTAAAAAAAAAATCAGCAAAAAACTGAAATCTTACGCAAGTTCAATGGAAATGTGCAGATTTCAGAGCCGTTTCGAGGAGAGAAGTTTGCGTCAACTGAAAATTTCCTTTTGAACTGAGGATAATATTCATCTTTGAATTCTGAACATAGACCTTGAACTCTTCACCAAAAGTAGAGACTTTTTCTTTGCAATCTCTTTCCGAAAAATTTACTTAGTTCCTCAGATCTTTCAGTATTAAAACATTACAAAAGAATAGAGAGGCAGAAAGTGTCATAATTATTTCCTCATACTCCTAGCAATAAAAAAGGCTTAAAATGCCTTCTAAACTATGAAAAAGTTCGTCACCCTTTTGATATTCGTCCGAATTTTTTTAATGGCACCATTTCAAACGGTATTTGCCTCTCTTCCCCGAATACATGATCGAGCAAGCTTTTGCCGAACCCTACTTGGTGCTTAACCTTTAACCCATTGACTTAAACTGAAGGATCCATGCGGTCTGGGCTGGGCCAAATCTGAAGAGATGGCTGGGATTGTCGATTCGAAACTTCAATTGTTTGCATTACTTCCGTGTGACCAACCTATTATATCTTATTATGTATGGTAATTTATTGCTTTGTTACAGTATTTGCATATTATTATACGTTTGATCATGAAATAACCTCAACATTTTCTGATTTTCGCTAATTCTGCGATTTTCGGGACTTTGACAGCAATAAACAACAATAAAAAATAATTTTATCTCAGGTTTTCACCATTTTCCTCAAATTTTGTGTTGTGAATGCTTATTACATCGATTTACAATCTCAGAGAAGGAGTTTTAGGATTATTTTGAAGTGTTCAAAATCATCAATTTTCGCCAAATTAAATGCTAATTCCTGGCCTGGCAGGGTCAATTAAATCATAAGTCAACGGGTTAAAATGCCGTCATCCTGAAGAAAAACGCTACAGGAGCCTCCAGACGTTGCCAAATTTATTTAGATATAAAACGGATTTTTTTGGAAATCTTGTAAATATTTTTCTTCCACTTTTTCATAGAATTTTACAATATACTTGATGTACAGGATATCTGGATATCTGGACAGGATATCATGACATCAGGAAACATACATAAGTCCCCTAAAAGTAAACATTGCATGAGGGGTGGGGGTGGCAACTCCCTAACGCTCAGGTCAGGTTACGTTCATTCATCGGACGGCAGAATAATAAGATAAACTTGGCTCCGTTTCAATCAGTGTTAGTTACTTTTTGGACTCATTTTTTGCCCATTAAAAATTAACGACCATGTAACCATAGACGTGACTTAATTAACGCTCCCGTTTTCACGCCTTTTTAACGCGGTGAAAAGGGATTTTCCACGAAAAAGAGTAAGTGTGTGGGTTGGCGGTCGTTTGCGTGGGCGACAATCTGCGGAGGAGCTGTATCGTCAGAACAGGGATCCCGTGATTATAATGACACGTCTTTATAGCTAAGCCGTGTGAGAAGGTTGGCATGACATGACATAACACGGAGAATTAGCGCAGAAATTCTATGGACTTCGTACACTTACACGGTGATACATAAACAACAGAAACGCGTGAATCGATTTTGTCGTCTCAACGCTTCCTGACTAGAATTTAGCATCCGCATTTGACATTCTGACTTTACGCGTCAAAATTTCCGCTTCTGGATTAATTTTTTGGAGAATGTCATCATATTATTATATTTAGTAGCAAATTATCAGAGGATATACTTGTTTAAAAATTTTCCAGCGGAAATCAGGTAGATTCAAAGTTTTATACGTCAATTGGACGTATTTCTACCAAACAGACCTATGTGGAGGTGAGAAATATGGGGTGTGCTCTAGAAAGCTGCATAAGAAACAATGTAAAAGTGGGCGTGGTTCCTTTTGAAGAATTGGAAAAGCGGGATATTGCATTCTATCAAACAGACCTATGTGCCAACTGAATGCGGAACTCATGAGCCGCGGGCATGACAAGAGAGCGTTGTGGACAGGGCTCATGAGTTAAAGCGCCCAGACGAAGATCGCGCTCCTCGCTCCCCAGCTCGATCATTGCCGCTGACGTCACTGGCGCTTTATTATTCTCATTCACTCCTACGCAAAGAGAACTAACGAGCATACCCCAGATTTCTCACTTACACATAGGTCTGTTTGGTAGAAATACGTCCAATTAATCGATTACTCGATTGTGAGGCTATGAAAAATCTAAAAAAAAACTCAGCTTATTCGGACTACATTTTGCAATTTGGAACTATAAATTCTAGCCCGGTTTAAAAACAACGTATGTGCCATTAGTTTTCTTATGCACACAATTGTTTTTTCCAGAAGAGCCAGAATTGGACGTATTTCTGTGAAACGGAACTAAGCGCCATCGGAGGAGGAGGGTAGCGGGGGGCTTGGATTGGCGGCGGAACCGGGCGTCGGGCTTATTCCGTCCTATACTCGCAATGCTTTTCCATGGCGCTTAGTTCCGTTTGACAGAACGCGCTATCCGGCATTCTAAATTCCTCAAAAGGAACTCAAATTGGCGCAAAGTTCCGTTTGACAGAAATACGTCCAATTTATAGTTCCAAATTGCAAAATACAGTCCATTTAAGACGTATTAATTTGTTGCTCT
This sequence comes from Bemisia tabaci, assembly GCF_918797505.1. NCBI lineage: Eukaryota > Metazoa > Arthropoda > Insecta > Hemiptera > Aleyrodidae > Bemisia > Bemisia tabaci. The sequence continues at coordinate 36,204,717 of NC_092801.1, forward strand.
TACGGCATTGCCATATTTCAACTTAGCTCCGGTCGATTAACTTTAATAGATAACCTATTCGAGGGAACATTGAATCGCTTCCTTATCCGGCTCCCGAGGGCCGGAGATGTTTGCTTGTTTATCAGTGTCCTATTCATAAGAGACAGTTTCGAGGTAAAATTTTGTCGAAAAATTCTCCCACCCCGTCTCGGACTGGAAACCCTCGGAGAAGCAACAACTCACCCCTGTCATTTGCATTCGAGACCCAGAATCGCCCATACACACTGAAAGAAAATTCTCGGCGTTTTTACCAAGGTCCGTTGGTACCTTTTTTTTTGGTGAAAAAAAAGGGATGGTGAGTTGGTACAATCTCACTTTTTTTACCAATTATGGGTAATAGACTGGTAAACTTACCTAAAAACCGGTATTTTTACTGTTTTTTTTTTCAGGTAAGGATACCACAATCAATTCCCAGTAACTCTGACATTTTATCTCGGCAATTATACCACAGTCAATAAAAAAAATTGGCGTTTTTACCGAAGTCTAGTAAAATTACCGAGAAAGTCAATAATTTTACCGAGATTTCTCCGTGAAATTACCAATGCCACAAATGGTAATGTTACCAAGAAAAAACTGGGATCAAATGGAACCCTGAATTCTTGGTAATTTTACCTTTTTCTTAGTGAATAAACCGAGATTTTTTTTTCAGTGTTGAATCGCTTCCTTATCCGGTACCCGAGGGATGGAGATGTCAGCTTGTTTATCAGTGTTCTATTCATAAGAGACAGTTTCGTGGTAAAATTTTGTCGAAAAATTCTCCCACCCCGTCTCGGACTGGAAACCCTCGAAGAAGCAACAACTCACCCCCGTCATTCGCTTCACAGACCCGGAATCGCCCATACACTCGAGCGGTGATCCACCACGCGGCGCAGTTCATCCCTTCCGCGGTGAGTTGCATTCAGCCCCATTCCGGAGGATTATCGCGCCGAAGTCGGATTGCAACCCCCCGCCCCGCCAACCCCTCGGCGAAATAAAAAGTACACAGAAGACAAAACGAGAACCCGGAGCGTAATCTGATCCGCGGTGCGTCTGCGGCGGGAAACGAGATTACCCCGGCTTTATGAACCGGGGACCCCGGAGCCCGGCGGATGACGTCATCAAAGCCCGCTGCCCGGAAGAATCCACCTACTTACGAGATTGGCTCCGCGGACAAGACTCCTCGGGCCCCCGCGCTAATGGTTGCCCATTGTGTAGAATAACCGCGCGTCGCCAAAAGCGACTCCCGAAAAAGCTGTTTCGTCGCCGACACGGCGGCTAGATTTTTGAATGGACCACTAGATAAGGTACGAATTTCAGCATTCTTGTACATGTTTTTAAATCAAAATTTCACGTAAAACACGATGCACATAACGAAATTTACCGATATTAACTCCTTACGAAGATATTTAATGATTCTTGATGCGTGAATTCAAACCACCCGCTCATGAAAACTCAATGCTCTACGTGATTCACATTGCGCGCTAAACATTATCATGACAGTCACTGCGATATACAAATCTGGCAACCTCAATATTGACGCTTTGGCTCAGCTATAGCAAATTGCTTATAATTTGAACAACACATGGTGGGAAATGAACAGTGCTCGATTGAGAGGCTTGCTGAAACTGATGTAGTGTGCGATTTGACTCACGTAGAGCTTTGAGTTTCTTGTGAGCGGGCAGTTCAAAATCCGCGTAACCAATGTGGAATAAAAACGTTAATATCTTCGTTAGGAGTTGGTTTCAGTAATTTTCGTTGTGAGAATCGTGTCCTACGTGAAATTTTGGTTAAGAAACATGTATCAGATTGCTTAAATTCGTACCTTGTCTAGTGGTCCATTAAGGGAGAAGGAAGAGGAGGGGGAGGGTTGAGAAAGATAGAAAAATACTACCGTGTTAAAGACGTCACCTCCCAGCCGAAGTATCACAAAGCACCATGCGCCGTTTTTTTCCGCCGTCATTTTATTTTTTCACAAAGAAATTGTTGGTTGAATCTGTTTAAAAATGTCACCAAATTTTATCAGCAGCACAATGGAAATGCAGTAAAATTTTTGAACGGCTTCGTTGAAAAATTTCTCCGTAAAAAGTAAAATGGCGGCGGAAATTTGTATAAGTCGCATGGCGCTTTGTTAGGGTGGTCCAAGTTAACATGGGGAATTTTTTTTTTGGCCCAATGAACCGCGACTCAACCTAAATTTGTTCCTTACCATCCAAATATGATACCTGCCAAATATTTTCGTTCTCCGACAATATTAACACGTGCCGACTTGAGGCTGAAAATCTCCCAAAAAATTACATTGATTTAAATGGGGCGAAAATCGGCCGATCCGCGGTATTTCGTTTTTCGGCTGTAAGATGCGCCAAAATGCAAATAACTTGCTCTTAACCTACGAAGATACCTAGAGGCCTATTGTGATTGAGAAAATCACACATTCGACCCATTGGAAGGGGGGAAGGGGGTCACAGCGGAGCCGATTCCTAGGCCCCGCGGCCCTGCGCGAGGCTCCATGCGCCAAACTGATAAGAGAGGAACGCGCTCGCATTTTCGGGCTCCCTGCTCCCTGATACGCATTGCCGTACTGCAAATTAAATGATGTTATTTCTAGAGTTTGAAAAGCAAATCAACTGACCTGCTGATAAGTACATTGCAACAATGGTTTGCTGGTAAAACTGCTGAGTTTTGCAGAAAATCTCATGTTTTCTGGGAGAGGAGTGCATTTGGCGGTCAGAGTCTGTCCGCCGATCGATCATCGATGTTTTCATGATATGTTTGTGAAACTATGGCTCTTTCAAAGCCAACTTTGCGAAAAGAACGAAACGTGTATCTACTCGGCAATCACTCCCCCGTAATTGAAGGGAGTAAACTCCCGTCAAAGAAACAAGTTTTACGCGTATTGTTCTTCAATTTACGAGAAGTCCAGTTAAGTTTACGCGACAGTGCACACCTGGTGGTCCAGGAAGTTATCATTTTCTGGAACAAAGCGAGAATTCCAGTGCATTACAATTCTCATTGTGTTAAAAAAGTGGAGGATCTTTATGAACAATGGTCGAGGTACTTGCAGAAAAATGCGAATAAGTGCCAAGCTAATTTCAAGGCGAATTTTCGAGCTAGAACATGTTTTAGCTACTTTACCGTTCTTGCAGTTTTTGATATTTTCGAATATTTTTTAGGTTCTCTCCAAACAAAAATTTTCTGAATGCTATATGTCAAGTGCTGAAACTTGAAATCCGTATTTTATAGGTGCGGTCGAACACAAGTAAGGTGCAACGCTGCTTTTTTATACCAACGTTACAAATTTTAATAATATTCGTCTTGTTTTGCTATTTCTTGCAATTTTCCTAAAAACAGTCTTACGGTGGCAGGTTTTAACATTATCAGAGAGTAGAATAAAACGTGGCCGGCGTCGTTTTTGGATCAAATGGAACTAATTTAGGGAGCGACGCGGTCCATTTCCCGAAGTTGCCCGGAGCGTATCACACTAGCGCATGATGCTTTACGCGGCGCCCCAGCAACTATGAATCGGCTCCGCTGTGACCCCTTCCCCCCCTCCCAATGGGTCGAATGTGTGATTTTCTCATTCACAATAGGCCTCTAGGTATCATCGTAAGTTGAGAGCAAGTTATTTGCATTTTGGCGCATTTTACAGCCGAAAAACGAAATACCGCGGATCGGCCGATTTTCGCCCCATTTAAATCAATGTAATTTTTTGGGAGATTTTCAGCCTCAAGTCGGCACGTGTTAATATTATCGGAGAACGAAAATATTGGGCAGGTATCATATTTGGATGGTAAGGAACAAATTTAGGTTGAGTCGCGGTTCATTTTCCGAAGTTGCCCAGTTTGGACCACCCTAGCGCTTTGTGATACTTTGGCCGGGGGGTGACGAGGAAAAACGCCGTATGAGCCTCCGCACGTTGCCAAATATCTGTCGATAGGATATAAATTATTAGGGAAATTTCTGCATTTTTGCCCTCCAATTTTGCGGAGACTCTTATTCAAAATCAGATCTACAATATCTAAAAATTTCAAGAGAAAATATTCATAACTCTCCTTAAAATAAACATTTTACTGGAAAAAATGTGGCAACTCTCGAATGTTCTCACGCCTTTTTTTCTCAATACGGCAGAGTAGGAGTGTGGTCAGGAGGAAAGCCCGATTTGAGGAAAGAAAAACGCCTTCAATTGAGAATGATACTGTGCAACACACGGAAGCTTGAATAGTTGTATCATTCCATTATTTACGATATTCCTGTGATTAAAGTTTAAATCCACCGGTAGAGAGGGAGAGCCTTCAAAGAGAGACATCACGGACACCACTGCTGTGTTGCATGGGACAGAAGAAGCTGTAGAAATAAATTGTTGAGAAAAATATGTTATTATTGTTCTTTTGAGCGGAAAATTTTATGGAACGGGTACATCAGCCCTCACAGAATCGTCCTTAACCATCCCAAACTTCACAATCTGAGTAAGTGATTTGTGCATTCAGAGCTACACGCTTCAAAAATATTCTGAGTGTGATACACATGAGTTATTTCTGTTCTACCACTCCACGCGAAATGGAAATCAAACTGAGAGTAGAATTTATGTTTTAAAAAACTCATCACATTATTGGAGTTTCCGCGTAATTTTTAAGAGGATGAATGAATGCAACTTATTTTCAGGTTTATCGGACGTGACGGACGTAAATTGAACATAAATTGACTCGCACACGATTTTTCGACCAGAACAACCGAAACGTCTCAATGTAAGCGCTGCAACGCAACTTTTAATTTTTAATTTTATGAAATCCCCACGGGGGAAAATCAAAGTAAATGCATGTGATTAAGGTTGCTCCGTCGTTCTTTTGTGTCGCGGCGGTGTTTCTTTTTATTTTCAGTTAGTTTTCATTATTCATTATTTACCCTCTCGCCGGATAATCTCTACGGTGCGACCCGGGGATCATGCAATTCTAACCGGGCTCACGCTTCGGTGCGGCGCACAAAGGGTTAGAAACATCGGGAACGGTGGAAAAAGACGTGGCAATTTAAACGATTTTTATCTTCATTAATACGCAACGTAGAAGTTTAAAAGTGGCTTCATGGGTTTTCTCGTAAAATGTTCTACAAAAAGCATCCCTTAAAATTAACAATATAACGATATAAACGATACAATGGAGATGTTGCATGTGTGAGGGATTTGCGATTTGACCATTATTTCTCAAGTAAAAGTTCGCGAAAAACACGATGTTGCCACTGGTTTTCTCTGAAATCATCTCCCAAGCTCAAAAAAAGCTCTCAAAGTGAGGCCCCAATGGAGAGGGTGTCTCTTCCTACCCTGAGAGTCCACCTCTACATCAAAACAAACTCCCCATGCAAAGATAGGGAGCAAATATATTAGCAGGGTTGCCACTTTATTTGGGGACTCCAAAACTGAAAACACGGCATCCATGCTTATGTATTTGCTCCCTATCTTTGTATGGAGAGTTTGTTTTGATGTAGAGGTGGAATCTCAGGGTAGGGTGGGATATCCTCTTCATTGTGGCCGCACTCTGAGAGCTTTTTTTGAGCTTCGGAGATGATTTCAGAGAAAACCAGTGGCGCAATCGTGTTTCTCGCGAACTTTTACATAAGAATCAATGGTCAAATCGCAAATCCCTCACACATGCAACATCTCCATTTGTAGTTTTTAAAAGTTGTAAGTCCAATGGTTTGTCGTCCCCATGTCTCGGTTCACTGTGCGGCGCGCCATCGTCTCCTTTACTATTCCTTTTTTAGACGCCTTCCCTGGGTCCCTTTCTGGAGTCTCTGCGATTTTTAATTAAAAGAAATGGAAGCTAATTCAAGATTACCATTTGGACGTATTTCGGATAAAAGGAGCTATGTTGGACGCAAATCCTATTTAGATAGGTCCTTTTAGCGTAGATACGTCCATTCGAGAGTGGGAAGAGACTCACCGCAGACGTGAGTTTTGACTCGAGGAAGCTGCGCGTATTTTTGAGAGCGGAGGGAGCTCCAGTCAACCCGACGTGAAAGTGGTTGAAGTTGCGAAAAGAATGAGAAAAAAGATTGAAAAAGAAGGAAAAAACACCAGAATCTCAGCCGGAAATGCAGACAAAATGTGATGGAATCAAATAAAAGCGACGTATAAAGTTAAAAAGCACGTAACTTGGCTGTGAGATTTGAAGAATGAAAATTCGAAACATGGTCAGCACTTTTAAGTGTCGCTCAGATTGCGCGACTATTTCTTCCATTTACCGGGAAATAAGTAGCCTAAAAATATCAATGCTTGTGTAGAAAATATCGCCCAAAATTCAGAGAAAATGTCTGATAAAAAGTCAATAAAGCGTGAGGTTAGGGTCCTTTTACAGCGAGAAACCCCATGCACAATCTTAGCAAAACTTACAAGTGTTTACCAGATCAATAATTTACTTTTCGTTTCATCGTTTTCCAGGATAAAGCACGCAACTCAATTCTGAGGTTGCAAAATTGACTTAAGGACTTTGATTTTTCACAAAATTATGAATGTGCGATTTCTGCCTAAAATTTTCCTGATCCGTGCAAGGAATCAGGAGACATATATCACTCACTAAAACCAATGATGTTTTTAGTTACAAATATCCAAAAGCCTCCCAGCGGAGGTGCAATTTACTTACAAGTTGGCATTTTGCAGCGTTGAAACGGAGTTATGGTCTTTCCATTGGGAACCGATTACTTTATAAACTTTGCTGTTTTATTTTTGTAAAAGAGACCGATGAACTTTCTTGTTTATAACTTTCGCAGTGTGCTATCTGTTGGACAAAGACAATTAGGTGAGAATGCCTTGAAATAATGTTAGTTGGTTATAGTTTTAAAAAATAAAATGTGACAAGAAATCCTAAATCGAGATATGTTCTTTTTCACCCATGCAGCTATGTTTAAACAAGCAATTCATAAAGCTCGGTTGAATGAGAGAAGTAAGGATTTTCCAACTAAAAAGGCAACTTTGATGCCACGATCCAGAGCATTCGAGTGTCAGTGTTAGGTATTCGTTGAATCAGTGCGGCTACAGGTGCGTTCTCAAAATTGGAAATTTCCTGACTATCATCCATTCAATTGCGTTTTGAATGCGTATCTCCAGAGAACCTAGAACATTCATTTAATTCATTATTTTTAGTTCATTTTTAGATTGTCATTTTGCATCAATTGGCTGATAAGGAAAAGTCGAAAATAGGCCTCTTTGAGCTCTGGGTGAAAGTTTTTAGAATAGTGTGTAGGGAAAAATTCCATTCTGGCGAAACCGAGTTTTCGGCGAGCATATGGATGTTTAAAAGCGCACCGCCAGTCAAAAATCGGGAAAATTAAATGGAGGAGAGATAGGGAAATTTTCCACCGCAGGTCTTAATAGCATTGCGATTAAAAGTATCGCGAGACAACCTCTCCTTGCAAAGATAGGGAGCAAATACATAAACAGTATCGTCTTTGACGCGGGGAGCTTAAAGAAATGCGCATGTTTCTTACGCAGAATGTAAAGTTAGGAGTGTATTTCAGACTTTTCGGACGCACTCATCGTTATTTTTGAGCCATTTTCTATGAGAAACAACTGATTGCTGTGCTTGAAGTTTGCAACAGGCCCATTGTTAGAAATATTGGTTTAGTGAATATGTCACAGGTCATTTGCAGGCCATTTTCAAGTTGCATGCGTGCTGACTTGTTCAAATGCAAGAATTCGCATCGATATAGTGGAGGCTTAAGTGGCAAAAAACTTTAAGAGCACAACCTTTAAGAGTCACTGATTTTACTACACGCAAAAGCGAGGGTAGGAGCTAGTCCCACGCATTCGATAAGGAAAAAAACGTTTTTTAATTTAAGTATAACTATCTATCTTACTCCTGTACTTCATACTACTGTACTACTGTAGTATCGTTTTTGAAGCGGGATGCTAAAATAAACACGCAGGTGCATTTCAAACTTTGACAATGAGCCCATCGTGATTTTTTAGACATTTACTGATATAAACAACTCTTATTTTTGCTCTAGGTGTAGTTCGCAACAGGCCGATTGTACTCGCTCATCCCCAATACGTTTGTTGCCGAAGAAATACAGTTGAAGGCAAACCTTAAGCCGATGATAAATATTTAAGTACACGCTTCCTCATTGACTCTAGTAAATTTAAGGGAGCAAGATATATCGTAAGTCGTTATCCAAAGGAACTTAATTCCACTCCAAGGTTGCTTAATTGTCTCAAACAGTTGAATTTTTGACAAGAAAAGGACTGCGCAATGCTATTCTTATCGAAAAATTTCCTGATTTTTTCATGTGATTTATCAGAAGAGAAATTAATGAAGTTTTCGGTTATGCATTCCCGACAGTTTCCTCGTGAATGTGCAACTTCCGAATAGAAATTTTAGCAAAGTTGAAATGTAATTACGTTTTCTCGTTTCGGAGACGACGTGATGTGTGTGTACATTTTCATTTTTTTTTCGAACAACTTTTTGCGCACTCCTCAGAATGTTTGATCACTAATTGCAGCATTAAATGTGAATTATCGACGTTTATAAAGCGAGATATTCGTGTGCTTTCCGAACAGATCGTCGCTCTCCTGACGAATGAGAATAACTACAATCAGCAATGCACCCTGTCGTCCGTATAATTTAACGTTTTTCCGGGCTTATCCTAATGTGTAGTAGACACCCTTTTGTCAGCCGGGCGAGGAGATAACTATTTGCACACTCAAGTACGTAAGTTGCATAAGCAGCAGAATTGAAGGCGAAATCTAAGATTCCTGGATTTTTTTCTTCCTTAAACGCATACATGGCTGACATATGATCCAAACCAAATCAAATATCAAATCGAAATGATGTTTTGCACAAGATGATTTTCGAATTGAAAGAGAAAGAACGAACTAGTTTTTTCTCCTTTTTTTTAAAATTAAGCTTGACCAGGAATTTTTATTTTTGGGATCAACGTCAAGAGGGGTAAAAATTATAACATACTGAAAAAACGGCAGCGTTTGTTCGTCGCATGAATCCTGGAAGACCTGGCGTCTGAATTCAATTTGATGTTTATCTGGAAGCTGTTAAAACTTCTCAACTTCATTTGAAGCTGTTTTCCCCGTAGTACGCTTGATTAGGTTGTAATGCAACCTAACTTGCCTAGTTTCCGGTAGCATTTTTAAAACCATTTCGGAAAACCCGCCAAATTAGATGACCTTGCAAATGTTGAAAAAAGAAAACTGATGTGCTTGATACACTTACTTTGGTAAGAACACTAACTGCTGGTTTCTTAAACAAATTAGCCGATGTTTGGAAACTTTCCTGTGCGCGTTGCTTTCCCCAAAACTTAAGAACCAACAAGAAAGTATAAGGAGACAGTTGCCAACCCTATATAGTTCCTGCGGCAACGTTAAATCCTCGAAAGTACCATCGAAGGGTCTATTATTGTCTCTGATTTTGACGCTTGTTTCCTAACTTTAAGGTTCAGCATTCTTATGTAATGAACATTTTTAGTTGAGACTTACAACAGGAATTTTCCACCGCAATCCATACATCACGCATATGCACAAAAGGTCAACATTCGTTCGTGTTTTTCACCCTGTCGTCGTGTAGCGAAGTTGGAAATTATGCAACTATTTCTGTTTTTCAAAAAAAAAAAAAAAAAAAAAAAAAAAAAAAAAAAAAAAAAAAAAAAATTACACGTATTTTTCCGACAGGTGCTGGAGTCTCAAAAGTGAAAAAGCACACGCTACTTTATGATTCTGAGAAAGAAAGACTCAGGTCGAACACAGTGTTTGAATTTCTCCACGTTCACATCTTTTCTTTGCGGAAAAATGGGCGCTCTTTTTCTTGCAGTTTTCATGGCTTATTTTGTCTCGTAAATTAAAGAACTAACTCTGAAATATTCATTATGAAACAACTTTTTATTCCCTCGTTGAAGAATAAATAGTATGAGGAAAACCTGAAACACTGTACAGCGACTAACGGTACCCTGACTAAGGACGGTAGAAACACTGCAGATAAATCTATATTCATTAAATCTGATTAAATTTAGAGCAAAAAATTCCATTATTCATCACCATACACACGGTACGGGATGTTTCAAAATTGAATGGCATTATTTGAAGCCTCTCTATACTTTGGGTTAAAATGAGAATTTGTCGAGTAATAGTATTTCCTCCCAATATTTCAATAAAACCACCACATTTTCCCCGATAAAACCTCCCTTCGGAACCCCGGTCCGCATTTTTTTTAAATACCTACGGCATCATTTCTCGTGGAATTGAAACCAAGAACCTACATCCTCATTCGAAAGGTCTTCAAAATTTAAATATTCATATTTTTCAGTGGAGTGCTGATCAGTTATGAGATATATTCTACCAAGTTGAACAGCATTTTTACTTCATCAGGTTGTTGAATTTTCTAGAATGTAACTCACTTTTCTTTTTTCGATCCTGATGTTGTCTTAAATTTTCATTAATTATTCAAGACACCGAAACAGAAACAGGACCGAAAACAGAAAAGTGAGTTACATTCTACAATATTCTGCAAAGTTAATGAGGAAAGTCCACAAAACATTATTAGTACTGCTTTAGTATCATTTTTGGACCAGGGAGAATGCAATTATCTAATAATCGATTTGTTGCTCGCGAAACGGTAAGATCAACTTGATGATCTTTTTCTTAAACACTCAAAAATAAACCCCTTTGAAACTTTCTGAAGATTTTTTTTATACTATAAATAATATGCTAACGAAGCAAGTATTGCTTGGTTTTTTTTTAAAAGGATATAAAACATAAGAGAAAGTTAGCCAACATCTGATGTAGTTAATCTAATTCTTATTAAATTCATATATAATTGAAAATTATTCCAAGCAAAGTGGTCTTCGGAAATTTGATAAAATTTGACTTCAAAGTCTGTATCATTACCAATTTTCGTTGTTGTCAAATTGTCGTATTTTTAAATTTCATTGTGCATGGTTTTTGTGATCAAGACCGTGCAAAAAAGGTCATGTAAACATAATGACGAAAGCCCTTTTCAATCTCCCCGACTTACAAATAAGACGTTACAAATCATGTAAGAGAACTATTGATAACCAGGCCCGCCACAAGGGGGGGGGGATACTGGGTCCTTGGTACCGGGGCCCGGGCCCTGGAGGGGCCCGTGACGCAGGTGACAAACCACTACGAATTCATGTGTAACCCTTGTCTCGTAAGGAAAAGTGAAAAAATTACCCTAAAAATTCCGCAAAAGGTGAATAAAGTTTCAAAAACACGCCAGGGCACTATAAAAATTTCATTACTTTTTTAGAGATTTCTACCTATTTTTAAGATTTTGAGTACACGTAGAATGATATTTTTAGTAACTGCGTTTCATTTTCTTCCGTTATCGGATGCTAAGAGGCTCCTGTCTGGGCATCCTCGACTTCAATGGCTCTACTCCCTTGCCATAGACATACGAGAGGGGAGTCCAGGGGGGCCCGACTCCCACTAGAATTGAAAAGTATCATCTCCCCCCCTCAAAAAAAAATTATAGATGTTTTGAATGCAACAATTCGAAAGTATTGGGTGCTGAAAGTAAAAAAAAAGGCGTAATTATTCTGCAGAAATTGATGGAAAATCTCCATCATAAGAGCTTCAAAATGCATCCAAATAGATTTAAAATTTCAAAAATTTCCCGGAGAGGCCCCCCGCACCCCCCTCTGTACTGGGGGCCCGGGCCTGAAAACTGGTACCAGGGCCCGAGATGGGATGTGGCGGGCCTGTTGATAACAGTTTACAAGATTGTCTGTTTATTTTGGTCAGGCTTAATTTTTCCTCCCTAGCAAGCGAACGAAATAGCTGCGTTGGCTAAAAAAAGTCTACGGGCGCAATACGTTTGATGAAAGAAAATGCGAGCCTCAGCTTACGCAAATTACTTTATTTGCAGTGCATTTCAGACATTAATTTCCACGTGCTCAACGTGACTGTTGCGTAATTTTACCGATGAAAAGCCTTTTCAGTTGGCTGTGGCTTTTATGTGGAAAATACCCATTTCATAATGGGGAAAAATGTCATTTCGAATCATAGAGTACACATCTCAACATTTCTCAGACGAAAGAACGTCATCCTATCCCAAGGTTGCAAAATTGAACCAAACAAGTCAATTTTTTACAGGAATGAGACATTGATATTCCTGCATGAACTTTCCCTGATTATCTTTTGAGTGTATTTAAAGGAAAAATTAGTGAAATTTGCAGGTGGAAATTTTCGACAATTTCCTGATAAAAAAATAATTTGTGAATGGACATTTTGCAACTGTGAAATACGCTTACGTTCCATTGTCTGGGGAAGAGCGGCTTACAGCCTCACGATTTTATTCTGGCACATCCTGTATTTTCAACTTGTTAGGTATTGTCGACGTTACTATTGTTCTTGCGACAGGATCGAGCAACATAGCAGGCAGTTACTGAAAAGCTTTGAATCGATAGGCGTGGCGTGTTTTGTAATAAATCGATTGATCTGCCATTTAAATCTAAGGAAAAGGATCGATGAACAGGGTGCTCGCAACGAACACCTTATTAATCGATTCTTCACTACATCTCCAGAAAGAGAAATATCGATAATCGATCATTATCGCCTTGCCAGTGACAATCGATACGTAGTTTTTGTTTCTTTTCGAAACTTTCCACGATCGAGCAGTCTGAAAATTCTTTCCTCTCTCTTTGCAAACGAAGACGTGCAGATTTAAAAAGTGAGCCTCGGGTATCGTCTAGCACTTCGATCAGCGAGCTCGGTGCGTGACGATCATGCGTCACGGAGGTCTTGTACGTTACGTTCTCGTTATAGTTATCCTGCTGTGTCCGTTCTCGGGAGCGGTAAGTAACATCCAATGAACGTGCAGTTTGAAAAACCTCCCGAAAGTCCATTTTTTCGTATCGAGATGGACCACTGAACAGGGAAAGAAGAAGCACTTCAACACATGATAGTGAAATTGCAACAATGCGTATCTCGGTTTGCGGCGCACAGTGGATCGAGTCTATAGGAGAGCCCAGATAAGACATAATATTTTTACAATATTGGGCAAATATTGTCAGTACTGTCGCAATATTTACACAATACTGACAATATTTTGATAATATTATAATCAAAATTATTTTTTTAGAAAATATTTAAAGAATCATCATTTAGTATTTTTAAAAATAATATGTTTACCCAAAACATCATAAAAATATTTTCAAAATATTTGTATTTCAATACTGTAAAAATTTATATCGTGAGAGTATTTTTAAAATATCAGTACATATAATATTTATATTCAAAATATTTATTATATATTTTAAAAACATTTTAAAAGACAGTAATGCATTGGTTAGTATTTTCAAAATATTTTGAAAATATTTTAAACAATAATACTGCTATTCAAAATATTTTTAAAATATTTTCAATATCCTAATCGGTATAAGTCATCATACTAAATGCCTGCCCATAACGAAAAGTATTAAACATAATAAGGCTTAGATTTAAGACGTAGCTCAAATGTGTTCTTTCTGAACAATTATCCATTATTTTCAACCTTATTATTCATAAAGGTTATTGCAGTTGTTGTCAAATTTAATATAATATAATATAATATATATTTTTTTGCCTCCCAAGAAATTGTTGAATTTCCACCTCCTTGAGGTCATTTTCAATGTATTTGCGCGTGATCTCAGTTTATTTCTTTTTTTGTTTCGTTTGTAGTTCATGTACTGTTGTGAATATTATCATTGAATGAGAATGTTATCATTCATTCACATCTGGTTGTTTATTTTTTATTTTTCAAATTTCAAATGAAACATTTAAATTCAACTGAAGAGGAAATTCTTGATCTCGTGTGCTTATTGGTCTCCTGTAGAACTTGCACTTAGTAGCTGTGCAGCTGTGAGATTATGGCAATCGCACCTGCATAGTCTTTATGAGGAAGACATCAAACTGCAATCAAATGCAAAATGCATCTCAGAATGTCGATGAAAAATTTAAAGAGAAAAAAATAAATAAAATAATAGAATGGTGGAAATAATAGAATAACATAGACAAAAGAAGAGAAATAAAATGAAGTAAATCAAATTAATGATAAAATGAAGTCAAAGACTAAACTGAAGTAAAACATTAGAGGGAGCAAGGAGATGAAGTAAAAAAACTGAGATGAAGAAAAAAATAAAGTTTAAGGGAAAAAACTAAATGAGGTTAAAGAATAGAATGAATTTAAAGAATTAACTGAAGTCAAAAAAATTATGATGAAGTATTAAAATAAATTACAGTAAAACAAAACAAAGTAAAGGAATAAGAAGTAAATAATTAAAGAAAAAAAATGAAGTGCTTGAAAAAAAAAAAAAAATAGAGTGGAGAAAAAAATAGAGTCAGCAAGGAAATAAAACAAAGTAAAACGATAAAATAAATTTAAAAAATATAGTAAAGTAAAACGTAAAATAAATACACGGACAAATCCAGGCAGATGGAAAATATCCTAGTTGCCCGTCCAACTCGACGTTAAATACCGGTTTTAAGTCACTAAAATACATCGTCTGGTGAAGCTCAATCGGTAGGGTCGTCGGTTAGTGTTAGGTAGGTCCCGGGTTCAATCCCCAAGGTGGATGAAAAATTTCTAATCTGCAAAATCGATTCAATAACATCCCAGTGGTTTCATTATTTTTATTTTTCGTGGTTTCTAAAATTATTTCCACAATTAACCCTTTTCCCCCATCCCCTAGCTGCGAACCCCTAAATTGATTCAATATTGGTGTAGTATTGTCTCAATATTGATATCCAAATACTTTCCCTTTGAAGTACTGGCACAGTATTCTCAGCCAAAGTATTGGCACAGTATTTATGCCAAAAGGAAAGATGGTGTACGATTTTAACATTGGCTCAATATTTAACCAATATTGGCCCAATGTTTGCATAAATACCAAAACAATATTGTTTAAATATTGGCTAAATATTCCTGTCTTATCTGGGAGGTCTGACAAAATTTGGAAACTTCAAACGCTTATAACTCCGTTTATACAAAACGTTGAGGATTTAAAAGTAGTTTCATTGGTTTCCCCGTGGGATTTCCTCCTACAGGCACCCCTTAAAGTTTAAAATGTGACGAGATAAACATCAAAATTTGCAATTTTTGTACAAAATGTCATGTCCAACCTCTATGATTGACTTGATCCACTGTTCTAAGGAAGAACGCTGGGCGTACCGTCATGCAAGCGCGGAACGCGCATTGGCGCCTACAAACCTAAGTAGATACTTCACGCATTGCGCAATGCTTGAAGTATCCACTTAGGTTTGTAGGCGCTGGCCGGCTGCCCGCCGCTCCACACAGTGGACGGAGTCAATATGAGAGGTCAGACATAATTTAGAAACTTTAAACGCTTATAACTCCGTTCATACAAAACGTTGAGGTCAGGCCCGCCACAAGGGGGGGGATACTGGGTCCTTGGTACCGGGGCCCGGGCCCTGGAGGGGCCCGTGACGCAGGTGACAAACCACTACGAATTCATGTGTAACCCTTGTCTCGTAAGGAAAAGTGAAAAAATTACCCTAAAAATTCCGCAAAAGGTGAATAAAGTTTCAAAAACACGCCAGGGCACTATAAAAATTTCATTACTTTTTTAGAGATTTCTACCTATTTTTAAGATTTTGAGTACACGTAGAATGATATTTTTAGTAACTGCGTTTCATTTTCTTCCGTTATCGGATGCTAAGAGGCTCCTGTCTGGGCATACTCGACTTCAATGGCTCTACTCCCTTGCCATAGACATACGAGAGGGGAGTCCAGGGGGGCCCGACTCCCACTAGAATTGAAAAGTATCATCTCCCCCCCTCAAAAAAAAATTATAGATGTTTTGAATGCAACAATTCGAAAGTATTGGGTGCTGAAAGTAAAAAAAAAGGCGTAATTATTCTGCAGAAATTGATGGAAAATCTCCATCATAAGAGCTTCAAAATGCATCCAAATAGATTTAAAATTTCAAAAATTTCCCGGAGAGGCCCCCCGCACCCCCCTCTGTACTGGGGGCCCGGGCCTGAAAACTGGTACCAGGGCCCGAGATGGGATGTGGCGGGCCTGGTTGAGGTTTTAAAAGAGGTTTAAATGGTTTCCTCGTCAAATTTTCATTTAAAAGTACCCCTTGTAAATTACAATGTAACGAAATAAGCATCAAAATTTGCAGTTTTAGTCAAAAATTTCATGTCCGATCTCTATAATTGACTCGATCCATTGTGTTGCGTTGCAGACTTCCTGTCATACTGTATTTTCTTCGTAAACGTCACTTCGTTTCGTCGCCGTCAGACGTCACACATCTTTTCTTGAAAACTTTGATGATTTTTTTTTTTTCTGTGTGGTGAATACTCTGTGAAAAATTTCAAGCCATATAATGCTGCCTGGGTCTCATGTTGAAAAATAAAGTATGAGTGGAGAATTTGAAACACAGCAGCCAAGATACGCATTTTTGCAGTTTCACCGTCGGCATGTTTACTCATCAAAATTCCACGTGGGGTACGTTGGAGAAATCAAAAAAGTTCAAAATTAACTCAATGTAAAAAATAAATGTGCGTATTTTACATTTTTAGCAGTTAGGTAAAACTTCTAGATCGCGAAGAAACCATCATCAACCTTATTGAGCATTGAAATCTACCTATACGTTAAGAGCAAGACATGGTACTTGTTTTCACACATATTCCTCTCCTCCTCTGATTTAAGTTATCTCTGATTTTGTCACAATGAAGTTAGTACACGTGAAAATCTTCCATCGTAAAATTTACACAAATTTCTTCGAAGCTCGATTTGACGGACGTAAACCTCGGTTTTTCTGCTAGCAAGAGGAATGAATAAAAATAGACTTATGAGTTGAATTTGGAGAAGTTAGAGTGCGTCGAATTTTACGTAAAATTTCGTTGTGGTTCGTAATTTTGCGCCCTTTCTAGAGTCCCTGGTAAAAATTGGCAGTAGAATGTGTGTTTCAAAATACCTTAGACCTACAGCCGGCTGTAAGATTTCCAATAGCTTCTGTAGCCGGCAACACAATCTATACTATAAGCTCTCAAGCCTCCTAATTTTGCGAAACTGGTAACGCTTAGTTCCAGCGTTCTACCGGGCCGATGTTTATGATTTTTGCGGCTATCGACGGGCAATTGTCTCTAGATAAGCCAACTCTTTTCAGATTTTCAAAATATGGCCTAGGTTTTTTTATATTAAGTGGTAAAGTTGCGAATTCTCCCATTTAAACAATGTAAATTTATATTTTTTGTCATAGTTCGTTTGAGCGTTCTACCGGGCCGATTTCTAAGTTTTTTGCGGTAATCGATGGGTAATTGGCCCTAGATGAGCCCGCTCTATTCAGATTTTGGAAATAGGACCCAGGTTTTTTTACAATCACGTTATAAAAGTGAGTGAATTTTCAGAATGCTCCGAGACTGCTACCGCTATGCACGGGAGGATGCGCAGTGGTCGAGGAGGTTGCGCAGTAGCTGTGTAGCCTGCGCATCAGCTCTACACTTATCTACACAAGATTCGCCCCGTCTGCCTCAGGTAGAGCGGTGGCCGAGTCGTCAAAGACGTCGGAAGCGTCCACCTTGAACATGGTATGGGTTCGATCCCCGTCTCCCAAAACTCTTAATTATTACCTGATTATCAATGTTCGTTGTTTTACTGCAATATTTCATCAAGTAGTCATTCCAAAACGCGTCCTTTAGACTTCAAAAAAATAATTTTGTTTCTTCATCAAAACCAAAAATTATTTCATTCTAAAAGTAAAGTATACCTTATATCGTAATTTTTTAGGGGAAAAATAAAACTAACACCGATAGGAGGGTACAAATAGGGCCGCGAAGCGGCCCATTGATGGCGCGGAGCGCCTTCAGGGGGTTGGGCCGCGTAGCGGCCAGGGGGCGTAGCCCCCTAGTTTCTTATAGCCTTTTATAGCCGATGGCAACTAGGCAACAGCCAGACAATAAAGTTTATGCTAAACGTATTACTAATTACGGATACCAGGACTTAGTTACTTTTTAGACTACCGCTCTCTTTTTGTGCCGTATTATCTTGATTTATTTTGCGAGGAAAGCTCCGTACTTTTGAAGGATGCTTGTCATTCTTAAAATGTTGGAGCGCCTCCAATTTCTTATGATACTGTGCAATACCTCTGGTGTGAAATAGTTGCTTCAGACGCCGTGGCACTCTGAGGCGAGGCGGGCGGGCAGAGAGCTCAAAACGCGCATTGGCGCCTACAAACCTAACAGGGATACTTCACGCATTGCGCAATGCGTGAAGTATCCCTGTTAGGTATGTAGGCGCCAGTGCGTCGCCGCTTCGCACTCTCTAATACAGCTCTCGTCGCAGGCTCTAATATTTAATCTCACGGAGTCAGCGTTTTTCAACTCATGACTTTGAAATGTTTGCTCACTCTGTATGGACTATTCTCATTTTAATTGATGAAAAAAAAAAAAAAAAAATTTAAGGAAAATATAATGTGTGTTTTGTAAATATTAAGGTAGTTCCGTATCAAACTTAATGATTTCCAAAGCACACAAATTTCTACACAATTCCTTATAGCCTCTTATAGCCAATGGCGATAAAGTGTAAAGCCCGGCGATAGGAACTATAGCCCGACTGTATACTTTTTTATAGCTTCGTATAGCCCGGCTATATGATTTGCTCCGCTTTCTACAGTCAGCTATATGATTTTCAACAGTCATCTTTAGTCGGCTATAAGAACTCCTGTGGTATTTTGAAACGCAGCTCCTATCGCCAATTTTTACCAGGGGTGTCATTGGGATTTGGATCGGAGGTACGAGCATTTATCCTGAAAAATTCGTGCGTGAAATTTTCCTTAAAGCCCTCCGTGAAAGAAACTGACGGATCTTGAGCTTTCACAAAATGCTTTGTGGGCACGATCGATCAATTCAAAATTAAACCACCGGGGAGATTTCTTTGGAAGTGTCGAAATTTCAGCCTGGAGATTAATTACAAAAGGGAAAAAAAACTGAAATCAAGTCCTGGTGATTTTGCCAACGGGCGTAAAACTCAGTTACATGCAACATCGAAATCCTCATTTCAGAGGGAAAGCTCATTCGGGTAAGGTCTTTCTATGAGTTTTCCTTCTTAAATGAGGATTTCAGTTATATTCAAGTAAATTTGTTTGTCTTCTAAAGAAAAATCCCTCCCCCCCCCCCAACCCAAAGACCTAAAAAGAATCCAGGAGTTTTCAACCGTTGTTGAGTTACAGCAAAATTCCGGGGTTTTTTTGGGTCCCTACTCGTATGGAATCACCTTAAATGAGCGGGTATCGTTATTACGACTGTTTTGGGCAGGAGCCGTCTAAAGAGCTGATTGACTTGGTAAAAAAGGACCAATGCGCGGAGTTGAAGAAGAAGAAAATAGAGGAAACATATGAATTTGCCCAGCTGAGTCGAGCGGCTGAGAGGCAGTGTTATGCGATATACCGAGAGTTTTCGAAATTGCCACGTGAGGAGCAAGGCAAATGCAAGGATGGCCAGTACGGGGGTTGCAGCGGTACAAGGGACTTCCTAGGCCTAGGTCCTCTTACGCACCGCTGCGCAGTTGTCGTTCCCGGCAAAACATGCAAAACGAGGAGGGTAAGCTCACTCTTCAGATTCCTACCGAGGTGTTACATTCACAAAAGGCAAAAAAGCGTGGAAATAAGAGACGGCAGCGGGGTGGTTGTTGAAATTGATGGAAAAAGCTACAGACAAAGAAGACAAAAGGGATATGGAGGGATCCTGTATATATACTGAAAAAAAATCTCGGTGTATTTACTAAGAAAAGGGTAAAATTACCAAGAATTCAGGGTTCTATTTGATCCCAGTTTTTTCTTGGTAAAATTACCATTTATGGTATTGGTAATTTCACCGAGAAATCTCGGTATTCTTACCTGAAAAAACAGTAAAAATACCGGATTTTAGGTAAGCTTACCAGCCTGTCTTGGTAAAATTACCAATAATTGGTAAAAAAGTGAGATGGTAAAGGTACCAACTGACCTTGGTAAAAACGCCGGTAATTTTGTTTCAGTGATATTGGTGGAAGCAGGTGGTTTCAATGGAGAAAGGAGGTAGGTAACGGACTAACTAGCGGCAACTTACGAGAGAACCTATAATAAGTCCATCATTTTCTCCCTTAGCCTACAGAAACTACCCATTTCAACCGTGTATACCCCCGTTACTCCATACCCCCTATGTTTTATTTGTCTATCGCTTTGTCTATTTTCAACGATCAGCCTGCAAGGACGAATTTTATAGGACCCTGGATTCCTGTAAGAGCCACGCAAGCAGCAGAGACAAGAGACCCTCCACTGGCCTTTTGGCGACAAACCAAGGGGCCTTTACTGCCGGGGATTCAACACTTCCTTATGGACAGTTATAAAAAAGCACCAGTCGGCATTTTTTCGACTGTTGATGTACCTACTAAGTGGATGATGAGCTTGGGGTGACGTCATGCAAGCCGAACAAGTTTCCCACACTTCCATTAGTTTGTGTTTTCTTTCTGTTTGAACCTCCACTATGGCAGACCATGGCAGAGGTCCAAACTAAAAAGTTTTTTCAAATGTATAATACAGAATATTGGATTAAAAACTGAGTGAATACGTCTACCTTTGGAATTAGAGTGAATTTCATGGCCATACATGCAAATAGAATCTCATTATCTGCACTTAAAAATGGTCGGCATGTGACATCCGCTATTTTTTTATGCTAAGAGCATAAAGCATAAAAGAGCAAAGAGCATAAAAGGCCTCAGGTGGCTGACCCGATCACGAGTAGACCGTACAGTGGCCATATTCTGTCTACAAAGGTACTCTAGGACCTCCTAGTTATAGAGTCAGCGCTACAACCATTACTACCACAAATTTTCCTGATTTTTCGACGACTCCTGGCACGGTAGGCAAACACCAGTAAGACTTCTCCGCTGAAGAGATTCGCGTAAGAAAAGTTCCTGATAAAACGTCCAATTTTTCCGATATTCCTGACTTTTTCCTGATCGGCCTAAAATCCCGGTATTTCCCGGTTTTTCCGGTTTTTTCTGATGCTAGACACCCTGTGTATACATGAGAGATGAGAGGGAATGCCCTTTTGTTGTTCAGAGGCGGATCCAGCAATTTGGCAACATCGGATTTCCTCCATTTAAACCAATGCCATTTAATCGATTCTTGGTGGAGCTTCTGGCACCTCCAAGAATCGATACGTTTCTATAGGTTTAAATGGAGAAACGCAATGTTGCCAATTCGCTGGATCCATCAATGTTGTTGTTCCAGGTTTCCATCTACAGGTGCGTGAATTGGGCTCGCCAAAAAAACCGCCTGACCTCCCCTCTCCGCTCCCTGTCTTTCGGCAACGGCAAGAAACCCAATCCACCGCAACCACCGCGCTCGAACCCGAACCCACCACCGCAATCAACACCAAACCGGTCGCGACTCCCCATCGCCAACGGAGTCAGCAAGCCCCCTAAGGAGCCCATCCTATGTCGCCACGACACATCCTGCGGCTGCCCGGACTCGAATCGCTACTACGAAGGCGTCCTGAACTACGAGACCGAATCCGAGAGCGGGCACTTCATGGCGGTGCCACCGCCGCCTCCAGACCGCCTTCCCCTTCCGCCTCCACCACTCCCCAATCGGGCCACGCAAAACCCTCGCCAGGAGATCGCACACCCCCGCGTGGTCATCCGCCCGGAGACTCAGCGCGGAGGTGTCTACCTCGGCTACCAGTCGGAGGGTGATAGCGCCCGTTGGGTATCCCACGCGCCGCCTCCACCACCCTCCGCCACCTCCACCTCTTCCCCGGAGAGCGACCCGGAGTGGGTCCCGCAACCTCCACCAAGGCCTCCTTTTATGACCGATGCCCCGCGGATGGACCTACCGCCGACCGTCCCTCGGCCTCGAAGGACCCCCTCCTCTGGCGGACCTACCTCCCAGGTCCACCCTCAGAGTAACGGCAGACCCGCTGGTCGGAGCGCCTCTCAGAAGGATGGGAAACCTGCTGGTCAGAAAGCGGCTGGTAATAATGGGAAGGCACGAAAAAAACCGAACGGGAGAGCGGTTGGGGGATAATTGGCCTGGGTGAGATTTCAGATTGGCAACTGATTCCTACCTCGGTCAGTTGCATGCTCATTTTCTCGTTTTAATTTTTACATTTTTTAGCTTCTGTTCCAGCTGGGACCGGGCATGTAATTGGCCCGAAACGTCCTGGTTGTTTTTTTATGTCTCCTCTAGCCTTGTATACCCATTTGTTTTTTGTATTTTAGTGTGTTTTTATTCCTACTAAAGGAATTGGACGGGTTATTTGAAGGAAGGTATGACTACCAAAACTACCACAAGTCATGCACCGAAAAAAAAGATGCTTTAGTAACATCCCGGATGTTACGGTTGTTAAAAAAATGTGCGACGACTCTTGGATGTTGCTATTGACACTCTGGCAGTTAACGTAGCATGATATGATGTAAAAGTAACATCCTAGGATGTTATTTTAACAGCCAGACTGAATGACAACATCCAAGAGTTGTCGCACCTTTTTTTTAACATCCAGGATGTTACTACAGCACCTCTTTTTTTCGGAACATGAATAATACCGACGGTGTAACTACCAGATCACGTATCTCGTTTGCGGTGTTTACAAATCTCCACCCACGTTTTATTTTTGTGAAGGAGATCAAATCAATATCATTCCTTACAATTTTTACAGATTTTTCTCCGCTCGAAGAGGAATAATCACGGAAGTTTTTACGAATTGACGTTGAGTAGTTTTCCATTTGAAAAATGAAGTATGTCAGGAAGTCTGCGACGTCGCAAACTTAGATACGTGGTTTCGTAGTTTCACATGCGATGTTTTGTACTTCTGAATCATAATTTTGAAGCTTTAATACGATTTTGTGCAGCTTTTCCTTACATATAAATAAATAAATTAAGTATTTGGCGAGGAGTCTATAGTATTTCCTCGTAACATTTCCTTCTTAAGCACCTCTTGAAATTTTAAATGTGACGGAATAAACATCAAAATTTGCAGATTTAGTCAAATATTTAATGTCCGACCTCTTAAATTGATCCGACCCACTGTGCGGCGTTTTTTCATGAGACGGCAGTATACGATTCAAGCACCACGGCCGAAATGGAAAACCGTACTGAGTTTCGTGTCACCGATTATTTTTTCCTTTTCAGTGCACTGGCTACCGAGCACTGACGCAATACACCCTGCGCGCCACGCGCATATCCGAAATTTTTTGAACTTGTTGAGACTGCGAAAAAAAACCTTTTAAAAAGGATTCCTCATCGTCGCACGTCAAAAAACTATCCACTTTTTTTAAATTCTAGAGTCGTTGAACCGAGTGCTCAGTCAATGATTTTCGCACTGGAAGAAGCCGTCACACTTTTTCCCTCAACTTTTTTCGATTAATTTAAAACGCGGTTGTCCCATTTATAAAATCAGGATAACTCTGCACATAATGATGATATGTTAATAAAAAATAGCGTAAGAGCGTTTGAATGTTGCCAAATTTCTATCCAGAAAGTATGCATTTTTCGGAAAAATTATGAATATTCGTACCTTAAATATGCAGGTACCACGGATAAAATTGCGAATAAAATTCTCTAAAAATTGGGAAGAAAAATATTCACAGGTTTTTTAGAAAATTATTAGCCTATCAAACGAAATTTGGCAACATCTCAAGGTTCATAAAACGTTTTTCCTCAGCAAGGCAGTATAGCAATTTGCATCATAATATCGGCAAGAGACGGCAAAAAAAGGAGGGAAATTGAACGCCGTCATTGAATCCGACATACATTGCAGAATTGGATTATCTTAATATTTAATTTGAAAAATAGAATGAAATTGTGAATCAACCACTGTACTAATTGCGAGGGGCGTTGGTTCATTTGAAAGGTGTTGTTCTCAATGCTTCGGGAAAACTATAAATTATTTTCTGGGGTTCGTCCCCGATTTTTAAATCCCTAAAAACTCATAAATTGGATGAGGGGAAGTGGGGGTTTTTTGTTTTTCGGAAAAGTTTTGTTGCTACGCATCTTACTTTACTGTTTGCTGTCTTTTTATCAGCTGTTTTCATTCAACAATCATCATTAAGTGAGGTTACTTCCAACACTCAACTGCCATCAACTTACATTTTTCTTTTCCCGCGTTTTTTTTTTTTTTTTTTTTTTTACGGTTTTTCATGATTGGTTCCATCTTTTTCCTATTGCCAATTTTTCCTCATTAAGGCAATAACCTCCAAGTTTTTTTTCTCAGAACTTTTCACGCTGTTTCTTTTCAATGTGTATAAATATGTTTATTATTAATTTCCATTTTCATTTCATCCCTTTTTCTTCTGATTTATTTTTTTTAATTTAAATATTGAACTTTTCAGTTATGATTTTGTTAAAATAATAATAATTTTTACTAATTTTAATTTTAAATTTAACAGTTGTTATGAGTGAAATTTTCAATGACCGAGGCGGTCGTCCTCCAAAACATGGTCGCGTTTTCCAGAATTCTTCGCATGTTCGTATAGTGAAGCAAGAACTTAACTCTGTTATTAGTATAGAAAATCAAAGTTTCATTTCTTCATTTCGGAAGTATAAAATTGATGATCAGAACTTTGATGAAAATTTTGTTACCAAATTTTCAGTCGGTTCAATGAATATAATTTGTCATCATTGTGATGCTCGCCATTTTCAGGGTGAAATGTCCAATGGTCATTTTAATAACTGCTGCCAAAATGGTTTAATTTCTTTACCGAGTATTCGGACAAATACCGATTTGAAATCATTATTTTTATATTCTCCAAATTTCATAAAGCATATCAGAAATTATAATAGTGCTGTTGCTTTTGCCTCTTTCTCTGCAAATCGAATTGATATTCCGGGTGATGGACCTTATTGCTTTAAAGTTCAAGGATCCATATATAGGTAAGTTTATTTAATATTTACCGTTACGTAACGTACTTTTTTCAGTTTCTCAGTCCGTCCCTCCCTCCTTCCCACCCCTTAACGCATCCGGAATGCAGCTGCATTCCGGATACTGCATTTAAATCTTTCCTCCTCTGTTAGTTACTATTTGGACTTTGTCTACGAGGTCTGTTAGATTAGAAACCGGATTTTGGTCATAACTAGCCCTTAATGCGTCCAAATTAGGTTTTCTTGAGCTTTCCTGGTAGCTGGAAATATACTTAAGAACGCTACGTTCACAGATTTTGTTTATTTTGATCAGTGTTTATTCTGTGTCATCTTGAATACGAGTAAGTCAGTTGCGTTTTGCGATTTTCATCATGCGATCTCTGATAGAGCAAAGATTCAACATTAAATTTTGTTTTAAACTCTGTATACCTTGTACCGAAACTTTTGGTATATGCTAAGTAAAGTTTACCATGATCATTGTATGAGATGTCCCCATTGTTTTGAATGGGTTAAAGGATTCAAAACTGGTCAGGAGTTCGTCAAAGATGAGGAGCATGGGAATCGACCCTCAACAGCAACTGACATTTGTCACGTGGAAGAAATGCGGGCAAAAGTGCTCGAAAACGGTCGTTTCGAGCTTGTTGAACAGAGTAATATTTCTGAAGGCTCTGTACATACAATTTTGATAGAAAATGTAGACACGCATCGAGTTTCAGGTACAATTGCCCCTTGATTGTTGTCCGTTGAACGAAAATCCAACCAAATGTCAATTTCCCTTTAGCTGCTTGAACGTTCTAACAGTGATCCTACATTTTTGGATAGGATCATTTTCGGTGACAATACTTTAGTGTACGGCTACAATATGGAGAAGAAACTCCAATCGTCCTTTTGGGTTGAAAAATGTAGTGCAAGACCGAAAAAAGAGAGACAAGTTCGGTGAAACATAAAAATCGCAAAACACCCTTGAGGTTGCCTTATTTCAAGCCACATACCAACGACACTAATCAGAATTTTTCAAACTCGTGAACGTAG
Source organism: Bemisia tabaci (assembly GCF_918797505.1). Taxonomy (NCBI): domain Eukaryota; kingdom Metazoa; phylum Arthropoda; class Insecta; order Hemiptera; family Aleyrodidae; genus Bemisia; species Bemisia tabaci. Next base: position 36,230,619 of record NC_092801.1, read on the forward strand.
CGTTCTTAAGTATATTTTCAGCTATCAGAAAAGCTCAAGAAAACGTAATTTGGACGCATTGTGGGCTAGTTATGACCAAAATCCGGTTTCTAATCTAACAGACCTCGTATTCCGTTTTGTTTTTAAACATTTTAAAAATAAACAGTTCAAACCCCAAATCGTGATTGGCTCCATCTTTTTCCTATTTCCAATTTTTCCTCATCAAGTCAATAACCTCCAATTTTTCTTTCTCACAACATTCATGTGGAACAGTAAGATGAAGAAACTGGAAAAAGAAAAAACTTCTGAAACAGAAAATACGGAAAACGGAAAGAAAAATGAACAGGAACAAGAAGAAGAAAAAGCGGAAGAATTGGATGAAGATAAAAAGGGAGCAGAAAATGAAGAAGAAAAAGAGGGAGCAGAAAATGAAGAAGAAAAAGAAGAAAAGAAAAAAGGAGGAACGAAAAAGAGAAGAGTTGAAGGAAAAATTGGGAAAAAAGCAGGGCAGAAATCGAAAAAGAAGAAGCAACAATTAAAGAAAAACAGAGTAAAGTATTTAGAAGATAAAAAACCGATACTTAAAACTTAGTTTAAAAACAAATGTAAAACCTAAAAAATAATTTTGAATGAAGATTAAAACAAAATTTTAGTTTAAAGTTTACTAAATAAAATTACAATTTTTGAAAACATTTGTTATATTTATTCTCTCAAAGAAATAATTAGACCCGATTCAAAGACAAAACAGAAAATTAAATGAAAATAAATAATAAAAAAAAAAAAAAAACATGTGAAAGTGAAAAGTGTACAGGCAAAATAAGGGGCTGCGAAGCAGCCCCATAAGCCCCTAGTATTTTGCAATAAGGAACCACTATCTTTGGCTCCCCCATAAAAACACATATCGACGGTGAAACTACCAAACCACGTATCTCGTTTGCGGTGTTTAAAAATCTACGCTCACATTTTATTTTTTTGAAGTAGACCAAATCAATATCATTCCTTGAAATTGTCACAGAATTTTCTCCGCACGAAGAGGACGAATCTCAGAAATTTGCAAGACTGGACGTTAAGTAGTTTTTCATTTAAAAAATAAAGTATGACAGGAAGTCTGCGACGTCGCAAACCGAGATACGTGGTTTGGTAGTTTCACCGTCGATATATGCATAGGGAAACCAATGGTATGTATGTCGATTCTAAAATGGGCCAGAAATGGCTGCTCCTTATTGCAAAATATAATCCAATTCAAACTCGTTTTTGGAATTCTATATTTATTTCGTTCGTTTTTCCTCACTGCCCTCAGTGTTGTCATTCATGAATACGATGTAAACATTCCGGTGCTAGATGATTTGTTTAGTAGAAGGACGTTAGCATCGCTTGAATGGCTAACACCATTCTCCTGGCAGATGTTTTCGTGGGATGCTGGGAATACGAATGAATATTTTTGCAGAAAAAAGCTGAAGATGGAGCTATTAACGTGCAGGGAATTTAATCATTTGCCAGTAATGAGGGTGTGCACTACTGCACATCTCTTAGTTGCGTTTCGACGCCCGCAAAACTGCAAAAACGTACTCGCAAAAACGCTGGATTCGAAGGTGATTAACTCCGCGGACTTTGCCGTGTTGGAACGAAAATTCTTATCGTTAATGGTTGGCGAGTCTATATCTTATGATTTTTAAATGTTCTCGGATCGCTAATGATACTCTGATTCCCGAACAATTTTACAGTTGTTTTCGCAGACAAATCGTCGCCCCTCTGACTTAAGAGCGCACACTGGACCGAATCAAAGGGAGGAGTGGACAAAATCTGTAAACTTTGAAAGCTCATATTTTCGAAAGAATGAGACAAAATAGCTTTTAAGTGGTTCCATTGGTTTCTTCGAGGAATGGGCATGCTGCATGTGTGAGGAATTTGCGATTTGACTATCGATTCATATGTAAAAATTCGCGAGAAACACGATGGTGCCACTGAAAATCAATTTTATCGGAAAAACTTGGCAACATCTGAGTGCTCATACGGCATTTTTCCTTAGCGCGTAGGTGTAAATGTGTAAGTTGAAGACGGTAAGAAATCAAAAATTTAAAAACGTGTTGGAAGGACTCACCACTTCAAATCATTTTGAATTGCACTTAAAGTTATGAACCAGCAAACACATACCTGAAACAGAGGTATAAATAATTATGAGACAGACTAATAACTTTTCAAAGGCAGGACAGCAATGTTGTATTGTGTGAAAAATTACCCAAACCTGTTAATTTTCAAAAGGAACAATCTGTGTAAGTCATTAAAATATGACGGCAAAATGCGTTATTATTATTTTAAAAGAATCAGGGGGATTTAATAGGAAAAATACCAAGTATGGTTGGAAACAAGGGAGAGAAATATTCGAAATTATACAATTTCAGTATCTGTCTGTCGTCAATTTGCCCCAGTTTTCGATTGATAAAAAAAAAACGGAAAAAATTAACTGTTGTCTTTCACCGGAATCTATATTGTCAAAAAGTCAGAAATGTTCATGTTTTGCACAAATCTTCGGATACTTTGAAAAACTTTCAGAAATATCAGCATTGATGTAGATAAAAAACTGAACAAAAATTACACTAAAAAAATTTCAATGTCACCCGTGATCTATTTCAGGTATTTTCCCTCCAGATGCGTGAGTTCAAACGCCGCGCCAGTAACCGTATGCCACAATTCCCATACATCGTCCTACATAGATGTGCACACATCCCATGTCAATTTCCCCCCAAAAAACGTGTGCACGTTTTTTCAAATCCTCTTGGTATATTTTATGTAACATATCTACAGATAAACCTTGAAATCATCATAGTAAACCAACCACTGACTTCTTGGACGTATTTACGCTAAATGGAACTATGTGCAAGCGAAAAGATGGGGTGTGCTTGTTAGTTGAGGGTCAAAAGAATGAATGGGAATTTTAAAGCGCCAGTGACGTCAGCGGTGACGACCTGGCTCGACAACGACGACAAGCTCGTCGTCGGGGCGCTTTAACTCATGAGCCCTGTCCACAACGCTCTTGTCACAGCAGCAGCTTGCAAACAGCAAATTTTCTGCACGGTGCGAAGCGAATTTCTTGAAATTTCCAAAGGAACTTGCACGAATAGGAGATTTCCGGGGGTTTTAGAAGAAATGAGGGTTTGCCAACTCCCTGAAGGGCTTTGGGGAGATAGGGTACTTTTGCGGTTAAGTGTCACAGAGCGCCAGAGAGCGCTATAAAAGCGGCTTATACATACATTCATACATACATACATACATACATACATACATACATACATCCGCACGAATATTTTCATATCGCCCAGTTAAATTTGACAAAAGCTGATAGGGCTTGGTTCCTCTCTGCTGAAAGCTGTCCGAATAAACGCTCACATTTGAGAATCCAGTGATCGATTATATACTTTGATTTTTTTCTAGCTCCGAAGCTTTATAGCTTTTTAGCCTTCCTCTTCGAAGCTAACTAATTGAAAACTTTTACAAGTATCACTGCAACCCCGCTGACTGATGTGCGCTCACCTACTACGTACGTATCGAGGCTTCTCATTTGTTTTCATTTTTTCACAGGGGAACCGCAAATAGCAGTAATGACTTTAAAAGCATGAGATTGATATTTTTGTAATTCAGTTTTTCTCGGAACTTTCCGTCGTTGCGGATCCTCTCACCAGTTCGTTTCTCTGTCTGTGCACACGGGTCGCTCTGATTTTTTTTTTTTTTTTTTTTTTTTTTTTTTTTTTTTTTTTTTTTTGGCTAAGTGTGTTTCCTCGGCTTTTTGCAACAGTATCCTCTCACCAGTCCGTTTCTCTGTCTATGCACAAGTGTCGCTTTGATTGTTTTGGCTAAGTGCGGTTCCTCAGTTTTTTGCAATACTTTGAAAAGAGAGCCGGGATATCTGAAATATGCTCCATGGAGTTCTTGTCCGCTCCGTTCTCTGTACGGTCATCTTCTTTGCTCCTTTTTCGAAAGCGGTAAGTGACCTTACATACGCAACTTTCAACCTCTGATCTTTCTATAATAGACCACTAGAAAAGGTACGAATTTCAGCATTCTGATACATGTTACTAAACCAGAAATTCACGTAAAACACGATGCGCACAACAAAAATTACCGACATCAACTCCTTACAAAGATATTTATTGATTCCTGATGCGTGAATTCAAACCACCCGCTCACGAAAACTCAATGCTCTACGTGATTCACATCGCTCGCAAACGTTATCATCAACGTCTCTGCGATATAAAATCTGGCAACCTCAATCTTAACGCTTCGGCTCAGGTATAGCAAATTACTTATAGTTTGAGCAACACATTGTGGAATATGAACATTGCTCGACTGAGAAGCTTGCTGAAACCGTTGTAGTGCGCGATTGGACTCATGTAGAGCTTTGAGTTTCTTGTGAGCGGGCAGTTCAAATTCCTCGTAATCAATGTGAAATAAAAACGTTAATGTCTTCGTTAGGAGTTAGTTTCAGTAATTTCCGTCGTGCGAATCGTGTTTCACGTGAAATTCTGGTTAAAAAACATGTATCAGATCGCTTAAATTCGTACCTTGTCTAGTGATCCATTTGCATTTTCTTTAGCTTTGAATCCAAGCTTTTAGGCACTAAGTACGTGTGCCTCAACATGGTAAAAAAAAGTATAAGACAAAGTGAAAGTAAAGTATAGTAAGTGAAGTACATGTCGTCACTCTCCTGCCAAATTATCATCAAGCGCTATGTGGCGTTTCGAAATTTCCGCCGCCATTTTATTTTATTACAGAAAAATTGTTTGTTAAATCTGTTTGAAAATTGGCTAGGCCGGGAGGCTTGCTAAAAACACGTGCCATGCGGGTTATGTAGGGCCGGTGCATACGAGCTTCAGATACTTAATGCGACACCTCACCGACAGCGTAGAGCGGAGCATACCGTGTTCACGCCTCGCGCAATAGCGCCTTCAATTTTGCAGATGCAACATGGTCATCCATCACGTTCAAATAGTTGTATGTCTGCGCCGTCATCAACGTTTTCTTTTCCAGTGAGAAATATTCAACAAGTAAAGGTTCCAACTCGCAGTTTTTACCGTTTAATTTAGGTTTAAATTGAGACGTATTCCCTTTTGGTCTCGTTTTTAAACTTACTTTCTGAATGTAGGCGACACCTCATTGGCAGCATGGAGCTGAGCGTTGCGAGTTCACGCTTTCTGCGATAGCGCCTTCAATTTTGCAGATGCAACATGGACATCCATCAAGTTCAAATAGTTGTATCTCTACGCCGTCATCAAGAAGCGTCCTTTTTCTTGCTTTATTTCCATACTGTGTTTGTTACCGTTCGTTCAATTGTGGTGGTGCCTGAAAGGCTACGTGAGCAACCCAGCCGAAGATCGGAGAGACGCACTCAAAAAAAGATTGGGAGAATTTACCATACGAATGGTAAATTCTACCAATCTTCATGTCGATTCTGCAAGAGGAATGGTTACCTGTGGCAGTATATAGTAACGTTTATCTTTCTTCTGGCAGAATTGACTCTAAATTGACGCTGTGTGAATTACAGCGTGAAGAAATGGTAAATTTTACCAATTTTTTTTTCAGTACGTGATCGGGCCTCGTTTTTAATTAATTTGAGCCGACGTGGGACTTCACGTGTAAAAAAAAATTCTTGCACGTCTTAGGGTTAAAAGGGTCATGGTATCTACACCGGAGGTAGAAAAACACCGAGGTATCAAAAACAATTCGCTGAATTACTACTTCTCTCCAACATGTTGGCAGAATTCGGATCCATGTTGCATAGAAAAATCTAGCAGGCTGTGTTTCTTCTCGGAAAATCTATTTCCAAGCCGAGAATAAAGCTAAAAGTATTCAAACGCAAAAAAGTGCTTTCGATTAAGGCTACCAACTACTCAATTGTTTTCCTTTCATTTTTCTGTTTTTGCCATATTTTAATAAATGACACGGAGTTGATTCGAACGATGCATAGATTAGTATACTTATTAATTGAGAAACAATTTTGAAAATATTTCAAACACCTATGTATATTAACAGGGAACAGGTAGGATTATCATTAGTAATCAGTAGGTATTGCTATAACTCTTTTTTGTTTCGTTTTCACGCCCCTGTAAAGTTGGGTTTTTTTGACTTTATGTACTCTTTTCTCATTAACTACGGAAGACACCTTAACTCTATTTTTTAAAATGACCAGCACAGCAAGTTTTATTTGTGGAACCAGAATTATAACCTTGTTATGCGTATTTTCTGTGTAATTTCACCACTATAAAAAGTGAGATTTTTCTTCTTAGAAAAACAAGTTCAACTTTAAGAAAATCAAACCTGAAGCTCACCAAAACTAAAAATCTTGCTTCCAAAGCTTACAGACGAATTCATCATGATCGCTTCAAAATTTGAACAGCATACTTCCAGCAATTTCAGAGAAAAGTGTACCTAAAGTTGACTAATTTTAACATGATTCGCCTCAATGAAACTGCACGGCTTATTTTCGCGATCCGAAACATTCAGCTTTATTTCAAGTTTTGCTGAAAAATATTTTCCTCAGATAGACTGCAAAAATGTGTTTCTTAGCTTGAAAGATCAGCTTCGCAGACTATTTTCAGAGAAACCAGTACCCTCTTGCAAAATGAGTTCAAAATCTCGATATTTTCTTACTCCTGCTTTAGATTCACCTCAACATGAACTCAATGAGTATCGCCGTCAAAATGGGCCAGTTGCGTGGGTAAAAGAATCGTGTTTTGATGCTTGATCTGGTAGATCAGAAAAAAACAAAAAGATATGTTCAAACAGCAACTTTATATGTTCAATATTAACCGAGAAATCGCGTCTTGAAAAACTCGATCTATGGCCTCATTCACCGCTGTAGTGCATATCATGTTATACACAACCTTGGTTGATAACGTCATAAATCGAGTTTTTCAAGACGCAATTTGTCGGTTTATATTGAACGTAGAAAGTTGCTGTTTGGACAGATCTTCTTATTTGTAGCTGATCCGCAGGAATTAAGCATCAAAATACGATTCCGTGACCAGCGCAACTGACCCAATTTACACGTCGACATCAACATTCTAATGTGCTAAGGAATAGCGCTGTATGAGCATTCGAATGCTGCCAAATTTCCTCTCAGAAAATATTTATTTTTAAAGAAAGTTATGTATATTTTTCCTTGACATTATCAGAGTCTGTAGATCAAATTACAAACGAAATCCTAAAACAAAAAATCGGAAGACAGATGAATGGTTTCACGATAACTGGAATAGTTTTGTCGTCGTAACAGACAACACATTAGTCAGTCATATTTTCAGAAATGATAATCACTCAAATTTTTTCGCATTAATCTTCCAAGGGTTGCGTATTATAACGCTTTCTGATGATTTATTGCTCAACTTCTCAATTAATATTATGTAAATCCCGATAATGTGCTGTCTGTTACGCGGTAAAAAGTCAGCGCAACAGACAGCACATTTTCGGCCATTTGTATATTCAAATTGAAAAGTAGAGCGATAAATCTTTGAAAAGCGTCATAACACGTAACCCTGTGTAGATTAATGAAAAAAATTCAAGGGATTATCATTACTACTGAAAATATGACCGAAAAATGTGTTGTCTGTTACGGCGACAAGACCATTCCAGTTATCGTGAAACCACCCAGATATTCACAACTTTTCCTGAAAATTCGTAATTTATTGAAGGGAATTTGGCAACGTCTGAGAGCTCATACGGCATTCTTCCTTAGCACGCCAGCATTGTACCAAGATTCAATGCTGAGTTGGCGACTGATTTCCGAGTATTTTCTGTAGGATTCTTTCACGGAGCTGCTTAACCTGGTAGAAAATGACCCTTGCACCGGTTTGAAGAGCAACTGGTTGAGTCCGACCGATCTGCCAAGGCAAGAGGTAGTGGCCAATCAGCGGTGCAGCAGGATGTATAACCTGCTCAAAAATTCAACGCCGAAGGAGCAGAAAGAATGTTTAAACGGCCGTTATGCTGGTTGCGCCGACACCCCAGAACCCGGCGGCTGGCTGACCTCGTCGTATCGTTGCCGTTGTGCAGTCATTGTTAGTAATAACGTCTGCAAACCAAAGACAGTGCGTACATTTCTTCATCATGAGGCCTTATTTTTCTTATATTATTAATTTTTCTCTAATATTTTTCTTCCAATTTCTCGGGTAATTTTCCTTGCAATTTGATATAAAAAGTCTAAAAATTTTAAGGAAAAATATCGACAATTCTCCTCGAAGATAAACATTTCATCGGTGAAAATTTGGTAACTCCCGAATGCTCGTACGGCGTTCTTCCTTAGCACGGCAGAACAATACACTGTACACAGCTCAATAGAGAAACCTGCCAAAACCGTTTAGGTATGCGATTTGATTCAAGCAGAATATCGACGGTGAAACTACCAAACCACGTATCTCGGTTTGCGACGTCGCAGACTTCCTGTCATACTTTATTTTTTAAATAGAAAACTACTCAATGTCAATTCGTGAAAACTTCCGTGATTTTTCCTCTTTGTGCGGAGAAAAATCTGTGAAAATTGTAAGGAATAATATTGATTTGATCTCCTTCAAAAAAATGAAATGTGAGTGGAGATTTTTAAACACCGCAAACGAGATACGTGGTCTGGTAGTTTCACCGTCGATATAGTTTTTCGTATGAGTGGGGAAATTCAAATTTTCGTGACCAGTGAAGCGCTAAATCAAAACGTCAATACCTTGGTCAGAAGACAATCATTTCCGTTGCACGAATCGTGTAATCCGTGAAATTTTGGAACGAATATCGTTGCTCCTCTGACTTGCGGGCGTTTCTCAATTTTCGTATGAGCCCCAGAAAGCATGGATTTTTGAGTAAAACAGAGCTCACGTGGATATTAAGATATGCCCTTACGTCAGCGGACGACGATAAATCAGATTCAGAGGCGGATCCAGCAATTTGCCAACGCCTGATTCCCTCCGCTTAAACCTATGTTAAGTAATCGATTATTTTCAGAGCCTGCAGAGCTACCTTTAACTTATCAACAGATTCAAATTTCCCGCCGCGGTTTAAGGATCGGCGCGCACCACAATAATCGCTCGGTTATACTTTTGCCGCTAACGACGGCATTAACGTAACAATTTCAATGCCAACGGGGAAAATAATCAGCCTGCTGGCCCCTCCAAGTATCGATACATTTCCGTAGGGTTAAATGGAGAAAAACGATGTTGCACAATTTGCAGGACCCGCCAATGATCACACGGATAAAAAAACCTCGTGCGTGGGACCCGAAGTTTAGGTCATATGGATCTCTGAAATTTTCGGATTGAGCATCTGAACACTTTAAGTCTAGCTGTCGAGGTTCGTATTACACATCTGAAACTTCAGTCCTTACACCTGAAGCACTTCAGATGTGAGAACCGAAGCTTTTCAGATGTGAGAACCGTAGTTTTTCGGATGTGAAATCCGAAGTACTTCAGATGTAAGAACTGAAGTTTCAGATGTGTGATCCAAACCTCAGCAGCTGGACCTAGAGTGTTCGGATGCTCAATCCCAAAACTTCAGAGATCCATATGACCTAAACTTCGGGTCCCACGCACGAAGATTTTCTCTCCGTGCAGAATAATACCAAGTTCATACCATACAGTGCAATAGAGTCGCAATGTTCTGGAGCGCCGATGAAGTCATTTTTTGAGGCTGTTATGTCCAGTACTCCTGAGACTAGTGTGCGGCGACTGGCGATGCCGTGTGAGCGAGGTCCCAGCTCCGGTTTTCGCTCAGAAAATACAGGTGTAAAATTTATTTCATAAAAACCGGGAGTCTTGTATATTTTTGAATTTTTTATGACTTCGGTGAACGCGATTTGCCAAATAATGATGGACTTAAATGAACAAACCCCGAAAACCACTCGCAGCCCACGATTCTCCCATAGGTCACCGTGTTAAAAAAAGATGAACGAGACCCAGATGGTTCCCATTTTCCGGCGAACAAAGGGCTCGGAATGACTTGTTCGTGGATTGATTTCATCGGCGCTCCTGTACATAGCGATTCTATTGTATACTCTATGGTTCATACTGGTAAAAAAAACCTCTTGGTTCAAGAGTGCAGTTTCTTGTCACCGGATTTAAGAGTCTGGACTCTTGTTTCAATGCAAAATCCGCTTGAAACAAGAGTTCAAGACTCTTAAAACTGGCGACAAGAAACTGCACTCTTAAGTCAATGCAATGCGGCATTGGTCCGAGAGGTTTTTTTTTTACCACTGATGGTCCTAAAACGATTTAAACTCTTGAAGGATAACAGGAAACGTCCTTTTGTCGTCCTAGGTTTCGATCTACAGCTGCGTACACTCCGCTCTGAAGAAGCACAAGAGCCGTTCCATCTCCAGGTGGAAATCCTGGAAGAGCAGATCCCGGTCCTCGTCGTCAGGGATGCCCCCGATATCGAGACAGTTTTCGACGATGACAGTCAACATCAACCAGGACCCTCGGGGCTTTCGGGGCTACGCCTACCCACCGGACCAACCTTCTCCGCCTCCACCAAGCCGCCCACAACCGCCTCCACCCAATCGCCAAGCACCTCCACCACCCCAAGCTCCGCCTCCACCAACGGCGGGCCCCAGGTTCAACGCCACGACTCTTTGCGCCTGTCGGATCATTACGAGGGCTTCTACCTCAACGAGCTATCGGACAGCGAAAGCGCCCGCTGGAAAATTCTCCGACCTCCTCCGCCTCCAGTGACCTCCTCGGATAGCGAGACGGAGTCAAGCGACGAGAACTGGATACCTGAGCCCCCTCCACGACCCCCCGGATACGTTGAACCCCCGGCTACGATCATGCGGACACGCCGACCTTCCCAACCCGACAAATCCGGCTCCCAGGTCTTTGGGAGATCTTCCTCGCAGGTCATCTCCAATGGTAACGGTGGCCTTTCCTCCCAGGTCGCTATGAATGGTAACGGGAGAACCTCTTCTCAGGCCACTCTAGTGCCTTCCAACAGCAACAGGCGGAGAATGAGATCAACCAGTGGTGGATATAGGAATTGAGGGAGGTTTCGCGCCTATGAAGTAGCCACGGTGAAGACCTCTGTGAACCTTCTTCGATCACAATGAAGAGTGTAAAGACATTTTTTAGGAAGTAAGCTATTTAATAAAAAATTATAAGAATACAGCCCTCGTACTTGTAGGTATGAAAGTAACAAGTATCCTGGTTTTTTTATTCATTTATTTTTATTTTATTTTTTTTATTTTTGTAATTACACATGAAGAATTACTAAGTCCATTTTTAGACCTTACGGATCTTTACGAATGTTTTCTTAAATTGATTACAATTAAAACACCGTTTTAAAGATAGGGGTACTTATGAAGAGAGATGATGGTGGATGGATGAAGATGAAGTGAAAGTACAAATCTCAAGTATCCTGGTGCAATATTTATCACCTACTGCATCTACTGACTTTACCCAGCTGCATTACTGCGTCAGAGTTTACTGCCGGGCTAAGTAGTAACGCCATAAGAGCATTCGAATGTAGTCAAATTTCCTCTCAGAGTATATTTATATTTGAAAAAAATGTGTATTTTTTCCTTGAAATTTTCAGACTTTTTAAATCAAATTACGAACAAAATCCCCTGAAAAATCAGAGGAGTTATATTCACTAATTTCCGTAAAAATTTGTGATTTGTTGAAGGAAATTTGGCAACGCCTGATAGCTCTTATAGCAAACCTACAATCATTAGTTTATTTACAAAGATCAGTAATGTTCCACATGAACCATTGACTGGATTACAAAGCCACAGATTTTTCTTCTTGAGAAAATCGCGATACTAAAACTGAAGCATAAAAGATACCCAAATCATACGTCTCTGCATAGCTATTCGTGTCTATGGGATGTTTTCGTCGTATAAACGAAGGTTTGAAGGCGCCTCATCATTTTGGATCCTCACATTATAGCCCGCTTATGAGCAGCGCCGCCGTTTAGTCCAGGCGCCTGGTAGCTAAAAATGAGGCTACCTGGAATTTTGGGTACACAGCGATTTTTTTGGCTTACTTAATGTTTTTTGGGTCGCTGAATCCGAATCTGAAGTTTCCGCACGCGTATCTGGTGAGCATTTTCCGCTATTTTGAAAAAATGGCCTAAAAAGGCCCTTTTTTGCGGTTTTTTTGATATAGCGGCTACGGATGAGGAAAAGTCCCGGATTTAGCTAATGTTTTGAATAGCTGACAAAATTTGGAAGAAAATGGTATATGAATATGCTAGGTTTGCTCAAAAATTGAGGAACCTCGGATTTCGGAACTTTAGAACGCTTCGGAACTTGGCTGACCGCGGCGAGCCGGATCGCGCGTTGACGGGTGCGCCGCGAAAACGTGAATAGGCGCGATGTTCACGATGCTGTATCTTCCTCAATTTTTAAGCAAACCTAACATATGTATACACCATTTTCTTCCAAATTATGTCAGCTATTCAAAACATTAGCTAAATCCGGGACTTTTCCTCATCCGTAGCCGCTATATCAAAAAAACCGCAAAAAAAAGGCCTTTTTAGGCCATTTTTTCAAAATAGCGGAAAATGCTCACCAGATACGCGTGCGGAAACTTCAGATTCGGATTCAGCGACCCAAAAAACATAAAGTAGGCCAAAAAAATCGCTGTGTACCCAAAATTCCAGGTAGACTTACCAGGCGCCTGGACTAGTTGAAGCGGTGCGAGCAGTGTCGCAGTGCCCAGAGAGTCAAAACGCCTTCACCTGCGTGTGTATGCAACACGGACGTCCATGGAGTTCAAATAGTTGCTGTCAGGCGTTATGATAAAACTCGCATGGAGTTTGTCGCCATGCGGAGTGGGTCTGTTGCAAGCAAGAGATACAGCCAACTGAATACTCATTTTAAATGTAAATTCACTGAAAATCACGTTGGGAATGTACAAATAGTCTGAAATCCACTTCTCAGCGCGCAATCTGCGTAGTTTGTAACACGCTTTTCCAAATTTACCGCGTATGCGGGTAGTTTTTTTCGGTGGCTGGCAGTCAGGTTTGTCCGAAGAGAGGCCTGACCTGACTAAACAAACAATCTTGCAAACTGTTATAAACTCTCGTCGCGGAGAATTTCAATTGATTCAAAGCTTTTGTGTTTGTAAAATAAAGCAAGGAAAAGGAAACAAATGCTTGAAAGCAAATGAAATCATACAATAGAAAAAGTTATTTAATCATTTGAATGCGTTGGGTAATTCTCCCCTGTTCCTCTGCCTGTGCAAGCCTGGTCCGTGGTGACTGAGAAAAACTGCCCGCAGACGCGGATAACTTAAGTTGCGTGTTAGAATTTACACAGATTGCGCGCTAAAGAGTGGATTTCAGACTTTTTTATGCACCCGAAGTGATTTTCGTCGAACTTACTTAAAAAATATTCAGTCGGCTATACCTCTTACGTGCAACAGACTTATTGGTTATGAGCTCTGCTTGTTTTTCTTTTGTCTGAACTTTATTCCAGCGTCGCCTGTAGTGCTGCTGAAGTAAACCAATACCAATTTTCATCGGACCATTGTCAAGTTTCCGGAAAATGCTTCGATTATTTACAAGTACATAATATCACAATAAGGAAAATTTCAACGAATCACGAAAAAAACTCAAGAATATAACTTCAGACACAGTAGCGAGAGATCATAATGATTTGCTTTGGTAAAAAATTAAAAAAGTAAAAGGAAAAATGTTGCCGACTTTGAGCTTTTTAAGGTATCAAGATTCGTACTGATCTTGAAATTCGTGGAAATAACAAAAAATCTTCTTCCGTATTATTTATTTTTTACAATTGCAAATCATTGCAATCTCTTACGAAGTCTATTTCCGACTTTCCGTTATACGGTGGTATTCCACTCGATGTTCGTCCAAATTGTCATTTTTATAATGCTGTGTTCAGGATCTCCTTAACAAGGTAAATCATATGGGGCTCCTTAAGGAAAGGATCTGTTTGAGACATGCAGGACTATGAAGGCGGCGGCGCACATGTGGATTGAGTCAATATGAGAAGTCAGAAATAATTTAGAAACTTTATACACTTATTCAGTTCCTCAGAAGCAAAAAAAAAGTACTTTTTCGATGCCTTTATGTTGATTGTTAAATTGAGTCCATATTTTTTAGTTATATTTCTTCCTAAGCTTGTTTATTTTTAATCCTTCTAAAATATTTTCTTTTCAATAAATACAAGCCTACCTTGAGCACACTTAAAATTTGCGGTCAATACTGCAACAGCGGTAAAGGAACACTGACAAGGCCGCAGCGTGGAGGCTGATTTAATATCAATCTTAAATCGCATTGCTAAGGCGCAGTGATACAACTATACGTAGTCTCCGGAACGCGTGAGGTATCACGCCACATTTGAAGGCGTTTTCTAATTTGCAAATTTTAGTAACCCAGAACCTTACGTCGCATTGATTGGCGTCAACCAAATTTGTCCAGCAAATATTAAGCACTATTGCAGCCCTTCTTCAGTACATATACTAGAAAAACTTCGTTTATACAAAACTTTGAGGTTCTAAAAGTGGCTCCATTGGTTTCCCCGTGGGATTTTCTCGTAGAGGCACACCCTTTGAAGTTTAAAATGTGACGAGATTGACATCAAAATTTGCAATTTTTGTACAAAATGTCATGTCCGACCTCTATGATTGACTTGGTCCACTTTTCGAAGGAAGAACGCTGAGCGTGCCGTCATGCAAGCGCGGAACGCGCATTGGCGCCTGCAAACCTAAGTGGATACTTCACGCATTGCGCAATGTTTGAAGTATCCACTTAGGTTTGTAGGCGCTGGCCGGCTGCCCGCCGCGCCGCTCCACACAGTGGATCGAGTCAATATGAGAGGTCAGACATAATTTAGAAACTTTAAACGCTTATAACTCCGTTTATACAAAACTTTGAGGTTCTAAAAGTGGTTCCATTGGTTTCCCTGTGGGATTTTCTCGTAGAGGCACACCCCTTAAAGTTTAAAATGTGACGAAATAAACATCAAAATTTGCAATTTTTGTACAAAATGTCATGTCCGACCTCTCTTATTGACTGTGCAGCGGCCCTCGGGAAAGACTTGAAAGGGAAAGGATCGAAGAAAGTAGAGCTAAGCACCAGAGGGCGAACGAGAGTTCCTTCATACTGAGAGTTAAGACAACCCCCCCTCCCCCTCTCATGGAGTCACAAACAGGAATAAAGATAACACAAATTGATAGTTTTTCGCAATCTTTGATCGGCTCATTCTCAAATTCCTTTCTCCGTTCCTTCTTTCATTCTACTTGTCCCTTACCGAGTCCGTAATCCCCCAGTCCATTCCAGATTATCATCTTTACAATTGGTGAAAATGTAATATTTATTCCCGTTTGTGACACAGTGGAGGCCTAAAATACCCACGAGAACCAATCAGAGATGGATTCACATTGTCTCAACTCTCAGTAAAGGGACTCTAACCTAGCCACGCTGGAACTTTATATTCACACCGTAGTCGCTCCAAAGTGAGGTGAGTATTTTCCCGGTTTTTAGACAATAGTACTAATGCATTAGTACATTTTTCAATGCAATGCACGCATATGGATCAGTGTCGAGGCGTGAATGATCGAATATCGATGTTTCCTCATTCCTCATAGTCTGAGACCATGTTAAAGAATCGATTATTAATTTGTTCGTTGCGAACACTCTGTTTATCGATCCTTTTTCATAGGTTTAAACGGCACGTCAATCGATTATTCGCAGAGCACGCCATGCCACTGATACGAACCGAGGAGGAAAAAGGCAGAGACAGCTCGTTTTGGAGAAAAAAGGTAGAGAAAGCGCATTTTCACATGAATTCATTTTCAGTTGCAAAATTTACGCACGCATGTGACAGGTATCACCAGTATCACCCTGCCGCACTAAGTAAAAACGTCGCACAGGCATTCGAAGCATTCGAATGTTGCCAAATTTGTTCTTCAAAAATTTATTTTTGAAGGAAGTAATGAATATTTTTCCTTGAAATGGTCAGAATTTTTAGATCAGATTACGAACGAAATCGTCTGAAAAATGGAGATATTGCATGTGTGAGGGATTTGCGATTTGACTGTTAATTCTTATGTAAAAGTTCGCGAGAAACACGATGGTGCCACTGGTTTTCTCTTAAATCATCTCCCAAGCTCAACAAAAGCTCTCAAGTTGAGGCCAAAATGGAGGGGATATCCCACGCTATCCTGAGAGTCCACCTCTACATCAAAACAAACTCTACGTGCAAAGATAGGGAGGAAATACATTAGCAGGGTTGCCGTGTTTTCAGTTTTGGAGTCCTCAAGTAAAGTGGCAGCCCTGTCAATGTATTTGCTCCCTATCTTTGCATAGAGAGTTTGTCTTGATGTAGAGGTGGACTCTCAGGGTAGGGTGGGATATCCCCTCCATTACGCCCTCAACTTTGAGAGCTTTTTTTTAGCTTGGTAGTTGATTTCAGAGAAAACCAGTGGCACCATCGTGTTTCTCGCAAATTTTTACATAAGAATTAATAGTCAAATCGCATATTCCTCACACATGCAACATCTCCATTCAGCTGTTAAGGAAGAACGTCGTATGAACATTCGAGAGCTGCCAAATTTCTCCGGATTAGACGTGCGTTTTTTTTTAGAATAATCCTCTCCATTCTAATAAAATCATTTTTCACACGCTCAATGGGCTGAGGTGTGGAAGGGGAGTTTAAAGTCCGTATGTGATGTCCAGTCCATAAGTGGGTCGATTGAGGTTTCTTTTTTTTAATTCTCAATAATACTATCACTTTTTCGTTTGAGATTTGGTTATTCATATTTTCCCTTGAAATTTTCAGAAATCTTAGATCGAATGGGCCTGTTGCAAACTTTTGCTATAGCAAAAATAAGAGTTGTTCCTAGATAATGTCTCAAAATCACGACGAACGTCATCGGCAAACTCTGAAATGCACTCCTAACTTTACAATATACGTAGACATTTTACGAATTATAAAAAATACGAGCTTTTTTTGAGCTTGGAAGATGATTTCAGAGAAAACCAGTGGCACCATCGTGTTTTTGCGAACTTTTACATAAATAACAACACCCAAATCGCAAACCCCTCACACATGCACCATCTCCATTGGACGAGAAATATTCACGCATTTTCCTGAAAAGTCGCGATTTGTCGAGGTAAATTTGGCAACGCCTGGTGGCTCATACGGCGTTCCTACTTAGCGCGGCAACACTCAGTGAATGTTACCGCCTTTTTTAGCCATCGCTATGGCGAATTCTCTGCCTTCTCTTAACGAGGATTGAATTCAAGTTCAGAGCGAGCTATTCATGGACATGACGGAGGTAAAACAGAACCAGTCGTTGTTTTTCACTTTCGCGGTTACCTTTTGATTCTACGGTACGCTCTCCGACTGAATTCGGTTTTGGTGTAATTTCCTTATTTCTCAATGGAAATTCAACATTTCTCTCCGATGACGTCAGACTGACGTGGGAAATCACTCCTGTTCCCGGAATAAAATGGCAATGGAGAAAAATCGAACAGAAAAGGAGAGCGAAAGAAAATCAACCTACGATGTGGTATTATCATTTTCTTGGACATTCCTGTAATTTTTACATCTTGCGCGACAATCTCCCGCGAAATGCTTGAAATTTCCATTCGTTTTTAGCTCAAGTGGTTATTCTACTTGCCTTGAACATGCTACAAAAATTTCTGGTGCGATTAGTTTTCGGTACGGTCGTATTCTTGATCCTATTAGCAGGATGCGCTAAAGCGGTAAGTTTTCATTTTACATAAAATTTCCATTTTTCGTCCTTCAAACCTTGATATTTTTTTTGGCTGTGCGTCAACCAGGTAGTTCCTAAAAATACGCTCGCAGAAATCACAATCCTCAGAGAGATCTACTTGATGCCCTCTTATGTTTCCTGTCCATTCCTTTTTAGAAGGAGAAGATTGTTTGTCTCCTTATCCTAAATTCTTGAATCCTAATAATTCTTACTTACTTAAGTTTACTTAAGTTACTTAAGTTACTTAAGTTTAATACCCCGCAAACGTTCCGGCTCGTTCCGCGCGTGCGGCGATTCTGTCTTGATGAGGGGGCATTGGACATTTCTACTTCCTAATTTTTCTACTTTCTTCGAACCTTGAAGTGACGAGAAATACTGTAAACAAACGAGCTGAAGTTACTCTCAGTGACCATAGTCTTCCTCATGAACGATAAAATTCACTTGGACTTTCCATTGACGAAAGACGACGAAAATAAGGGAACATCTACTAACGTATTTTTATTAAAGAAAGTAACATCGGTAGGTTTGTTTTGCTGGTTTGATTGACGCACAGTTGAAAAATTCGAAATCCCAAATTCTGAAAGCAAGAGACTAAAATGAATTACTTCAAAAACCGCACCCGGGGGAACAAAAATAATCAATTGGGCCAACTTTTCCTTGATTAAAAAATATGTTTTGGCACCAAACTTTGCTTGAAAAAATTACTTAAGTCTACGAAAAAAAGGTTTTTTCTTTCTAGGAGGTGGGGGGGGATAATGGTGGATTCGCATGTTCTTTTCAACACCGAGTTCGAAAGTACCCTCAATTTTTCTCTTTACCCACCAATTTTCCGGATAACCGATATTATACTAAGAAACGAGATTTTCTAGGGATCAATCAATATTTTGAGGAATGGGTGCATGCTTGATACAAACTAAGATCATTTCCCGACTGACCATTCCATGATATATAAGGGAACATGTATCACATTCACATGTCCACATGTATTTGGCTTCAGGAAATTTCACAGTGTACAAAGAATTTAATTTTTTTTTTTTTGGGGGGGGGGGGGAATAATGGTAAATTCATGAATGCTTGTTAACACCGATTCCGAAAATATCCTCAGTTTTGCGTTACTCAAAAATTTTCCGGATGATCGGGATTGTCCGAAAAACAGGATATTCTAGAGAAAATTCAATATCCCAAGATATGTGTGCATGCTGCAGACAAACCAGGGCCATTTTCCGAGTCAACATTCCATGATATTTAGGGAAACATGTATCACACGTCCATAAAATTTGCCTCTATATTAATTGATGAGCAGTGGCGAGACACAAATGATCGATTACCGATTATTGATTCTCGTTTGAAGCTAGGGTAATGAAGTCCCAAGAACTCCCAAGCTCAAAAAAATCTCTCAAGTTGAGTGTGAGAGTGTGCCCGTGCAAATTTTTTCCAAACTTTATCTGATTTTTGCACGATATCAGTAGATAAATCAGTGCAATTTTCAGTTTGAAATTCCCGAGATTCTCCTAGTAAAAATTCAATTTGCTCGAGAAAATTTGGCAACACTTAAATATAGTCACGTCCTTATGTGAAAGGAGGATCGATTTCTCGTTGAGGTTGATTGCTCTGAATGTCGGGAGTTAACACTCCGGTCGCAGACGAAAAATAAACAATATTTCGAAGAAAATATGTCGTCTGTAGGGGTAAAGTTCGTCTATCTACCCTCAAAGTATGAGCGAGCTCATTTGATATCACTCGCAGGAATGGAGATGTTGCATGTGTGAGGAATTTGCGATTTGACGGTTGATTCTTAAGTAAAAGTTTGCAAGAAACACGATGGTGCCACTGGTTTTTTCTGAAATCAATTCCCAAGCTCAAAAAAAGCTCTCAAGTTGAGGCCAAAATGGAGGGGATATCTCACGCTACCCTGAGAGTCCACCTCTACATCAAGACAAACTCTCCATGCAAAGATGGGGAGCAAATACATTAGCAGGGTTGCCACTTTATTTCGGGACTCTAAAACTGGAAACACGGCAACCCTGCTAATGTATTTGCTCCCTATCTTTGCATGGAGAGTTTGTCTTGATGTAGACGTGGACTCTCAGGGTAGCGTGGGATATCCCCTTCACTTTGGCCTGAACTTGAGAGCTTTTTTTGAGCTTGGGAGTTGATTTCAGAGAAAATCAGTGGCACCATCGTGTTTCTCGGGAACTTTTACGTATAAGAATGAATAGTCAAATCGCAAAGTCCTCACACATGCGACATCTCCATTTAAAACCTTGGGTAGTTTAAATTTTTTCCTATGTTCTGTCTGTTTTCATTGCTGCAACATTGCCGCTTTTATTTTACACGTAATTCATTGGGAGGGACTCTGACCCGGGAAGAAGTTCTGGGAGGGAATCGCGCGACGCCCCGGAAAGGAAGTTTACATGCTTCTATTCGGATGTCTAATGGGCCTACTTCAATTTACTTTTTGGACAGGACGAGAACGATGACAAACGAAAGGCCTTCGAGGAATTGCTGGACAATATCGAGTTTGACCTTTGCACGGGTTTAATGAACACGGCGTTGGGGAGCGAGGAACGGAAACAGCTGGAGAGGAAGGCAAATGCTAAGTGCAAAGAGTATCACGCGCTGCTCAAGAGCTCGTTTTTTTATGAGTCTAACGAATGCATTAATGGTGACGACCCTAAATGCGCCGATACCAAGGATTCCTGGGATTCCTGCAATAAAATGCACCGCTGCTCCCTGCGCATCGACGGAATTTGGGCCGGAACTAAGCGGGTAAGTGCGAGAATCAATACTGCGGATTGAAAGTTGAAATCGGTAGGCAAAGCGATAGACACGGGTAGAGTACCTATATTGAGAGAGTATGGCCACTGGGGTTACCACCTCTGAGTGGCTCAGCCATCTTAGGCTGAATGGAGCCCTTAGGACCCAAAAATGACGGACGCCATAAATTAATGTAATGCAAAATGACTCAAAATGTAGTTTTCTTTGCTTATCGTAACGAGAAATTTACTCAAATGCACTCTTGCGACTTCTTTACATATTTTTAAGACTAATCGTGTGGAATTTTTGAGAAGAATTATCTTGAATGTAGTAAGGTTGGCAGCAAGTAAGGTTGGTGGTAACCGTCAAAAGTTGGCAATGACCCCCCTCCCATCCACAAAAACCAAAACAAAGCACCGCCATTTTTGGGTCCTAAGCCTCTCCATGGGGCCCAGTGGCCATACTCTCTTAATATAGGTACTCTAGACACGGGGGGAAAGTGAAGCGAGTTTTGCCGCAATCACACGCTGAATGTGGCTTGAATGTGGAAGTCATCGGCCCGATGCCTGAATTTTGCGCGTGAAGCCCTGGATAGACGATCAAATTCCGAACCAATTCCGATCAAATTAGACATGCTGATGACTGATGGTTACCATCTACCATCAAATTTTGACGGGCCGCACTTGTTCGATCAAAGTAAAGATCCGAATGGAGTGCCACCATTCATCATTTCCTGCCACAGGAAACATTTCTGCCAAGTTTTCATCTTAAAATGAAGCAAATTAATGAGTTTAAGACTGATGACTCCCGACACTTTGATGCTACTTTGATCAGAATTGGTTCGGGAATTTGATCGTCTATCCAGGTCTTGACGCGCAAAATTCAGGTAACGATTCTCAGCAACCATCGGACTAATGTTGGATTTGTCTGAGCTATATTCGAATAGATTTGACACACATCTGGATGAAAATAACTCGAATTTGCGAAATTTCAGCCGTTGGGCGATGACTGTTAACTTCCACTTTCAGCTTCTATATTCAGCGTGTGATTGCGGCATCTGTCCGGTGGTATCAGTCCATGGCCGTCAAAAAGTACGGGATTCGGAACTTTTTTGTTCCAATTTCTCCCATTCCATGACCGTCAAAGTTCTGGGATTCTTTTTGGATTCTTTTTCAAAAGTTCCGAGAAAGCCCCGGAAAATGCAAGAGATCGGGAATATTTCGGGAATTTCAAAAGATCCGAGAAAATCTCAAAAGATCCGGAATTCGGAGCTGATTCGGGGAAAATGGAGCACTGACTTTCTCGGTGGAGGCAGGTGGTTGCAATAATGGACAAAGGAGGAAGGTAATGGACTAACTAACGGCAACCCACGAGAGATCCTTTAGTTACCACCCACTTGAACTAGTAGGATTGCTCCATACACCTTATATAGTCTTTGTCTATTGTTCTGTCTATCACTTTCAACAATCAGCTCGCTTCAGTGTTACCGGGAATTTTTTTTCACGGATATTAAGTTTTGACATTTTTAGCGTCGCATAAGGGCGTTATTAAAAAAAAGTAAAAATCCTAAAAAAGTCAAAAGGGTTCCCTTTCTAACCCTCAAAGTTTCATTAGTAGTATTAGACCTCAGATAGAGCTATACAAGAGTATCAGGGTTAAAATACGGGTGAATACAGGGGAACAAACCTAAAATACAACAATTAAAACTCCTGACGGCTCGACTCAAAACTGAGTCATTTTCAATCGGTAAATACATGTAGGTCTCAGGTTTTCTCTTCGATATTTTCTAATTTTTATTGTATTTTCCGACTGAAAATGACTCGGTTTTGAGTCAAAACGTCTTTGGTTTTTTATTTTTTCATTTTAGCCTTGCTTCCCGCTTTTCCCCTCGTTCTACTCCTGTGAACATAGTATCGGGCTGTTTCGTCAAAATTTGTAGCTGTGCAAAAAAATAGAGCGTCACAAACAGTACAAATATAGGACCTATATTTATAT
Organism: Bemisia tabaci; assembly: GCF_918797505.1. Classification (NCBI taxonomy): domain Eukaryota; kingdom Metazoa; phylum Arthropoda; class Insecta; order Hemiptera; family Aleyrodidae; genus Bemisia; species Bemisia tabaci. Next base: position 36,253,058 of record NC_092801.1, read on the forward strand.
AATCCGAAAAAAAATGTTAGTGTAGCTCTAGGGAAACAGCAATTCAAACTATCAAAATGTGTTTTTTTCAAGCTTAAAAATTTGGTCGCACCTTTCATTTCTAAAGAATGCCTCACTTTTGCTGAACCGACTGACTAGATTAAATAAACAAAATTAAGGCAAAAATATATTATTCCGTGTAAAAAAGAGCTTTTCTCGATGCAGAGGATCGAAGTTTGATTGCAGATCATTTCTCCACTTTTTTCCCGGTTCGCAAAAATAGAAATATTGAGCAGGTTGCGAGTTAGCGTAGCTCCGTTTTCAAACTCAGCAGTCGTTTCGTTTTTACGTGGATCGAATGACGCACGAACTCGTTTTTATACCACACGGAAAACGTTTGAAAAAATGTGGCTTCACTTGCTTGATGGCGTATCTCGGTAGATGAGCGGTTGTAAAATTTTGAATATGATTCATCAGAAAAGAAAAGGAATAAAGCGGAATCAAAACAACGTAAAGCATCAGAAGCATTATCGTGATGGATAAATTTAAGAAAAATAAAATTAGAATGAAGACATAAAAATGCTGTCCTCAAGTAACAAAGATTTTGCATTTTTCTTAAAGACGCACTAAATCTACGGGGGTAGAGGGATGTCCTTATAGATTTTCTGTCACTATGTATTTTTGTAGCCATGAATCGACTTTAAAACAAAAATGAATGTTTGCCTCGATGCATGACACAAAGTACAAATGCACCGATGCATTTCGGGTAATATAGACATCATCAGAGTATTACATAAGAACAAATATTAACAAATCATTAAAAATAAAAAACAAGTAGTGAACTCCAACACAATGCACTATGGTCCGAATAGCCGGTTTAAGCGGCATTAAATCAGATACGTGTGTTTAAACTTCGCAACATGAGTTTTCAGGGGTTTTTAGGGTCGCTGAGTGCAAACATGCTAATATGCCTCAGGAAAAATCCATTTTTAACATTTTTATACTTTATATAACTGTGGTAATAATTTGTTCACAAACCTTAAATTGAGGTTATCCATCCGTGACGAAGCGGTGGAGCAAACGGCATCGCGTCTCACTCATCTTCTTGATGGCCCGGGTTCGATTCTCGGGAGAATTTTTTTTTTTTTTTTTATAAGTTTAAAAATTAATTTTACATTGGATGGACTATAAGAAGCTAAAAGTAGAGCCTCGTCAAACACTACTATCAAGGGAACTTGAAAAAGACAGCTCAGGATAATACTTCTACGTTTCATGGCTCCAGAGGCCTACTTTCAAGTCCCACCGATCAGCCGTTTGAACTTGTTTTCGTCTGCCAAGCGAAACATAAGCTTAAATATATCCATTTTGATAGATTATTTGTTTGAAACATGGGTAAACGTAAAAAAAAAAGTTTACGGGACCTCAAAGTGGCTTCCTAAGACAATTTCATTGCTCGGGAGCCTTACTTTCAAGTCCCACCGATCAACCGTTTAGACTTGTTTTCGTCTGCCAAGCTAAAGTTATGCTAAAATATATCTACACTGATAGATTATATGTTTGAAACACTTAAAACGTCAAAAAAAAACTTTTACGGGGCCTCAAAGTAGCCTCTCGAGGCGATTCTTTGCTGTTCTTGAGCACAAAGTTTCAATTGGTCCCGATCAACCCCATCAACTCGTATTATTCTGCCTGGGCAGATTTAGGCTCTAATGCATTCGATTTGCTAGAATATGACAATGGAACATGATAAAAGTCATCGTCAATGGCATATGATAGCTAATTGTAGTAAGTGATAAGAAACGCGAAAACGTCATTTTTCATGAGAAATAACTTGAGGCTATGGTGGACTATGGTTCTGCCACTAGACTAAAAGATAGTCTAGAGTCATGACAATAACTTCCGAGTAAAATTACGAGGTGCTCAGAGGTGCTAAGTATATTTTTTGGGTCCTACTTCTGCGATTTTATTGATAAAACTGACTATGTCCAAGGGTTAATCTAGAGCATTAGATATGATAAAAAAGAATAGTTTCAGCATAAAACATTTTAAACTTATCTTGTATTTTGTGAATCAAGTGCCCAAACACTTTCAGGTACGGTGAAACGACGAAAACAAGCCCTTAAACACAGCACTGCCGCTCGGTAACTGGAATCGCACTCATAAAGTGCTCCGCGTGCCGCACTTCCCAGGCTTGTCACATCTTTATTAGTGCTTTAATCGAAGTGAAATTTTACAGGAGTCTTCTCTACAGTATGTACTATCGATCTACCTCTTAAAATCTAACTTTTTCCAAACTTCACTTTTTCGATTTATTGCCGCTTAAACCGGCTATTCGGACCATAGTGCAATGTGTTGATAAGGCGCGTCATTAACTCACACATATCAACCCCTTTAGTTTTCATTTACAGAGATTTCAAAATAGGCAAGTAGTACAACAAGAGAATTCATACGATCCAACTCTTCAACGACTCACTTTGACGAGACCTTGTATTGTGAATGTAGAAAGCCATTCGAACGAGTTTAAGATTTTTGATCTGCCCCCAGCAATATCTTATCAGATTCTTAAAGAAAAGTGCTACGGAATAATTTAAGCGAAGAAAAGAAAAATTCTGTCGAACTCCTGAAAGATACAGTCGATTTAAAGGTCTTTTTGGGGCTAAAATATTCAAATCACCGGTACCTATTATAAATCCCGATATATTATTGAAAAGAAATTGACTCGATATAAATGCAATTGCATTAAATATGTCTTGATTTTGTTATTTTAAACGTATTTCCATGCAAAGAAGTTCAACCATGTCCATGCTTTATTCATTCATGAATTGAAAGTAAGCAATCTACATCCCAAAAATCTACCGATTTGCCGTAAAAAATTGCGGAAACTTGATATACCAGGTCGATGCACTCACTCGTTGAATTCACCAACCAATTTCGTGGGTACAAATATATAAAAATCAATATGCTATAGTCATTTTGGGTGCATTTATTTTTCATGAAATAATAATAATTTCAATCCCGAAAAACCATCAATTTTCCGTATAAAATGGAAAAAATCGAGATGTGTCGACTCCCTGACGTGAAAATTAGATTCTACGTGTAAAAATACTTACACATGGATATGCTGAACAGAAACCACGTGTGGACACAGTTAGGATACATAGCCCCAGAATACTTTTAAAGCGCCTTTACTTTCCAGAATCTTGACGGAATTTTTTTTTTTTTGGCTTAAACGACCCAAGAGACACTGTAGTTAAAAAATATTTAGAATTTTTGATTTTGACACAAAAAAAAATGTTCGTTCAGGCACACCCTGTATTGTATGGAGTATTGCGCTGGTATTCAATCATTGCCTTCAGATCAAAATTCTTACAAGGAAGCCCCTTGCAAGAGGCGAATTTGTTGTAATTTCTCCCAATTTTTTCTCCGTTATATAGTTGAATTGCTTGCCAAATTCTGAGGTCAATTATATTTAATTGTAATTTATACATTTCTTTTTTCCCCTTCATTTTATTTTTTGTATGGAGAAGTTTCGTTGATTTCTTCGGATTTCGAATACTGTAACTTCTCTTCTATTCGGCCGATTTTTATGAATGAGACCTCTTTCAATTCGTCTTTGAATGGAGAGTAAGGAAAAAATTGCTAAATACTCGCAAAACAATTTTTTCGAAAATTTGATGGATCCCAGCGTGACGGTGAAATGGGTAATCGAGTGAAAGTAATTAGGTCTGACTGTGGCGAGGGCCGCGAGGGTCGCCTTTTGTTCTTCAGCTGGGAAGCGACGCGGCGATCCGAGCCAGGACCGGGACGCATATTCCCAAACCCCGCGTGGATTGTGAAATCCCGTTCAGACCCCAACCGAAGCCCCTTGTGCGGGTCCGAGACTCCTCCGCACCGGCTCGGCTCAGGTAGTCTCTCATCTCCGTCCAACCTTCATGCCCTTCCTCTGATTTCTTCTCAACAGTTTTGGCCACGAATTAATCGATGTAATATTTATTTATTCAGTTGAATCTTTTGAAACAGCAGAATTTGAGGACTTTTTCGGTAAAAGGGCGAATGGAACTTGCCATGCTGTTGCGATTGCGCAGTTTTCTTACCGTTCGCGGCAAATGAAATTCATTCACAGTCGATTTATGTCCTTTAAATCGCCAGGAAAAACTCTGAGCAGATTCAACGAAAAATAAACAGCAAAACAGTCGGATAGAGAACTACGTTGCACAATCTTAGCAGAAATGGACGTCTCATACGCCCTTTCACCGAAAAATGCCTAAATTACGTGCAGTGGAAATATTTTTTAATGCCGAAAATTTCGCAATGCAGAGTCATGACGTCACCTTCGTTGATCGCATGATCAATAAACTTGTCTATTGGCTATGCCTACCGTTTTGTTCTTTGTAAAAAACATTTTTGATGGAAAACTCTCGGAACATTTTTAGAGCAGCGCAATGCATATCGACGGTGAAACTACCAAACCACGTATCTCGGTTTGCGACGTCGCAGACTTCCTGTCATACTTTATTTTTTAAATGAAAAACTACTTAACGTCCAGTCTTGAAAATTTCTGTGATTTTTCCTCTTCGTGCGGAGAAAGTTCGGTGAAAATTTCAAGGCATAATATTGATTTGGTCTACTTCAAAAAAATAAAATGTGAGCGGAGATTTTTAAACACCGCAAACGAGATATGTGGTTTGGCAGTTTCACCGTCGATATGCATCTCACAAGCCGCTTTGATTAGTGGAATTTGCGGAGCTATTGTACTGGAAAAAAATGATTACGTAAGAATTAATATTCTTGAATTTGCCGCTAGGAGGAGATTTCTCTTGGCTTAAGCTGCAAAATGCGTACCTACTTTGAGAAAAAAGCCGCTGCCGCTCATATCAAGCAGGATTCGGCCTTATTCCAGTGACCTTATTCTTGATTCAAGAGCAGTATTCTTGACGAAAAATTCAAGTAATTTTTTTTTTCTTTTTTCAATTATTTCCTATCTTTTACTTATATAGTTCTGCGCAGAACCTATCACCTTGCTTGAAAGGATAAACAGTAAACCTGGTGGTGAAGTAGAGTTATAAAAAAAAGTCTCTGCATTTGCGAGGATGAATATGCACTTGGTGTCTCACCCGAATCAATAGGAGAGCTATTAAAACCCCATTAAATAGGGCTTGTTTTGAGGAGGAAGAAGATATTTTCCGGAAAACAAAAAGAGTGGACCGCGAGGTCACCCCCATTCATTCCGAAGGGTTGAAGAGACAATCAGACGGCGCGGCGAGACGCGAGACGGGAGAAAGGAGAAAGGAGAGAGGATGGCCGCAGTGCCCAAGGCCACTTGCTGAAGAGGCCCATGCCGACCGCGGCAGGGCTCAGAAGGCAGCGGCTAACGATTTTGAGGACAGGCTAGATTTTTCACAATCCACGCGGGGTTTGGGAATATGCGACCGGGACACTACCTGGGTTTTGTGCCTGCCTGTGCACTGTTTTGGCCTGATAGGGGAGTGAATTTCTGTATGGGCCACGGTTAGCACATGGGCTAATGAGTCTCGAGGCTCATCAGAGATTGCACTTACCACTATCCTGCTGGCCCTGGCTATCAGAGCAACGAGTACCAAATTTTGAAAAGGATAACAGGGGTATGGAGATCTGTCAAAGCAACGTTTTAAACAAAACGAAGAAGTGAAATTCTCATTCAACGAGTGCCGACCTGATCAGCCATCCTCGAATCAGTTCGCTTGCTTCTGCTTATATATGCATATTTTAAATCAGCGCGTCGCATTCTAAGGTTTTTTTAAGAAAAACCAAGTAACGTAGACTCTTGGTATTCATTACACATAAACTAGAGAGCCCCAGAATGAGAAACAACTTTAAATCATAATTATTGACGGATAAATAAACTTTTTACACGCTTTGGAAAATCTCTGAAGTTCGCGGTAGTCACTTTTCGGTAAGGAACTAAGGGACTCGGTTATTGTATCGAGTGGGGGGTCGAAACGATCGCAAAGGCGGTATACTACGTATACGCGCCAACTAGAGTACAGAGCACATAGTCTCATATGTTATGTGTTCTATGTGCTTTGTGCTCAAGTTTCTTATTTTTAATGATTTGTTAATATTTGTTCTTATAGCTTCGATCTTATAGCCCCCTCAAATTGTAATACATTGTGGATTGAATTGCGAGCGAAGTTTTCCGAAAAATGTGTTAGTTACCAAAGGAACTTCGGCAACACTCAAATGCTCATGAAGCTTTTTTTGCTTTTCAATAAAAAAAGTAAATGCTCAAGCTGTGCATACGTAAAAATGATTATACGGCGGAGAAGAATGAAAACCTATATTTTTCAAACACCTTTCCCAAACGGCAGGTTCAATTCACTCGATGGGGTTTTTTTTAAGTTTTTCTTGGGTTTTTCAAGTTTCAGATTTATGCTCCCACTTTCGGTTTTGTCAATGCGTCCAGCATTGTTGGCTTTTACAGTGATAATTGCTCCTGATTTTCAATGAGCAAAGTTAAAAAAGTAGGTCCAGTTTCACAATATGGCCTGTCCATTAAGTTGTTTCGCTAATGAGTGTGATGCCTTCTTCGCAAAAAAAGGAATTGAATCCATCATTTGCTAAATGCCGCAGATGCCACATGATTTCGAGAGAAACGAGAAAAATTGTTATCTTCGAGAGTACCCGATCTTTATAACCGACAAATGAAAATTTTTTTTGAGGCCTCCAAACGTACTATTTTTGTCGTCACTTTGCTGAAAGACTATCTTGGTATACAAGCAAAAATAATCCATTAAAAAGCTCAATTTTTGAAATTTTGACGCTTACGACATTTAAAATAAGCGGTTACATTTCGATGGAAATAATAATGCTCTGTTCCCATGTTGTAGTGTTATCAATCAACACTGACTCACTTCCAAGTCAAAATTTGCCGTTCCTCAAGTGAAGTATCGTAAGTACATTTCGACGTAGCAAAATTTCCACGCACGAATTGTCGTTTTACCAGGATACTGTTGGCATTTACGTCTGAGCATTTTAGTGGTTGTTTTCCGATTACACATCAAAATCAGAGACAATTTGAACAGGGTTTGCACGGACACGTTTTTGTAAAAACTTGATTTATTGAAAATGATTTTGCAACCTCGGAATAGATTTGTGCTCCTTCGTCGGAGGACCGACGTAATGACAATTAAAGCTTCCAATTATAAGACTTTGATCGACTGTAAATGATTTAAAATTACTATTATTTTCTGAATTGAACTCACAATACGACCGCGATTAGCAGAAAGAAACCAAACCACATCAGCTATTGCCAAATGAAAAGAAGCTATTCAATTTTTTACAAGAGAACGTTTGTACGGACTTTTTTTTTAAATTTTAAGGAATTTGCTCCGTACTATGCAGAAAATTCACTGAAATTCGCAAACATATCTGCACAACCGTTTTCATGAAAAAAAAAATGAAATTGCCCAATGAAATTTGGCAATAGCTGACGTGGCTTGGTTCCTTTCTGCTTGACGTGGTCCACTTTCTAGCTCATCCGTAAAAACAGGGAAACTCGAGGTACATGCGTTGTCTCTAAACCGAGCCAGAAATTGTGGTTCTCTAAGTGGACCAGATTTTGCAATCAGGAAGGAACTACAATATAAAGCTCATCTGTAAAAAGTCTCATGTGCATAGGGAAACTAATGATAAGTACGTTGTTTCTAAACTGAGCCAGATATTGTTGTTCCTAATTGCAAAATGCTAAAAGGGCGGCCCATTGAACTCGATTCATCCTCAATGTCGGTACAGAATATTATTCTCAGCGAATCTACGGGAATCAATCATCAAAACACGATTCTGTGACCAGCGCAACCCCATTAGCCCTTGTCTCCACGTGCCGTTTCACGGGATTTGTCCCTGGGAAAAATCCCGCTTACAAAGTTGGGAAAAATATTGAGTTAATCGATATTTTTCCCAGTACAAATGTATGGTCCTTGTTCTCCTAAGATTCACTGAGAGAGGGAGAAGAAGTGAAAACAAATTGTGCGATATTTTATTGATTACTCCATTGTTAATGTTTGTTCAGTTGAAATAATGTATCTAATTGTCAATTGAGTGCATTTAGTATTTTAATCCCGGTTCAATACTCGACTTTAACTAATTTATCTTCCCGCGCAAACTAGTCGCAGGACTGTACTGCCGTGCAACGCAAAAACGCCGTAAACGCCATTTTACATTTTTTGGAAATAATGTTTCATAACAAAAAAACTTGCTCACCTTGGGACAATGTTTTTACAGAATTCTTTTGCAAATACTATCAAGAACTTAACCTGAAAATTTGAGATGCATGGGCAAAATAGTTTTTATTTTATGAAGTATTAAGTTCCAAAAAACGAGGGAAAATCTTGATGGATTTACGGCGTTCTCGCCTAGCACGGTAGTGTATGAGCCCAGTCCCTTGGAGACGGTAACTGGGATAAATGCCAAATGTTTCATTCCTGCGATTCGAACCTGCACGGAGAAAAAAACCTCGTGCGTGGGACCCGACGTTTAGGTCATATGGATCTCTGAAGTTTTCAGATTGAGCATCTGAACACCTAAGGTCGAGCTGTCGAGGTTCGGATCACACATCTGAAACTTCAGTTCTTACATCCGAAGTACTTCAGATGTGAGAACCGAAGTTATTCGGATGTGAGAACCGAAGTACTTCAGATGTAAGAACTGAAGTTTCAGATGTGTGATCCGAACCTCGACAGCTAAACCTTAATAGTGCAGATGCTCAATCTGAAAACTTCAGAGGTCCATATGACCTAAACTTCGGGTCCCACGCACGAAGTTTTTTTCTCCGTGTGGGACAAATCCCCTGAAACGTCCCGTGGAGACAATGCCCTATGTCCCCCCAAAAAATGGACTTTATATTTTTTGGCACTGCTTTGCAGAGATCAATTTATCGGTGCGTATCCGCTGCCCTGAAACAGCGCAAGGAGCAAAAAGGACAGGAGTGCGCCAGGCGGAGGGAAGAAAAGGGCTACAAACCTGCGCCAGAGCCTCCCGCGCCAACAAAACCAAAAACCGGGTTCCCAACCGCAAGAGCGCCCACAGCTACAGTAAACAAGAGGGCGCCCACCTCGACGGCGTCCAATACGGGGGCGCCCCCCAAGACGGTTCCCGCTAAGGCTCCGCCCACCTGGACCACAGCGTCCAATACGGGGGCGCCCCCAAAGACGGTTCCCGCTAAGGATACGCCCACCATAAAGCTGCGCACCAGGCCGACGCCCGCTAAGCAGGCGTCCACTGCGAAGACGCCCGCCAAACCGACGCCCACTAAGCAGACGCCCGCCAAACCGGCGCCCACTCAGCCGACGCCGGCCAGGACGGCGCCCCCCGCGATGAAGCCCAATTGGCCTCAACAGAGACAGGACTCGAAACCGCGCTTCCAACCACCGACCCAATGGACGGCCCCTGGGAGCTTCGGCAACACGCCCACCGGACACACCGGGGCGACACGCCCTATCCCGCCGCCCAAACCTAGCCCGGCCGTCACCGTCACTATGGACCCCAGGGCTAGTGCTAGGACAGTCACTTTCGGCGGCAATGCTGCTCCCCGGGCCGGTGGCGGTTACCAAAAGTTCGGGCACTCCTATACTTTTAGTTAGATACAGAGATATTAAAACAGCTTTAGCTTCACTGAAAAAAAGAATGGTGACATCTAGTGTAAGTCTACCTGGTTTTTTACACAGTGATACTACACGGAGAAAAAAAACCTCGTGCGTGGGACCGGAAGTTTAGGTCATATGGATCTCTGAAGTTTTCGGATTGAGCATCTGAGCACTTTAGGTCTAGCTGTCGAGGTTCGGGTCACACATCTGAAACTTCAGTTCTTACATCTGAAGTACTTCAGATGTGAAAACCGAAGTTTTTCGGATGTGAGAACCGAAGTTCTTCGGATGTGAAAACCGAAGTACTTCAGACGTAAGAACTGAAGTTTCAGATGTGTGATCCGAACCTCGACAGCTAGACCTAAAGTGTTCAGATGCTCAATCCAAAAACTTCAGAGATCCATATGACCTAAACTCGGGTCCCACGCACGAATTTTTTTTCTCCGTGTGACATCTAGTGTAAGTCTACTTGATTTTTTACACAGTGATACTACACTGTTAAATATCAATGATTTACTCTGAGTGAGTACTCGGCGTGAAAAAAAAAAAAATCCAGCGCGAATTTCGCGCCGTACTCTGAGTGAATAGATCAGAGCGTAATTACCACCAACGATGGACGAATCATAGTTGAGGTACCTCGAGTAGCGTGAATTCAGGGCGTCCTACGAGCGCCGAATGGCAAAGTGGTAGCGCACTCGTCTATCACCGCCGCGACTCGAGTTCAAATCTATGCTGCGGCAGTTCCATTTTACGTTTGCCTGTCAGATTTTCACTCCCGCTAAAGCGCGAAATTTGCACCGGATCCATGCACTCAGAGTAACAGGTGGTCAAAATAACAACTGAGTAAGCGTGAATTTCGCGCCGGGATTTTCAACGGTGTATCTATCGAAAATAACCAGAATTATGGTAATATTCACCAAAACTCTGATAATACGCACCATGATATTGTAAATGCTACCGAAGAGTCTGGTGTATATTACCATACTCGAATCACTGTGTCTGAGTATGATAAAATCTACCATTTTTTAGTGTTAGCTTGTTTTAGCCTTGATCCTGTATTTTGTGTTTCTTGTTTATAAAAAATCGGGCTATGAAACTTTTTCTCGTGATATAAAAACATGGATAGCCATGATAAGCCAGAAGCCAGAGATGCAAAATTTCATGAAAGTTCATAAAGTGAAATTTCATTTCGAAATGACTATGCAAGGAAATACGAAGAATGGCGCCGGCTGAAGGAAAAGTATAGATAAAGGTCGTTTTTGGGCCCTCTGTAACTGACTTTCCTTAATTTTTTAATTTTTGCACTTTGAGGGTCTTATGTACTTTACGGAATGCATTGATTTCGTCATTTTCGGTCTCTATCCAGGTCGGAATACTAGTCTACACTTTAATCTGCAGGTCAATTTTGGTTAAAACAGAGGATTTCTCGGCATTCTACCTCAAACCCACTAAAATCGGCCTTCATACTTATGTTCAAGCATATGTATTTTGACTTGAAAAGAGACCAAAGATGATACATTCCGTAAAATATTGACCTCCAAATAATTAGTTAAAAAATCAGGAAATTCAGGATGGGCTCAAAAACGGCCCTTATCAACACCCCTCGTTTCGAAAATATCGATAATCGATCATTCACGGCTCGCTACTAGTCAACATGTGTTGAATTGCCCAAAAATGCACTTTTATATTCTGGCGACTGGCACAATAAAAGTTCAATTTTACGAGCTCACCTTATTCAAGAGATCATAGGGAAAATCGTACCAAAAAATCTCGAAATTTAACCTGCGCCAAATTTCTTCTTCTTCCGTGTCCGGAGTAACAGACATATACAAAAAAGATCATTAATAAAATGTATTTAAAACCTTGTTATAAAATGTATTAAAAGAAATTTAAATTTAAATCTGGGAGCTCCAGTGATTAGCAACATTAGTTGCAGCGTCATTTGCTAAAATTAGGTCATCCCTAGTGCAGACTGATTTCATTCGAGGACATCCTAGGAGAAAGGAGATGTTCAAAATCCTGGGTCTCTCCACATTCACATCTGTCGTCGGTGCCATATCCCCATTTCACCATGTTCGATTTACAGCGGGTTGTTTCTGTCCGTAGTCTGTTCAGATTCTTCCATGTGCCAAACGGCAGATGGAAACCTGCGGATCCTTCTTCTCTCAATTCTACGATGGGGTTTGGGGTTTTCTGCATCCACAATTCTATTCGACGTTCAGTGGGAGTGGTTGCGAGCTGAGCAGTTGTTTGTATGAAGCTTTTACGGGACTTTAGTCTTGACGGTTGCACTTGGTGTTGAGACATTGGGTGTCGATCATCTAGAGCCTGCTTTTTCCTTTCAATCTCGGCTGCTACGTCTCTTCTGATGGCTGGTGGTGCTACTCCAATCAGTGGGTAGACTTTGTCGATGGGAGTTGGTTTCAGGCAGCCGGATATGATTCGCGCGGCTTCATTAACTGCTCAATTTTTTCCGCCATTTCACCTTAAGCGCCTGAAAATTTCAAGGAAACATATTCATAACTTTCCTCAAAAATAAATATTTTATCGAAGGAAGTCCGGCAACTCTCGAATGTTGATACGGCGTTTTTCTTTAGCACGGCAGAACATGTTTCACTGTACTAAAATTTAAATTCCCCAGGACAATCACATACGTACAATGAGATCCACGGCCACGTAATAAACTACATGTAATAGTAAGTATACATGTACTTCGCTGTAGGACCTAAAAAGAAAAATAAATATGAAAATAAAAACTCCAACGATTGGTATTACTCTATTATTCTAGTAAGTTCATAGTTAAAGCACGCCAAGGCCACGTTGCGTCGCGTTGAGCGTTGACAGCAACATAAGAACGCAACAGTACAAACTTATAGGATACTTATGTTGCCTACCCAAAAATTGAAGGCGTTTTGAATTTCCTTGCGCAACTAAAATGGGACACATGTAAAGTTCGGATTCTCGCAGATTCACGTAAATTTTTTGTGTTTTTATCCGAAGGCAAACACTCTGCTGCGATATATGATAATTTAGGAAGTATCTGTCCAACGAGCACCTTTAATTCGCGTAGTTTATGTGCCTATGTGTCTGTACAGATCTCCTTTTCTTGAAATATAATTTCTACGTAACCAAGGCCAACTCGGAATTGATGAATTGGATTTTCAGGTTTCTTCCTTGGCCCGCTCGTCGCAAACGCGTCAAAGTACGTAAACAAATTTAAAACAAGTAAAAGTTGGTAAAACACAATTACAAAATTGCGTATCTAGCAATCTGTCAGTTTTTATATCCCTTGATAAGCCGTTCAGGATATTATTCAGTTTAAAAACAGAGGAGCTATTTGGCAAAAATTTTGATAGGACGCTTCTTGGGTGAGAAAATGGTGGGAAAATTTGAATCTAAGTTAGAGGCAATAACCTATCCATATATATGTTTAGGCTTAGTTGGTTCATCAATTTAGTCGAGAGATGTCTCAACACAGTCTTCGAAAGGGTCCCTTGGTGCGTATGCAAGGATGATGCGCCAGGTGTCCCTTTTACTGGCCAAGGAATGCCGCATCTGATCAATGAGTGCGATAGAAATGGACGATAAATCAAGGTAAGGACCGGTTTAAGTTGTCCAGTCTTGCTCCCCTTTAACCGCGCAGTGCTTCCATGGGTTTTGAATTGCATTAAAAAGCAATAAAGTGACTTAGCCGTCAAGAATTCACACTACTACCATGCACGGAAAAAATATGGGCCCGAGCCTGTATTTGTATTTGTGTGTCTGATGTGTTTATGTACGTAAGTATATTTTTATTGTTGTTGACAATGGGTCAGTCGCTGGGCACAGAATCGTGTTCCGATGCTCGATTTTTGTAGATTGGCTAAAAATAATAAGATCTATCCAAACAACAACTTTCCTCTACGTTCAATATTAACCGAGGTACCGCCTTTTGAAAAGTCTGGTTTTGTACGTCATCTACCGTGGCAGTGACACCCTTGATTTCTTCCACCTTGGTTTTATCCAAGTTTTACGTTGGACAAACGGTAAAAATGTGCGTCTCATCGATTGATGAAAGCAAGATGGAAGAAACCAAGGGTGTCACCACCGTGGTGGATGACGTCAAAAACCTGAACATTCAAAGGGGTTATAGGACATTTCGTCAACGATTTTTTGTCCGCGCACCTGCTTTTCCCAGTAGTTCACGTCCACGCGTTTTTTTCGGAAGGGGAGTTATGGTCCACTTACCACTTGAGACCCAAAGTTAATTGGTCCACATGTAAATACAAACGACAATTGCTTACAACGTTTATGGATGAAAATGTTTAATGTCATGGAAGAATGAGGGTATATTTTTTTTTTTTTTGTATGTTTGCTCCAACAGAGAAAATATACAATTGAGATGTTTGGTAAAAATGAGGGAGCGTCATTTCCATGAGAGAAAATTCACTAAAACTCTCTACACCTCTTTGGTGCAACAGGACTTAATTATCTTTCAAGAAAATCCCATATTTTTATACCTGAACTGGAAAACCTTTTGATTTGCCTCAGCCAAAGGATCTCATATTTTTCCTGTGCATGATAACTTCACTTCGGCACTGGTTTGCCGCAGCGCTTCGAGCTACTATTTCGCCACGGAGGAACGGAGCTGTTGCACAGTATCATACGAGATGGAAGGCACCCCAACGTATCATGATTGATGGCATCTTTCAAAAGCACGAAGTTCCTTCGCAAATGAAATCGAGTGACGACAACAAAAAGAGAGCGGTAGTCGAAAAACTTACTGTCCTAGTCTCTGTATTTAATATCGTTTAGTATAATTTTTAACTTCATTGGAGGAACAAGGGACCTACTTTAAGGAGAAATATCCTCAAATTTACCGCCGAGAAGATTTCCCTATGAGTTAATAAAGAAAATAATGTTTTCTTAAAGAAGAAAAGATGCTTATATAAAAAGGAAAGTCCCTTACATTAAGCAGAAACCCGCTTTTGTTCACCTATTTTATTCTTAATTCAAAATAAAATCTTCTTGTCGGCATACTCAAGAATGTTCCTTTATCTCTCTTATCTCGACTTATTTTGCAAGGAAAGTTCCGTACTCTTAAAGGATAGCTGTCATTCTTATTGTTGGTTAAGGTATGTTGGAGTACCTTCAATTTCGTATAATACTGAGCAACACCTCTATTGTGAAATAATGAAGCGCCGCCGTGGCACGTGACACGCTGCGGCGCGGCCAGCCAGCCAGCACGGAACGCGCATTGGCGCCTACAAACCTAAGGGATACCTCAAGCATTGCGCAATGCTTGAAGTATCTGCTTAGGTTTGTAGGCGCCAGTGCGCGTTTCGTTCTGGCAGCACGTCGCGTCGCATCACTCCGCTCTATGCTAGGGCCTATCATTTAAACTCGCGGAGTCCACGTTTTTCAACTCATGATTTTTATTATATGTTTGCACAATCTGCATGGATTACTTTAATTTAAATTGATAAAAAATATATATGTATTTAAGAGAGAAAAATGTAATGTGTGTTTTGTAAATATTAAGGTGTCTCCTTGTCGTATTTAATGCTTTTCAAAGCACATTAATTTTTTCCTTTATATTTTGTGCTTTTACTGTGCTGCAGCGTGGTGTGAGCGCAACCAAACGCTCAAAATAGGACGTATTTGACTCTGAAAGATCGATGTACAAATGGGCTAAAACCGAAGATTGCGTGCTTCTCGGTTTTTTCCCTCTTTTATTCATTCGTGCATAGTTTCTTTCGACACAATTACTGCTCATTGACTTTAATATCGATGCTATCGCTTAGAAAAGGTTTTACAAATATTTGCCACGTTTTAAAAATGTAAATGTTTTTAAAATAAAGTAATATTTTCAATTAAAAAAAAGGTATTTATAACGTTTATTTTTCATCGAAAATTTTAAGGATGGAAATAAAACCAAATATTCACCCATAACTACTTAAAAAGATTGATCAAAAGAAGGAAATAACATTTCATTTAAAAAATGAGTTACCACAACAACTCTCCTGTCTCTCTCAATTTTCTCATTTCATTATTGTCAATATAATTTTACATACGGACTGAAATATGACACTTGGACCAAGTCACCGTTGCTTTATTTCACGCGTGGACGTAAACTACTGGACAAAACAGGTTTTTCGTTTGAGATTTGGTTATTCATATTTTCCCTTGAAATTTTCAGAAATCTTAGATCAAATGGGCCTACTGCAAACTTTTGTTATAGCAAAAATAAGATTTGTTCCTAGATAATGTCTCAAAAATCACGATGAACGCCATCGGCAAACTCTGAAATGCACTCCTAACTTCACAATATGCGTAGAAATTTGCGTTTTTTTTTTTTTTTTTTAAGATTCCCGGTTCAAAAAGGATTTTATATTACAGGGAACATTTCGTTAGAGGAGTTGTTCCATTCAATCCCTGCTCAACATGGCCGACGCCTCCGCGTGCAAGTTGAAGAGAGCACGAGGTCAATCAAGCCGAATATCTATCAACGCGAGAAAAATGTGAAAGTAAACACGCCGATTGTGATCAGGTGCAGTAGCGTGGCGTGAATTGCGATATATCGATTGTTATGCCATTTAAACCTATGGTAATGAATCGATTATTAAGGTGTTCGCTGCGAACACCCTGTCTATAGATCCTTTTCCATAGGTTTAAATGGCATAACAATCGATATATCGCAAAGCACGCCACGCCACTGATCAAGTGGTTAGAATCATCGTCCACATGTGTTTTGGCGGATTGAAGTCGGCTGTATTGAATATTGCGTAGTATCCTTGTGAGCAAGGGGTTGGATTTTTTTTTTTTTTTTGTGTGTGTGGTTTCTCGTGGAGATAGAAAATTTGCGTACAAATACCACGATTTAATCAACTCTCGACAACCTCACAATGTTTTCGTGTATCTCAACATGAGATAATTCGTCCCATTGTGAGGGAGGAATAAGCTCAAACAAACAATGTTATGCAGGTTCGACCAGAAAAATAATGAAGAATTTCAATTTTTTTGTAAACTAATAGTCGTTTTTACAAGACGATTGAAAAATAATGAACAAAGATCTTATGCGAGTAAAATTCGCTAAAGTTACTTTGGAATTTTCTGTTAATGGGCCCGTCCTACTAAAAACAGACTCACGGCATTACACCGCGGATTTAGATACGCCGGAATCGTCTTGAGGCATATCCTCGGCTAAAAGAGGTTGGATGGAATGACTCCTCTAACGAAATGTTCACCTGTGCCACGGTATCGTTTTTTAGACGGGAAGCTCGAAAAGAAGCAAATTACTTATGCAAATTGTGAAGTAAGGAGTGCATTTCAGACTTTGACAATGTTCTCATCGTGATTTTTGATACACTTTCTATGAGTCACAATTTTTTTTTTACTCTAGCAAAAGTTTGGAACAGGCCCATTGCAAAGAAAACTGCCTGAGAAATTTAACAAAGAATATTGAACATTTTTCTAGTGAATTCTGTTTTTATTATGAATTAATCCGGCAACGTCTAAATACTCATACGGCGGTTTTCCTTAGCACAGAGGAGTTGCTAAATTTAAGTAGGTGATTAAATTTTTTAGAAGATTAACGTTTGTGCGGATTCCTTCAAAATTTTTTTAGGAATTTGCTACATACTATGCAGGAGATTCACTGAAATTAGTAACAAAAATTCGGAAAACCGTTTTCACGTAAAAATTAAATTTTCTTTTGAAATTTGGTGATCATTTGCAATGTGATGCTTCATACTTATATAAAACTCCACAAAAAACACAATGATGTTTTCTCTGATTGATTTTCCGACCAATTTTAAGCTAACTTAACCAGTGGCGTGGCGTGCTTTGCGATATATCGATTGCTCTGTCATTTAAACATGCGTAGAAGGATCGATTAACAGGATGTTCGCAACGAACACCTTAATAATCGATTCTACACCATAATTTCAAATGGCAAAATATCAATAATCGATCGTTCACGCCTCGCCGCTGAACTTTACCCTAACTTTTGATACAAAACGGGGTAATAAAAATAATTTCAAGATTTTCCGATCAGGCTGGGTGATAAACTAAATCTATCTTAAATGGACTGCGTTTAGCAGAAAG
Source organism: Bemisia tabaci (assembly GCF_918797505.1). Lineage (NCBI taxonomy): Eukaryota > Metazoa > Arthropoda > Insecta > Hemiptera > Aleyrodidae > Bemisia > Bemisia tabaci. Next base: position 36,270,742 of record NC_092801.1, read on the forward strand.
GAACAAAGTTACATCAGTAATTACCAAATTCAACAGGGAAATTTAATTTTTTACAAGGGAACGTTTGTGCAGATTCCTTTGAAAATGTTGAAAAATTTCCTTCTTACAATGCAGAGGATTCACTGAAATTTGCAAAAAAAAAATCGCACAACAATTCTCATGTAAAAAATTCAATTGCTCAATGGACTTTGGAAATAGCTCTGTATGAAGACTCTCCTCTCTCTCTCTCCCCCTGTCCAGGTAGAGTCGGACTTAAAGACTTTAACAAACAGAATAGCGTAAATAATGGAATGATACAACTATTCAAGCTTCGGTGTGTTGCACAGTATTATTCTCAATTGAAGGCGTTTTTTCTTTCCTCGATTTGGGCTTTTCTCCTAATCTCACTCCTCCTACTCTGCCGTGTGGACATTCGAGAGTTGCCAAACTTCCAGTAAAAGGCTCATTTTTAAGGAGAGTTGTCCCTTGTTTAGCAGACAGGAACCAAGCCACATTAGCAATAAATTGCCAAATTTAATTGGGCGATTTGATACTTTACACGAGACGTTCTAGCGGATTCCTTTGAAAATGCTGCGAAATTTGCTTCATACTATGCAAAAGATTCACTGAGAGCGCAAAAAGTTGCACAACCTTCTTCAAGTAAGAATTTAAATTGCATATTGAAAGGAAATTGGAATTTGGCAATAGCTGATTTGCCTTGGTTTCTCTCTGCTTAACGCGGTGAATTTGGTATCTTGGCAATGGGGGAGGCTTTTACTTTTGGGCCTCCGTCCTTCAACTACATTGCCATGCTAAGGGAAAACGCCGTATGAACATTCGAGAGTCACCAAACTTCTTTTTTTAAGGAAATTTATGAATATTTTTCCCTGAACTGCCTTCTTGTGTAAATGGTCACTTTTATTACTTGAAAACCTAAAATTTTCCAAGTCTGGTGCCCCCCTCCCACGGAGGATTTTGAACGGTTGCGCTTGTAGCTTTGAAACTATGTTTGGAAGAGCACGTTTCAGGAACTTTGGGTGCAATTGCGAACGAAATGATCGGAGGAAAAATTTTCATAAGTTTGACGGGAAAGTTGTGTTTTATCGAAGGAAATTTAGCAACGCCTAAAGGTTCTTACGGCGTACTTCCTTAGCAATGCAGTACTGTTCTGCCTACGCGGTGGATGTTCAACAACGAGTTGAGTATTTTGTTTTGCAAACAAACCGAGATTTGATACACGTGATTGGCTCATTGCGCTACATACGGTGCCTATATAGACCGGATATATGGCCATTTGTGTGCCGGTTTTTCATCTGTCGCGAAAAGTAGGCTGATTCGGTGCGCGTACTGCCGTAAGTAAATAAAAACAAAAATGTGTTTTTGGTGAAATTTTATCCGCAAAGAGTATATTTATTTGGCTGTATCTCTTGCGTGCAACATACCTATTGGATACATACCGAACGGAACTATTTTCATTGAGACATGAGCCCTGAGACCCATAAGAATATACGCATAGCAGGGCTCACGTCATAGTGCAAATAGTTCCGTTTGGCAGAAATACGTCTAATTTATCTATGGCAGATGCAAACTTAATGCTTTTCGGGCACTCGGGGGGAGCAGGGTGACCAAATTAAATGAAAAAGAAAATCTTGAAATTTCATGTGAAACATATCATATATGTGATAATATGTGATAAATGTGAAATGTATCATGAAATTTCAGGAATGTATGTGAATGATATTGAAAAAATACAGGTTCTCTTTCATATTTCGCAAAATGTAAACATTGTGACTTTCCTCTATTTTTGTGTGTTTGAGTGTGGGTTGGGGTTGCATACTCTAGCCCCTGACAAATACGAAATATTTCATAGCCTCGTGAATTTTCATGGAATATCCACTGAAATTTCGGATGTTTCATTTCTTTTCTACGTTTCGTTCCACCCTGGGTGCGATGCTTGAAGTATACCGACAGTTTTGCAGGCGTTTCTCGAGATCGTTTTTCAAGCTAAGTTCAAAGTATTGGAAATTTCCTTCTGGGGGATGAGGTCCCTTTTCACAGATCCGGCCACAGTATGAAGCAATACAAATCTATCTCATATCCACGAAATGAAGACGAATAACGTGAGCTCTTTTCCGTCGACTCAGAGATTTTAACACACAGTAGGAAAGTTGGATCGGGCGAGAGGCGTGGTGCAACTATCCCGACCTCCAAGAAAGCAAAATTGCATTCCCAAGAAATGAAGGAAAATTTGAGGCATTTTCGGCTGACTCAGAAACTTTGACGCATGAGTAGAAACAGTAGATGAAGCAAAGCGCTCGGTAAAACTATTTCAAAGAAGATGAAATTGCAAATCCATAAAATGACGGAGAACGTGAGCTCTTTTCGGCTGGGTCAGAGACTTTAACGCATGGGTATAAAGATGGATGGAGCGAAATCCGTGACACGACTTTCTTAATTTCCAAGAAGATTATCCCAACTATTCGGTTCGTCAAACCCAGCTTTTCTTTTTAACCAAAAGTTCGGTTCGCATAACCGATAGATGCTATCGCGGTTGCGTTTTGGACTTGCAAAATATTTAGTTCAGGTCCAAAATCGGCAGAAGAGGGCAGGACTTTACTTCAGGCTCTCCGGAGGAATATTGTCACTTACTGCTGTTTTGCCTAAAATTACGTCATTTTTCGCGCACTTACGACTTTCTCACCAGTCTCGTTTTCATACAATTAAGTTGAATTTTGCTGTTTTGGATATTTTACATAAGAATGAAATAACTTTTACATAAGGATCAATGGTAAAATCGCAAATCCCTCACACATGCAACATCTCCATTAATTAGGCACTTTGCTATTTGGTTAATGTTTCCAGATCTCTATATTCAGTTGCGTGGAACCGGCCCTTCGAGAGTACAAGAGACAGCTGGGAGAAGCGAAACAACGGCGGGGGCCCCCGAAAAATCTGGTCCCAACGTCTACATGGCCCCATATCCGGGAGCGCCCCAAACTACCCCCGCACCCACCGCTTCCACACGACGTTCTTCATCCTTCTCTGCCCCCCTTCCGGCCGTTCATCCCCACCCTCCTCCTATCCCTCCTCAACCCCAAAAGCTCCTCCAAAACCCTCTAAATTTTCCACCCCCACGACCCCAAAAACTTCTCCCAAATCCTCTAAATCCTCCACCTCCAACACTCCGAAAGCTCGTCCCAAAAACTCTAAAACTTCCACATCCAAGATTCCTGCTACACCCTCTGGTCAAACTCAAACATATACTGTGAGACCAATCGTGTGGCTTCCAGGAACTCGTCCGCCGCATTCGAAGTGGGAGATTGGGGAATCAAGCGTTGGCAAGAACGATTGATTTTACAAGCGATAGAAGTAACCATCTGTAGAACTCGGGCGTTTAAATTGGGTCGTCCACAGATTTTGTAAGGCTTTTTTCCGGATTTTTAGACCCCCCTCCCCCCGTAAGGCACTCATAAGGCTAGCCTGGGCCCCTCCCAAATAATTACGTAAGGCTGGTCAGACCAAAAAATGGTGTTGAAACACATCAGTATTGTTTTAAATATCACGGATCGCTGGTAGAAGATCATGAAAAAAGACATTTACATTGAAAAAAAAAACAGTTTTTCAATTAAAAAAGTTCAAAAAAAAAAAAAAAAAAAAAAAAAAAAAAAAAAAAAAAAAAAAAACATTAAACGTCTAAAAAACGAAATTTGGACTAGTCAGTCTTTGAATTAACGAAATTCCCTCCTTCTCAATGATAAGCGTTTGGCTTACGTAAATCAGCGCTTGACCCCCCCCCCCTCCCCCGTAAGACACAGTCAAACTATACCTTTAGAATCAAATAATCCAATTTCACTTATTTTATCCGTAGTCAACAAGCCACAATTCCACATTGAAATACGTTTTAATTTAACAAACATCGGTGGCAAATGAGATGAGATAGCGATTTGACTTCCGTAGTACATCACTTCCATCATTTCCCCGCCATTCCGGCGCGTTTGATATTCCTCCGAGTCTTGGGACTTTTCAAAAATGGGTTCATCCGGGATTTTGGTTCGAAAAATACGCAATAAAGCACCACGTAGCCTTCTCACCTGGTACTTTCAGAATCGTTATGTATATATTCTTAAGGGTCTCAGGGCTCATTACTTAATGCATATAGTTCCGTTTGGCAGAAAAACGTCCAAGTTAGGTTTGAGCTGACGTACGATGAAATAAACTTTTGGCAGAGGCAGGACACGATACCATAAAATATTTACATATCGTGTTGAGGTTTATTTTCTAAGTACACATATTAGAGCGCGGCAGTTCGAATACTATGTTTTAATATTATTCATTCGTTGTAATGTGGAATCCAAAAATAAAGGAGACACAAATTCTTCAAAAACGTAAGTAATTTTATTTTATTTTATCTTATTTTTTTTTGTCCCTATCAATTAGCAATCGTCGACTGATTGCCTTTTCCTCTTTGTTCTGATAAAATCATTTATGAGACGCTCGTGGGACGGGGAGAATAAGACGGCCTAAGGGTTGATTTCCAAAGAATCAATTGAAATTCAGAGTAAGGAGGAAGTCATTAAGACTATTTTTTGGGGGGAAATTTTTCTTTGAAACATCGTTTTGTTATTTTTCTCACACAAAAAAATGTAAACATTGAGAATTAGAAGAATAAGATAGGTAATTATATGCTTAAATTCAAACGTCGATTCTTTCTTACTGAATGCTTCGTGGCAGCTCAGACACTTGCCATTGCGTGTAGTAAAATCAGTGAATCTTTAAAGGTCGTGCTCTTAAAGTTTTTTGCCACTTAAGCCTTCACTACATTGATGCGAATTCTTGAAATTTTATGAGTCAGCCCGCATGCTACTTGAAAATGGCCTGCAAATGCCGACGACCTGTGACATATTCACTGAGCCGATATTTCTGACAATGGGCCTGTTGCAAACTTCAACTAGAGCAAGGAATTGTCTCTTATAGAGAACGGCTCTAAAATCACGATGAGCGCATTAGGAGTGTCTGAAACACACTCCTAACTTCATAATCTGCACAAGAAATAGTAATCGTTTTCTCAAGTTTCCTGATTTAAGGACGATACTTAGTAGGTACGTTCGGAGGACGAAGCTACATTTTTAGTAAAATACAAACTTCAGCTAGACCAAAGAGCCATTTCTTACAGACGATGGCTCAAAAATCTCGTTGACCGCATCGGGCAAATCTAAAATACACACCTAACTTCACAATCTGTCTGAAAAATATGCGTCTTTTTTAAGCTTCCCGTTCGGAAACGATACTACGGAACAGGTGAACATTTTTTTAGAGGAGTCCTTCCATCCAGCCATTCCGTATCAAGATGCCACACAATATTTAACATGACTGACGCCTCCGTGTGCAAATCGCGGGAAAGCACCACCATCTCAAAGAAAAGGTGAATTTAAACACGTCGCCTGATAAAATCCCGTCTCTTCACGTGGTTTTAGGCGGGTATGGCGTCGGCCATGTTGAATATTGTGTAGCATCCTAGAACGGAAGGGTTGGATGGAAGGACTCCTCATATGAAATGTTCACCTGTGCTGTAGTGTCGTCCTGAAAGCGGGAAACTTGAGAAAACTAGAGTCCCTTTATACTGAGAGTCAAGACGATTTGAATCCATTTCTGATTGGTTCCCGTATTTTAGGCCTTCACAGTGTCACAAATGGGAATAAAGATCACCTTTCCACCGATTGCAAAGATTATAATCTGGAACGGACCGGGGAATTACGGGTTCGGCAAGGAACAAACGGAATGAGGGAAGGAACGAAGAAAGGAATTCGAGAATGGGCCGATCAAAGATTACGAAAAACGTTCAATTTCTGTAATCTTTATTCCCGTTTGTGACTCCATGAAGGGTGTTGTCTTGACTCTCAGTATAAAGGGACTCTAGAGAAAACGATTACTATTGTGCAGATTGTGAGGTTAGGAGTGGATTTCAGACTTTCAATACAAATTCACAAAAACGATGAAAAACCTGAGCCCGACATGGTGGTGGCCGGGATCTGAGGGGGGAAAAATCTATTTTAATCTTAATTTTAAATTTTCATTGTAACATTTCCGACTGAAAATGACTCAGATTTGAGTCGAAACGTCTCGGTTTTTTTAATTTTGTACTTTAGCTTTGTTTCCCGCCCCCTCCTTTTTCTACTGTTATCGTTGTCTCGGGCTGCTCCATAAAAATTTCTATCTATTTCGGACTTTCCCGATGCGCTTATCGTGATTTTTAGGACATTATCTGTTAGATAAAACTCTTCTTTTTCCTCAAGCTGAAATTTGCAAAAGGCCCATGGAGCTGATACGTTGATCAGTGAGGTGCCATGCTAAATATAGAATATTTTCCATAAATTTAACGTTGGTTTACGTATGCTCGTCCTAAAGAATTCGTCCTAATGACGTGTGTAGTCTAGTAACGTGATGTATAGCGTGCATTGTCGTGTTCAGGTGACGTCATTTGGCATAGCTTACAGAATCAAAGGGCGATACGTTAATCAAAATTTAAATTAGGAAAGAACTAAAATTAGAAATGAAATTTTATTAATATGACCCTCTTTTAATCTTTCATATGCAATTAATATATTCTAAATCCATGAAATAGAACTGCAAAAACTCGTTTCTGGGGCGTGAGGAAATTATCCACCGCACGGCGGATCGAGTCAATGGGAGAGGTAGGACATTATTTAAAAATTTTAAAAGCGTATGACTTCATTCATATCAAATGTTGATGTTTTAAACGTAGTTTAAGTGGTTTTCTTGGAAAATTTTCTGTTTAAAGTACCCCTTAAAATGAAAATTGTGACGATATGAACGCGACATTTTACAATTTTTGGTAAACATTTCAATGTCCAACTTCTTCCAAAGACTCACTCCACTGTGCGCTGGTGACGTTGGCGAAAAGTGCTTGCCATTAAAAGCAGCCAAAAGCTTCATGCATCATCGTAGAGTCGTCACAAACAATCCGATCGCGTCAATAGACGCAGATTCGGACTTTTTTTATGACGTTCACGCCAAACCACAGCGCTCGGGATTGCAGGCTATGAGGAATATTGACGGCGTAAGTCCGCAATCACATATCTCGTTTGCGGTGTCTGAAAATCTCCGCCTCTATGTTATTTTTTTTAAGAAGAACGAATTGACATCATTTCTTGAAGTTTATGCAGAATTTTCTACAAAGAAGAAAAATCACGGCAGTTTTAAAGAATCACCGTTGAGTATTTTTCCGTTTGAAAAGTAAAGTACATGTATGACAGGAAGTCTGCGACGTCGCAAATCGAGTTATGTGATTGCCGACTTACACCGTCGATATGAATTTTTCTGAATGATAATGGACCGTCACTTGCGATGTCGAAAATAATTTGTACTTCGCCGATTCTGCCGTGCTGAGGAAGAACGCCGTATGAACACCCGCGTGTTGCCACAATTCCTTCTGTGGAACATCCATTTTTGAGGAAATTTATGAACATTTTCCTTTGAAATTTTCAGATACTGTAGATTGTATTGCGACTGAAATTCGCTGAAAAATGAATGGGGAAGAAATGTACTTAAGTTTCCCTGAAAATTCGTATTTTGTCAAAAGAGATTTGGCAACGCCTGATGGCTTATACGGCGTTTTTCCGTAGCATGGCAAAATACCAGCGTGAATTAAGTATCGTGGGCAAAAAATGACTGAGGGGGAGAACAAAAAATGGATGGTTCGAATTGCGTCGATTTAAAACCTCCTCTTTCCAGAAAGTTGAACCGAACAATTTTTCTTGCTCCTCTAGTTTTTACGCAATTTCCATCTCCCCTCGCCCAGATCTAAATGGCGCGACTATTTAGTATAGGCTGTCGTGACAGAATACTAGCCAGTTTAGCATGGTCTCACTTGTCCACTCGAATTTTGCCCTGTGCGATGTTATTTTCTGTAGTTTTACTGTGCATCGTTGGATCGGTTGTTGGTACCTATCCGCCCGTTCCTGACGGAGTAACCTATGAAGTAAGAGCAGATTTTTCTCCTACATCTATATTTAAAAAAAAGAACTACATTGCTACATTTGCTGAAAATTTGAACGCCACTCCTACCACCATTGAAAGAACTTCCATTAATTTAAGGTGATTCGACAGTTGCCATTTTTCGTGTCAGAGGGACGTGCGATGTATCGCATCAATTCGCTCCATGATTTCAGCTACTTGTCATTTTTTTGAATTTTGAGATCGCACTTCTGTTGTCATGAGACTGAAGAATTCACTAACCAATTTTGACGTAAAAATTCAACGTATTAAAGGCTCGGACTTTTAAGAGGTAAAATATTGCATTCGATACTGATATCGAAACTGCACTTAAATGCAAAATTTTTCCTCTAAAAAACCTCGCCTTTTTAACTGTGTTGGTAAAAATTGGATTGCATTTTGAAAAAAGGAACCACAAGCATTCCAATTTCGCTAAGATTATGCAACATTTTTCCCCTTGCAAGTAGAAACTGATCATCGAAACAAGTTTTATCTTTACTCCCAATAAACTATGAATTTCAGACAAAAATCACATTCGTAAATTTATTTTTCTTCGTGATATCTGCAAGTTCTTGCAAAGAATTCAAGTTGCACAATCTTGCAACATTGGAATGCTCTTGGTTCCTTTTTGCAAAATGAAATCCAATTGGCAAGTGAATTCTTTAGTCTCCTAACAACAGAATTGCGATCTCAAATCTCGAAAAAAATACGAGTAGCTGAAAGAATGGAACCAATCGATGCGATATATCGCATGTCGTTCTGACACAAAGTATGCGGCGTCCATCGAATCACCTTAAAATTAAGCAAGAATATAATATGCTGACATGTTAAGGAAAAACGCCGCATGAACCCTTAGGCGTTGCCACATTTCCTTTGGTAAATCATGAATTTCCGGGATAATGTGTTCATATTTCTCATCTAATTTTTCAGATAATTGTGTTCGCAATTTCATCAAAAGCTCCTGAAAATTTAAAGGAAATACACTCTCCTACTTAATGTTCCTAAAAAATAAACATTTTAACGAAGGAACTTCGGCAACTCTCGAATGTTCATACGGCGCACAGTGAATCGAGTCAGTTAGAGAGGTCGGACATACAATTTATTACTAAAACTGCAAATTTTTATGTTTATTTTGTCACATTTCAACTTTTAAAGGGTGCCACGAGAAGAAAATTTCACGAAGAGACCAGTGGAACCACTTTTAGAACCTCAAACATTCGTATTAACGGAGTTATCGGCGTTTAAAGTTTCCAAATTCCAAATAAAATGTTTCCGACCTCTCCTATTTATTTAATCCACTGTGCGGCGTTTTGCCTTAGCAGGGCAGTACACCCCATAGGACAAAAATCAAACAAGACATTTCGTCAGATGCGGAGATGCCTGTGCATGTTGTCACTTAATCGTTCAGCTGACGGTATGTTAATCGTTCAGCTGACGTTACATCTTAACTTCATCTTGTTTTAAAGTTGTTTTTCGGGATTGGGTGCTGAACTCATTGTCACGGGATTTATCGACGGTGAAACTACCAAACCACGTATCTCGGTTTGCGACGTCGCAGACTTCCTGTCATACTTTATTTTTTAAATGAAAAACTATTTAACGTCCAGTCTTGAAAATTTCTGTGATTTTTCCTCTTCGCGCGGAGAAAATGCTGTGAAAATTTCAAGGAATGATATTGATTTGGTCTACTTCCAAAAAATAAAATGTGAGCGTAGATTTTTAAACACCGCAAACGAGATACGTGGTTTGGTAGTTTCACCGTCGTTATTTTCTTCGTATAACGTTGAGAAAAATTTGTCTGGTATTCCGTTGCTTAGCGGCATCGATTGAACCAGAGATAATATATTTTAGAGACCTCATATGGTTACTTCAAAAATTAAATGCTCCGATTCTGCCGTGCTGAGGGAAAAGGCCGTACGAACATTCGAGAGTTGCCACATTTCTTCTGATAAAATGTTCATTTTCGAGGAAAGTCATGAATATTTTTTAAATTAATTTTCGAGAGCTTTAGGTAAAATTGCAAATAAAATTATCTGAAAAATAGGAAGAAAATTGTTCACAAATATTCCCGAAAATTCCTGATCTACTAAGGGAAATTTGGCAACGTTTTGAGGCTCATACGGCGTTTTCCCTTAACACGGCAGGATTCGCCTAATCATGACTGGTGATCCAAGGGTTGAGCAATTGATATAACTCAACCCTGCGACCTAATTTGTGAAAAATCGCGTAGCAAAGTAGACACGCTCAAATTCATCATTCATCATCAGGCAAATTTATCCGATTTTTTGTTCCACAAGCATAGGCGTACCCAGGTCATTTTGCTTGATAGGGCCTGCCCCCCCCCTCATCTCCGAGGGGATCCCTGGGTGATCCTTTGGTGACCGAGGGATCTCCAACAACGAGGGGGGTTTGGGGGACCTGAACCTCTGCCGGAAAATTTGTGAAATTTAACTCTATTTCGACGCATCTTATGAGGATTCCGTGATAAAAATTTTCCATTAATTTCTGCACATAGATTGTACGCTGATTTAAGTAAGTTCAGCTGGAATTACTTTCGAATTGTTACGGCGTTCTTTCTTAGCCCGACAGTATATCCCTCAGATTGTTAGTCTGGGGTCTCTGAAATATATTGTCTCCGCTCTGGGGTATCATTTAGAGTACCTTTATAGACAGAGTATGGCCATTCGTATCTTTTTACTACAGGACAACTGTTCCGCTTTTTGATTGGTCAACGAGTTTTTAGGCTTCATGATGCTCTTAGGGCCGTATACAAACAAACAAGATGGCGGCTCACCGTAACACCGATAAGAAGCTAAATTTGACAAAAATTTCAATTATGCGGCAGTAACAATTTAAACTAGCATATCTACGAATAACACACGAAAAAAACACGAAAACGTTGTTAAATCGCCTTTCACCTTTATCACAGGAGGATGTAAGATGTGCATAACCTCTATCTTGCTTGCTGATAACAGCCATCTTGTTTGTTTATTTACGGCCCTAAGAGCATCGTGTCAGCCTATTCGCTCGCGACCAATGAAAAACCGGAACAGAAATGGCCATACTCTGTCTATATAGGTACTCTAGTATCATTCAGTGGCGTGGCGTGAATTGCGATATATCGATTGTTATGCCTTTTAAACCTATTGTAAACAATCGATTATTAAGGTGTTCGCTGCGATCCTAGTGTCAGGCGATCCTGGTGTTAGGATCGATCCTTTTCCATAGGTTTAAATGGCATAACAATCGATATATCGCAAAGCACGCCGCACGCCACTGGTATCATTTCGTATACTAAAGGCAGCTTTCCTTTTCCAGGCGCCATTTGTGGATCTCCTCAAGTGGGTTGAGTCAAAAGACAAGTGTACAGGGATCCCAGTTAACGGGTGGGGAGGAAGAAGTGCGAATGATGTGGCGGATTTGCTGAACGAAGGGAACTTAGAGTGTGTGCAAAGAAACGGCCAGCTCCAGAGAGACGTCCCTGACTTTCGCCGCGGAAGATGCTACAAAGGGGAAAAGCCAGGTTGCTGTCTGGTGACAGAGGGAAAAAGCAAAATGTATCGATGTTGCGTCACGGTGGATCCTTTGTTACCGACAGTTTTCGCGAATAAACCACAGGTGAGCATGTTCCTAGTGAAACTCGACTTCGCGCGTCACCAACAGTGACCGCCTCCAAAGGATGGGATTCTCGAAACTATATGCGTTTGCTTCGCTTCCCTCTGCACAGGCTCACGCAAGGTGACGCACTGAAAAATAAATTCTCGGCGTTTTTACCAAGGTCCGTTGGTACCTTTACCATCTCACTTTTTTTTACCAATTATTGGTAATTTTACGAAGACAGACTAGTAAGCTTACCTAAAAACCGGTATTTTTACTGTTTTTTTTTTCAGGTAAGAATACCGCTTTTATTGGTAATCAATTCTCGGTAACTTTGCCATTTTATCTCGGTAATTCTACCGCAGTCGATAAAAAATATTGGCGTTTTTACCGGGGATCAGTAAAATTACCGAGAAAGTCAATAATTTTACCGAGATTTCTTGGTAAAATTACCAATTCCATAAATGGTGATTTTACCAAGAAAAAACTGGGATCAAATAGAACCCTGAATTCTTCGTAATTTTACCCTTTTCTCAGTAAATACACCGACATTTTTTTTTTCAGTGCGAGTGGTCTGCCGCGATCGCGAAGAGAGCGGCGAGTGCAAAAATGAAGCTTTCAGAAAATGTTAAATAATGTAAACAATGGAACGATACAACTATTCAAGCTTCCGTGTGTGGCGCAGTATCATTTTCAATTGAAGGCGCTTTTTCTTTCCGTGAACCGGGCTTTTCTCCTGACCTCATTGCTCACTCCTCCTCTGTCGTGCTGGGGAAAACTGCCCTATGAACATTCAGAGTTGCCAAATTTCTTCCAGTAAAATGCTTACTTGAAGATTTATGAATGTTTTCTCTTGAAATTTTCAGATAGTGTAGATGTAGCTGATCGATTTTGTCGGTCGGTTTTTTATTATCCAGGCTATTTCTAGGAGTCTTTCGGATGATCCTGGCAATTTGACAAAGAACGGAGGTCCATTTCAATTAAATTTTCCGGTCAGAAGCTTCTGGGCCCGTTCTCTCAAAACTTTATTTTTGCACTTACTGAGCAGTAAGTAGTAAGAGAGCTCTTTGCTATCCTGGTAGTACCGTGCCAAGATAAAACATCGTATGAGTCACCACACATACTCTGATGGTAGTAGTAATACTCTGCCGCGCGCTGAGGAAAAATGCCGAATAATTTCGACGGTTACAAATTCCCCCAGATTAATCATGTATTTTTTAGGGGAGTTACTCATCTTTTTCCTTGAAATGATCAAGTATTTTAGACCGAACTGCGAACAAAATCTCCTGAAAAATTTGAAACAAAACATTCAAACAATTTCCAGTAAATTCAGTTTTTCTTGCATGGAATCTGACAAAGCCTAAAGGCTCATACGGCGTTTTCTCTCAGCACGGCAGTATTTGACTCTCATTTGTAAAATGGCCCCCTGGGGGCTGATTGTTGAAATCGATAGACAAAGCGATAGAGAAAGAAGGCATAAGGAGTATGAAGCGATCCTATTGGTCGTAACGGGTGGTTCCTATAGACTTAGAGAGAAAATCATGGACTAACTATTGGGTCTCTCGTGGGTTGCCGTTAGTTAGTCTAGTGCCTGCCTCCTTTGTCCATAGGAGCCGCCCGCTTCAACCAATAGGATCCCTTCATATCCTTTTTGTCATCCTTGTCTATAGCTTTGTCTACCAATTTCAACAATCAGCTCGCTGGCATGGATCAATGTTTTGTCGATTTTGAATGGTCTGCGGCAAAGGAGCATACCTTTGTCTCACTTATCATGGATTATACAGCGCTTCCATACGGAATTTTAACATTAAAAAAATAATAGCTCGCGCATTCTATACCGAAAAATCGCTGCCTCATTTTCACAAAACCTTCAGTTGAGCGGTTTTGTTCTTAAGCCCTCGGAATTCCTAGACGTAAATTCCACAAAATGATACGAAAGCGATACCACATTAAAAATCCGGCGACACTGTCGTAGTAACGTCATGTTGATCGAGAATCTTTTTTGCTCAGCATCATGATGATTTTTTTTTTTTACTACGGACCAGACTGCTGGAGTGTGTTTTTTGGGTATAAGTGTGACTTTTTTCGTGCACAGACTGGTTTTCAGATGTATTCCCGCTCAGAAGAATTTCTCTCTAAATTTTCGAGGGGAATTATCGTTTTTTTCCCCCTGCTGTCCACCAAGGATTCGTAAAAAGGGTCAGACTGGCATGCGATGTATCACATGGATTGAGTAAAAACTCCAGGCAGATTTCGGCTTTTCAGCAGAAAAAATAGGGCGATGCCTCTTGCGCATGAGCCTAGAGAATGAAATAAAATTTCAAAATTCAGATAAATGAAGGCAGTATTTGTCTGAGTAAAACCACCGCACTCGTTACAGAGGCTCATTACCGTGTCGAATGCGAGGTTTGTTTCCTAGTACGGGTTCTTCTGCCATTTCTGTGAATTTTGCAATTTTTTGGTTGAAAATTATACTCTGGGCTCGTGCGGAGGGGGGGGGGGTGGGTATCGTCCTTTTTTTGGCTAGAAATTAAAAATCGATCGAGGTTTTTACTTAGTCGATGCAGTCAAAAGGTCCGGGAATCGAATCCTGGTAGCGGCGTCAAATTTTCAAGAAACTGACGAGTGGATCTGCAGAAACAGATTCTACTCGGCCTTAATCCCTGAAAATCTGAAAAGCCTAGAGCATGGATGTGCTTATTCTTCGATGTCTACGGACAATGAAATACCGTCTGAAGTTGGCTGAAGGCGCTAGACACAAAGCCGATAAACCAGCAGAAATAAAAAATAAATCACCACGTAATCTACTCACCAGGTTCTTTTCAGAATATTAAATAAAAAATACGAGGCTTAGTGACCCATTCTGGTATTACCAAAATTTTAGCGACAGTTTTTAACCAACACTCATGAAAGAGAGCTGCTTGTCATAATAATATCTTTAAATTCATACATGACTTCCAAACATCGAAATCTCAAACTTCTAGGCTTTACAGGATAAAAACTACGCTTCGAGGATAGAAGGATAAAAAATTCGGGTCTCATGCACGAAGTTTTCCCAGAAGCGGATCCAGCGATTTGGTAACACCGGGTTTCCTCCATTTAATCCTATGTTGAATAATCGATTCTTGTCGCGGCACTTGGCCCCTCCAAGAATCGATATATTTTCAAGGGTTTGAATGGGGAAAACTAATGTTGCCAATTTGCTGGATCCACACTGAAAAAGAATTCTCGGCGTTTTTACCAAGTTCCGTTGGTACCTTTACCATCTCACTTTTTTTACCAATTAGTGGTAATTTTACCACGACAGACTGGTAAGCTTTTACTGTTTTTTTTCAGGTAAGAATACCACTTTTATTGGTTATCAATTCCCGGTAACTTTGCCATTTTATCTCGGTAATTCTACCACAGTCGATAAAAAATATTGGCGTCTGTACCGAGGTCCAGTAAAATTACCGAGAAAGTTCAACAATTTTACCGAGATTTCTCGGTAAAATGACCAATTCCATAAATGGTAATTTTACCGAGAAAAAACTGGGATCAAATAGAACCCTGAATTCTTGGTAATTTTACCCTTTTCTTAGTAAATACACCGAGATTTTTTTTTTCAGTGTGTAACTAAGTTTTCTGCTGTTTGGTCTCTTTTCCAGGTCTCTATATTAAGTTGCGTGAAACGGGCTCTTGATAATTACAAAGATGAACTGGCGGCTATAAAAGAACAAAAAAGGAGCCAACCAAGACTCTATGACTGCCCCCCCAGACCCCCCACACCCTACACTGAACCCCGTTGGCACTTCGGACCCCCTCCAGAAAAGTACCGAACTACCCCCGCACCTTCCACCCGTGTGTCCCCTCGCTCCTCCTTCACCTCCCCCACTTCTTACTCCACGCCTAGAGCTCCTCCCCAACCCCCTAAACCTGCCTTCAACCCACCCCAAAGACAACCGGTTCAGAGCAAACTGGTTTCAGTGAAACCGAACAAAGAACAAATTGGGGTTAGAACTGAGCTGATTTCCGAACCTGGCGAGTACAGCGGTGCCAGGAAACAGAAAAAGAATCAGAAACCACCAGGTCCAGGAAAAAAACCAGGACCCCTCAAAATCGGTTCCCCGAAGCGTTCTTAAGGCAAGGGGACGGTAGCCCTAAAATCGAAAATGAGGTAGTATTTAAAATTGAAGCGGGAAGGTATAAGAAGCAAAATTGCTCCGTCCAGAATGAGAAATTCGCAAAATCGGCAGGTATATGAATGATTGTAAGTCTGACTGGTGACGTCATGCGCTCCCGGTGCGACTGCGGCAACTGCGGTAGTGTTGGGGATTTTTGATAGATTTTTTCACAAAATCGATTCTTTCAATAAAATAATCGGAAAAATCGAATCGATTTTTCTGAGTCGAATAATCGTGTGAATCGATTTTTATTCGCAAAATCGATTTGAACGAAGAAAGACGGATTTAAACCGAGTTTCCACGGAGAAATTTCTCTCGGCGCGCTAATTTTTTCCGATTTTTAATCGTTTTTTCTTTAAAAAAATCAATGAAAAATCGAATTTTTAAAAAATCGAATTTTTAAAAAATCGAATTTTTAAAAAATCGATTTTTCTTGGTTGATTTTAATCGAATTTATCGATCGATTCGATTAATCGATTACTTTGAAAAAATCCCCAACACTTCTGGCGCGTTCGCTGTCTAGCGCCGCGAGGTCACCTGCGAGACGGAGTTAATGACGTCATGCGCTCAGCTGTTTTTTCGCGATAGCGGCTCAACGAATGCAGATATTCGCAATTATTCCTTTAAGGAATTCCCTGGTAAAAATTGGCGATAGGAGCTGCGTTTCAAAATACCATAGGAGTTCTTATAGCCGACTGAAGAAGACGGTAGAAAATCATATGGCTGGCTGTAGAAAGTGGGAAAAATCATATGGCCGGGCTACACGAAGCGGTACAAATTTATACAGCCGGGCTATAGTTCCTATCGCCGGGTTTTAAACTTTTTTGCCTGGCTGTTGCTTTTTCGCCATCGGCTATAAAAGGCTGTAAGAAATTGTGTAGAAATTCTTGTGCTTCAATCCTTAAGTTTGTACGGAATCACTTTAATATTTACAAAACTTACATTATATTTTCCTTTACTACATATTTTTTTTCAGCAATTAAAATGAGAATAATCCATACAGAGTGTGCAAACATTTCAAAAGTCATGAATTGAAAAACGCTGACTCCACGAGATTAAATATTAGAGCCTAATACAAAGCGGAGCGGCGGCGCACTGGCGCCTACAAACCTAACAGGGATACTTCACGCATTGCGCAACGCGTGAAGTATCCCTGTTAGGTTTGTGGTTTGTAGGCGCCAATGCGCGTTTTGCGCTGGCTGCCCGCCTGCCGCGCCGCAGCGTACTATGGCGCTTGAAGCAACTATTTCACACCAGAGGTATTGCACAGTATCATACGAAATTGAAGGCGCTCCAACATATAAGGAATGGCAGGTATCCTTCAAAAGTACGGAGCTTTCCTTGCAAAATAAATCAAGATACTACGGCCCAAAAAGAGAGCGTAGGTCCAAAAACTCACTAAGTCCTAGCATCCGTAATTAGTAACGTTTAGCATACACTTTATCGCCAGTCTCTTGCTTAATCACCATCGGCTATAAAAGGCTATAAGAAAATGTGTTGCCGGCTATAGAAGCTATTGGAAATCTTACAGCCGGCTGTAGGTCTATGGTATTTTGGAACACAGATTCTACTGCCAATTTTTACCAGGGTTCTTTAGTGATCCAGTTTAGGTTTGTAATCCTTATGTATATATGTATGATCTTTATGTATATAAACCATAGATAGTTTTTCTTTTACTTGACATTGTATCATAGCCTCATGGCTTTATAACGAAATAAATATAATTATCGAATTATCTTATTAATTATCTAATTATCTTATTAATTATCTAATTATCTTATTAATTATCTAATTATCTACAAAACCACGTATCGTCGTTTGCGAAGTCTTGGGTCATACTTTATTTTTTCTTCAGAAAACTAGGCAATGTAATAGATGAACAATTTCCTTGACATTTCTTCACATTTCGCAGAATATTCTGTAAAAATGTCAAGCTAAAAAGTCGGCTTCCTTCTCTTCGAAAATATAAAATAGGAGCAGAGATTTTGAAACAACGCGATGGAGACACGTGGTTTCATTTCGTAAGAGAAAATGTAAGTTCACATAAATGAAACAATGAAACAAGATGGGAGAGCCCCGACGAGGTGTCGGGAATGCAAATTTTAACGTTAGATCACATCTGCCATCTGAAATTTCCAAATTTTGCAAATCTGACCGAAACTTCTGGTTTTTGGTTTCCTTCATTACTCATTAAGACTTTGCAAACTAAGTCTCTTTTACAAACTGATTGCCGTAGACACCAGAGGCGGATACAGCAACTTGGCAACACCGGATTTCCTCCATTGAAACCTATGCCAAATTATCGATTCTTTCCGGAGCACCTGGCCCCTCCAAGAATCGATAAATTTCCATGGGTTTAAATGGAGAAAAGGCAGTGTTGCCAATTTACTGGATCCGCCAATGGTGGACGCACGCACTGAAAAAAAACTTCTCGGCGTTTTTACCGAGGTCCGTTGGTACCTTTACCATCTCAATTTTTCTACCAATTATTGGTAATTTTACCACGACAGACTGGTAAGCTAACCTAAAAATCGGTATTTTTACCATTTTCTTCAGGTAAGAATACCACTTTTATTGGTAATCAATTCCCGGTAACTTTGCCATTTTATCTCGGTAATTCTACCACAGTCGATAAAAAATATTGGCGTTTTTACCAAGGTCCAGTAATATTACCGAGAAATTTCAATGATATTACCGAGATTTCTCATTAAAATTACCAATTCTATAAATGGTAATTTTACCAAGAAAAAACTGGGATTAAATAGAACCTTGAATTCTTGGTAATTTTACCCTTTTCTTAGTAAATACACCGAGATTTTTTTTTTTCAGTGCGAGTCATTTAGACGGAAAAAGTTGGTGACGTAGCCACCGCGCGTTGTAAATCAGCATTAATCTAAAAATCTCAGTACGGAGGGAAAAAGCTCTTATGTGCTAAATTTTCCCTGTATCAAGATTTGATGCTGATTTTCAACGCACGTTGGCCATACGTCACCAACTTTTTCTGGCTAATTCTTATTAATTTGTTCCTTACGAATACTTGTCTTCAAATTAGGTGTTTTTTGCATAATGTCTGTTATGTCTTTTTTGCCTATAAATTGTTCTGACTCGGAACGATTTTGTCTCCGATTTCATATGAATCTCGTTTAATCTATTAATAACACTCTAGGTATTCTCATTGCCATGTAATCAAAGCAGGTGAATTAAATCAGCTAATAAGTTAGAATTATCATGTTTGTACATGTGGACCTGTACTTTTGATGAATAAAATCTTACACAAGTATATGGTTTTCATGTCAAAGATTTCCCGTTTGAACTGCGTTTAGCGGAAATGAATCAAGCCACATCAGCTATTGCTAAATTTAACTGGGAAACACAGTTTTTTACAATAGAACGATTGTGGGGACTCCTTTGAAAATTTTGAGGAATTTGCTTCGTACTATGCCGAAACTTCGCTGAAATTCGCACAAAAATCCGCACAGCCGTTTTCATGTAAAAAATTAGATTGCTCAATTGGATATGGAAATACTACAGGGCCAAGGAAGAACACCCTATGAGCCTTCAGACGTTGCCACATTTCCTTCAATAAAAACTAAATTTACTAGAAAAATTGTGAATATTATCCTCTAAAATATTTTTACAAATGTGTACGCAATTTAATCTAAACTATCTGGAAATTTCAAGGAAAAATATGCGCAAATTTCGTAAAAAATACATGTTTTGTTAAGGGAAAATTGGCAACTCTCGAATGTTCATACAGCGTTTTTCTTTAGCTGATGTAGCTTTTTAGAGTCCTTTCATACTGAGAGTCAAGACAACATCCCCTCATGGAGTCACAAACGGGAATAAAGATTACACAACTCGAACGTTTTTCGTAATCTTTGATCGGCCCATTCTCAGCCTTCTCTCATTCCGTTTGTTCCTTGTCGAACCTGCAATTCTTCGTTCCATTCCAGATTATAATCTTTGCAATTGGTGAAAATGTAATCTTTATTCGCGTTTGTGACACTGAGGAGGCTTAAAATACGGGAACCAATCAGAAATGGATTCACATTGTCTTGACGCTCAGTAGAAAGGGACTCTAATGTAGCTTAGTTCCTTTCTGCTTGACGCGGTTTTTTTGAGCGAACTTTTCCTCTCATTGTCAGTGCAGCGTGGCAACGCAGCCGCGCCAAGTCAATGGTTCCAATAACGAAGCCGAACGGGCGTTATTCATCAGCGTATTTTTCTTCCTTTTTTTTTTCTTTTTCCGTTTTCTGTAAATAGAGTCTATTTAAAGACACGCCCCCTCCCCCGCCCTTTTGGCGCGCATACGACGCGTACAAATATTTGTATCGATCATTCGAGGCTAATCGTCACCAGTAATATCTGACAGCTGTTGCACTTGTAACCGCCGAAAAGACGCGAACCCCCTCCCTCCCTCCCCTCCTAGCGCTTCGTGACCCCAAGTTGTCGAGGCCCTGGTGCCGTTCTGAATACAAATTCTCGTTAGTTTGAATCTTGGACACTTTTTATTTGCAGGATGCAGTAATTTTTACTTTCTCGCTCCCCTAGGGTAGAGAGGAAGTATTGTCATCCTCCAAGAAAAAAAAAAAAAGAAAAAAAAAAGTTGAAATGTCATCATTTCTAGACGTTTTAAGGTCCCAGGAGTCAAAATAACCATACTTGAAAAAATGTGTGTCCGTCCGTCCGATGTCCCCCAAATCTGTGTACAGCCATATCTCAGAATCTATCTGTTCGATTTCATTCAAAATTGGCACAGAACACCATATCTATGGTCTCCTTATGCACGTCAAACAATTTTGGGGTACGCTAAAATTTGGGGGGCTAGGGTCAAATTAGGTTAAAGGTCCATTTTTTTTTGGGACTATTTTTCTTAAGTTTTCTCTTTCCCTAGTCCTCGCTGAGAGCACATTAGACAATTTTTAGCAATAAATTCGTACTAATCATTCCTGGCCACTGGTTTGAGGTTATCTGGTCGTAGCTGCGGAGAACACACGGGATCGTGAAAGGTGGAATTAGAATACTTGATTTTTTTACTTGAGAAAATTAATTTATCCTGGCATGGAATTTTTAGTTGAATTTCTAGCCAAGTCTGATCGAATGAAGTAAATTTGTACGACAGAATCACATTTTAAAAGAAGGTCGAAATAATTTAATGTAAGTCAACATAGGGAACGTCTCTTTACGCGGACTTAATTGTTGCCAGATAGTGCTGAAAATCAGCTTAATTCCCTTATTTTTAAACCCATGTAAATATCTACATTTTACTGGACAATCTGGCAATGTTTCCGAATAACACCAACACATTCTCACACGGTTCCTCAAATGGCCAGCAGCCTGATTGTTGAAATTTTGCTTGTCGGGTCGACATAAATGACATAGATTAAAAGGCGGAGCGTGATTGGTCGACTATGTCTTATCGCTGCTATGTCGTGCTTATGTCGGGTTGTAACTAGGTACCCACGACAAGCTAAACCCTGGTAAAAATCGGCGATAGGAGCTGCGTTTCAAAATACCATAGGAATTCTTATAGCCGACTGAAGAAGGCGATAGAAAATCACATAGCTGGCTGTAGGAAGTGGAAAAAAGCATACGGCTGGGCTACACGCAGTGATAAAAAAGTATACAGCGGGCTATTTAAGTTCCTATCGCCGGGCTTTACACTTTATCGCCTTGCTGTTGCTATTTCGCCATCGGCTATAAAAGGCTATAAGAAATTGTGTAGAAATTCGTGTGCTTTGTAAATCCTTAAGTTTGTACGGAATCACTTTAATATTTACAAAACGCACATTATATTTTCCTTTACTGCATGTTTTTATCATCAATTAAAATGAGAATAATCCATACAGAGTGTGCAAACATTTCAAATTCATGAGTTGAAAAACGCTGACTCCACGAGATTAAATATTAGAGCCTAACACAAAGCAGAGCGGCGGCGCACTGGCGCCTACAAACCTAACAAGGATACTTTACGCATTGCGCAATGCGTGAAGTATCCCTGTTAGGTTTGTAGGCGCCAATGCGCGTTTCGCGCTGGCTGCCCGCCTGCCGCGCCGCGCCGCAGCGCACCACGGCGCTTGAAGCAACTATTCACCTCAGAGATGTTGCACAGTATCATACGAAATTGAAGGCGCTCCAACATATTAGGAATGGCAGGCATCCTTCAAAAGTACGGAGCTTTCCTCGCAATATAAATCAAGATACTACGGCCCAAAAAGAGAGCGGTAGTCCAAAAACCCAGTAAGTCCTAGCCGTAATAATTAGTAACGTTTAGCATACACTTCATCGCCAGGCTTTCTGAGCTCGTAACCTCAATTCCGTATTCGACCGGCCTCCTAAAATAATGAGGTTAAGTTATGAGAATAGAAAATTTGGTTCACCGATATAAATGGTTCAATAATCGTAGGTTTCCAATGGGATGATAGTTTAGATGCTGCATTATTTAAATAAAAAAACAACAACATTGAGAGTAGTTTCCCTTCTCGATATGGATCAATACGTCAAAGAAAGTTGTAACGAATCATTTAGTGAGCAGAATCCATGGTTTTGCATATCATTACGTATGGAGCACGGTGAAAATAAGAAGATGTCACAAATGTGGACAAAAATGTCCATGGAAAACAAACTTTAATGAGAGTGGATGCACCGGCATTGCAGAGTTTATGAATGTCATAAGAAGCAACGTCGTGAAATTTGAGGGAAATATTTCATGAAATTTCATGAAAGGTATGGTAGATATGAATAATACGATTCTGCAACTAATATTCTGTCACAGCTGAGCTGATCATCTGTATGAGTCTATTACGTTGCTGAAGGTTAAACTCCGACAGAAATTAGATCTTGAATGTTCATTCAAATTCTAGGAAGAAGAAAAAAGTAGGTTAAAAATGATGGTTAACAACAAAAGTAATAATCTGTCAATTTCAAATTTTTTACGTGCGTTTTTGCTTTCAAGGAGGATTGAGTGCTTTCTGAGTTACATGAAAACAGCTAGGGGGACTCAATTTTTTAATTTCAGGAGAGGAAAAAATGATGTTAAATTTTAAAGGAATCTGTGCATGTGAGTGCCGGTTGCATACTCAGCCCCTGAAAATAAATTTCATATTATTAGAATACTTGACCGCCCTTTGAAATTCAAGGAATATTTCACTGCAATTTTGATCTTGAAATATTTCAGTAACAACATAGTTTTATTTCGCGACCAAACTTTTGGGTGGCCGTCAGCAAAATTTGTTTAAAGCCTTTCATCTTATTTCGGTGTTTTAAAATTTCCTCTCTGAATTCACACTGTATCTCGTTCCAAAATTTCTGCTGCCTCCTAAAACTATATTCAGGTTGCGGTGTTCCAAAATGTTCGATTCCACTAAAATTGCTCCTTACTCTCCGTGGATCAGAATATTTACTCGCACGGAAAACTACTTCTCTGTTGGAGTAAATCACGCGCCCCCTCGCTTGAACCATGGAGAAAATAAGCTCGAAATCAACGCGCCAATGTAAAAGCCATTCTTTTTTTAGAAAAGCTTGATCCTCGAAACACACCTCTTTTTTTGTTCTGGTAAAAAATATTCATGCAAAAAAAAGCAATACGTAATAATGAAGGATTTTCATTCCTGCCTCGTTCCATACGAAAAACCGAAAATCATCACCGAACATGTACAGCTTTTAACCTACGTAATGGCTCAGTCGTGGTACTCAGCATGTTTTTCCCTCTTTTTTTCGTCGAAAAGGGTAGAGATGAGAGAGTGTTTCCTGTCAACAACTTAAATTCGGATTTTTTAACCCAACTCGACAAAAAAACACCAGAGATACGTACTTTCCTTTGGGCATTAAAAGCACTTCCCCCTTTACCCTCTTTTTTCACCTTATGGAACAATCTTTCCTGAGCGTCATGAATAAGCTAAATACGTAGATAGTTGAGTCGACAAACGGATGGACTACAGTATGTATAGATATACGTATCAGAGAAGATATCTCATTTGGACCCTTTCCGGGTTTATGGAGGGAGGAAATAACAATGATTTCTTTAATCAGATATAAATGATTTTTAATTTTACTAGAACAATTAAAACTTGAAATCAATTATGATTTAACTTGCATTGCTCAGTTTTACGTGGCATCACAATTTCTCAATATTTAGGTCAGAACTCATGGGCATACCACCTTTTTGAAAAAAACATACTGTATCTGCTTACTTGCCGTGTAAGAGCGTATCGTTAGATCTAAATCTTTGACGCGGAGTGTCTAAATTATTAGACATAAAACCTATTTGTGAAGTTTAAATTTTTCTGGATATGAATAAAAAAATGAACTTCATACATTTTCATATTCGAAATAACGATAAATAAACATTTTTCGCATAAAAATGCAAAAAGTTAAAATTGAATATAAGAGTTAAAATTAAAATTAGAGTTGAGAGTTTTTGGTATTTCTTGGCTTTGTTTCCCCGCGAAATGGTGTGGACCCCGCACCATTTCTCCACCTTGTTATATACAGTTTTGGGCCGCTCCTTAGTGTTTAATTTTTTACATATATATATTTACTTACTGATTCAAAAACTGGCTCTAATACTTGGAGCGTAACCAAAACATTGCAGTCATGTTCATTCTTACTCACATATCTAATGATTTGCTAATTTAAATGAGTGAAAGAATTGCGTTTCGCAACTTTGTACTCGCGTTAAAAAGCGATTAAACGCAGAAGCATGTGATCTTCCGATGGATTCAATTTTGCCGCGATACACTGATGACAGTGTCCCTCTAGCATAAAGGCGTATCTTAATTTCCACATGAGCCCTGTATTGCATATGAATCCATATGTTCTGGGGCTTAAATGAAAATTAAGATACGCCCTTACGTCAGAGGATCGACAATATGAAACAACACTTTTCCCGATGGCAGCGAAACACAAATAAGGGTTAAAATCGGCCGGCCGCAAATACTGCCGTACTATGGAAGACCACCGTATGTGCCTCCCAACATTGCCAAATCCTCTGTGAGAAAAAACACTCTTTGGAGAAACTTATGAATATTTTCTGCTAAATTGTTTGAAGAATTTTCTTCGCGATTTAGTCCAGAGGTATCGACATTCCCAGGAGAGAGAATCGTATAATTTGTATCGAAAATATATGTTTTACTGAAAAAATCCGACATTATGAGAGAGTTAATACGGTGTTCTTTCCTTTACAAGGCAGAACGGGCGCCGGGCCCGAAAAACAAGAACTCTTTGTATGGTCGTTCCTCTGAATACGTATCTCGATGGTCACATGAGCCCCAGAAAGCATAGGTTTATATGTAGAATAAGGCTCACGTATAAATTGAGATACGCTGTTACGTTAGAGGAGCGACGATATGATGTTTGGCTCCTTGCCACTCTGATGAACTATTACGCGTTCGGGCTGTAAAATACACCGCGCAGTGGGTTCCGTTAATTACTGGAAAGTTACAGCCTTTCGTTTTTACGAATGATATGTGCGGAAATTTCCTCTTGAGTTCTGAATCGTATGCCGTATGTAACATACTGAGTCACCTAAAAAAAGGGCCCTTGTTGATTGTTTAGCTGTCAGGTTCCAAAAAATTATAATTAGTAACCTGACGAATGGATGTGTCAGCAATTTGCGATTTAAGTGCTAACTCCTATTTACAATTTCGCGAGAATCACTATAGTTCCACTGGTTTTCTCCGAAAAAAAACTCAAAAACTAAAAAAAAGCTCTTAAAGTTGAGGCTGTTATGGAGGAGATATCTCATGCTATCCTGAGAGTCCACGTGTGCATCAAATCAAACTCTAAATGCAAAGATCGGGAGGAAATACATTATCAGTGTTTTTTTTTTTTTTGTTCATTTCGTTTCACAATATTGATGTACATTTCATTACATGAGCTCTTTCCCTCTGTATTGAGATTTCCAGCTCTGTGCAGACTTTTAACTCACGTCGGCTAAAAAATTCCAACTTAGTATCTATTAATATTGTTGCCAATTTGTTTGGGGACTCCAAAACTGAAAACATGGCAACCTTGCTGATGTATTTGCTCCCCATTTTTGCATGGAAAGTTTGACTAGATATAGAGATGGACTCTCAGGATAGCAGTGGCCCTCCATGAGCTTTAGAGTTCGTTTCAGAGAAAACCAATGGCACCATCGTGTCTCTCGTGAAACTTGCCGCAAGGAAAAGTGCTTGCATCGCACATCCCCCACACATGTAGGAGTTCCTTTCCAATACTGAATTTTCTTCTAAATTCTATCCGTTGAATCTGAGAGAATGGAATGATTCCTCTAAAATGAGAACAATTTTCCTTAAACCCCATGCCCCTTTTAGTCTAAAACAACCACCCGTTACAATTAAAGAATCGTCCATTTTCTGCTTGTCTATTGCTCTGTCTTTCAAATTTAATTATCAGCCCACTGCACGCGAAAATGAGCCTAGTGAGCGGAGGTTTCCTATATTGCACGCTTCTTCGATTGAAATGGAAAGATTCGTTAATGTGGCGCTTGGCTACAAATATTTATTCCACTTCGCGGCGATATAAACCGACAGGAACCACATCAAAACATCATCATCGCTTAACATCAAAGAAGCCCGATCGACGCTCATTGCGTGATCTCATTATCGAGATTTTACTTCGGTATCATTGCAATTGTTTACCATGCATTAAGATGCATTTAAGCTAAAAGAAACTATGTGAAAATGATTAAAATTGGAAGAAACTGTGTGCATGGGATTGGCACGTTTCACAATCCCTATTATTTGGATTCATTTGCTCGTTGTCCCTGCTCCTGTGAATACGCCCAGTTCCATCTGCAGAGAAAGGCGAATACTATATGTCGCAGGCAATTAGCAATCGCCGGCAATTTACAAGCCAGGGGTGAATATATATAGGAAATCATAAAATTTAAAAATAAAAGAACAAGATTAGAGGGCTGATTATCTTGCCCGTAATGTGAATAGACACTTTTTCATCCTTAAAAACATGGCAGAAATATACACACTCAGAGGAGCGTGTAGTGAGCTCTGTACCATTAGTTGGGTTGAGATCGGAAGGCAACTAAACTAACATTCAGACAAAACGTAGAGTATCACAAAAAATGAAGGTGCTTCAAGCCGAGCTCACACTTTTGAAGACAATAACCCCCAAAAAATTGCATTATGCCGATGCGCATTATTGCGATTTCTTAAAACAAACGTGTGAACTGCTTGCCAATTGCCGGTGATTGCTAATTGCCTGCGACATATATAACACCAAAAAATGGAAAGAACTCGTACGAACTTGAAAAAATAAAAATTACATAATCAGAGGAATAAAATTACGGATCTTACCATAGATATGGCGTTATGTTAGTCGTATATTATCGTGTCTTACCTGTAAAAAATCAAAAATAGGGGGAAAATATTAGTATAAGTAGATTTGCATGGGTTACAATAAAAAAAAACTGATGCAGAATAAATAAAAGGGAGAGGTGATCTCCCGACTTGAGCTTGATTTGAACCATACCTTATAGTCAGAGGAAGCGCTCATAAGAAGCATGCAATCTACTAGGATCGCTAAACGCGATACATTTTTAAATGGATTGCTCTAGAGTTCCATAGAGTCAACTTATGATACAAACATGTTTGCAATGAGCAAAACGAAGTATAAATCAAATGATTGATTTAAATAGCTGTAACCTTGCAAATAATATTTAATTAAGTGCGAAAAAACTTGCATTTCAGCTAAATACGCATTTTGGGCATTTCCAATCTTCAGTGGCTTACACAATTTTTTTTAAGAAACTGACAAATCTAATCAAATAAACAGAGAAATACAAATTACTGAATAAAACATCCTTGAATAAATTATACAATTAGAATAGGTACTGAAGATGGGCTATGCCCGAAAGGCGTCTTTAGCTGACATGTAAGTTTTGTTACTTATTGAATATTATTTGCAAGGTTATGGCTCTTTAAATCGGTCATTTTGTTCAACTTGCGATAGTCGTAATGTTGTATCCATTTTTTTATAACAGAATTTTCGGGTTGATAAATCATGGGGAGGTTAGAACGGTGCAATATGTTAGCGGGTATAAAGGCTTGCGTGAATCGTCTTTCTTACTACGCCTTCAATTTACGAAGTAGGCCAGAAAACATACAGCGAATTGACTGAAGAGGTTGTGGAATTACTGGTAACCAGTAGAGTCCCTTTATACTGAGAGTCAAGACAATTTGAATCCATTTCTGATTGGTTCCGTATTTTAGGCCTCCACAGTGTCACAAACGGGAATAAAGATTACATTTTCACAATTGCAAAGATTATAATCTGGAATGGACCAGGGAATTACCGGGTTCGGCAAGGAAACAAACGGAATGAGAGGAGGAACGGAGAAAAGGCATTTGAGACATGGGCGATCAAAGTTACGAAAACATTCAATTTCTGTAATCTTTATTCCCGTTTGTGACATCCATGAGCCGCATTGTCTTGACTCTCAGTATAAAGGGACTTACTGGTAACCAAGATTTTTCGCGAACCTCATTGTGATTTTTGCAAGAGCCCGATCCCGGAATTCCTGGAAACTTGGCAAACGCGGTGATCCCATTCATTGCCTCTTGATCACCTGCTTCAACACTCTCCGAACGTTCCCTGGGGTCAGTGTCGTTCCACATTTCCCCATTGCCAAAAATCTCTCAGGTGAGTTCTAGGGCAACAGACAGCGTTCAAAGAAACAAGTCGTCGTTTCGCTCACGAAAGAACGTAACCACATTTCAATATTGCCGAATTTACCTCCGGAAGTATCATTTTTACCAGTGCAATCTTGGATATTTGGACCGCGATTAACAGAAAAGAACCAAGCTACATCAGATTTTGCCAAAAACTGAGCAATTGAATTTTTTACGAGATGCGGATTTCTTTGAAAATTTAAAAGAATTTGCTTCGTCCTATGGAGGAAATTCACTGAAATTTGCACGAAAATCCATAAACCGTTTTCACATAACAAATTAAATTGCCCAATTAAATTAGGCCAAAGCTGATGTGTCTTGATTCCTTTCTCTTTAACGCGATCCATTGAAAGAGAATTTTACTAAGTTTTTCTCTGGTACTATGCAAAAATTAGATATTTTTGAAAAGAACTGCGTAGGTACACTATTGTTAAGAATTGAATCGTTTGGGTCAATTTTAAAACTTTGGAATAAAATGACGCCCCTTCGTACGGGGAACAACGAGGTCAGTGGCGTGGCGTGAATTGCGATTTATCGATTGTTATGCCATTTAAACTTATGGTAAAGAATCGATTATTAAGGTGTTCGCTAGGAACACCCTATTTATCGATCCTTTTCCATAGGTTTAAATGGCATAACAATCGATACATCGCAATTCACGCCACGCCACTGACGAAGTCTACACAAGAAAGCACGAATCGTTGATATTCAGAATGTATCATGGACGTGGAGGTAAATCGACTATTCCGCGATTTCGAAAAGAAATTCTTTTGAAAAAAAAAATTAAGTGGAAGACCACATGGATTGCATTTGGCAAAACAAAACCAAGATCATTCCAATGTTGCTAGGATTGTGTAACCTGCATTCTTTGCATTATTTACTAAACCATGAAATAAATTAAATTCACACGGGTAATTGTCTTGAATTTATAGTTTATTGGAAGTTTCGATGAAACTTGTTTGGATGATGAGTTCATATTTGCAAGGTGAAGAGAGTTGCACAATCTCAGTGACATTGGTATGCTCATGGTTCCTTTTTGCAAAATGCAATTCACATTACAGAATTACTGAAAATGCAAAAATCGCGTAAATTGATTTGCGATTTTGCAAATTTTCTAAATCATGATTTATATTTCAAGTGAGAACATATTTAGTGGATGGACGTATCGTTGTTCCTGTGGCCCACAGGCTCTACCTTCATTTCTACTTGAGCCCTAGAAATCATGAATTTATACGGAGAACAGGGCTCGAATCAATAAGCAGTCACACCCTTTCTACGAAAAAGTGACGCTATGCCGGATGAGTCTTTACTTACCGTTTCGTCATTTCCCGTGCGAAAAAGCGTGACCCCATTCCAAGGTTGCAAAGTTGACTTACACAATTTAATTGTTTACGAGAGTGTACCTGTGCACTTGCTGTCAAAAATGTCGTTGAATCTAGTATGAGGTCGGCAGAAAAATCAGCATTTCCATTTAGAGAAGACCAATATTCTCCTGGTAAAAATGCTATTTGCGAGGAGTATTGCCATCAATGCAATTTAGTGACGTTTTTTCGTGAGGGAAACAACGATTCACTTGCAAGAAAGTTCTGCTTTGCACTTTTACTAAGATAAGTGCGTCCTCATTTTTCTGCGAAAATAATTTTACTGTGGGTACATTACTTCATTTTCCTGTTAGTTGGATATGAAAGTACCCAATTTTAGTCACACTGCAAGCCTTAAATGACCTCTTACCGAAAATAAGTTCAAATTAAATAAAACTCAACGTTATTTCTTTAAAGACATCCTGACTTTTCCGTCTCCCTGCGAGGAAAAATCTGCGAAAATTTCAAACACTGGTGTTAATCGCTCTCCCTTGCTCAAATGGAATCGAAGTTGAGATTGAAATACACCGCAAATGAGATACGCATTTTTGTAGTTCAAGATTACCACACAAAGCGATAAAATGACGATATTTAATATGGGTTCAAAAGGGGAAAAGTTCTGATTTTCAGCACCATCTACAATAATGCTGCAGTTCTATCGAAATTAATAGTATACTATTGTGGTACAAAAAAAGAGCTAGAATTTTTTGGTTGGAGCAAGGTTTTTTGTGAAATATACCAAGAAACGAGCTTCACTAACAACGATTAATCATAGCATGGTTTTTTTTGCAACCAGTGATTTTTTTTGTGATACGTCCTATTCAATACGAAAAAATCGACAAATTGGCCAAAACACGACAATAATCCATGCGATGAGTCGGCAGAAACGTTCGCAACATGAAATACTTTAAAATTCAAAAAATTAAACGCTGGCCATTGCTCCCCAAAAAAATTTCATTTGCTGGCAGCAGTCAACTATTAAATTGATTCGAAAAACCTGAATTTATCGGCAGCAAAGAGCAAAGCATTCCGAGTTGACGCCTCGCGCCATCGCTCCTTCAATTCTCCAGACGCAACACAGACATCCCTGAAGCACGAATAGTTGTTTCTTTGCACCGTCGTCAATGCGCGTCCTTTCCCCAGCTCTATTGTTTATTGTTCTTCTGTTTGTTTCTATTTGGACCGCGTTTAACAGAAAGGAACCAAGCCACATCAGCTATTGCCACTTAATCTTTTACGAGAGAATTTTTCTGCTGATTACTTTGAACATTTTCAGGAATTCGCTTCGTACAATGGAGAAAATTCACAGAAATTTGCACAAAAATCCGCACAACCGTTTCCATGTAGAAAATCAAATTGCTCGGTTAAAATTGAGAAAATTAACTAATTAATTAATTTACCTGCACAATTTAATTTTTTTACGAGAGAACGTTTGTGTGGATTCCTTTGAAAAGTTTCAGGAATTAGCTTCGTACAATAGAGAAAATTCACAGAAATTTGCACAAACATCCGCACAACCGTTTCCATTTAAAAAATCAAATTGCTCAGTTAAATGTGATGTGGCTTGGCTCCTTTCTGTCGAATGCGGTTCATTTGTCTCGTTTGTAGTGGTGTTTCAAAGGCTCAGTAAGCGACACATCCGAAGATCGGAAAGTCGTAATCATGCCTCGTTTTTTATTAATATAACCCTACTAGGGACGCCGCGTATAAAAAGTCTTGGGCATCTAAAGATAATAGGGTCAGGAACTTTACATCGGAAGGAGGATAACACTGAAGTTTATCGGAAACAATTTGATAATTTACTGCCATTGTAACGTATTGGCAGAATACGGACCCATCGTGCCTAGAAACACATTTCTATTGTTTAATGGCGGGCTTTTTTTTCACAAAACTTGAAGTAATGCTAAAAGTTGTGTCCGTCCTCTCCTATTGACTTGGGCTGCATTTTGCAATTTGGAACTATAGATTCTGGCTCATCTGAAAAAACACTTATGTTCATAGGGAAACCAATGGCACATACGTTGTTTTTAAACCGGGTCAGAATCTATAGTTCCAAATTGCAAAATGCAGTCCACTTGATCTACTGCGCGACACCTCACCAGCAGCATAACGCCACCTTCCGGCCAAAGTATCACAAGCGCCATGCGACGTTGAAAAATTTCCGCCAACATTTAATTTTTTTACAGAGAAATTGTTCAACAAAGCCGTCGGAAAATTTCACGGAATTTTCTTTGTGCTGCCAATGAAATTCAGTGAAATTTTCAAACTGATTCAACCAGCCGTTTCTCTGTCAAAAAATAAAATGGCGGCGGAAATTTTTAAACGTCGCATGGCGCTTGTGATACTTTGGCCGGAAGGTGACGATGTGTAGAGCTAAAGTACTTATGTAGGGAGAGTATGAACATGTCGGAAATTTTGAGGTTAGGTGATGGAGCTCTTAGGGCCCAAAAGGGCAGGCAATCTATGAGTTCAAATTATCCAGAGTGATTTATTATTAAAATTGTGACGAACTGTTGTTGATGAAGCACGTATTTGACTTAGTTCTTGCATACATTTATTAATTTTTGCAGGAGAATGCTCATGTATAAACATTCTTTTCCATTTTGGTCAGATATTGGAGCGTGAAGATCGGCAGTGACATTTTTCGTTTTCAAAGGTTACCTATCCTTTTGGGCCCTAAGAGCTACATACTTCGACATGTCCATACTCTCCCTATATAGAATGAGAAACAACTTAATCAGCCAAAATACACATAATAAAAGAACAACTTAATTTGGGAAAAAGGCTGCAAATAAAGAACAAAGAATAAACAAAACCCGGAACGTTTCAAAATAATTACAATTTCATTTTCAACCGGAAAATAAATTGTAAAAAAAAACGAGCCGTTGACTAGTTTTGACTTCGGGGGGGGGGCTAAAATTTTAGCCCCCCCGGTCTCGGGGGGTCTCGGTCTCAATAACAGCGTAGCGACGGCTCGTTTTTGTTTTTAATATATTTTCCGGTTGAAAATGAAATCGTAATTATTTTGAAACGTTCCGGGTTTTGTTTATTCTTTGTTCTTTATTTGCAGCCTTTTCCCCAAATTAAGTTGTTCTTTTACTCTCCCTACATAGGTACTCTATGTAGAGCTGTATTCAATCGGCCTAAGGTAACCGCAACTTGACAACCCGGGCAGTGGAATCTGTAGGGCGTTAAAGGGACATCTTCGCTCGACAGGGAGCAGCGAAAGGGAGAGCGCTCGGCGTTTTGTGGCGTGACAGGAGGGACAATAAAAACAGAAGCCGGGATCAGGGTCCTCGGTCGCGATCGGTGGGGCTGAATGGGTTCCGAAAACACTCCCGTTTTACGAGCCCTGAATAGGCAGGGATCCCTCCACCAACAGCAAGCCACTTTCCCTTATTGTCGCGGGTTGAGGGGTGGCGCACCTCGAATCAAAGAAACTGTAAGGAGGGATCCACGGAATTCTCTGGAATGCGTTTCCGGTTCGGGAATAAGAGCGTATCTCTATCTGAGAAGCTTGTTTCGAAAAGTGTCCAACTCTGAAAAAAAATTCGGAGAAAGTAAGAAAAACTAAATAACCGGAAATTTTTTCCCATGTTGTAGCATACTGCAAAATTATTCTGACACTTTATCGGCACTATGAACACTTGAAAAAATGAAACAATTTTAATTTCTATAGAAAAAAGGGAAATTTTTCCGTTTAACGTATCATTTTAAGGGAAAAAGGCGTATCTCTATCTGAATAGCTTGTTTCGAAATGTGTCCAACTTTGGAAAAAAGAAATTCTAAGAACGTACGAAATACTAAGTTACGCCGTAAAATTTTCCGTTCGGTGTATCATTTTAAGGGAAAAGAGCGTATCTCTATCTGAAAAGCTCGTTTCGAAAAGTGTACTTTGAAAAAAAAAAAAAAAAAAAAAAAAAAAAAAATGAGAGAAGGTAAGAAAAACTGAATTAAGCCGGAAGTTCTTCCGTTTAACGTATCATTTTAGGGGAAAAAGCATAAATCTATCTGAATAGCTTGTTTCGAAATGAGTATTTTGAAAATAAAAATCCAGAGAAGGTAATAAAATTTGCAACGGAGAACGTAAGAAAAACTGAGTTAAGCCAGAAATTTTACCGTTTAACAGATCAGTTTAGGAGAAAAAGATCGTATCTCTATCTGATGAGCTTGTTTCGAAAAGTGTACTTTGAAAGAAAAAAAATCAAAGAAGGTCAGAAAAACTGAATTACCCCGGAAATTTTTCCGCGTGACGTATCGTTTTAGGGGAAAAGAGCGTATCTCCGTCTGAATAGCTTGTTTCGAAAAGTGTCTAACTTTTAACAAAAATTCAGAAAACGTAAGAAAAACTAAATAAAGCCGGAACTATTTCCATTTAGCGTATCATTTTAGGGTGAAAAGGTATCTCTATCCGAACAGCTTCTTTCGAAAAGAGTATTTTGAAAAAAAAAATTCAGAAAAAGTAAGAAAATCTGATTTAAGCCGGAAAATTTTGCGTTTAGCGTATCCGTTTAAGAGAAAAAAAACGTGTTTATCTGAACGGCTCTTTTTGAAATGTATCCGACGCAGAAACAAATTTCACAGCACGGAAAAAGCACCATTTCGCCAAACAATTTTCGAGGAATTGTGGGATTTCATCAAGCCCGATTCAATTTCTATTCCACCACTGTATTTTGAACATTTGAGGCACTGCAGTGGTAAACCGTGCGGGGTTTTTCTTTTTCTTTTTTTTTTTCTTTTTTTTTTTTAAAAAAAAAAACGGAACTCGCCACATCGCGATGCGTTCTGTCAGGTATTTTTACGCATTTAACCAAATAACATTTTGTAACGACAGCAAAACAACGTCCTTTGAGAACAATAAGTATGAAAATAAAACAACTATTTTCGCTTCAGAATACGATGACCGAATCAAGGGACTTAAAATGCACAATCTGATCCAGCCGCCTGCGCTCTCTTCTTTGAAATAAGACGTAATGACCAAAAACAATCTAATAATTTTTTCAAAATATTTTTCTCGGCATTCTTCGAATATGCGGCTCGATTTAAAACCCAAAATTATGAACTTTTTGGTCAACATCATTGTACAAGGCCACTCACAATGGATACAGAAGAGCGCCTTCAAATCAATCCGTAAACTTAATGCAAAATTCTGATACCACTATTCGTGCGTCATGGCAGTCATTTTGCATACCCGGCCATTTGAAGGCGAAACATTGACTTCAGGCAACGGGGTACAAATCACAGCAATGTCATTCGATATTTTTAGGGAGAAAAAAACTCCGGAGGTCGCCGGGGGCCGCGCCCCTGTCAACCAAGGAGCCAAAGCCGAGGGCCGCCCCCCTGGCCCCTAAGAAGCCGAAGTCGGGGCCCGCCCCCCTGGCTACTAAAAAGCCAAAGCAAGAATTTGCAGGTGGGTCACCTCCGGAGTTTTTTTCTCCCTAAAAATATCGAATGACATTTCTGTGATTTGTACCCCGTTGCCTGAAGTCAATGATTCGCCTTCAAATGGCCGGGTATGCAAAATGACTGCCATGGCGCACGAATAGTGGTATCAGAATTTTGCATTAAGTTTACGGATTGATTTGAAGGCGCTCTTCTGTATCCATTGTGAGTGGCCTTGTACAATGATTTTGACCAAAAAGTTCATAATTTTGGGTTTTAAATCGAGCCGCATATTCGAAAAATGCCGAGGAAAATATTTTGAAAAAAATTATATGATTGTTTTTGGTCTTTACGTCTTATTTCAAAGAAGAGAGCGCAGGCGGCTGGATCAGATTGTGTATTTTAAGTTTCTTGATTCGGTCATCGTATTCTAAAACGAAAATAGTTGTCTTATTTTCATACTTATTGTTCTCAAAGGGCGTAGTTTTGCTGTCGTTACAAAATGTTATTTGGTCAAATGCGTAATAATACCTGGCAGAACGCGAACGCGTCGCGATGTGACGAGTTACGTTTTTTTTTTTTTTAAAAGAAAAAAGAAAAAGAAAAACCCCCCAGGGTTTACCACTGCAGTACCTCAAAATGTTCAAAATACAGTGGTGGAATAGAAATTGAATCGGGCTTGAAAATGAAATTGAAAAACAGAATTTAGAAAATGAAATTCCCTGACATTTCCCTGACACATTCCGGTGAATCCTCCTGACAATTGAAGAAATACCAGATGGTTAAAACGACATAATTAGAAATAGTTTTGAGGCAACATGTATCGTTCGAAACATTCAAACGCATTGTAAAAAGCAAATTAAGGTGACTTGGTAATTTTTCCCTAACAATGGACCACTAGACAAGGTACGAATTTAAGCGATCTGATACATGCTTCTTCACCAAAATTTCACGTAGAAAACGATTCACACAACGAAAATTACAGAAACCAACTCCTAACGAAGATATTAACGTTTTTATTTCACCTTGGTTACGAGGAATTTGAACTGCCCGCTCACAAGAAACTCAAAACTCTACGTGAGTCAAATCGCCGACTACAACGGTTTCAGCGAGCTTCTCAATCGAGCAATGTTCATTTCCCACCATGTGTTGTTCAAACTATTAGCAATTTGCTATAACTGAGCCAAAGCGTCAAGACTGGGGTTGCGAGATTTTCATATCACAGAGACTGTCAAGGTAACGTTTAGCGCGCGATGTGAATCACGTAGAGCATTGAGTTTTCATGAGCGGGTGGTTTGAATTCACGCATTAAGAATCATTAAATATCTTCGTAAGGAGTTGATTTCGGTAATTTTCGTTGTGTGCATCGTGTTTTACGTAAAATTTTGGTTAAGAAACATGTATCAGAATGCTGAAATTCGTACCTTATCTAGTGGTCCATTCCGTCATTTTCCCTTACATTTCCCGGTTTTCCCTGACTTTTTAAAAATTTCCTGACCTTTCCCGGTTTTTTCGGCGTTCCCTGACTTTGGCAACCCTGTTTAAATTGATAAAGATATACGCTTTTAAAGTTTTAAAATCATGTCCAGCCTCTCATATTGACTCGATCTACTCTGCCGTGCTAAGGAAGAACGCCGTATGAACCTTCAGGCGTTGCCAAATTTCCTTTGATAAAACACGCATTTGCTGGTAAACTTAGGAATATTTTCCTTCCATTTTTTCAGCTAATGTTGTTCGCAATTTCAGCTAAGCTCAAGCACTGCCGTGCTATGGAAAAACGCCTTATGAACCTTCAGATGTTGCCACATTTCCCTCAATAAAATTCAAATTTACCGGGAAAATTTTGAATATTTTAATTCACATTTTTCAGACAATTTTGTTCGCGATTTAATCTAAAATATCTGAAAATTTCAAGAAAAAATATCCATAACTTTCCTCAAAAATAAACTTTTTATCGAAGGAAATTTGGCAACTCCCGACTGTTCATACGGTGTTATTCCTTAGCACAGCACTACTGTGGCACGGCATTATAACCAGCACATCAATTTCTGGCGGGAAAGTCCCGAATTCACGACCCGGTCACAAACAAAGAAACAGGACTTATCGCGAGCGGCGAAAAGTCAAAGGGCGGGCGGCGATGGATGGAGTCCCGAGGGACTGACGACAAGTCGCTAAGTCGCTTACGGATTCCACCGAAAAATAAGTCCCAGTCGCTCGTGACGAACCCGGGAAACACAGGATTACGTATCCCGGAGCATGTGTTCTTCCGCGATTTCCGCTGTGCCACATGTTTACTTCCCATATCTTCGCTCCTCTGACGTAGAGACGTATCTCTACTCCCACATGAGCCCTGGAAAAGGTAGGATTATACGGGAAACACGGCTCACGTGAGAATCGAGATCGTCAGAGTTGCGACGATGTGGGTTGGGTTTGACGCAAAGGAACACTGCCGTGCTAAGGAAGAACGCCCTATGAACATTCGAGAGCTGCCACATTACCGCGAATGAAATATGTTATTTTGAAGAAAGTTATACATCTTTCTCATCGAAATTTTCAGACTTTTTAGATAAAATTATGGACAAAATCATCTGAAAATTCGAAAAAAAATATTCACAAATTTTCCTGAAAACTTGTGATTTGTCGAAGGAAATTCGACAATGCCGGATGGCGCATACGGCATTTTTGCTTAGCACGGCAGAACAGTGTAGCATCGAATTTTGAGAAAGAGGTTGGAAGTTCTAGTCCGCCGTGGGACTTAATGTTCGCCCTGATTCTAACTGCTCGAGTATTTTGAACACGGGGCTTATGATAATGGACCACTAGACAAGGTACGAATTTAAGCATTCTGATACATGTATCTCAACCAGAATTTCACGTAGAACACTATTCGCAAAAATTACTGAAACCAACTTCTAACGAAGCTATTAACATTTTTATTTCACATTGGCTACGAGGAATTGGAACTGCCCGCTCACAAGAAACTCAAGGCTCTACGTGAGTCAAATCGCGCACTACACAACGGTTTCAGCAATCTTCTCAATCGAGCAATGCTCATTTCCCACCATGTGTTTTTCAAACTATAAGCAATTTGCTATGGCTGAGCCAAAGTGTCAAGATTGAGGTTGCCAGATTTTTTTATCGCAGAGACGTTCATGATAACGTTTAGCGAGCGAAGTGAATCACGTAGAGCATTGAGTTTTCATGAGCGGGTGGTCTGAATTCACGTACCAAGAATCATTAATATCTTCGGAAGGAGTTGATTTCGGAAATATTCGTTGTGCGCATCGTGTTTTACGTGAAATTTTGGTGAAGAAACATGTATCAGAATGCTGAAATTCGTACCTTGTCTAGTGGTCCATTTATGGAATTAAGCGATAAGGTGATACTTTATTGAGGAGTTTTGAGAATGCTGAGCTATTAACGGGAGATGGATAAAATGAAGGACACGGAATGAAGAGTAAAAATATGCACTGGAAAAGAAGTCCCTTCGGTCCAGAGTCCAGACTCTTGACTAATTTGACGAGAAAAAATACTCTTGATTCGATTGGATTTTCGCTTGAATTGAGAGCCAAGCCTCTTAATTTAACCGGATTTTCTTTTGCTTTAAGCAAAAATCCGATTGAATGAAAAGTAATTCCTGTCAAATTTTTTAAGAGTCTGGACTCTGAATCCGAAAGACTTTTTTTCCAATGTGATGAACAGCTAAATGAGAAGAAGAAGAAGAAAAGTAAAAGGAGAAGAAGAGAAAGAGAATAGGAAGAAAAGAAGAAAAAAAGGAGAAGAGGAAGAGCAGAAGAGGAGGAGAAGGAGAGGACCATCTACATTTTCTGATTCTAGAAATTGTCTAGAATTAGGGAAACAAAACTTCTAAGGGAAATGATGAACTTGATTTTTCGACTTTTCCACCCTGAAATATCCCGTTATTTAAATTTTCGCCCAAGTATGGCGATAGGATCCAAAAACATGTATACATATATACAACAATTTTTAATCTTTGAAGGAACTGAGGAGATTATGTCTCCGTGTACCGCACTATTTCATTGGTACCCTTTTCCACCGAGTTCCTCTTAAGTTTTTTGTTCGGAAAGTTAAACAGTTGAATTTAAGTACGAGAAAGACGCTGAAATACATTTGAGTTAGATTTAGAAATTTTAACAGCGAGCAACGCGGTCTTTGTGAAAGTTTCGTGAAAACAGTTCATGAAATTCACGTTCCTGATCGGGAAAATACTTCTGACCCCTCCTAATTTTAAGTGTCCACTGCTAACCATCATCGTCCAGTTGCAGCTATAATTGACGATACCACTATTGTGCCTCCATGGTACCCATTTTTGCCTATATCTTGAGTTGAAGGCGAATCTATCCGTAGACATATTCCCCTCTTGTTTTTCACTCGACTTTTCTCAAATCCCGATTTTCCGACCGATTTTCCCTCAAATCCTGATTATATACGACCGATTTTTTCTCAAATCCTGCAGATGAAATCGGGATTAAATCCTGATTGACCTCAAATTCTGATAGAATCGGGCAAATTCTGATACTAGACACCCTGTATAAAAATTGACCCAGCTCCTTGTGAAACGGCTTCAGTTTCCGACAGAATTTAAACTTTACAATCAGATCACACGGAGTGAACTTCAGGGCTTCGAGGCAAACCACGGCCGACTTCAAAACATCGAAAATTCGCCGCAAAAATAAAGATGGGAACGCGGGATCTTAGAGGATGAAGCACCGCCGCTGTGAGCCGGTTAAAGATAATAAAGTTACCCTCTGACATAATTGAAAGGACTGGGTTAAACACCGTAAAACTCCCTGCACTTGGCGTTGCCAAACTGTGCATTTTGCAGATTTTGTCTCAGCTATTACTCATATGTATTTAAACCATCTATCCTTCATTTCGCATTTTTCAGGTTGTCTAGTTTTTTCATTTTGGGAAATCATGATTTTTCTTGATTTTTGACTGCTAAATCCTGATTTCATAATTTTTCCGAATCCCGATCAAATCCTGATTTTTTGAGGAGAAAAATTAACGGGCAGATAACGGATACTTAACGGAAAATAAGTGGACGGCCGATTTTTCTCAAATCCTGATTTTACGACCGATTTTTCCTCAAATCCTGATGAAATCGGGATTAAATCCTAGGAGACCTCAATTCCTGATTGAATCGGGAACATCGGGAAAATCCTGATTATAGACACCCTGTATCTATGTATAAAGCCGCTTTTATAACGCTCTACGACTCCTAACCGCCAAAGTCCCCTTTCCTCCCAAAGCCCTTCAAGGAGTTGGGAAACCCTTATTTCTTCTAAGACTACCTGTCGCCACCCTTTCACTGGGCGTCCCCTTCGTCTCCTCCCAGGAGGAGCCCAATTAAGCATCTTCTTTGGCAGCCTTTCGTCCGTCATTCTATTGACATGACGATACCAGACAAGCTGTCTAGTCATGACGTCGAATATGACACCCCTGTCATATTTGAATAATCTATCCTTCATTTTGCATTTTTTTGTTTAACACTCTCGGAGAGAAAAGGGACCTTTATCTCCGGAGGTAAAGTTTTCAATAGAGCAAATAAGTCGATCGAGTCCAAAGACTCAGAAAATGATGCGTTTTAACTCTGCGGAAAAGTTGCGCTTTTGGAACTGCGTATTTCTCGGTTTCTAAGTAAATTTTTCGCGTTTTAATGTGCGCATTGTCTTCTCCGCGGAATTTTCCTTCAGAAAACACTGGTAAAAAAAACCTCTTGGACCAATGCCGCGGTGCATCGACTTAAGAGTGCAGTTTCTTGTCGCCGGATTTAAGAGTCTTAAACTCTTGTTTCAAGCGAATTTAGCATTGATTCAATTCAAAGTCCGCTTGAAACAAGAGTCCAGACTCTTAAATCCGGCGACAAGAAACTGCACTCTTGAACCAAGAGGTTTTTTTTACCAGTGAAATGTAACCGCACACGTCAAAATTCGTTCATGGTTTAGTGACCCAATTCGTCAAATTTTAAATGTTAAGAGATGTTTCTTGGAGGAGATTTTATTGGGAAACAAATTGGCATTTAAAATTTCCACGGCATGTTTCGACCTTCCCCATCGACTTGCTTCACAGTACGTTCCACACCTCGTTTCCAGGGTCCGATTCGAGTGCGACCGACCCGCGAACCCCCCCCCCCCCCCCTCCCACACGCGAGTGAACACCCGGACATCTTAAACGCAGCCTAGTTGGACCCTTTGATTTGGCGCGCTTTGTTTACACGCCGTGCCTTTTCATCTCCGGGAAGCCCCGGAAAAACCCCTCGAACTCGACTCCGGGGGCCTTTGATTAACTTCCTCCCGGAGCCTCCCCCCTCCCCGAGCACACACCCCCCTCTCCGTCACGGAGCCGGGAGCACAAGGTTCCAAGCCCCCTTTGATTAATGGTCTCTCCGACAAATTGATCTTAAAAAGAAAATCGGCTTTATTACGACAACTTATTTATCAAGTAGGGTTTTTTTTTCGCTCCAGCCTCTTTTCTGCAGCCGTCTTGCCCTTTTCAGCGCTGCGCTGAAGCAAGGCCGTAAACACTTTCCGAGATGGTCTTCGTTGTCCGCTTTACTCCATGTTCTCCAGGGCTCACGTGAAAATTGAGTTGGGCTCTTGTAAGGACGGCGAAATGATGTTTTGTCGGGGCGTCAATGCGCCGTGCCAATGTTGTTCCGTTTTGTCTCGGCTCTGTAAATAAGCTCCGGATCATTCGTCTTTCGCGAAACCCGAAGATTAAATTCGGTCGGCTCCGAGTCGTATTTTGATGGTTAGATTCCAGGCTTAGCAATAAGGAGAAGGAGGGAACCGATTTGTGTTTTGGGAAAACATTTAACAGGAATGGATATGAGCTCGTTCCAATTTTTTCCGGTAAAAATTCCAGGGTCCAGTAGAGAATATGTTGAGGGTGATTCAGGGTTAAACTGCAGGGCTAGACTGCAGGAGCGTGCTCTATGGATCAAAATAAAACTTTTCTGTTGTGTAAAGTTTTTTCCGGAAAAGCCCTCAGTCGCAGCTATATGCCCCTTCCCCACAAAATTTCGGAAAATAAAATCGTGTTTCCTGAATTTTGGCAACGGTTTTGAACCACATCTCATTAAAATTTGTACTCCATCACGCGCAGACTTTTATTCATACTCTTTTTTTTAACCGAAAAATTCGCCTTCCTCTGCGTCTGCTGCAATTATTGTTATGAATATGTTGTGCGTGCTGATTTCAGCACATTACATACGTGACTCTTTGAAGGCGTTTTATATGCGAGAGCAATTCGCCTTCAGTTGCGTCAGCAGCAATTGTTGTTATGAATATGTTGTGCGTGTTGATTTCATCACATTACATACTTGACTCTCTGAAGGCGTTTTATGTTCGAAAGTAGAGCACCCTGTTGGAGAGCAACAGAAATCGCTCAATCCCTACTTCGTTGGTTCTCCAACAGACTGCGCCACTCATGCACATAAAACGCCTTCAGAGAGCCAAGTATGTAATGTGCTGAAATCAGTACGCACAACATATCCGTAACAAAAATTGCTGCAGACGAAGCAGAAGGCGAATTGTTCGGTTAAAAAAGAGAGTATGAAAGTAAGTCTGCATATAACGAAGAATTCGCACATGAGGTTGTGTTAGTTTAGAGTACCTATATAGCAAGAGTATGGACAGATCGCTTCATGGAGGGCTTAGGGCCCAAAAATGCAGCCACCCTTCTGACCAATTTCTAACGCACAAAATTTCACTGCCAGTCTGCAGATTCCAATTCTAACCAAGATGGCCAAGAATGTACAGAAATGAGCATTCTTCCGCAAAATTGAGTAAATTTATGCAAAAACTGAGTCAAACACG
This sequence comes from Bemisia tabaci, assembly GCF_918797505.1. Lineage (NCBI taxonomy): Eukaryota > Metazoa > Arthropoda > Insecta > Hemiptera > Aleyrodidae > Bemisia > Bemisia tabaci. Next base: position 36,313,764 of record NC_092801.1, read on the forward strand.
TGCTTAATAAACGACGGTTCGTAACAATAGTATTAGTAAATCGTTCTGGATAACTGAAATTCATAGATTGGCTACATTTCTGGGCCCTAACTTTATTCGCAGAAGCATCGGTGAAGGCCCGATGGGTTTTCGGAGTTTCACATACTCTCGATACAGGTACTCTATGTTAGTTCGTTTCCGTTTAAACCAAGAGTTCGATATTATATCGAATGACGTAGTCACTGAATCCGTCCACATGTAAACACGCAAAATAAACGTAAAACAAGAGTGAAAGCGAGAGGTAAATCATCAGTCAACGAGTGCGGGCGAGATGAAGCGTGTCATTAGATTTCCCCGATACTTAGCCAGGGAGCTTTCTTCTGTCATCGCTGGCATTCCTCGCCCCTGTGTGAGTATTTGTCTTGGTCTGTCTTCTGCGCTTGTGTGCGTTTTCAATAAATCAAAAAGCAAAGTCGGCCCGCGGCGCCCTGGGTGCCCTCAACGATCGTCAAAACGTGACGCTGCGGCCGGTCGGGTCATTTATCACGTCTCGACTTTTTGGTTCCGGCCCACGCTGGGTCGAGTCAGTAGGAGATGTTGGACAAAATATGAAAACTTTGAAAGCTTATATTTTCGAAAATACGAGAGAAAACAGTTTAGGAGTGTCTCCGTTGGTTTTTTCGTAAAATTTTCTTCCAGAAACATCCCTCGAAAGTGAATTTGTGACGAAATAAACATCAAAATTTGCAGTTTTAGTCAGAAATTTCATGTCCGACTTCTCTGATTGACTCGATCCACTGTGCGGCGGTTTCACCCCCTCTTGACGCATCGCGGGTTAGGAGCCGCGAGTTAAACGCCCATTTAGCAAGTATAGTATGAAGTTTTGACGAATTTTTGCGGGTTTTTTGGGTTGTGAAACCCGGAGAAGAGCCCTCGTTGGGGTCCTAAGCGGTGAATCTGGGAACGAGAACCGTCCCACGAAGGAGCGAATTAATAGGAGAGGTCGGACAAAGTTTGGAAAATCTAAACGCTTATAACTCCGTTTACACAAAATTTTGAGGTTCTAAAAGTAGCTCCATTGGTTTCTCCGTAATATTTTCTTCTAGAAACACCTCTTATTTATGCTGGTTTTGCTGGTTTTTTGGGTTGTGAAACCCGGAGAAGAATCCTCGTTGGGGAAACTGCAACAACACGTATTAAGAGGAGATCAGGAAGTGTGAAATGCACTTAAGATGATTCTAATTAAATCCGTCTGATTCATACTGAGTGACATGACCTCATCTTGCAAATTTTTCGATCAAAAATTCTGGAACCGATAGACGTAACGGGTAAGATAGAGATCGCGTAATGATATTTCTGCCCGTGAAAAGTGTAAACAAAAAATACAACAAAAAATTGACACACTTTTTCGCCTTTGAGGCCTCACAAGAAATTGATCAATTTTTATAAAAAGAGACTCACTTGCACGTCAAGTTGATATAGTTGCGGACGCGTTTCGCTCCCGCCCGTGGAACATCATCAGCGCGACGTCATCATGTCGCGCTGATGACGGGCGGGTGTGAAACGCGTCCGCAACTAAATCAACTTGACGTGCAAGTGAGTTTTTTTTTTAAAAAAATGGATTTTTTTAAAGTATAAACCTGTTGCACGAATCAAGGAGCGACACAGACATAGACATGCTCCCCGAGATAAGAAACGGAAAAAAATGACTCGGTAGATGACAAGATACGATCGACGCTAATCATGACGTCATGACATCATGACGCGACTAATTTTACTCGATATCATCGACGGCATTCCAGCCTGGAACCATGCATATTTACAGCTCTGCTAGGAAGAGCAAGTTTACGACGTAATTTTCATAATTCGGTTCTGCTGCTCTCTCAAGTGGCATTACAGCCGTCGTAAGTGGCGGGGGGGGGGGGGGGGTAGAGGAAAATAGTGATTTTAAAGGAGTCCCTAGGGCACCCAAGAGAAAGGCCGCTTTCACGCGTGAAAGCGTGCTCAACGGAACAGTTTATGGAACGAGGAAATGAGGGGAAAATGGTACCCTTTGAATACCGCTCCGAGATATATTGAAGCTTTGTGCAAAAGCTATTCCCACTTCAACCTCCATTTCACACCTGTGTTATCTCACTCCGCGTTTCCGCATAGCTTCAAGCGATTCGCATCGGGCAGAAAAATTATCGGTGCCCCTCCAAAATCGTCCGAAGTATGACTGGATGGATCAATATCCTAGCACAGGAGGGGGTTCTTGGGATCGTAGTAGAAAGTACAACGAGGGCTAACGGGTAATACCACCTGACTGAAAATTTTGGCAAAAATTAGTTTCTGACTTTGCCGAATCCTAAATAAACAAGAACGCAAGTTGATGATTTTATTTTTTTTCCAATTCTGTAGGGGAGCGCCTCAATGACGCTGTATAATGCATGAAAAAATTGCAAATGTAACCTTAAAATTACAAATTGAAAACAAATTTACTGTGGAAATTTTGGATATTTCTCTTAAAATGTTTGGACCATATTGTTCGCAATTTAATCAAAACTATCCGAAAATTTCAAGGAAAAATATACGTCCTTCCTTCAACAACAAATATTTCATCGGGAGAGATGTGGCAATGTCTGAGGGCTGATACAGCGTTTTACCTTAGCACGGTAGTATACGTCTCGCGCGGTATCTTATCCGAATTTCGATGATTCATAGAGTTTTTGAGGACGGGAAATGAACTTTGCGTGACCCGCAGGGTTTTGATATCCAAGTTTAAACGGGGACTGACCCTTCCTTTAAATTATTCAATTATTCGTATGATTGCCGGGCAATACTAACAAAAACTGCATCCTACGAGTGACCCTGCAGAGAATCTATTCCGCTGCTACTGCTGCTTTGCCGAATTGAGGAGGTAAAGTCGAGCTTGTGAATTTCAGCATAGTCTATGCACATAGATCGCATTTTGCCACGAGTATTCGAATGTCGCTAAGATTGTGCAACTTTCTTTACCTTGCAAATATACACTGGAAAAAAAACACATTGGATCTAGAGTCCAGACTCTTAGAAACATCGACAAGAAAAAGTACTCTTGATTCAATCAGAATCTAGCTTAAATCAAGAACCAAGCCTCTTAATTTAAGCGGATTTTGTTTTGATTCAAGCAAAAATCCGATTGAATCAAGAGTATTTTTTCTTGTCAATGTTTTCAAGAGTCTGGACTCTAGATCCAATGTTTGTGTTTTTTTTTCTAGTGTAAACTGATCATCTAAACAAGTTTTATTTTTACTACCAATAAACTATAAATTGGACGTATTTCTACCAAACAGACCTATGTGGAGGTGAGAAATATGGGGTGTGCTCGTCGAAGCTGGATAAGAAGCACTGTAAAAGTGTGCGTGATTCCTTTTGAAGAATTGGAAAAGCGGGATATTACATTCTATCAAACAGACCTATGTGCCAACTGAATGCGGGATTCATGAGCCACGGGCATGGCAAGAGAGCGTTGTGGACAGGGCTCATGAGTTAAAGCAGCCCACGAGCGACAACGGCGACGGTTTCTTCGCCGCTGACGTCACTGGCGCTTCATTATTCTTATTCACTCTTATGGCCAGAGAACTAACGAGCACACCCCATATTTCTTACTTGCACATAGATCTGTTTGATAGAAATACGTCCAATTCAAGGTAAAATTTAGGGATTATGCGACTCTTCTCGCATGGAACAACTCCCCTTGCGTGATGTTCATTAGCGTCGTAGGATCGTTTATGAAGCGAGAATCTTACCAAAAACGCATATTTCTTACCCAGATTGTGACTTTAGAGAGTACTCGAGACTATCTTGATGCGCTCAACGTGATTTTTGAGCCATTTCCTGAAAGAAACAACCCTTAATTTTGCTCTAACAAAAGTTTCCAAAAGGCCAAATACGACTTTTCAACGATTGAAGTTCATGCCGTAATGGACGTACGATGCGTGAAGTATTCTCGAAATCTTGTAGGCGCTCAAACGCGGTAAACGAGCACTATGTGGTTTATACGCAATGCGTGAAGTATTGTCACACCCTTGTGGGCGCTAATATGCATCTCGCACCGACCGCACTGTGTTTCTTTGATCAGTTAAACTTGCGGAATCAGTTTTTCAATTGTTACTTCCGAGAAATAACTTTTTTTCTGCTGAAGTTTGCAACACGCCTCTTTTGCTTTGATTTTCCCTAAAATATTTCAGTCCCAGATTAATCCCAGCTATTCCCGGTATTTTCCGGTCCTAGACACCAAAGCACTAAAGGCAATCCCCTGCGTGCCGATTATTGAAATTGATGGACAAAGCTATAGACAAAGAAGACAAATGAGATATGGAGAGATCCTATCGGTGGAAGCGGGTGGCTGCAATGGAAAAAGGAGGTAGGTTATAGACTGAGTGAACGTACTTATGCTAAATGGAACTATGTGCAAGTGGGAAGATGGGGTGTGCTCGTTAGTGCTCGGGCCATAAGAATGAACGAGAAATTAAAAGCGCTGGTGACATTAGCAATGAGAACCCTGCTCGACGACGCGCGGCGAGAGTGACGACGACTAGGTCGTCAGTCTTTAACACATGAGCCCTGTCCACAACGCTCTTGTCAAATGCCCACGTCTCACGAGTTAGCACTCAGTTCTTTTTTATTTAATGTCCAATCGCGCTTTTCCATTTTCTCAAAAGGAACTTTTGTATCACTTTTACGTTGTTTCTTATCCAGCTCACCACGAGCGCACCCCATCTTACCACTTGCATATAGTTCCTTTTAGCATAAATACGACTAAATAACGGCAACCCACGAGGGAGCCGAGTTCTCCCTCAGTCTATAGGAACCACCCATTTTAACCAATAGACCCCCTTTAACCATACCCCCCATGTCTACTTTTTCTGTAGCTTTGTCTATCAATTTCAATAATCAGCTCGCAGGGCCGATTATCGAAATTGATAGACAAGGCTATAGACAAAGATGACGTAGGGAGTATGGTTAAAGGGGGTCTATTGGTTAAAATGGGTGGTTCCTATAGACTGAGGGAGAACTCGGCTCCCTCGTGGGTTGCCGTTATTTAGTCGTATTTATGCTAAAAGGAACTATATGCAAGTGGTAAGATGGGGTGCGCTCGTGGTGAGCTGGATAAGAAACAACGTAAAAGTGATACAAAAGTTCCTTTTGAGAAAATGGAAAAGCGGTACAGACTAAGGGAGAAAATGATGGACTAACTGTTGGGTTGCTCGTGGGTTGCCGTTAGTTGGTCTATTACCTACTGCCTTTGTCCATTGCAACCACCAGCTGCCACCAATAGGTTCCCTCCATATCCCTTTTGGGCGCTTCTGGGTACCAGATGCGCCCTTTCCAACCGTTCGACTCCCCCGATGTAACATGTACTATACTACATGCCCTTTTGCCTTATGGGTAATGACGCCATTCTGGTACACCCGGGAAAAATTGGATTTTTTTCTGCATCTGGTATTCGTAAAAGTTTTCGTGAAATGTTTTGCTTTTAAGCATAACAATCTCGCACGGACGTTTTACCTGGTTAAAGTATTTTAGGGCCTCCTTATGCTTTAAATACTTATATCCGAGGCAGTACTTTCAGATCGATTTGAAAATATTACGAACAGTCACGTGATCTCTTCATTTTAGTGACGTATTACTGTGCTACTTTGTGATTGGTTCATTTTCTTGGCGCAGCATCGACACGTCAGCTGTTTGCGGCATTGAGCGGAAGGTTTAAGGTTATGTCATGGACCAAGAGAATGAATAAGGACCCCCAACTCCAGTTAGCGGAGACATTAGCGCTGCCTGCGTTCACGCCGTGAATATGGGTCCAGCCAGCGCCGATGTCACCGCCGGCCGGCCGGTCCCTCTCTTCCCCGCGACCCGCGCTTCCCCTCCCCATTGCTGAACTCCTCTTCACGCGGCCCCGCTCCCCCGCGACCTGCGCGCCCTACCTCGCGGCGTCGCGACGCCGCTGTCCGCTAGATCGCGTTGACGCACCAGCTTTAGAGGTTCCGCCGCTCTTTCCCGTCGTCTGATTTACACTGAATCCTTTATGTTTCCATTCACCATCGACTTAAATTCATCACAAAATGCTTGTAGAAAGTTTCAGGTCTTCGCGGTCGATCTGAAGTTTTGAAGGGTTAGGGTTTTGCGGTAAAAGAATCCCACTTTAAATTCCAGCTTCGTCAGTCTTCGGGTACTTTAAATTCCAGCTTCGTCAGTCTTCGGGTACATAAATTGGTAGTAATATGCTTTGACAAAGAAGCGCCCTTCAACGCTTGGGCGTTGGAACTGCTTGTTGTCATCTCTGTCTATAGCCTTGTGCCTTGTCTATGAATTTCGATGATCGGCCTTGGCGACAAAGCTGGCAGCCGCGTCCCACTCTGATATCTGCGAGTGTATTACAATAATTCCATCAAGTTGTCTCGCGAGCAGTGAAGGATCGATGAAATGAGATGCGGAGCGACTCGATTCGCGAGTCGAGGGGGGAGGTTATCGGGGTGAGTGACAATGCTCGATTCGTCGTTTTTCGGAGCTCCGCAGACGGGATGAACGGCGCACTTCGCAGCCCTGGAACCGTCGTAACTAAGCCAAACTCAATCAGGAGAGAAAATTGACGCAGGTTTTCCCACGCTCGTTCCTCGCTTCCTGGCTCGGCCCAAAGTTCTCAGCGACTCGAGGAACACTGTCGTGCTAAGGAAGAACGCCGTATGGACATTCGAAAGTTGCCAAATTTCCCCGGATAAAACATGCATTTTTGACGAAATTAATGCATATTTTTCCTTGAAATTTTCAGATATTTTAGATTAAATTGTGAACAAAATAGTCTGAAAATTGGAAGAAAAATATTTACGATTTCCCGAGGAAATTCGTATTTTATCAGAGGAAATTTGGCAACGCCTGAAGGTTCATACGGCGTTCTTCCTTAGCACGGTAGAACAGTGGCGGGACGCGAATGTTCGATTATCGATATTTTCCCCTTTGAGGCTATGCGCACACTGGAAAAAAAAACACATTGGATCTAAAGTCCAATAAACTCTTGAAAACATTGACAAGAAAAAATACTCTTGATTCAATTGGATTTTTGCTTAAATCAAGAACCAAGCCTCTTAATTTGAGCGGATTTCCGGATGGAGAGAAATTCGGATTGGAAAGATATGTTTTGTCGGTTCTGCCATGATAGCGAAGAGAGCAGTAAGTGCGAAAATGAAGTTTTGAGAACACGGGCTCAGAAGCTTCTGACCGGAAAATTTTATTGAAAGGAGCCTCTGTTCTTTATCAGATTGACACTAATCGTCCGAGAGACTCCTAGAAATTGTTCACACACTGGAAAAAAAACACATTGGATCTAGACTCCAGACTCTTGAAAACATTGCCAAGAAAAAATATTCTTCATTGAATCGGATTTATGCTTGAATCAAAACGAAATCCGCTTAAATGAAGAGACTTGGTTCTTGATTTCAGCTAGACTCTGATTGAATCAAGAGTATTTTTTCTTGTCGATGTTTTTAAGAGTCCGGACTCTAGATCCAATGTGTTTTTTTTCCAGTGCTGAAAACAAATAAAAAACTAAAAACTCGAAATAAATAAGCTGATTTGACTCATATTGTATCTATTTGGATTTAGTTCGTTAAAACCCTTCTCAGCGGATAGCGGAACAGCTCCTCTCTAATTAGATTCTCATTCGCTAGGCGCTAGGATACAAATATTCGAGCTCGAAGGATGCCCATATTGCATAGCCGAATAATTTAAGGCGTTTCACATTCATGCCCTCTCAACTTCACGTACCAAGCGAGGCGGGCAGCGTGCTTCAAGATTTCAGACTCTTGAAAACATTGGCAAGAAAAAATACTCTTGATTCAATCGGATTTTTGCTTGAATCAAAAGGAAATCCGCTCAAATTAAGAGGCTTGGTTCTTGATTTAAGCTAGATCCTGATTGAATCAAGAGTACTTTTTCTTGTTGATGTTTTTAAGAGTGTGGACTCTAGATCCAATGTGTTTTTTTTTCCGGTGCATGGTGTCTAGTTTTCTTGGCAAAGCTCATTCCCTGATTTTTGCCTGATTTCCCCTGGTTTTTAGGAGCTAATTCTCTGAGGAAACCGAAGTTTTCTCCCACTTTTTCGGGATTTTTTTGGGGAAAAGAATATAATTTTCCAGAGAATCATATATGGATATCGATTTTAATTAATCTTACAGCCATTTCTTTGGCGCACTTTCAAAATTTTAATTAAAAAAATGTTCCTGATGTTGATATTATCTGGTCAATGGAAGGTTGTACATTATTTTGATGATTTAAAGCTTTATATGCGGCACTCAAGAAGTTAAAATTGCCGAAAGCCGACGGAAATGATCCATGGCTGCTTGGAGAAGAGATTCTCCGTTTTTGGAACAGATTCCATGATTTTCCCGGTAAATTTTCATTCCCTGATGAATCCCGGTTTTCCCGGCTTTTAAAAAACTAGACACCATGAGCTATGGTAAAGAATTGATCATTTAGGTGATCGTCACGAACACCCTGTTTATCGATCCTTCTCTATAGCTTTCATTTTTCATTTTTGTACCATTATACTACCAAAAAGAAAAAAATTGATAAATTTGTATCGATTTTTTTAAATCATTTTTTTTTGTCTATATTTTGGGTTTTCCCGCAATATCTCTGACAATAATGTTGAAGGTAGGAGAAACTTTAGACGATTATTTTTGAAATGTACTTGGCGTGCGTCAATTTTGTGAAATATCACTGCATTTCGGGCGACAAACGTTTATATTTTTGGCTTGGATATTCATTTTTACATGGACATTTTTCGGCGGGATCGACTTTTTCTAAAAATTCAAAATTGGAAATGAGATGCGTGGGTTTACGTCACAATTCGTATGAGCTTAAATTACATAGAAGAGGGAGGTTTAAAAATTTAGAGACTAAAAAAAGGCGGTTCTCATTAAAACCGGGGAAAACTTTTTTAAGCGTAAAGTTAAGTAAGCAAGCTGTTTGCCTAACCAACACAATCTTCACGACTTCCGTATACCGCCGTGCTAAGGAAAAACGGCGTATGAAATTTCAGGCGTTGCCAAATTTCTTTTATAGAATCACGAATTTTCGAGGAAATTTATAAACATTTTTCTTCCAATTTTTTATATAATTTTGTTCACGATTTCACCTAAAGTTCCAGAAAATTACAAGGAAAAATATCCGTAGTTTTCCTCAAAAATTAACATTTTACTCAAGGAAATTTAGCAACTCTCGAATGTTCATACGGCGTTTCTCCTTAGCACGGCACTAAAATCCCCAAAAAACCGGCGCAAAATCATGCGACAGCGCGATGCGCCGCCTCACGGTGGAACTTTCAACGAAAGGGACAGGCGTCGTAGCCTACTTACGGGCCGCCGCATTCAATTTTTGAGAAGTCAAGCGGCGGTGCCCTTAACCCCACCCCTCATTCATCAACATTCAGCAGACTTTTTTGATAGGCTCATCATCTCAACAAAGCCCGTTTGCACCCTTCCGCGCTCGGGAAGTTCCCGAAACTCAAGGGAACGCAATAAAAGATTCATCAAGTGCCACTCCCTCCAAACGGAACTATGTGCATTAAGAAATGAGCCCTGAGACCCATAAGGACATATGCCTAATAGGGCTCATGTTATAATGTCCATAGTTCCGTTCGGTATAGAAATACGTCCGAGTGACAGGTGTGCCCTCAGCTTCGCTTCCGATCAACTGTTGGCTCAGACACAATAGCTTAAGGCCTCATGTGTATCTTTCAATTTAAATAAAGATGGAGGAATCAATCGTCCGGCCAAGTTGGTGGCGCGGCTCTCGGGGGTAAACTTTTTACGACGAGGGAAAAAGTTGGAGGCTTGTCAATATTATCTTCGCGCCGTAACTTCGGAGCCACTCTCGTAACTGGGGCTGCGAAAGCACTTATCGAGATTTCGACACTTTTAAGTTACTCCGCGGATACAGAACCAATGATGAAATAAAATCGGCTAATATTGAATTTATGGCGAATTTGCGAATGGAATTTTTGGGGAGGGCAACAAATCGACGGTAAAACTATTCTGCCGTGCTGAGGAAGAACGCCTTATAAACATTCGAGAGTTGCCAAATTGCCGTGGATAAAACATGTATTTTTTAAAACGATTATGCGTATTTTTCCTTGAAATATTTAGAAATTTTAGACATAATTGCGAACAAAATTGTCTGGAAAAATTGGAGAGAAAAATTCACGATTTTTCTAGTAAATTAAGGTTTCAGGGAAATCTTAATCCCAAAAAGGGTATTTGCATCGGTTTTATGATTGTATTAACTATTGAAGAATATTATGAACATGAAAAAACTGAAAGCTGGAAAAATAGACATTAGCTGTTTTCGCACAACACGATTCAATGAACAATATGCAGGTGTCTGAAATTTGATTGATTTCTTGTTTAAGTGGAAATCACTGATTGTGAGTGAACTGAACACGAGGATACCTTTGGTTCGTGAATTGAACAATTATCTGAGAAGATATAACAAAATGATCTAATCTGCTAAAATACACGTGTTTAAATGGGAAATGCCGCCAGATGACGTCACTAGGCGATGCATTTTCTCACTTATAAATCAACTTTGATACTATATTTCCCATATCAGAAAAAAATTATAAAAAATACTGCGAAATCAGCTCTTGAAGCACTTCCAGATGAAGCAATATAAAATGTGCAAATTGTGCATGCAAATTCTCCATTATGTGCAGCGACGGATCAATTTCCAATAGATTCCAGGATTCAATAGATGATCATCTCTCAGTGAGCCCACCATCTTAAAATTTTTGAACCGCGAGCCAAGTTTTTCATTACTGCAAATGGACCTTCTGGCTGTATTAAAGTCGTTTCCAGAAGACAATACGGTCAACTTACCTCTCAAAAATTACAGCCTGTAATTAAACACCTAGGAGGTCTCTGCGTGCGTGTGTGTTTGTCTGCACTGCGCACTCATAGCGTACTCCATTTGCTCGGATTCGAACCCAAGACCTCCCCATTCACGGCGCCACACTCGACGCTTTTATCAATGGCACAGGCACGCAGGAGGTCTCTGTTATCTAGATCCTCAAATACAACAGCTTAGAAGTGAGATTCGAACCCGGGACCTTGCGAATAAAACGGTACTGCTCTAGTTGCAAACCCCACCAGGGGGCTCCCATTGTTGAATCCCGAAATATAAGAGTTTGGCGAGTATGAAGCTCCCAGTACCTCGCTTTTGAAGAGAGGGTGCGCTGACACTTGAATCAGTCGTTTCCAAAAAGGAACAGGTCCATTTCTCGATGAGTCTTAGCTAGCTTCAGTGGCGTGGCGTGAATTGCGATGTATCGATTGTTCTGCCATTTAAACCTGTGGTATAGAATCGATTATTAAGGTGTTCGCTGCGAAAACCCTGTTTATCGATCCTTTTCCATAGGTTTAAATGGCATGACAATCGATATATCTCAAAGCACGCCACGCCACTGGTTAGCTTATCATTTTATGCACGCCAAGGCTCAAGCAAAAATGGACTTGTTACCTTTTGAACACAACTGATTCACTTTCTTTCGCCCGTTGCTTTTGTTGTCAAATTTTACTCAAATTAAAAACTTTTTTTTCCAGTTTGGAATTTTAATTTTTAGGATTCAATGTAATTCGTTTTTGGAAGTGGTAAAACAAATATTGTAAAGGTATAAATGCAAAGAAGTGAACTAGAAATTAAAAAATATTTTTGTTTTTAGAACAAAATTAATTGAATCGCTGGGTGCAGAAAGGGCTTTTCTTGGTTGCGATGTTTCAGAATCTCTGTTTACGTTCCATCTACTATAATTAAAGGAAATGCACGGAATTTGTTGAGTTTTTTTACTAAATTATCTTTCAGGACTTTACAATACTAAAAACTAAAATGTCAGATAATTTGCCCAATAGTTTCCTCTCTAAAATATAAATTAATTAGCAGTGAGGATTGTGAAACGCATTAACCAAGAAAAGCCCTTTCTGCACCCAATCCAACGGCTCAATTATGTTAAGAATCTATCCATCGATACATCGAAAAAGTGGATCGAAAGAGATTGTTGAATAAAACATGCCAATTAGATGTCTATTAGCGCATAAAGTGTTGAAAAAGCGGATGTATAAAACATATTCTAAATACATTTTTTCCTACTTTTGGGAACTTTATTTTACTGCATGAAATTTTGCAAATTTTGTTCAACTTATCATTTTGACAAAATATTAATGAACTTAATTTTACACGGGTACAAAACATTTTTCCCGCTGTCGGTTTCACTTAGAAATAACTTGTGAAATTTTCTGAACCAGCCTAGTGAGAGTTACAGACAAAAAACGAAAATTTACTTACATTAATGGTAAAATGAATAGAAAACTATGGAATAAAAACTGTATTTGTTACATTTCTTACGAGAACTGCAGTCATTTTTCTTGTACATTTTTTTCATTCGAATTATTTTAAATTGCCCTCGCAGTCTCACAGAAGATGTCTGTGTGTTTTTACGAGATGAACTATTCCTGAGGATTGCGTCTCTCTCATTCCAGTGCAAATTTTGAGGGAAAATTTGCCCCTAGATCGGAGGAAGATGTTACAACCATGCTCAATGACCCCACGGCGAAAAGCAATGAGATCGCGATCGAATACGAACTGTTACACACACACTGCTGGAAATTGCGCAGGGAACAATCAGATTGATTCGACAGTGAAATGAACGGTTCAGTTTCAGTGGCGAGACGTGAATGATCGATTAACAATTTTTCCCAATGGAGGCTATGGTAAAGAATCGATTATTAAGGTGTTAATCGCGGACACTTTGTTTATCGATCCTTTTCCATAGGTTTAAATGACAGATCAATCCCCCACTTTCCTCGCTCGGCCCCAAGATCTCGCGTGGATGATCGATTCTCATTAATCCCCCATTTGAAGTTATGGCAAAGAATCGATTATTAAGGTTCTCGTTGCAAACACCATCTTTATCGATCCTTTTCCATACGTTCAAATGGCAGATTGATCGATATATCGCGAAGCACGCCACGCTAGTGATTGGTTTGTTTAAAATCGCACACGAGTAAGCAAAAATAATTTGCCAAGACTGGTCAATGGACGAGAGAGGGAAGACTTCGTGTCACACAGGGGGGCTATTAGACTCAAAACACAGTTGCCGAGTGCAGCCGAATTTTCATTGTTTATTATAATGCGTGATGAGTATAAAAATGATCCGTCGGATATTATCATCAATATTTTGACGCGATTGATAATAAAATACTTTAAAGCGAAAACGTATTAAAAAAACGGCATACCGACTACTTTACCGATAACATAGTTATTGATGGACAAATCGAGCTAAAAGCCAAAATAATTTTTTTAATCAATAACTATGTTCAATACTGCTTATCCAGCTATATTTGGCAAGAAAATGTATTTACTAATAACGTTGAATCAACAATAAATTAAGCGGTATCTCACCAAAAACGTCCGTTGACGTCACCGATGAACTGAACGATGACTCGCCGATGGCCTAATCGGTGACTAAACCAGTGACTCAGCGAGGACCACCGTTGACGTCAGCGATGAATCAACGATGAGGAAAACGATGGCATAACAAATAGCCTCGCCCATAATTGTTTAAAATCAGTTAAGATGACAGGAAGATGTTGAGAAAAAGGAGTTACTGTCAAAAACAATTTCACAAAAATTGAAAAGAAACCACTAAAATTAAGATAGAATAGAGACGTAAGGATATTTTCTATTAAGAAAGTAATAAAAAAATAATTAAAAAATAATTCACTAACAATTGGACTACATTTTGCAATAAGGAACTAAATTTTTTGAAATTAAACATTATTGAAAGTAGCAAGGTGTTAGAAATAATAAAAATAAGGACAAATTTAGCCTTACCCTTACTTTACCTTGAATGATAAAATATATTTCTTAACGAATAAGTTAAATTAGTCGAGAAATATATTTTATTATGCAAGGTAAGGCTACACTTGTCTTTATTTTCATTACATTTTTTGACTCACTCAAAAAATAACGTGCGTACCGATGAAAATTGATATGCAAATAACTGATTTTGTGATAGAGTCAGAAAAAGTTCCTCATTGCAAAATGTAGTTAAATTCTGAGCTCCTTGTCATTTTACGAACGCCGAAACTGCAAATCATAAACCTAAACCGTCGTGTAAGGATTTAAGAAAAGGACCAGTCAGAAAATCATCAGCAATTAATCAAACAATTCGTCAATAAAATGCACTTAAAGAAAAGGATGCTGATTTAAAATTCTGGATGTAAAAAAGTGCGAGAAAACTCACAAAAAGCTGAATTAACCGCCACAGCAGTTAGTTTTACATCTTGAAATTACTACCAGGGTGTCTACTAAAACAGGCTGACCGAAAATCAGTACTTTTTCAGTAAATTCCCAAGAAATTAAGTACCTTCTCGACGGAAAAATTCAGTACTTTTTCAGTACCTCCAATTGACGAATTTCGAGAAACTTCAAGAATTTGAATTTTCCGCTCAAATTGCGACAAAAATGAAAAAAATTCCGGAACTTTTTGCGGATTTTCGGCACTTTTTCGGTACTTCCGGACCTCCCTTAAAAATCAGTACTATATATACTTCTAGACGTTCCGGAAATTCCGGACTTTTAGACACTCTGGCTACAGTAACTGCTACATCGATCAATTCAGTGTTTTTTGAACTGTCGCACACTTTTTTACATCCGAAATGTTAAATTAGCATCCCTTTTTTTTCGGTGCGTGTTCAAGACTCATGAGCACCACACCCCGTCCTGCGAGAGCTCTCCTCTTTTTTTGCCAAAAAATACGTAGCCTCCTGGTCCAACCCCCCTAAAAATCGATCGCTGAGAAGTAAAGCCCCGCGACTTGGCAACATCAGGCCGAGAAAAAGCTCTAAGTACAGCGAATTGAATTAATGAAGTAGCTAATTACGATTGTTACGATTTAATTCTGTTCTCGCGCGGCGGGAGGCGCCATCGACCATCGACCTCCCCTCCACGAGCCCCACGGGGCCCGGCCCCCCCCTTCGCGGGTCGCCCTCACCGTTGCCAAATCGTCGCGAAAAAACTACAATCCCCAACCCATCGCAATACCAAATGTATACTCCACTTATAAAGTTTGCATCGATGTATGGCGGTGTTGTCAGATTTCATTAGACGTTCGATACATTTAGGGCTAAGCTACCGTGCTAAGGAAAAACGCCGCACGAACATTCGAGAGTTGCCAAATTTTCCTTGATAAAACATGCATTTTTGACGACATTCATACACATTTTTCTTTGACATTTTCAGATATTTTAGATTAAATCGCGAACAAAATTGTGTGACATTTTTGGAGAAAAATAATCGCAATTTTCTCAGTAAATTCGGCGTTTATTGGAGGAAATTTGGCATCGCCCTAAGGCTCATAAGACGTTTTTCCTTAGCACGGCAGTAAGGTAAATTGCTTTTTCGGCAATTTGGCAACTTAGAGGAGCAGCAGCCGGTTCGGTTATAGATCATGGACCCTTAACAATGGGCACACGCGGATTCGATTGGCTCGCGTTTCAAGGGCGAGGAACAATTTTCGGCTTTGTTTCTGGACAGTTTTCCGCGAGGGAATTCGAAAATTTGTAGGAAACCTTGCCTGTGAACTTGCTCTTTTGGATCGACTGGAGACCAATTAAACGTTGTGGTTTATTCTTTTCTCAGAACTGCGGATCTGCGGTTTTTTCGAAGAAAAGGATAGAATGAACAATTTGCGAAAATTTAGCATTTTCCTCGTGAGTGGCCTTGAATTCGCCTGTATTGAGGGTTCAGACACGCGAAATCAATGGTCGACTGTTTCCCATGTGTGAGGAGGCCTCCTGTGATGTAAAAGTCTGCTCGCGCATTATGAAATTTCAGAAGGTATACATTACTAGGTTATACATTTACTAGGTTACTGGGGGTATACCGGCGGAGTTGATAAAATGTGGCACCGGTAAACTATTTGAACATCTGAGGAAACTCATGCAAGACTGTTTGCATGGTTCCGAAATACCAAAGGATTGGAAGGAATCTTGGATTACTCCCAGTCATAAGAAAGGTAGTAAGCAAGATTGCGACAACTACAGAGGTATATCGGTCACAGGAACCTTGAGCAAGGTCTACGGTAAAATTCTCAAGGCAAAGGTCGAAGAGGTTTGGAGCGGCCAGGAAGCCGAAGAACAGGCTGGTTTTAGAGCCGGTAGGTCTACCGTCGACCATTTGTTCACCATTACCCAGGTCATCGAGAAGAAAAGGGCGGTCAGCCAGGAGCTGCACTTGGTGTTTGTGGATCTTCAGAAAGCTTATGACAGCGTGCCGTTATAGTGAAGCTTTGGGAAGCCTTGGAAAAAAGGGGTTTTAGCAAAGGACTTGTGGGGGCAATTAAATCATTTTATAACGGGACGATAGCAAAAATTAAATGTCGTGGAGAGTTGTCCGGAGGTTTTTTCGTCACAAAAGGGCTAAAACAAGGATGTTGTTTGTCACCAACACTACACTCAAAAAAAAAACTACGGCCCTGTGACCCGGTTGCTCAGGACACTGGTGATCCCGGTGCTAACGCGCCGTCAGCCAGCTAGTACCGGATGCCGCGGCCGATGTCCCGTGGAGCTCGCGCGGCCTTCGTGGCCGTAAGACCGGATAGGAGCCGAGCGTAAGTTACGGGTTTCAGGATCGGAGCCAACCGCTTCCACGGCCGTTGGCAGTGAGGTGAGATTCAGTTTTCGGAAAATGGCGTCACCATCAGATTAAAATTCAGACGGCTCCGTGTATATTCGCAGAAAATTATAATATTTTACGTCAATGTTATTCAGTGCGTGAATTTAAAGTTGCCGCCAGCATTGAACATATTCGGGAGCCACCACTCAGCGTTGTTTATTGAGGTTAGAATCTAGTCACTAAATTGCTTGGTCATTGCTCATTACGTGTGTTCGTTTTTCGTTTAATTTTGGAGGTTTCCGATATATTTTCTTGATTCTGTGTGGTGCACGATTGATTCTAAAGTTCTGTGTGATAACGCTTGTCAAATACTTTCGGAAATGCGACGAGAGTTAAGTGAAAATTGTCAGTTTTGGTAGTACCTACGCACTGAGCTCATATCCTCTCCCCCTGTAAGTTCGTTTGCAATTCACTTATTTTCCCCCTACTAAGGGAAAGAACTTAAATTAAAGAAAAGCAATCAATTACCTGCCACGCATCTTCCCACAGAGTAAATTACCGCCACACTAAAATACTGATAATGTAGGCACGAGAATATCCATTTATTGCTGACTTTGTTCTAACATCACTGCTTTTGCTTTGTTCTGCCTGTGTAAGAGGATACAGTTTTTATTCCATTTCGATCTAATCTCTAACTCATAGATGTTTTCAACTGTGAGTAGTATTGCAGTCTCTGACATCTTCCCTCTCTGTTACAAAAACAGCTGTTTGATAGCGGAAAATGTAGAACCTATCCTGCGCAGATTATCTAATAGTGAAAGCAAGCTCGGAAGTTGTTGCTGTGAATAATCTCTCTGATTCCATATTCCAATTCTAGAGAGCTCAGTGTTACTGTAATAGTGGTAAAATTTTGTGTGAATCGCGCTTCAGTTTGCTGAAGGGAAGATCTATAATTTTAACAAGTGTGACAATTTTCAGTGGTATATTTCTTCGCTAATATTTTGTGGAAATTGTATCCGGTAGTTATTGCGGAGAGTTATATCTTGAAGTTTTGTCAACTTTTACTTCTGAATTTACACTTTGAAATATTCTCAACCTCATTTCCAAGATTCTGAAGCTCTTCTAGTCGTAAGGAGTAAAAATCTGTAAGTACCTAGACCTACGCCTGTGGTTTTCCTTTGTTAATCATTTAGGTGATTTCCTACTTTGCATTCGTATTTTTTATTGAGGGATGAACCAGGTTTTGTTTTTGACAAATGCTGAATTCTCATTGAGTAAAAGTAATTACATTTATTGAGAACGGGCTACCAAGTGATAAAAATGATTTTTCAATTTACATTTTTCACTGCAATGAGTTTTAGCAATTTATCATACCTTGGACAGTCTGTTCTACATTTAAAATAGGTAGCAAGAATTTTTGATCTATCTACATTTGTTCCTTCCAGTGCTTCCCCAGTGCTTTATTTATTTCTATGAAGGCTTGCAACATTAAAGTTAGGTTTTTGAAAATTTCTCTTGATATCTCTACACGATGAATAAGCTAACATTCATATGCTGATTTTCTTTCTCAATAAACATCATCTCTTCTCTAAGATTTATCTCTTTTCTCAAATTGACTTGCTGAACTATCAGCCAAGGAGTTCAAATCTCTCTTGATATCTGAAACATGATCAACAAGCTAACGTTCATATGCTCTTTTTCTTTCTTAGACAGTGAATTATCCATCACTTTCCTGAAACTAAATTGTTATGAACTATCAACAAAGAAATATATACCTATTTTAAAAAGAAGGAAAGAAAAAAAATCTTGTTCAGAAATTGACACAAGATAATTCACTCAATTTTTAAAACTTTGCTGGAAAGTTTTTCTTTTCTATGTACTTTAATGGTGAATTTTCAGCTGTAGTTCCGAAAAAATCCACCACGTCGCGGACAGCGGCGGCGCGCAGAGCTCCGGCCATTCAGCCCGTAAGTAGCGCCTAGAGCGCAAGCTGCCTATGCCGCTCGAGGCCGCGACTTACGGTTTTCATGTCCGTTGCAATCCGCGTCGTCCCCGCACGTAGCAATCCGGCCGTTAGGCGCGTAGGCGAACGGTAGTGCCATATAGCCCATTCAGTCCGTGCTCCAGGTCCGCTGCTCCTGGCCTCCACGGCCGGAGCTTTTTTTGAGTGTATTTAAGGTATACCTAGAGCACGTGTTAAAGGAATGGAAAAATAAGGTTGCGGGAATGGGCGTTCCACTCCTTGATGGGCAGACCCTGTATACTCTATGCTTTGCCGATGACCAGATCGTTGTAGCTCAAGATGAGGAAGATGCAGATTACATGACGCGGAGGTTGGTCGAAGAATATCGGAAATGGGGCATGGACGTTAGTGTGTCCAAGACAGAGAAGCTGGTCGTGGGAGCAGCGCATCAACGGCAAAGCATAGAGCTTGAAGATGGACGGCGCATCGAAGAGTGTGACGAGTATAAGTATCTCGGTGTTTGGCTCGATCAGGATGGAAGGATGGATAGAGCAATTAAGGACAGGATCATCCAGGGCAGGAGAGCCATCGCGATGCTGAACGGGGTGCTCTGGGATCAGAGCATCTCAAAGGCAAACAAGCACCGGATATATGATGCCATCGTAAAAAGTATCGTGCTCTATGGTAGTGAAGTGTGGCCTTTGACGAAAAGAACGCAAGAAATGTTGAGGGCAACTGAAATAGATTTTTGGCGGCGATCTGCCGGCATTTCGAGACGGGACCGTGTCCGTAATGAGAGAATTCGCCAGGTGATGAAGGTTGAGAAAGATATCGTGCACGACGTCATGTCCAGGCAGTTATGCTGGTATGGACATTGGACATGTGCAAAGAATGTCGGAGGAGAGGTTGCCCAAACAAGTTTTGGATTGGGTACCACCTGGGAAGAGGCGACGGGGACGTCCCGTAAAGGGTTGGCGGCAGGGCGTTGACGAAGAGATGTTGCGGTGTCAGTTGCCCGATAACCTCTGGGAAGACAGGCATATGTGGCGTTAGAGGGTCGTAGAACGCCAGAGTGCGTTGTAAAGCGACTTTAATATATATACATTTCCGGCTTTTTGTGATGTGCATATATTTTTGGAACAGGGTTGCCACGGAGTTTAGAATATGAAATTTCTTGATATTTCCCTGATTTTCCTGTCACATTTTCGTAAAACTCCCTGACAATTTAAGTTACACTGGATAGTTATAAATACATAATATGAAATTGTTTTCATGTAAAATTTGTTGTCCGAAACTTTAAACCCACTCTAGAGAGCAAACAAAAGTGACTTGACAATTTTTTTTCAAACCGACTGAAACCATGCTTAAACAACTTTCCTAGCAGTTTGCGAGATATTTCTTTTAAGCTTTCTATTGTTCATTTTAAGCTGCTCTGCTGGGGAAACCTGATGGACCAAATGTGCTCATGAACTCGATAAAGAAAATTCCTTAATGAACTGCATAAATCGCGCATTCTCAAGTGTGAATCAGACAATTCTGATGTAATTATTATGTTTTTGTACTGTCTTGACACTAAATATCAACACTGCCTAGCTACGGAAAAACACCGTATGAGCCTTCAGGCGTTGCTAAATTTCTTTCAATAAAGAAGAATTTTGTGATTCCCCCCCCCCCCTCGAAATTTTTGGCAAATTTTATTTGTGATCATATCTACATTTTCTGAATATTTCATGAGAAAATATATTAATAACTCTTCTTATGAATGAATATTTAATTGGTGGAAATTTAAAAACTCTCGAAAGTTCATACGGCGTTTTTTCTTGGCGATGAAAGTTTACTCGTTCAGATGGAATTATTAGTAGTGCGAAGATTTTTCGAAATGAGGACATATTGGTTGCTTAACATATAGGTACTTAAATGTGTTCCCAAATTTCAGTGAACAGATAACTACCGAGTGACACTCGGCCTAACGTGAGTAATAAAACTTAAGGCTGAGTAATGAAACAAAAATTCCGAGAGTTAAAAGGCACCATGAGATCTCAATTTTAAAGTCCATAATCCTTCTTCTTCACCTTATTTTTGTATCAGAAAGTTCCATATTAAAACTTCGGTTATAGGACATTTCGTCAACGATTTTTTGTCCGCGCACCTGTTTTTTCCAGTAATTACGTCCTCGCGTTTTTTCGGCACGGGAGTTTTGGTCCACATGCCAGTTGAGACCCAAAGTTATTTGGCCCACATGTAAATACAAACGACAATTGCTCACGACGTTTTCGGATGAAAATATATAATGTCTTGGAAGAATGAGGGTTTGCTTGTTTTTTTGTTTTGTCTGTTTGGTCCAACGGAGAATAATAAATAGTTGAGAGTTTTGGTAAAAAATGGGGGAGCGTCAATTCCATGAGACAAAATTCACTAAAACTCTCTACACCTCTTTGGTGTAACAGGACTTAATTATCTTTCAAGAAATTCCCACCTTGTTATACCTGAACCGGATAAACCTCTATATTTGCCTCAGCTAAAGGCTCTTAGATTTTTCCTGTACACGATAAGTATCTTGATTTATTTTGCGAGGAAAGATCTGTACTTTTAAAGGATGCCTGTCATTCTTAATATGTTCAATTTCGTATAATACTGTGCAACACCTTTGTAGTGAAATAGTTGCTTCAGACGCCGCCACATGGCGGGCGAGCGGCCCGCCCGGGCGAAACTCGCATTGGCGCCTACAAACCTAAGTGGATACCTCAAGCATTGTGCAATGCGTGAAGTATCCACTTAGGTTTGTAGGCGCCAGTGAGCCTCTCGCGCTGGCAGTACGCCGCTCCGCTCTATTCGGTTTTAATATTTATACTCGCATTATCAGCGTTTTTTAACTCATGATTTTGAAATAATAGCACACTCTGCATTGCTTATTCTCATTTAAATTGATGGGAAAAAAATATGTATCAATCTATCAGAGGAGAATAATCATATAATGTGTGTTTTTCAAATATTGGTGGTTCCGTGTCAAATTTAATGATTTTTAAAGCACTTTAATTTTTTCTTTTACATTTTGTGCTTTTATTGTGCTGCAGCGAGGTATGCACGCAAAGAAACGCTCAAAATTTGACGTATTTGACTCTAAAAGATCGATGTATAAATGGGCTAAAACTAAATATTGCGTGCTTCTTGGTTTTTTCCTCTTTTATTCATTTTTGCAGTTTCTGTCGGCACAACTGCGGCTCATTGAGCTTAATGTCGCTTGGAAAAGCTTTTACAGATATTTGTCACTTTTTAAAAATATAAATTCATTCAAAATGAAGTAATAATTTCGTATATGAAAAATAAAAAAAAGTACCTATACATATATAAGGTATATTTCCCATTCAACATTTTAAGGTAAAACCAAATATTCACCAATGAAAATTTAAAAAGATGATTCAAAAGGAGAAAGTAATAACATTTCATTTCGAAAATGAGCAACCATAACAACACCTCCTTCTCTCTCAATTTCTCATTTCCATATTGTCAATATAATTTTACATACCGACTAAAATATAAAGCTTGGACCAAGTCACTGTTGCTTATTTGACGTGTGAGCGTAAACTACTGGACGAAAAAGGTGCGCGGACAAAAAATCGTTGACAAAATGTCCTGAAACCAAAACTTCAAACCAAAATTATCTCTGCATAATTCAATCAAAGAATTTTCTCATCGCGCTGAATTTTTTTAGCCCACAGCACGGCAGTACAGTTGACTGCATCTCCCACGTAGAACGGATCCATATTCGAAACATCAAACTCATATAACCGGGTGGATACCCTCCGGTCACGCTCCTTGAACTTGATAGGAAAGTGGGGCCAATGTCACGTGTCACGCGTGCGGGTGGCTCACGGACTCGAATTCGATTTTCATCGAATTATCTTCCTCCAGTTTCAGGTTCGTGCTCTCAAGCTGTTTCAGAGGATGTCAACGGTCACCCGCTCGCAGAGCATTGATTTTCGTCAATTTCAGCGTGGACATTGCCCCGAGAGCAGCAGCGAGGCGCCAATGATCGATCTGCGCGGTACTTCTCCATTTTGAGCTATGGTAAAGAATCGATTATTAAGGTATTCGTTGCGAAGACTCTGTTTATCGATTTTTTTTCTCGGGTTCAAAGGTTGGGTGCGATAAATCGTAAACACGACACGCCACTGCTCAAGAAGAGGGCACTCTGTCGACTCAACTTCTCACTCAAGGTTCACTTCGAGGTCCGAACGATCGGGCAGAAGTAAAAACGCATTGAATCCAGAGTCCAGACTCTTGAAAACATTGACAAGAAAAATACTCTTGATTCAATCGGATTTTGGCTTGAAGCAAAACGAAATCCGCTTAAATTAAGAGGCTTGGTTTTTGATTCTGATTAAATCAAGAGTACTTTTTCTTGTCGATGTTTTCAAGAGTCTGGACTCTAGATCCAAGTGTTTTTTTTCCTGTGTCCAAAATATTAACAAGCTTTTTTGAAACAAAAGTCTTAGGCAGCAATCAGCTGAAATAAAACGGCTTTGAGGGTAGGTTTTTTTTTTGTTTTGGTGGGATGTGTCTGTAATTCCTGCGAGTGATATCAAATGAGCTCGCTCATACTTTGAGGGTAGATAGACGAACTTACCCCCACAGACGACATATTTTCGTCGAAATATTGTTTTTTTTCCGTTTGCGATCGGAGTGTTAACTCCCGACATTCAGAGCAATCGACCTCATCGATAAATCGTTCCTCCTTTCACGAAAGGACGTAACTATATTTAAGTGTTGCCAAATTTTCTCAAGCAAATTGGATTTTTACTGGGAGAATCTAGGGAATTTCAAACTGAAAATTTCACTGATTTATCTACTGATATCGTGCAAAAATCAGAAAACGTTTGGAAAAAATTTGCACGGGCACATTGTTGTAAAATATTTAATTGTTGGAGTCAAATATGCAACCTTGGAATGGAGTTACACGGAAAAAATGGATTGCTGATTTAACATTAACTTGTTGAAAAAATATATCCAACGTGTTTAAAATGTATATTTTACAATAGTGATTTAACAAATAGCTAATTACAATATTTAATTTACAATAGCTAATTTAACCACGAGAGTGGTTAAATTAGTAATTTGTTTTAAAAACTACATCCAAACACGTCGAACACTTTTTAAACTACAAAATTGTTGAATCGGCAATCCCATTTTTTGTTCCGTGTGCATTCATTTACCTGGGGCCAAATTAATCCAACTCAGCCAAGTTTGTCGAGTTTCAGAGCGGAGTGGATACAAAAATTTAGAATGAAAAATCGTTGAAATCCATACTGCACTCCACCATATGAAATGATAACGGAGCCTGCATACACATTTCCGGAGAGGAATTCCATTTGAAGCGAAGCGGCGCACTCCCAACCCGTCTGAATAATTCACGTCGAGTGAGTGAAGAATTTAAATTTTCAGCGATACCGCGCGCCCTCCCGAAAGCCTGGAAAAACTTCCGATGCGTCAAACTTTTGACAATCTCATATTAAAAACCGAAAACATTTTTGGCTGACGATCAAAATCAGATAACAGTCCATCCAAGCCGGGAAGTAATTCCAAACTCCCCGTTGCTAGTAAAATTCGATGGCAGCGCTGCCTTTGCCCGGAAAAATTTCTAGAATTGTTCTTTCGATCGAACGAGTTTAAAGCGAGATTCAAAGTCGATCTGACATCTGCGCGCTCCCGAACACGGTCGAAGTTTGAGATCAAACGGAGTCAAAACGCTGCAATTAAAAAGTTAGGATCGCCTAAATTGAAGTTTCGGTGAGATGTTTGCACAGCGGCAATATTAAATTATCGTGCTTTACCTATGCTTTAAACACCAGATTAGCTTTTGATCTCTTTATATTCGGAGATTTAAGAATGGGAAAAACTTTTAATAGCGCGATTCTCGGACCGGCTATGGGAGGGCATTTCTTTTTATTAGATTAAAAAAAAGTCCTGCTATTTTTCTTCATTTTCGAATTAACTGGCAATCAATAAACCACTTATCACCAGTGGCGTGGCGTACTTTGCGATGTATATAGATTGATTTGTCATTTACATATTTGAAAAAGAATCTATTTTACACCTTAATAATCGATCCTTTACTATAGCTTCAAATGGGAAAATATCGATAATCGACCATTCACGCCTCGCCACCGCTGAGGAGCAATATCAATCTCTTAAAAGTAACTACATTACACAGTTTAAAATAAAGAAAAACCCTGTATTTCTTTAAAAAAAATTAAAGGAGAGAGAAAAAAACACGCAGGTAACACTTGAGTAGCTCAAATCAAAATCCAACTCTCAAAAATAAGGCGGCTAATTATAAACATGTAAACATTAATGACGTTATAAACTATAAAAACATTATTTACTCAAATCAAAAAAAATATGATTAAATTGCTATAACAAAAAGTTAATGAGACATAAAATACAACTGCTTGGAAAATAAATAAAAAACTAAAAACTCGAAACAAATAAGCTAATTTGACTCACATTGAATAAAACTCTATTGGGATTTAGTTTGTTAAAACCCTCCCCAGCGGATAGCGGAACAGCTCGTCTCTAATTAGATTCTCGTTCGCTAGGCGCCTGGATACAAATATTCGAGCTCGAAGGATGCCCATATTGCATAGCCAAATAATTGAAGGCGTTTTACATTCTTGCCCTCTCAACTTCACGTACCAAGCGAGGCGGGCAGCATGTTTCGACGTTTCGGAGGCAATAAAACGACGACAGGCAATCTGCCGTGCTGAAGAAAAACGACGCATGAATACTAGAGTGTTGCCAAGTATCTGTAGATAAATTTAACATAGAATCTACTCACCTGGTACTTTTAGGATATTAAATAAAAAACACGAAAAATTAAGTGACCAATTCCTCATTCCACCTAAAATTCCCCAAATACCCCCCTTTACCCTCAACCTTGAAATTAAATAAGTCGCTGCCATCATTTCCTCACCTTTCCGGCACCTTTGGAAATTCCTTTGAGTCTTTGTGCTTTTTAAAAGCGAGCTTGTCCGGGAGTTTTACTCCAAAAATACGTAAAAAATCATCTCGAAATCTAACCCTCCGGTACTTTCAGCATATGAAATAAAAAAAAACGCAAGGATTAGTGACCCATTTATTTTACACTTTAAACTAGTATATCTGAAAATTTCAAGGCGAAATACTCACAATTCTTTTTGAAATAAAATCTCATCACCGACAGAATTTTGATTATATTGTCTAACGTTACTTTTTGCGCTCAATGAAATTTAGTTTATTTAAATCATGAAGATAGATACAAGACATATTCTTGTAGTAGTTACGTTTTACTTAGATACAATTCCTTTAAAAAAAAAAAAAAAAAAAAAAAAAAAAAAAAAACAAGCAGTGAACTCCAACACAATGTGTTGATAAGGCGCGTCATTAACTCGCACATATCAACCCCTTTAGTTTTCATTTACAAAGATTTCAAAATAGGCAAGTAGCACAACAAGAGAATTCATACGATCCAACACTGAGAGGTCAACGACGCACTTTGACGAGACCGTGTATTGTGAATGTAAAAAGCCATTCGAACGAGTTTAAGTTTTTTGATCTGCCCCAAGCAAAACTTTATCAGATTCTTAAAGAAAAGTGCTACGTAATAATTTAAGCGAAGAAAGAAAAAATTTTGTCGAACTCCTGAAAGATAAAGTCGATTTAAAGGTATTTTGGGGCTAAAATACCCAAATCACCGGCATTATAAATCCCGTTACACATATTGAAAAGAAATTGACTCGATATAAATGCAATTGCATTAGATATGTCTTGATTTTGTTATTTTAAACGTATTTCCATGCATGTAAAGAAGTTCAACCATGTTCATGCTTTATTCATTCATGAATTGAAAGTAAGCAATCTACATCCCGAAAATCTACCGATTTGCCGTAAAAAATTGCAGAAACTTGATATACCAAGTCGATGCACCCACTCGTTGAATTTATCAACCAATTTCGTGAGTGCAAATATGTAAAAATCAATATGCTATAGTCATTTTGGGTGCATTTACTTTTCATGAAACAATAATAATTTCAATCCCGAAAAACCATCAATTTTCCGTATATAATCGAAAAAATCGAAATGTGTCGACTCCCTGACGTGAACATTGGATTCTACGAGTAAAAATACTCACGTATCGATATGCATATCAAAAAACCAGAACCAGAACAGAAACCATGTGTGTACACAGTTACCAGTCCGCGGCAACATCCATTCAACAGAATAATGGTAAAAATTAGATAGGATTTTAGCCGCTTTGCCCGCCTCTCCTCGTTATTTACAAACCGTTCCTATACTCATCTCAAAATTTTTCTCAGAGCTTTGTGTTATTATCAGTCTATTTAAATCCCGGTTCGATGACCGAATCGGCTGCCCAAAAAGCAAGCCAATTTTGAAAGGTTCTAAGAGAAATTCGTGATATTATCGGCTCTCAGGAAATCACCCCATGGCTGTAATTGGTGGTATAAATGTTTGAGTGCTTAAAATAATCGTATTCAAGAAACTAAGGAATTAAACTATGGAGTCAGTTTCTTTTTAATAATATAACGGGATTTACTCCCGGTGATGTAGCTATTATAGCCCCAGAATACTTTTAAAGCGCCTTTACTTTCCAGAATCTTGACGGAATTTTTTTTTAGCTTAAACGACTTAAGAGACACTGTAGTCAAAAAATATAAAGAATTTTCGATTTTGACAAAAAAATATGTTCGTTCAGGCACACCGTGTATTGTATGGAGTACTGCTGCTATTCAAACCTTATCTTCAGGTCAAAATTCTTACAAGGAAGCCCCTTGCAAGAGGCGAATTTTTTGTAATTTCTCCCAATTTTTTCTCCGTTATATAATTGAATTGCTTGTCAAATTCTGAGGTCAATTATATTTAATTGTAATTTATACATTTATTTTTTGTCTGGAGAAGTTTCGTTGATTTCTTCGTATTTCGAATACTGTAACTTCTCTTCTATTCGGCCGATTTTTATGAATGAGACCTCTTTTAATTCGTCTTTTAACGGAGAGTAAGGAAAAAATTGCTAAGTACACGGGAAACAGTTTTTTTTGAAAATTCGACGAATCCTAGCGTGACGGTGAAATGGTTAATCAAGCGTGAAATCAAGGGTGAGGGTCCGGATCGGGTCGCTCGGGAGGACAAAAGACACTGCCTCGGTGTCGGGACAGAGGTCCGGTGTGCGGGGAGGAGAAGGGTAAGTGGTTTTCTGTAAAAGCAAACTGATTTCTGTATGGGTTATGGTTAGCACATGGTCTAATGAGTTTTGAGGCTCATCACAGATTGCACTTACGTCTATAATGGGTGGCCTTCGCTATCAGAGGAAAGGTACCAACTTTTGAAAAGCCTAACAGTGGTGTGGAGATCTGTCAAAGCAACGTTATGAACGAAACGGAGGAGTAAAATTCTCATTCCTAGAGTGCCGGCCTGGTCAGCCATCCTCGAATCAGTTCGCTTGTTTCTGCTTATATATGCATATTTTAAATCAGCGCGTCGCATTCTTAGGCTTTTTTTAAAAAAACCAAGTAACGTAGACTCTTGGTATTCACTGCACATAAACTAAAAAGCCCCAGAATGAGAAACAACTTTAAATCATAATTATTGACGGATAAATAAACTTTTTACACGCTTTGGAAAATCTCAGAAGTTCGCGGTAGTCACTTTTCGGTAAGGAACTAAGGGACTCGGTTATTGTATCGAGTGGGGGGTCGAAACGATCGCAAAGGCGGTATACTACGTATACGCGCCAAAAAAAACCGGAAAACCCAGAATAGACCACTAGACAAGATACGAATTTAAGCATTCCGATATATGTTTCTTCACCAGAATTTCACGTAGAACACGATTCCTAAAACGAAAATTACTGAAACCAACTCCTGATGAAGTTATTAACGTTTTTACTTCACATTGGTTACGAGGAGTTTGAACTGCCCGCTCACAAGAAACTCACAGCTCTACGTGAGTCAAATCGCGCACTACAACAGTTTCAGCAAGCTTCTCAATCGAGCAATGTCCATTTCCCACCATGTGTTTTTCAAACTATAAGCAAATAGCTAAGCCAAAGCGTCAAGATTAAGGTTGCCAGATTTTTATATCGCAGAGACTGCCATGATAATGTTTAGCGCGCGATGTGAATCACGTAGAGCATTGAGTTTTAATGAGCGGGTGGTTTGAATTCAAGCATCAGGAATCATTAAATGTCTTTGTAAGGAGTTTATTTTGGTAACTTTTGTTGTGCGCATCGTGTTCTACGGAAAATTTTGGTTAAGAAACGTGTATTAGAATGCTGAAATTCGTACCTTGTCTAGTGGTCCATTTTGGCAACTTTTGAATGTGCATACGTCGTTTCTCCTCAGAGCGGGAGCAATCTGGAGCTTGCTGGCTGTTGAACAATTAGTGCGGAATATATTAGGCGCACGGGAGGGGCATGTAATGTTTTTGTAGGGCGAGTCACGTAGTAGTCTGGAAACGGAAATCCGAATTTACAGTCGAGTGAGTCGCGCTGAAAGAGAGTCGCCCACCAACTCTGCGACACGAATCAAAATGTGCCCAGAAAAGCGCTCAGCGCTTCGTGCGAGCTTAAAATGAAAACCTTAGGTTCCTTGTAATCGGGATGATCTAAAGAGATAGAAGGAGGAAATATAATAAACCCATTTCGTTAACGTTTAGGATGTTGAATGTGTGTCTAGTAATTTCAGATGCTAGCTTCAAGGCGAAAATGATACGTACACTGTTAAAAATCCCGGCGCGAAATTCGCGCTTACTCGGTTGCTATTTTGACCACCTGTTACTCTGGGTGCACGGATCCGGCGCGAATTTGACGCTTTGGCGGGAGTGAAAATCTTTTATTTAACTTCAATTTGATCTGCAGTATAAAGACTTTTAAATATCACGTCCAAAAATTGATTCTCAAACTTCCCGATGTATGGGTCGTTCTCTGTGTAAAATTTTGAGAAGGAAACATGTGACTTTCCTTGTAGTTCAGGCCATTTAAAGTGGCCAATGAACCACTAGAAAAGGTACGAATTTAAGCATCCTGAGACATAATTCTTATCCAGAATCTCGCATAGAACACGAGCCTTTCATCAAATATTACTGAAACCAACTCCTAATTGGACGTATTTCTGCCAGACGGAACTACGTGCATTATGGCGTGAGCCCTGTTATGCATATATTCTTAGGGGTCTCAGGGCTCATGACTTAATGCACATAGTTCCGTTTGATAGAAATACGTCCAATTAAGATATTAGGTATAACGTTTCAATTTCACGTTGGTCACGGGAAATTTGAATTACCCGGTCACAAGAAACAAACCCTGACCCCTACTAGGAGAGTCAAACCGCGCATCACAACGGTTTTGGCAAGCTTCTCGATCAAAAATTGCTCATTTTCCAACCTTGACTGTTGAAAGTGTAAACAATTTGCTACAGCTGAGCCATAGCGTCAAGATTGAAATGCCATATTTCCGTATCACGGAGACCGCCATTGTAACGTTTAGCTTGCGATCTGACGAACGTTGGCACGTAGACCATTGTGTTTCCATGAGCGGGAGGTTTGAATTCACGGGTCAAGAAACATTAACTATCTTGAGTAGGAGTCAATTTCAGTAATTTTGATTTCACGAATTGTGTTCTAAGTGAAATTTTGATTAAAGAACATGTATCAGAATTAACTTCGTACCTTGTCTATAGCGGTCCATTTCAGGATGAGACCAATGGACCACTAGACAAGGTACGAATTTCAGCATTCTGATACATGTTTCGTGACTAAAATTTCACGTATAACACGATGCGCCCAACAAAAACTACCGCAATTAACTCCTTACGAAGATATTAAACGATTCTTGATGCGTGAATTCAAACCACCCGCTTATGAAAACTCAATGCTCTACGTGATTCACATCGCGCGCTAAACGTTATCATGATCGTCTCTGCGATATAAATCTGGCAACCTCAATCTTGACGCTTTGGCTCAGCTGTAGCGAATCGCTCATAGTTAGACCAACACATGGTGGGAAATGAACATTACTCGATTGAGAAGCTTGTTGAAACCGTTGTAATGCGCGATTTGACTCACGTAGAGCTTTGAGTCTCTTGTCAGCGGGCAGTTCAAATTCGTCAAACCAATGTGGAATAAAAACGTTAATATCTTCGTTAGGAGTTGGTTTCAGTAATTTCTGTTGTGTGAATCGTGTTCTACGTGGAATTCTGGTTAAGAAACATGTATCAGATTGCTTAAATTCGTACCTTGTCTAGTGGTCCATTTGGACGTATTTCTGCCAAACGGAACTATGTGTATTATGACGTGAGCCCTGTTGAGCATATATTCCTATGCGTCTCAGGGCTCATGTCTTAATGCACATAGTTCCGTTTGGTAGAAATACGTCAATTTTAACCTGGGGTTGAGCCTTAATCATTTAATTTCTACATCCCCGCTAGCCTTTGCAGTCCTCCGCGGTTTTTCCTTCCGTTCAAATGAAAGCCGGTCGGGCACACAAAAGTGCCGCCAGACAGGGACTCCAATCACCGAGCGACAATCACCAGACACCGGCGGAAGCGACAAAAGCCAATCAAGTCCTAATTCATACGCGCACAAACGACACGGCTGCCACCTCACCGAAACCCCCGCGTCAAAACGGGCATTTTCAGCCTGGAACCTCGTCATCCTGACAATCGCCGGCCGATGTCCTTGTTCGATTCCAGCGCAGTGCCAGACGGATAGATTAAAAGGCTTCGGATTCGAGGGTTGTCAAAGGAGAAAAACCCCGAGACAGAGGCCGCGGGTGGGGGAGGGGTGTCGCGTCCCTTCCTTTTTAACATCCCCCAGGGCGGAAGGGGGCAATCGGAGTTAGACTATCCAGTCCGGGAAACACACCCTTGAGGTGATTTCCTGTGATCCAGGCGCGAGTCGCAACACAAATAGTAATACCCGTGTTTGATGTCACTCTGAGTTACTTTTTTGTGTCAGGCCAACACAGTTTTGTGTTGAATCGAACAAAACCGTGGGCTACTCTGAGACATCAATGATACACACAAGGATAGACATGAAATCGTCTTTCCGCAGGGAAATCATCCCTTCGTTGTACACGGAGAAAAAAGCTTCGTGCGTGGGACCCGAAGTTTCGGTCATATGGATCTCTGAAGTTTTCGGATTGAGCATCTGAACACTTTTAGTCTAGCTGCTGAGGTTTGGATCACACATCTGAAACTTCAGTTTTTACATCTGAAGTACTTCGGTTTTCACATCCGAAAAAATTCGGTTCTCACATCTGACGTGCTTTAGATGTAAGAACTGAAGTTTCAGATATGTGATCCGAACCTCGACAGCTACACCTGAAAAGTTCAGATGCTCAATCCGAAAACTTCAGAGATCCATATGACCTTATACTCCGAGCCCCACGCACGAGGTTTTTTTCTCCGTGTAGTGGGTGATTGTACGATGGATCAAAAGAATCAAGAATTTTCTGGGATTTTCAAGGTGAAATGTGCCTATTTGATTTTTCTTATATTTCGAGGATGCACCTAGATGGTATCAGCGGCCAAATTGGAGGGACAAGTGATGATTCCCTCGTGGTAACACAAACTGACTGCGACAGACGCACTATTCGTATATACAGTAAGTTGGAAAACAAAGAGAATGTAAAAGCAGCCCATAACGGAAACGACAATCGAAAACACAGGAAAATGCGGAAACAAGGCTAAATTACAAAATTATTTAGTTTTTATTTAATTTTTGTATTTTAGCCTTGGTTCCGCATTTCTCTGTGTTTTCGATTGTAAGTTGGAAATGTAGCCAACGTGCGTTACATTTCAGAGAGCTGAACATTTTAATACAGCGGGAAAAAGCTCATCCAAGCACAATTTCTCCGCAAGCTCGGTAGCAGAAAATTCAGGGGGCTGCGCTGCACTGATGATGGGTCCAATAAAACCTGAAACGCGTCTGCAGTTGCCTTCCTGAATGGTCGTGACTGGTGTTGCACCAAATAACGTATCTCTTTGAGGGTAAATTGTGCTTGGATGAGCTTTTTCCCTCTGTATTGAGATTTTCAGTTTTCTGAAATGCCACACACGTTGGCAATTATTACAATTATGCAATTATTAATTTGGCAATTATTATTATTATTATTTTTTTCACACGTTGGCTTCTAACCTACTGTCTCGTGGTAAAGTCATCCTACTATAAGGATGGCTTATAGTAGGTGATTTTATGACCGTGCAAAGAATCGAGAATTCTCCGGTATTTTCCGAGGTTAAAATATCACTATTTCATCTCGTCTATGTTTCAAGGAAGTACCTTACATAAACATCGGCAGACACAACAGATAGACATGCATTCGTTTTTCGCGGAAAACCCATTCTTCCATTGTGGTAGGTGATTTTGTGGTCGTACAAAAAATCAATGATTTTCCAGGATTTTCCGCGGTGAAAGACTAGTTTATAAGAAACTGTCCTCAGTAAACCCTCATCACACTAGTAACATGTTTCCTCCGTACCTCACCACAATCATGTGGCATGATGGAGCATATACAATTTTATTTCCCTTCATGTCTGTGGATAACCGCATTGGCGATTTCTGAGGGTTGGCGATACTGTTTTTCCTCAATTTAAATGTATGTGAAACAATCGATTCTTCGCGAGGCAGTTTGTCTCACCTATGGAATTGAATGAAGGGACAACAGTGTCGCCAACTTACAAAACCGCCACTGGATGATGACCATGCCGTGATAGCGAAAAGAGCAGTAAGTGTCAAATTATCAAAATCGAGTTTCCTTCGAAATTCGTCTTATCTCTTTTCGATGGAATCATTGAAATAGCTATAACAGCAAAATTCATCTAAACGAGACATATGGGAAAGCCGTAAGTGTACAAAATTGACTTAGTTTTCGGCAAGACAGCAGTAAGTGACAATATTCCTCCAGAGAGCCAGTGAAAACAGGGCCTCCAAGTGAAGTGCCTCCCTCTTCTGCCAATTTCCAATCTGAAAATGTGTTTGTTGTGTGTCCGAAACACAACAACAAAAGCATGGAGAAGATATCACTTTCGCGGCTGTCTTGCCTGACGCTACCCTAACATGAAAATGAATAATTCCTGTTTTATCTAATTGAAATAAAATCAGTCGATTTTTAACTATCCGAACAATTTCTAGGAGTCTCTCGGACGATTAGTGTCGATTTGATAAAGAACAGAGGCTCCTTTCAATAAAATTTTCCGGTCAGAAGCTTCTGAGCCCATTTTCTCAAAACTTCATTTTCGCACTTACTGCTCTCTTCGCCATCATGACAGAAGAACGCTTCCAGGACTTCATGTCCACCTACCTTTCGTCCATTAAATAAATGTCCACCGCTATTTATGTCCACGAAACGTTAAGTCCAGTCTTTATTAAGTCTACATGATTTAATGTCCAACCATGAATATGTCCAAAATTGTCCAAATTGTGGACATGTTATGTCCACATTTTTTTCTTCTCATTTAAATGACAGGAACTACTTAAAAAATAAATGCATACTACTACTACCTTCATTCTTAAAAACATTTCATTCATGAATCAAGCCATGAAAAAGAACAGACTCTAAGAGCAGATAAAAATATATGTTCATGTGTACACTGTACGGATATGATAAGATGAAAACCAAAGCGGGAGCCTAGGAAACTCTCCAATGCCAAATTAAGCATTTTTCAGTAACAGACGCAGTCAAAATTGAAAGTCCTCTTTAACTAGATATTTCGTGCGCCTCCAATCTTGTAGGATACTGTGCAACGCCTCTGACGCGGAATAGTTGCTTAAAGCGTTGCGGCGCGGCGCGGCGCGGCAGGAAACCAGCGTGACACGCGCATAGGCGCCTACAAACCTAATGGGATACTTCACGCGTTGCGCAATGCGTGAAGTATCCTGTTAGGTTTGTAGGCGCCAGTGCGCGTTCTACGCTGCTAACACGCCGCTCCGCTCTGTGTTAGGCTCTAATATTGAAACTCTCGGAGTCAGCGTTTTTCAACTCATAATTTTGAAATGTTTGAAAACTCTGCATTATTCTTATTTAAATTGATGAAAAAGAAATATGTACTACTGGAAAATATAATGTTTTTTTTTGTAAATATAATAGTGGTTCCGTATCAAATTTAATGATTTCCAAAGCATTCAAATTTATTCTTTTATGTTTTGGGCTTTTACTGTGCTGCAGCGTGGTGTAAGCGCAACCAAACGCTCAAAATTGGACGTATTTGACTCAAGGAGGTCGATGTACAAATAAGTTAAAAACAAAAAATTGCGTGCTTCTTAGTTTTTTTCCTCTTTTATTAATTTTTGTATAGTTTCGTTCATCACAACTACGGCTCATTGAGATTCATATCGATGCCATTGCTTGGAAAAGGTTTTACAAATATTTACCACGTTTTAAAAATGTAAATGTTTTTAAAATGAAGTGATCAATTTCATTAAAAAAAAGAATGTACATTTAAGGCATATTTTATATCGGAAATTTCAAGAATAGAAATGAAACCAAGTATTTACCAAAGACAATTTGAAAAGATGAATCAAAAGAAGAAATTAACATTTCATTTAAAATATGAGTTACGATAACAATACCTTATTCTCTCTTAATTTTCTCATTTCGATATTGTCAATGTAATTTTACACACGGACTAAAATAGGACGCTTGAATTTGATTTTAGTGGACTTTACATTTGTGGACTTAAGTTAGTGGACGTTTAAGTAATGGGCTTAACAATAGTGTGGGCTTTAGAACTGTGGACGCAAAAATTGTGGACGAAAAGTCTGTGGACGTAAAAAAGTGGACATAAAGTCTGTGTACCGGCAGAACCGACAAAACATATCTTTCCAATCCGAATTTCTCTCCATCGTCTCGGAGGCGTGAACAGGTTCAGGAGCTGGATTTGAATAAAGTACAGGCCGAAACGTCATATTCATGTCATTGATACGAATCTGAATACAAAAACGTGTAGATCTCGCACGTGCCTCCGCGAGGCCTCGGGATCACAGGGCCGTATCATGTTTTCCCTTTTGTCACGGGTGTTTGACACGTTGCATTAGCCACATTCGAAGGGGCGAATCGAGGAAGTTGCCCGCTTCTCAATTCCGAACTTGATACGGCTCCGCGTGATCCACGAATCATGATTTGTGACATGACGGCATCCGCTCAGATTTTTGATGCCTTTTCTTGTTCGACACAAAAATTGGAGAGAAAAATAAGGGAATAAGAGGCCCTGTGCTGAATTGACTGAGAGGGTTAGTGTCAAAGCAGCACGTAAAACCCGATCTTTCGATGACGGATAAGAGAATGTGCAAATAGCCAAGGTTGTCACATCGTACGTTAACATATGTCTGCTGTGCTAAGCAAAAACGCCCTATGAACATTTGTATGTTGCCAAACGTTCCTTGTTGAAAAATTTATTTAGGAAGGCAGTTAGGCATTTTTGCCTTTAAATTTTCTGATTTTTTAGATTAAATTAAGAACAAAATTGTCTGAAAAATAGAAAATAAAATGTAAAATTTTCCTAATTAATTTGTATTTTATCAAAAGTAATTTGACAAAGCTTTAGTAAAAGTAAAAAGCTTTAGTCGGCTGCCATGGTCAAGAACACTGTTCCGCGCACTTCTGCTGCGCCGTCTAGCCGTGGACGTACCAAACCCAATCTGTCTTCTATGTCTTCATCGGTTCCCTCCCCTCCGCTACGAGGGCAAGAATCAATAATCTCGGAAAAACTGGATCAACTAGGAATACCTCTAATAGAGAAGCTTCTAACAGCAAAACTAACTCTGAAGCAAGTTCCCAACAAGATCAGCCCCCGGACAACAGGGAGCTGGGAAAAAACGCCAAAAAAAGTTGACCACCCTAATGATTTGTCCTCCTCGAGTGAAACTTTTCGAGATCTTAGGACCAAGTTCTTTAATTCTCAGAAAGAATACGAAGATATTTTAAAGAAGGCAACAGATAACGATGCTCTCTTCAAAAGAGAGACTTTAGTGTCTCTGATGGAAAATCAATTTACAGTTACAAATGATGTTTTTAAATTCTGTGAAGACCTTATCAGAAAACAAAACGAAGCTTCCGACGCTTCAGGTGAAAAACTTAGGGTGGATTTTAGGGAGTTTGCTGCTCAAATAACCACTTCAGTGAACAAACTTAACGTCAAACTTACATCCTCATTAGAAAAATTATCGCTCAGTAACAACAAGGACTCGTCCTCTAGGCCAAGTGAAGCAGATGTTATTGCGGGGAATTTTGACCCACCTATGGTCAAGCTCCCTTTGGGAAAGTCGAACACTTCCCGGCCGAAACCCAAAGCCTCTCTCATTGAAATTTCGGCAGAGGCGGAGGGGGTAAATGGTTTAACAGTCGGAAAGACTTTTAGTGAAGCTCTAAAGTCAAGAAAGTTGGATACTGCTATTGACAAAATCATTCGCAAGGATGATAAAATTCTGGTGATGACCAGGAATTCCACTGAAGCTAATAAAATCCTAGATAGCCTTAAAGATGAAAAGTCCTTAGTTTTAAAGCCCTTCTTGGCCTTCAAACCAACCATTCGTGTTAGTTACGTGGACTCTGAAATTAATGATGAAGATATCCCTGCGGTAATTTTTGACAATAACGAAGTTTTTAACAAAAATCCTCGCATTAGCAAAGAGGAGTTTCTAGCAAATTTTCATGTGGTAAAAGTCTACCAAACAAAGGCAGACTCTGCAAATGGTACTAAAACAGTACTGATCTGTACCTCTCCTAAACTTAGATCTATTGCGTGTGCAGTTTCTAAATTAAAAATTGGAATAATGAATTGCGGAGTTACCGATCACATTTCACCCACTAGATGTGGACTATGCAACCAATATGGTCACCCACGTAGATTATGCAGGAATAACCCTTCCTGCAGATCCTGTTTGGGAGATCATGAAACATCTGAATGTAAGAAGGATCCTGCAGTTAAACCTGCAGATCCAGTCTGTGCCGCCTGTCATGGTTCAGGTAGAAAGGAAATAAATCACCAGATAAATGATAAGAACTGCCCTGCTTGGATTGAGGCGGTCAGAGTCCACAAAAGCAAAACTGATTATGGCCAGTAAAAAGTTCTCGGATAAAGATGACTATCATTTGTCTATCTTACTTTGTAATGTGGACCATAGTGGCCCTTTTCACGATTCAGCAGCTATAATAGCGGAAGATTTTAAATGCTCTTTTTTGTTTACTCCTGAACCCTGCCGAGGATATATTAAGTCTAAACCTCTCTATGCCGACAATCGTGAAGATGTAGCAGTTGTCTCCACCCCTCATCTTGTGGGAGGTTGTTCGCAGTGGAAGAGGACAGACGGTTTTGTCTCTTTTGTTCATGGGAATATCCGCTATTTTTGTTGCTACATTTCTCCCAATTGCTCCTCTGATGAATTTGACAACTATCTTCTCTCTCTTGAGAGAGCTTTTAAATCATCTAAGGAACCCCTGATTGTAGCGGGTGATTTTAATTCCCGTTCACAGGCCTGGGGAGATTGGAAGGATACGCCGCGCGGCCGAAAGCTACGAGACTGGGCCATCTCAAATGACCTCTTTGTGCAAAATGATCCAAATTCAGCTAACCCTACTTTTGTTGGAGCGAGGGGGAACTCGTATATTGATTTGTTCTTTGTCTCTTCTTCTCTGGTGGATAGAGTAGTGGAATGTTCCAATCTGGCCTATGGAACTACGGGAGGACACGAGTGTGTTTTGCTCCGCTTGAAATCTCCTTTACAGTCCTCAACCCCCTCCAATCCTAAACCTGCGGGAGGATGGTGGATAAAGGAAGAGAATATTAAAAAATTCTCGTATGATACAAAAAAGAGGGTCTCCTCTGTACTAGCGCACAGCCTGTTAACGGCTTGTACTTGTTTGGAAATTATTTCAAATTGCTGCAACAGAAATTTTAGTAAAAAGACAGCTTTTCGTTTTTCCCCTGTGCCATGGTGGAATAAGACTACTGAAGCTAAAAGGGTGGACTGTATTTCAATCAGGAGAAGGCTTACTAGATGTAAGGACCGTGAATCCAGGAAACTAATCATGGAACAGCTGAAAACTGCTCAGAAAGACATGAAAATAGAAATTTGGAAAGCTAAAAGAGCATCCTGGAATGACTTAATAGACCAACTCGAAAAGGACCCTTGGGGGAAAGCCTACAAAATAGTCACCAGGAAAAGAAAGAGACCTTCCTCTCAGGACAAGTCAAAACCCTCTCGAGAGGAAATTCTTGATGCTTTTAAAGATCTTTTTCCAGTTCACCCCCCCATCACTTGGTCTCCTATGCCTATAGAGGAAGATTCTGTTCCTTTGTTCACTGTTGAAGAACTTATTCAAGCGGCATCGAGACTGAAGAAAGGAAAATCCCCGGGACCAGACGATATCCCACCGGAGATTGCTAAAGCTTTTATTCTTACTAATAAAGAAGAGTGTTTGGATATGTTTAACGATTATCTTATTAATGGAGTTTTTCCCCAGGAGTGGAAGGTAGCCAAGCTGGTCTTGATTCCGAAGGATCAGAAGGGATCATCAAATAAGAAAAAGTTTAGGCCGATTTGTATGCTTAGTTTTCTGGGGAAGGTTTTCGAAAGGATGTTACATCAAAGGATCTCTCAAGAAGTTACCCTTTCCGATTCTCAATTTGGGTTCAGAAAGGGCCTGTCTACAAATGATGCTATAGAAAGAGTAAAGACAAAAATCAAGGAATTCCGTTTTATGAATCCAAAAAAGCCTATCGCATTTATCTCCCTTGACATTAAGAATGCGTTCAATTCGATCTCTTGGGCTGACTTGATAAACTCTTTAAAAGAAAAGGGAGTGTCTAATTATTTGATCAACATTATGCAAAATTATTTAACGGATCGCTATGTTGTCATCGAAGATCTTACCCTGGAAGTTTTTTCAGGTCTCCCTCAAGGAAGCATACTGGGCCCTCTCTGCTGGAATGTCGCTTATGACAAAGTTGTTGATCTCATCACAGAACCGGCATCACTAAAAACAGCATTTGCGGATGACCTGGGAGTGATTGTCTCAGGTAATAATACCTGGGACTTGAAGAAAGTCTCAGGAGAAGTCACAAAACAGATTGGCGATGTCCTCAGAGAAAAAGACCTTACTCTTGAGCCTGTGAAATCCGAGGCCCTCATTTTTGGTAATCTTTATAAGATTTCCTCTGTCTTAGTAGATGATGTCAGGATTAGATCGAGCGAACTGTTGAGATACTTAGGGGTGTGGCTCTCTAGAGAAAACCTTAGTTTTGACTCTCACATCGAACTGGCTTGTGAAAAAGTGGAAAAAATTATCAGATCGCTATCTTGTTTAATGCCTTTGTCAAAGGGGCCTTCTTTTCTTAAGAAAAAGCTAATTTTCACGTCTGTCCTTTCTGCTCTCCTATACGGTCTTCCTGTATGGTACCACGACGCCACGAAAATAAGGAATATCAAGCTTATTCAGAAAACTCTTCGCCCTATCAAATTGAGGCTCTGTTCTGCCTACAGGACAGTATCGGAAAGGTGTTTGGAGGCAATTTCGGGTTTTCCTCCCATTCAACTCACAATGGAGGAGAGGATGAGAAGATATGGGAAACAAGAAAACTTCAGCGATATAAAGCAAGACATCTTACATCAGTGGTGCGATCTTTGGCTTTCTTCCCCTCCTTCTGAAGATGCCTGGTTTAAAAGGCTGGTTCCCGATTTCGAAGAGTGGATCTTTAGAGACAACAGAATGGAAACTGACTTTTTCCTCACCCAACTACTATCAGGTCACGGAAGCTTCAGATACTACCTCTTCCGGTTCAAACTAGTTCAGAACCCAAACTGTGTTTTTTGCTCTAGAGTAGTGGTAGATGATGCTCAACACACCTTTTTTGAGTGTGATAGGTTTTTAAGAATGAGACTAGAAATTGAGGCCGATTTGAATGTAGTATTTAATGTAGGAAATTTCCAACAGATAATTATAAAGAACTTGACAAATTGGATTAGAATTAAGAGATACGTTAAAGACATTATTAATATTAAGACCTTAGCTTTCAATGCAATGGACTCTTCTTGATAGTTTTAATTCTTATTTTCTTTTCCAATGTTAATTTTATTTTTTACGTTCTTTAATCTTACACCGCTCTCTCTCTTATCTTTCCAATCTTTTGGAATTAGAAGTTAGTACTGATGTCATGCTTTATTGCCTTCCCGGTACTTTCTTCTATATTTTATTCTTTAATT
The DNA here is from genome assembly GCF_918797505.1 of Bemisia tabaci. Taxonomy (NCBI): domain Eukaryota; kingdom Metazoa; phylum Arthropoda; class Insecta; order Hemiptera; family Aleyrodidae; genus Bemisia; species Bemisia tabaci. The sequence goes on from NC_092801.1 coordinate 36,354,649, forward strand.
GTCATCTTACCTTTTATATAAATACTGTTCTCTTTGTAGTAATTAACTCTGTCTTAGTTAGTAAGAAAATTGACTTAATAAAGAAACACTGAAACAAAAAAAAAAAAAAAAACGGTTGAAGGTTCGTATGCTGAGGGAAAACGCCTTATGGCGTCATCATGATGATTCTGAGATTTAAATATGTCATTCAAGAGGTCAATATTGGCGGCTCAGGTCTAATACCATGAAACTAAATACCACAAGATACTCATAATTTCGACTGACTTTGAACACGAAATGGTCTTCAAGCAGAAGAAGAAGAAGAAGAAGAAGAAGAAGAAGAAGAAGAAGAAGAAGAAGAAGACGAAGAAGAAGAAGAAGAAGAAGAAGAAGAAGAAGAAGAAGTCATCCCAGGTTTTTTGTACAGACTGCCTGATTTTTCTTGGAATTTTTCATGCCCTAATGTATACCGGTTTTTCTTGGTCCTTGATACCACGGATGATTTTGACTTAAAATTCTACCGGCTACAGCAATATGAACCCTTCCGTAAAACTTCCTAACCAGACCCTCTTAACAGTGGCGTGGCGTGCTTTGCGATCTATCGATATTCACCCATTTGAAGCTGTGGTAAATAATCGATTATTAAGGTGTCCGCTGCGAACACCCTGTTTATCGATATTTTTCCATAGGTTTAAATGGTCGATCAATCGATATATCGCAAAGCACGCCACGCCACTGCCTCTTTAGCATGTATTAAATGAAAAAGAGTCGCTTTTTAATGCCATAGATTTTGCATTTTAATCTTCAAAATCCAAGCACAAAAACGGCCATAGATCTCTCCCTCGTTCCACTTCCCTCGCTCCTTTTCGGTCCCCGCCAGCAGTGGGGGGGGGGGGGGGTTGCCGCGAGGTTTTTCTCATTTTGTCGCTCTTCTGACATAAAAACGTAACTCTATTTCCACGTGAGCCCTTAAAAAAATTGAGCCATATGGAGAACAGGGCTCAAGTGAAACGTAAGATACGCCCTTACGTTAGAGAAACGACAATTTGAGAGTTTAATCTAGGAGCGAGGCGCGGGTTAACTAATGACGCGGAGTTACATTTTTATTAAGTGAGGAAACGTAGGCATTAGGAGGCACGCCGCCGCGCCAAAGACAAAACGTCGTATGATCGCCCCAATGTTGCCAAATTTCCCCCCGGAATATATCTACTTCTGCTGAAAGTCATGAATATTTTTCCTTCAGACTTTCGGATATTTTAGATATAATTGCACTGAAAAAAAAATCTCGGTGTATTTACTAAGAAAAGGGTAAAATTACCAAGAATTCAGGGTTCTATTTGATCCCAGTTTTTTCTTGGTGAAATTACCATTTATGGAATTGATAATTTTACCGAGAATCTCGGTAAAATTATTGAACTTTCTTGGTAATTTCACTGGACCTTGGTAAAAACGCCAATATTTTTTATCGACTGTGGTAGAATTACCGAGATAAAATGGCAAAGTTACCGGGAATTGATTACCAATAAAAGAGGGTATTCTTACCTGAAAAAAACAGTAAAAATACTGGTTTATAGGTAAGCTTACCAGTCTGTCTTGGTAAAATTACCAATAATTGGTAAAAAAAAGTGAGATGGTAAAGGTACCTACGGACCTTGGTAAAAACGCCGAAAATTTTTTTTCAGTGAGGCGAATTTCCGGGGAAATTTGTATTTTGTTAAAAAAAATTTGGCAACGACGGAGGTGACTTACGTCGTTTATTCCTTAGCATCCCGGCTCGACCGGCCGGCTCCCTTATTCCCAGTTAAAAGTTTTCATTTGATGATGATGAGGCTAGGGACCCAGGCCCGGGGCTTGGGACGCCCGTTGAAAATTACTCGCTCCGCCGGAAAAGAATGTTTCCCTTAATTCTTGCGCCGGGACCCGCTCTAATTTACCCCCCCCCCCTCCTTTCCGCCACCCCATCCCCCGCTGTGGCGTATAGTAAGCGAAACCCCCGATTAAAGCCACGCCATGCAACCACTCGACAAATCCACGAAAAATGGAAATTTGGAGGTACATTATAAACCGATAGCTGAAAACTAAACCACGTATTATGTACCGAAAAAAAAACTATGTTGATTTAACATTCTGGATGTAAAAAAAGTGTGCAAGAAATTTTAAAATGCTGAATCAACCGCTATAGCAGTTACTTTAACAATGTCGAGATGTAAAACTAACTGCTGTAGCGTGTAATTCAGCATTTTGTAAGTTCTCGCACACTTTTTTTACATCCAGAATGTCAAATCAACATCACATTTTTTCCGGTGCATTGCGAAAACTCGAAAATGTCGCTTGTATTTCACTTCTTTGGAGAGAGACAAGCCAAAATAGCTTGCAATTTCTACAGAATATTTGGCCAACAAAGAATCAAAATCAAGATAATTTTCAAGAAATTACGTTCTCTGGTTTTTCAAAGTATAAATAGAGTATGAGAGGAAATCTGCGATGTCGCAGAAGAAGATACGAGGTTTCGCACTTTGGCTATCGATACTCTATAAGAGCTTGTATATAGTTTCTTAAAAATTTGGTCCTAGTATTATATAAAAAGTTTGTCAAAAAAGTGCTAATCAATATGAGTTCATTCTTTTAATTATGCAAATATTTTAAAAAGATTTTCAAATATTCGGTTCTGACTAGGTAGGTCCTATAAAAATCTCAAATTCGCTCTTTCAGAGGGAAGATCCGAACTTGCGCGTCGCGTGCGGAACACGAAACTTTAACCTTTATTTACTGTTAGGCGGTCCAATCCCAAAAATTCTTTGTTTCCGTGAAAAATTTGGATTGAATTTCTAACATCTCCCATTTCCCTGACTCTCAAACGGTGGCAATTCTTGGAAGTTGACAAAACAATTTTTCCTCAATTTAAATGCACGTAAAACAATCGATTCTTGGAGAGGCAGTTTTTCTCACCAAAATCGATATTTTCAATGGATTTAAATGGATAGAAACAGTGTTGCCATCTCTCAAGAGCCGCCACTGCTTCCAGCATTGTAAAATCCTCTTCCAGATGCACTATAACGTCTTCGATCGAAGCAGTCTCATTTAAATAAACCCAAAGCGCTACACTGCCGTGCTAGAAAAGAACGCCGTATGTACATTCGAAAGTTACCAAATTTTCTCTGATAAAATTCTCATTCTCGAGGAGAGTTATAAATATCTTCTCTTGAGACTTCTAGATACTTTAAATCTAAAAGCGAATAAAATCCTCTGAAAATTGGAGGAAAATCGCTTGAGGATTTTCCTTAAAATTCGTAGTTTAACAAAGGAAATTTGGCAATGTCTGATGGCTTATACGGCGTTTTTCCTTAGCACGGCAGTACACCAAACCCAACAACTCGGCGAAAGGGTAGCGACATAATTGCCGTTTCTCAACCATAATGCACTCATTCTGCCGTGCTAAGGAAAAACGCCGTATGAACATTCGAGAGTTGCCAAATTTTCCTTGATAAAACATGTACTTTTGACGACATTTATGCATATTTTTCCTCAAAATTTTCAGATATTTTAGATTAAACTGCGTACAAAGTTGTTTGAAATTTTCAGAAAATAATTTACGCAATTTTCCCAGTAATTTTTGTTTTTATCGGAGGAAACTTGACAACGTCTAAAGGCTCATACGGCGTTCCTCCTTGGCACGGCAGCATTTCACACCGCTCTTTACGGGAAAATCTGCTTTCCTCGCAAAACGGCAACGCTGAAAAAGGCGATTAGCGCAATGTCAACGGGCCGGCGTTGACCGCGCGTTGCGCCGAGCGGCAAAGGTCGCGGATCAAAGGCTCATCGGCGGCAACGATCGGTGACAAACCCACAAAAACAACGGATCTGAATACGGTTTATGCTGGCGATACGCCGTTTTCGCAACATCCCCTCCTACGATCTGTAATTAACCCTCGTTCGCGGTCCACCTGCCGCGGCCCCCGTGAAATCTCATCGAAATAAGGGCGGAGCTTCACTTTTAGTGGGACTCTCGATTGTTGAATCGTTTCGATCGATACCTCCCTATATTAGCGATGATATTAATCGATTGTTGGAACGGAGCGAAGGTAATACGCGGGAATGGAGATGTTGCATGTGTGAGGAATATGCGATTTGACTATTGATTCTTATGTAAAAGTTCGCGAGAAACACGATGGTGCCACTGCTTTTCTCTGAAATCAACTCCCAAGCTCAAAGAAAGCTCTCAACTTGAGGCCAAAATGGCCGGGGATATCCCACGCAATCCTGAGAGTCCACCTCTACATCAAAACAAACTCTCCATGCGAAGATAGGGAGGAAATACATTGACAGGGCTGCCACTTTATTTGGGGACTCCAAAACTGAAAACACGGCATCACTGCTAATGTATTTACTCCCTACCTCTACATGGAGAGTTTGTCTGGATGTAGAGGTGGACTCTCAGGGTAGGGTGGGATATCCCTTCCATTTTGGCCTCAACTTGAGAGCTTTTTTCGAGTTTAGGAGTTGATTTCAGAGAAAACCAGTGGCACCATCGTGTTTTCCGCGAACTTTTACGTAAAAATCATCAGTCAAATCGCAAATTCCTCACACATGCAACATCTTAATTGCGGCCAGTGGCGAGGCGTGAATGATCGATTATCGATATTTCCCCATTTGAAGCTATGGTGAAGAATCGATTATTTAGGTGCTCGTTGCGAACACCTTGTTTATCGATCCTTTCCCGTAGGTTCAAGTGGAAGAGCAATCGATATATCGCAAAGCACGCCACGCCACTGATTGCGGCTGCATGGGGGTGGGACAACGTAGGGTTTGGGGTGACAGTTCTGCTGAGAGTTTAGTTTCAGAGGGGTCCGCGGTTTTCGAGGCCACTAAGGGCTTTGACCTTTTGGACGAACTCAACACTCAACTTCAATTCTGCGATAGAACTTTTGCGACTTTTTGCGGCTATCGGAGATACTTGCATTTAAAAATTGGTTAAAATCTGGTTAAACTCAGCATTTTTGTCGCAATATTCATTGGCGGATGTAGAAAAGTGGCAACAATGTCATTCTCCATTCAAACCAATGGAAATGTATCGATTCTTGGAGGGACCAGGTGCTTCGACAAGAATTGATTATTTAACATAGGTTTAAATGGAGGGAATCCGGTGTTGTCAAATTGCTGGATCCGCCACTTTTGAGCTCGGATGCTGGAAAAGTCAAATCTCACTCAAAGGTCCAGTGGGGCTCAACTGAATATATCATGACTTTTTTGGTTCCGTACAACTATTTTTACAGTGCCTTTGATTTTTGTCTACACCGCTTATAGAAGTTCCGCACTGCGGGTCATGGGAATCTTGAAAAAGCGTGTCACAAATTGCGCGCAATGGAATGGATTTCAGACTTTTTTCAGATGCCCATCCTGATTTGTTGCTAATGAGCTGCTGAAGTTGCACCAAAAAATGTTCTTGTTTATCTACCTATATATTGGTGCCGTGTCGATTGTTCCGGTTCGAGACTTCCCAAACAAACAATTCGTCCTCAAGAAACTCACCTGGAACAAAAAATTATCAAAATTTTAGGAATTAAATGAAGCGAGGAACTCACCTAGAACCAAATTTTATCAACATTTTAGGAATTAAATGAGGCGAAAATTATATCATGAACAACATGCAAGTTAAGTATCAATTCAAACTCGGCACGAACACAAAACCAGTGAAAGTGTGCTGAACTGCCTGAAAAATTGCCTGAACTGATCTGAAAAAGTGGAAGAGGAATATGTACAAGTTTGCACCAGGAAATTCTTGTGTTATCAGAGGAAATTTGGCAACGCCTGAAGGTTCATACGGCTTTTTTCTGTAGCGCGGCAGAATTCTGCCTCAATTACAATCGTCACGCTCCTGACGATAAAACCATAAACCCGCTCCGACAAAAGCACCCCCAGGGAACGTAAAGTTACACGGATCCCAAGGCTCATCTCGAAGTGTCTTGTCAACAGGAACGTCATGACGTCAGCAACGTCATGACGTCAGCAACGTCATGACGTCAGCAACGTCATGACGCGGTGACATAACCGGAGCCCTGCACTCGAACGCCAATACCGCACGGTGCAACCACGACAATCATCCCATGCTAAAACCTCGTATGTCCATCGCGTGATGACACATGGAGCTCATAAGAACTCCTCCTTGCCGTGTCTCATCGAAAAATAAGACATGCTAGGTTTCAACATGCACCGATTCGAGACTAATGCCTCCCGCTTCGCGGCGTGCCGAATTTCAATGTCAATCAGACATTACTCCTTATCTGAGCCACCATTTCCGAGCCCATTAAATTTCCCTTTCTTCTCCGCCAATCACAATCGCCCCCCGCCGTCACTCTCCGCTCCGCGCCACTGTCAAGGCCACACTTTTCGCGTTTTTTTTTACCGTCTTTTCACGTTCGCATAAAATTATGAGTCTTGCCGCTCCGCGGCTTCGTGCCGCACGCTAGACCGAGTTGATATGAGAAGTCGGACAACATTTGGAAACCTTAAACGCTTATAACTCCGTTTATACAGAACATTGAGGTTCTAAAATTGGTTCCATTGGTTTCCTCGTGAAATTGTGTTCAAGAAACACCTCTTGATATTTAAATTGTGACGAAATAAACATCCAAATTTGTAATTTGAGTCAACAATTTCATGTCCGACCTCTCTGATTGACTCGGTCCACTGTGCGCCGTATTCAGCGCAGCGAAACAAAAATGGTGGCCTCAATCGGGAACCTAGGCCCGAGGATAGCACGTGATACGTGATATGGACCGCGTTTAGGAGAAAGGGCCAAGCCACATCAGCTATTGCCAAAGGAGGGGTTGCGATTTGGGCCGAAATCGGCCCCTCCGCGGAATTGGATGATTTTTGGATATTTGGCAGTTGACGGTGCATATATGATGGAAAAAATCGAGTTTAGCCGATACTCACGTTTATTGGCTGCGAAACAGGGGCCTGAACATGGCTCCGTGGCCGAAAGTAGCTGAATTTTCGCGTTTTTCACGGTTCTACCGCAGATTTCGACCTGGGCCCAAAGGCGACGGTTGATCATATTCAAGTATGTTACGTGTCTGGGTGTCCCAGACACCATATTCGAAGCTCATCAACCGTCGCCTTTGGGCCCAGGTCGAAATCTGCGGTAGAACCGCGTGAAAAACGCGAAAATTCAGCTACTTTCGGCCACGGAGCCATGTTCAGGCCCCTGTTTCGCAGCCAAAAAACGTGAGTATCGGCTAAACTCGATTTTTTCCATCATATATGCACCGTCAACTGCCAAATATCCAAAAATTATCCAATTCCGCGGAGGGGCCGATTTTAGCCCAAATCGCAACCCCTCCTTTAACTGAGTAATTTAATTTTTTATGAGAGAACATTTGTGCGGATTTTTTTGAAATTTTATTATGAATTTGCATCGTACTATGCAGAAAATTCGTTAATATTTGCAAACAAATCTGCACAATCGTTTTCGTGTAAGAAATTAAATTGCCGAATTAAAGTCGGCAATAGCTGCTGTGGCTTGGTTCCTTTCTACTTAACGCAGTCCGCGTCCATATTTCCTCTGTCGTGCTCAGTAAGAACGCCGTATGAGCCGTCATGCGTTGCCAAGTTTCTTTCGACAAAGCTCAAATTGTCAGGAAAATTTGTGATGGCTATTCCAATTTTTCAGAGGATTTAGTTTAGAATTTGATTTAAAAATGTCACGACTTTTTACAAAATTTCTAAGAGGAAATGTGACAGCATTCGAATACTCTTACGGCATCTTTACTTAGCACGGCAGTCGTTTTTGGCATATTTTCGGAAAATTGTACGCTGAACAAAAGAATTCGCTTATATGAACTGAATGTTACATATCATCTATGATCCATATCATCTTAGCTATTCGATTTGTCAAAACAAACTACCAGTTCATGTAACCGAACTTCTTTCATCAGTTCACTTTACCGCATTATTTCGCCGTGTTGAATATTGTGTAGCAGCCTAGTGCGCAAGGATTGGATAGAACGACTCATTTTACGAAATGTTCACCTGTGCCATAGTATGGTTTTTGAAGTGCGGGAAGCTTAAAAATGCATATTTCTAAGGCAAAGTGTGAAGTTAGGGATGTATGTCAGATGCACTCATCGTAATTTTTAAGCCGTTTCCCATAAGATTAAGCTCTGCTTTCTCCTCTGACTGAAATTGGCAACAAGCTCATCCATGAAGTTTGAAGAAAACATGGCAGCATTGCAAGGAACGTTCGGAGAAAGGGTTAGGCCACGCGGCTCTGGGTAGAAAATAAAACCGGCAGAAATATTATTACATCTCCAATATAAATCAAAGAAACGATTTTGAAGGCACGTGCATGTCTCGAGTCCCACTGGTATCCGAGATATCTTACATCCACTTCAATAAATAACATATGATAAGTTTATTGAATTACCAGACGGCAATTTATTTTGAAACTGCATCTGACTCGTTACCTCCGAGACGTCACTGGAAAACTGGACGGATCTGGAAGCTACACGTATTGGAACTGTGATTTTTGGAGGCATTCGATCGAAAATTGAGTTAACCGGTTATTGTGCACCGTAGAGCATAAACTGAGCAGTACTTCTGATCAAGAAACTTCCCAAATCGTCGTTGCCCACGCAAATGAACGTGACACCATTCCTAAATTGCAAAATTGACTCACACAATTCAATTTTCTACGAGGATACACATACAAAGCGGGTCAGTAGCGCTGGTCACGGAATCGTGTTTTGATTATTGATTCGAGTAAATTAGCTAAAAATAATAAGATTCGTCCAACCAGCCCTTAATTTGTTAGAACCAACCCTTTGTTAGGGTGCGGGACAAAACAGGTGAAAGTTAAAACTCCCCGGATTCTGGATTGTGCCGGGTCCGGGGAAACAGGGTGGTTAAGCTGTCATATCTTCGCGAAGATTTGCCATTTTTTTCTCTCGGTTTTATAATAGAAAAAATTAAAAAAGTAAGATTATCCAAACAGGAACTTTCTCCGTTTGATATGAGCCGAGATATCGCCCTTTGAAAAGTCGGGTTCTCGACGTCATCCATCGCGGTAGTGACACCCTTATTTTTTTCCACGTTGCTCTCATCATTCGATGTGATGACAATTTGCACCGGTTCTTCAACGTGAAAATCGGATTAAAGCGAGGTGGAAGAAACCAAAGCAAGGGTGTCCCTACCACGGTGGATGATGTCAAAAACCCGACATTCCAATGGGCGATATCTCGGTTAATACTCAACGTAGAAATTTGCCGTTTAGACTGATCTTATTATTGTTAGCTAATCAGCAAGAACCAATCATCAAAACACGATTCTGTGAGTAGCACAACTGATCCATTATCGTTGACAAATTTTCAGATTTTTATATGAGATCGGAAGAAAAATGTGCGAAATTTTCAGTTAGAAATTCCGAGAATTCTCCTGGTAACATTGGAGTTTGCGCGAGCAAACTGCAACGTCGAACACCACGCATGAAACGCATAGCGCCTACAAGACTGCATGTATACTTAACGCATTGCGCCAACACAGTGCGGTTGGCGCGGCGGTGGAGGTTAAAATTTTTAACCACATTTATGTTTGTTCTTTCATAATTTTTTCGTTCGTTTTTTATAAATGGAAGGCCTTGTCCAAACAGGAATGGGTTTACGGAACTGAACTTTTGTTAGTGTTGACAGGGCTTTCACAAAAAATGTACCCAACACGAATAAACGCGTCTCATATACCCCTCCCCCAAGTTCACTTGATGGTTTTTATAGATCGTAATCGACGGATCACATGGGTGAGATTATATAACCACTGTCGAATACGATCTATTGATGTTTCAAAACAAATGAGAAGGGGGCGGAAAAATACGGGCGGCCCATGGGCGGTAAGTAGGTAAATCCGGCCCTGCTCGAGGGATATGCGTATGCATGTCGCAATTGTCGCATATCATAAAACTGAAGGCACTTCTCATTTTGTCTCGACAAACCATTAAAATAACACTGCTGTGCTGAGGAGGGAAGACGAATAAGCATTGAACAAACTGGATGAGAAAATAAGATGAGATTAAATTTTTAACGGCGAACCAACTTCGGATTGGAAGTTACGATGAAATTGCCCCGAGCAAAGTCTAAAACTTTTTATTGGATACGGGACATTTTTTCAAAAACGGATGAATCGGATAGACTTATCCAAAAAAAGACGGATGTCGTAATGGGATTCCTAGAACGCTAACGTTTCTCTTCTTATCGGGTTAGTAAATTGAGAGCACTTTAATTGTTCAAGTTAGAGCGAAGGCAGTTTTTTTAGTTTTTTATCAACAATGAGACGGTTTTAACGTGGGCGTTTGCCCCTATCGTCACCTCCTGGCCGAAGTTTCACGAGCGCCATGCGAGGTTTCAAAATTTCCGCTTCCACTTTATTTTTTTACACTGAAAAAAAAAAACACATTGGATCTAGAGCCCACACTCTTGAAAACATTGACAAGAATAAGGACTCTTGACTCTTGATTCAATCAGATTTAGGCTTAAGTCAAAAGGAAATCCGTTTAAATTAAGAGGCTTGGTTCTTGATTTAAGCTTAAATCTGATTGAATCAAGAGTATTTTTTCTTGTCGATGTTTTTGAGAGTCCGGACTCTAGATCCAATGTGTTTTTTTCCCGAGTGTACATAGAAATATTCGGTTGAACCTGTTTGAAAATTTCACTAAATTGTATCAGCAGCGCAAACAAATTTCCATGAAATTTTCGGATAGCTTAGCTGGACAATATTTCGGTAAAAAAATAAAACGGCGGCGAAAATTTTGAAACGTCGCACCGCGCGACCGGAAGGTGACGCTATGAGCAGAATAATAGTTTCAATACTTCTAAAATGTGACGGAGATAAACATTTCAGAATCAGAGAATCTCCTTTCGCTGCAAATTCGTTTAACAAATTTTGCTTTCATTTCATACATGAACTCTTCCTATAACGTCAATGGCAACGTCGACAGAAACATCCGTCTCTCAGAAGACTTTGTTTCAATCGTGCACTAACGAGATTTGTTGCGGAACTCCGACGCAATGCAATACCGCGTCGGGGACGTGCAACAGAAAACAAGAGGAAGGGGAGATAATAAGATGAAAAGGGAAAGGAACAAGAGAAAAAGACAAAAGTAACCGCAAGAAAAGAATTTAAAATTAGTTACAGTACACACGCCACTGGCCAATGGCTCTCAGCTCCTGGCTGTGCTGCCGGGCTAAGGAAAAACGCCGTACGAACATTTGAGATTCGCCAAATTTTCTCTGATGAAATTTTTATTTTTAGGAAAGTTGTGAATATTTTTCCTTTAAGTTTTCAGGAACTTCAGGTAAAATTGCGAACAAAATTATCTAAAAAAATTAGATGGAAAATATTCATAAGTTCACCAGGAAATTCGTATGATTTATCAAAGGAAATTTGGCAACGTCTGAAGGTTCATACTGCGTTTTTCCTTAGCACGGCAGTGCATACCATTAATTTTATCCCGAAAATTTGCGGCCAAGATCTAGAAGAAGATGTCTGAATGAAAAGTAATGATTCCTCGATATCGGGTGATCTCTGATCATTAAAAACTCTGGTAGGTTAAAAAGAATTAAGATAAGTAAACTATATGAAATACTGAGCCAGCTCATTCCATTTTCTAAGTAATTTAGAGTTTAGATACACTGAAACGAATTTTCAATGAGGTATTGTTTTGAGTAAAAGCGTCGTTTCTTGTTGACAATTTTTTTTTTTTTCTTTTTTTTTTTCACTCAAATCAGTGCGAATTAAACTGAAAGTCAGTTTTTTTTACTTAAGCGTCGTTTTTCTATCGTTAAGTTGAGTATAAAAAACGATAGCAAAACAACTTTTCTGTAACTAAAAAAAGCTGACTTTAAGTTAAATCCACACGGATTCAACTAAAAAAAAAAAAAAAACAGGGTGTAGGGTAGAAACAACGTTTTAAGTTAAAATAATATCTCAGGAATTTTTTGTCGGTATACGGAATGAATATTAAAGTTTGTAAGATGTGATCGTTCGGGGAAAAAAGGTACTCGTCCACGGAAATTTATATCGAAAGAAAGCTGACTGAACATGCATAAATGGGCGTATTTTTGTTAAAAATAACTGTGTGAAAATGGATTAAAGATAAAAGAATTATGAGCCACGAAAATCCTACGCATATAGTTCATTTCACCACAAATATGTTCAATTGATGAGTACATAGTGTCACAAACCCGACAATCTGCGCAGTAAAAATAAAAATGAACTACCTGCATCATGGATGTAGGGGATTACTCAACTGACAGTGGTGTAATTTTGAGAACAACCTGTTTAAGGCCTAAGAATTGCATGGAAGTTCATAGCACCACTGCTCTTTACACCGGCATACATAGGTAGACATAAACATAGGCTCTTCTTATATGACTTTCCAACCGTGAGCAAGGAAAACATCAAATCACAAAAACGCCTTAAAAAGTTGAGATACTTCACACACATCCCCGAGGTTAAAATATTTGTATCACCCCAAGAATTGAATTATATCTTACAGTAGCAAGAGCTACTCCCATTGCTTAAATATTCATGAAGTATACTTTGAGACTGCTGGCAGTTATACTCTAAAAGGCAGGCATATAAGTTACTTTGGACATATTCTTACTTGCTCATTTTTAAATTCTTCGAGCGCATGTAACTTAAGCTCGAAATGAATTAAAGAAATTGAAAAACTAACGAAAGGTCAGGACAGGAAAGTATCAGACCTTTTGATCAGTCCAAATAGATGAAGATCAAGTTCAGGAGCTGGTTTTAGAGGGTGACTTGTTACAGCTGATGAGCTGACGTTATTTGCGCTGACCTCAGTCATTGTCAACGCCGATCTCTGTGTCAGATCTGTTTGAAAGACAAGGACTATGTACCGCTTTTACCGGATAAGATTTCTTCAAAAAAATCTCGCTCATTTCGTAAAGCATTTCTTGGAATCGATATTTTGTATTTTTCACTTGCAAAACGTGATTCCTCAGTGCACTGAGTATAAAAATAGTTTAAGTCGAACTGACGGTTACGAGACAACGAAGAAATCAAGTCGTTAACTGGTCATAAAAACTTATTTTCACTCCCGACTGCAAGACCGCACTGCTCTGAATTGCATTGTTCTGCAGTGCTATAAGGATAAACGCCGTATGAGCATTTGCATGTTGCCACATGCCTTAGAATAAAACTTGTATTTTTAAGAAGAGGTATGCATGTTTTTCTCTGAAATTTTCAAGTATTTTAGATGAAATTGCAAACAAAATTGTCTGAAAATTTTGAAGAAAAATATTCACAACTTTCTGGTAAATTCGGTTTTTATTGAGGGAAATATGGCATCACCTGAAGGCTCATACGGCGCTTTTCCTGAGCATTGCATTGTTCTGCCACGCCGCACTAGGTGACACAAAATAAGACGGCTAACAACACGGAAACGCACAGTAGGCGAGCAGTAAATATCAGATATTAGGTATACTTTTGAGTCAGGCTCAAATTACATGATTAAATGCTCGATTACATGAAAAAGGGTATTCTTCGTTTTTTTCATTTTTACGTTAGGCTAGTTTTAGGCAAGACAGCCGTAAGTGCTATCTTCTGCGCATGCTTTCGTGGTTGCATTTCTGACACACAACAAACACATTTTCAGGTAAGAAATTAGCAGAAGACGGTGGCATGTTACTTAAAAGCACTGCTGCCATCGGCTCTCAGAAGGAAAAATGTCACTTACGGCTCTTTTGCCGGAAACTACGTCATTTTTACGCCCTTGCGGCTTTCTAATAGGTCTCGTTTTCATAATATTAGGGGAATTTTACTATTTCAGCTATTTCAAATATTTCATCTTAAAGAAATTAGACGGATTTTGAAGGAAGCTCGATTTCGAAAATTTGACACTTACTGCTCTCTTTGCTATCACGGCAGGGCAGCGCAGTGCTTTGTGAAACCGCGGCTTCGCGCGACTTGAACGTCTTCTGCGAATTCGAGCGTCTTTGGCCTAGGTCGCGGTCGGTTCCGCTGCAAAGAGCACACTCACTTGCCGCCTTGCCCGTTGTAATTTGAGCGTATTCGTCACACACGCTTCGCTGCGAGATTTCGAGTTTTTCGTGGATAAAGGGCAGCTTTATGCCTTGTCGTAAGAAAACAAGCGGGGATTTTTTTTTATCGGTAACCACCCCCCCCCCCCCCCCAAGGCCTTCGAGTAACCCACCTTCCTCACTCACTTCAAATAGTGGCACTTTTGGATGGATTAAATATTGCAATAAGGAACCACTATCCCCGGCTCTTCCATAAAATCACCGTCCTGCAGAGAGAAACCAATGACACGTACGTTGTTCCTAAAATAAGCCAAAAATAGTGGTTCCTTATTCCAAAAAGTGGTTCAGATGATATGCCGAAAATTTTACCTTCATGCGGTAAAATTAGAATAATAATAAAAGAAAATGTGAATATCTTTGTCGTGCACCAGAAAATTGAACGGAATGAAAAGAAGGTAAAGGGACAAGAGGAACTAATGAAAATACCAAAGGGGTTCAAAGGAAAATGTAAAATTCGGTTCCTTAAATAAGAAAAGCCAGGAAAAAGTGTACCAATTCGAAGATATCCCTCCAAGAAAGCTAGGGAATAATTCTCAATACGTTCCCCCTATTTTGCGTTCAATTTCGACCCGAGAAAGCACATGCTTTAGAGGTTTATTGGACGTATATCTACCATACAGAACTATATGCAAGTCGGAAAAATGGTGTGTGCTCGTTTGTCGAGGGCCGTAAGAATGAATGGGAATTATAAAGCGCTAGTGAAAGTGACGTCAGCGGCGACGATCCGAGGCATTAACTCATGAGCCCTGTCCACAACGCATTAGACACATGCCCACGGCCCATGAGTCTCGCATACCACATAGTTCCGTTTGCTGCATTGGAAAAGCGGGATTTTACATTCTGCCACGTCCTATTGATCTATCTTGTGGTCCAATATTGCAGTGGCGTGGCGTGAATTGCTATACATAGATTTTTATGCCATTTAACCCTATGGAAAAGGATCGATAAACAGGGTGCTCGCAGCGAACACCTTAACAATCGATTCTTTACCATAGGTTTAAATGGCATAACAATCGATACATCGCAATTCACACCACGCCACTGCAATATTGAGTCTTTGGCAACGTGCGTCACGGTGGTGCAAAAGTCGATAATTAACTGCTTCTGCGTTCGTAAATATAAACCCTTCCGGGCACCGACAAGTCGTAAAATGGGACGGTGAAAATAAGACTTCCTAATAGTAGAGCGGACTGTTGTTAATGCACCTTACAGAGTTGACTGATGTCGGAAAAAATTCTTGACTCTAAGTTATTTCAGACAATAAATTGATGATTTCCTCGAGAAAGTACAACGCTAAATGCAATAGTGAGGAAAGGAATAAGGATAAAGACCGCTCTTACACACTAAATTCACTTACCGGGGATACAGAAGAGCGAAATGGACTTTTGGCAGAGATTCGCGGGTATTGCGGATAGAGGGCAGGTTCGTAATGAACGAGAATTTTGAAAGGCATTTCTAAGGTTTCGAGAGAAAAAGTTCAAACTTGAAAAAATCACGGATGAAAAAAAGCACGAGATTGTTGGATAATATGGACATTTCCAATGAATTGTGGTAGTACCCCCAATTAATTATGGTAGCACCCCAATTAATTAATCATGGTAGCACCCCAATAAATTAGGTAACTAACCCAAATGTTGCGGTACTATCCCAACTTGAGTTGCGGCACCGGTACTACCACAATTAATTAGAAATGTCCATATCATCCAACAAATTTGGGCCGTACCACAATTTTAGGGGATATCCCCTGACACTTTTTTTTCCGCGATTACATGACGACTTGTGCCCCATAGAGAGTTAAAACAATGTTTATGTATTAGACTAAGAAATTAAATTTTGATAACGTCCAAAAAAACCAATAAAAAGTTGTTGTTCATGCTGTACAAGAGTCATTGTTCTCACAATTTGCTATGTGGATTCCAGGTCTAACTATTTTCCTGGTTGTATAATTACAACGTTAGACGCGTGGTAAAATATTTGTTAAACTCTGTAATAATTCAACAATGCCGTTGATGCTAAACTAATTATTACAACGAGAGTAATTGGAATTTGGAGTGTAGCCGAGTGCCAGAAATAATGTAAAATTTCTTTAAAAAACTTACATTTCATTAACAAACTTAGACCAAAGTTTAGTTAGACTTTGGACCAAACGTTTTTTAAAGAAATTTTACATTATTTCTAGCACTTGGCTACACTCCAAGTTCCAATATATTCAGTGCTTCTACCTTTAGACATTGCATTACAATGTACGCTGATTTTGAACGAAAGTAACATTAAAACCGTATCTTGAAAAGCGGAAGGGACTGGCATCCTCAATAAGCATTGTAAGATTCATGCATTTCCATAACATATAAATCCAAAAATTCCGATTCTCAGCCTGGGACGCATTTCAGTCTATTCATGTCAAGACACTTACATCGTCTAATGAGACAGCCCCAACGCAGTATTGAAGTGATTCTTTTCGCCTGGTTCCTCGAATTCCTTGCCGCGACTCTGAAAATGAGTCTGAGTACACGGCTCTGCGTTCAAAGGATTTTATTTCCTGCTAATAACAATACAAAAACTTATTTTTTTTCCAGCGCTCGGTGAGTTTCGTCTTGTTTCATACCATTCACGTGTTTTTCACATCCTCTTCCTCCAGTTTACTTTCATCTGGAAAGTAGCTTTTCAATCAGCGCGCTCTATCCGCCGGAAGTTGAACTAGCTGAGGATGAGCTTCACCGAATCCTGCCTTCGGAGAGTAATGCGTTGCCTCCGGTTTAAGCCCCTTTGTCGTACAACAGCTGTGAAGACTTTGGTAGGATTTTAATTACCCAATTGCGGTGCATACTTTGTTCCCGAAACTTTCCTTTCATTAATAACTTATTTTCTGTGAAACTCTCTTTCTATTACCTTAATTAACTCCTTTTTCCTGAGCTTGAATTGTCACGTTGTCGTGCAGATAAACTCCAATAGACTATTAAGTGGATTACATTTTGCAAAAAAGAACCAAGAGCATTTCAATGTTGCTAAGATTGTGCAACTCACATTCTTTGTAATAAGATCAGGGCCGGATTTATCTCTACTTGCCGCCCCTAGACTGCCTGTATTTTACCGCCCCCTTCTCATTCGTTTTGAAACGTCAATAATAACCATCAAGAGAACGCGTCGGAGGGGGGGGGGGGGTGCATAAGACGCGTTCACTCCTGTTGGACACATTTTTTGCGAAAGCTCTGTCAACACTACTAGCAAAAAATCACGGAACTTTGCGCGAAAGTTGAGTTTCGTAAACCTATCTCTGTGTGAACAAGGCCTTCCATTTATAAGAAATGAACGAAATAAATTATGAAAGAACACACATAAATGTGGTTTAATAATTATAACCTCCGCCGTCCGTCGCGCCACGCTGACCGCACTGTGTTTGACGCAATGCGTGAAGTATTCATGCAGTCTTGTAGGCGGTATGCGTTTCTTGAGACCGCGCCGACCGCTGCTGACCGCACTGTGTTTGACGCAATGCGTGAAGTATTCATGCAGTCTTGTAGGCGCTATGCGTTTCACGCAGACCGAACTGTGTTTGAAATTGGCCTGAAAAAGGCCAGAAATTGTAGTTCCCGATTGCAATATAAGTCGAAGGTGTAAGTCAATAATCACTTTTGCGATTTTTTAAAGTATTCTCTCCTATTTTACAGTTGTAACGGAGAGCAAATCGACATCATTCCTACAGAATTTTTCGCAAAGAGAAAAAAATCATCGCTGTTTTTAAACATTTCCGTTGAGTAGTTTCTCATTTAAAAAATAACTTATGACAGGAAATTTGCGACGTCGCAAACCGAGATACGTGGTTGCGGACGTTCACCGTCGAAATAGTTTTTTTCTTTCCACCAAAAAATTGTTAATTTTAAAGAAAAATAATTGTGTAAATTTGAATACTGTGCAAACATTAAGTATTTTCAGAGGAAAAGAAGAAGTTGCACAATTTTGGGAACACTGTAAACCCGCTGGTTTCTATTTGCTAAATGCGATCCAATCGGACTACATTTTGCGATCCGGAACTACGATTTCAGGCTCAGTTTAAAAACGACGTATTATATTCTCTACGTGCCTGAGTGTTTTTAAGGATAGGTAAGTTCCCTACTGCAAAATAATTCCAATGGACCACTAGACAAGGTACGAATTTCAGCATTTTGATACATGTTTCTTAACCAAAATTTCACGTAGAACACGAAACACAACAAAAATTGCCGAAATCAACTCCTTACAAAACTATTTAATGATTCTTGATGCGTGAATTCAAACCTCCCGCTCATGAAAACTCAAATGCTCTACGTGATTCACATCGCGCGACGAACGTTATCATGACGGTCTCTGCAATATGAGTATCTGACAACCTCAATCTTGACGCTTTGGCTCAGCTATAGCAAATTGCTTATAGTTTGAACAACACGTGGTGGGAAATGAACATTGCTCGATTGAGAGGCTTGCTGAAACCGTTGTAGTGCGCGATTTGACTCGCGTAGAGCTTTGAGTTTCTTGTGAGCAGGCAGTTCAAATTTCTCGTAACCAATATTAAATAAAAACGTTAATATCTTCGTTAGGAGTTGGTTTAAGTAATTTTCGTTGTGCGAATCGTGATGTACGTGAAATTCTGACTAAGAAACATGTATCAGAATGCTTAAATTCGTACCTTGTCTAATGGTCCATTTGGCAACAGCTATAGGACCCTGTAATGTTCCTCCTAAATGTCTCTAGTGCGGTAGCCCATTCAGTAACAGACAAATCTAACGCTTATATCTTCCGAAATGACACTTCACTGAACCGACCGAAAAGTTGGAGGTAACGTAAGAGCTTGTCTCCATTTCAGCCTGAGCCCGGGAAAGCATAAAGTTATACGGCGCACAGGACTCGCGTAGAATTCGAGGTGCGCCCTTACGTCGGAGGAGCGACGAATTAAAGCGGGTCACCTGTTGCTCGGGACTTTATTGATGACATTGCAAGTTCCCCGGTTCGATGGCCACCTCTCAGCCCGGGATTTGCAAAGCATGATTCTGAAATCCCGAAGACGTGAGATTCTGCTGATCAACCATCAGAGCGTGGAATAATCAGAAGGGCAGCCTAATAGCTCCGAATGAGGCTCGTTTTTTGATAAAATTGGAAGACAGCCCAGCTATTTTGATTATGACGGATTGTGAGAGAAACATTGAAAACGAGTGTTGAAACTTGAGTGAATCGTAAATCTCACAAACTTTTCAGCGAGCCTAGACGAGAATTTATTCTCTTGTGAGTAATCCCTCAAAATTACTCAAAATTGGATCGCGTTTAGTAGAAAGGAACCACGCGACTTCAGCTGTTGCCAAATTTAACTGGGCAATTTCATTAATTCACATGAAAACGGTCGTGCAGATTTTTGTGAAAATTTCAGTGGATTTTCTGCACATTAGGAGGCAAATGGACCACTAGACAAGGTACGGATTCAAGTATTCTGATACATGTTTCTCAACCAAAATTTTACGAAGGACACGATTTCCACAACGAAAGATTGAAATCGACTCCTAACCAAGAAATTTAATGTTTCTTGACGCGTAAATTTAAACCTCCCTTTCATGAAAACTCATCGCGAGGGAAACTCTCCGGAAAATTTGACGGAAAATGTTCATAAGTTTTTCTTAAGTTTTTCATAAGTTTTCCTGAAAATTCGTATTTCACCAAAAATAAATTTGGCAACGCACAAGGGTTATTCCTTAGCACGGCAGACTAGCTATCGACATGTTCCTTCTTAAAGTTCCCTTCTCACATAAATTCCTTTCGCATGAGTATGTTTTCCTACGCTAAATTGAGCATGACACTATGACACGTAAATAGTGCATTCTGTGCAGAAAAATCCATCACTAAAGATCAAAATAGTCTCTTCTGCACCTGAGACACACTTCCTCGTGAGAGTCTTGACTGCGGCACAGTCAGACCTCCCGGTACCTTCGTTATTAACTCCCAACTCTCAATTAATCTTGTGCGTCGCGGACGGCGCGCGAGGACGCGTGCATCGAGCGAGAATTTATTGCGAGCAATTACGAATCAAATCTGCGTGTCAAATGCCCCTGTGATGACTCCTCACAATCCACAGGCTGGTCAACACGTGGTGCAGACGATCAAACTTGACCGGATTTCCACAAGAAACGCAGAGTAACAATTTAGCGGCCGTTCGAGTATTGCGTAGCGCACTTACAGGGAAGGGGGGTTTCAACAACCGTTACGGTGCGTTACAAGGTGGTAGGGAAAGTCAAAACCAGCGTTACGTTACAAATCTGAGCTGGGGGGGGGGGATAATAAAGCGTGAAAAAATTGAGAAAACCCTTTCCAAAATGAAATGAAAAATTTTGTCCTCTTTTATTTCAATACTGTTTTTACAATGCTCAACCCATTCAAAATTGGCCAATTGAACTTTTCCGGTAAAAGTATGTACGAAACAAATGTTATCATGTATTTGTACACCTATGTTGATCTCCTCCAGTCGTGCTTCAGCGAAATATTTCCAAAAAACCCGAATTTTTTTCAAGCTGTTTTCCTAGCGTTTTTTTAATTTTGTTTTTAAATTGGGGGTGGGGGAGCGGCCAGCGTTACGTAATTTAAAAGGGTGTCAAACGGTGGTTACTATGTTACGGGTGCGTTACAATCGGGGGGAGGGGGTTAAAAAATCGTAAAAGTTACTTTAAGTGATACTTGAATGACCCCATATCTACGGTGAAAATTCCAAGTCACGTGCCTGGAATGCGGTCAGTTTGTCTACTAATTTCATTCTGAAACCAATCTATAAATTTGTGGGCATTGCGGTCGTTACACTCAATAATAATGAACCATAATCTATTGAAAATTTGCACTTGCTTCTGTAAGATTCCAAAACGCACCACGTCGCCGAGAGCATCAAAGCAGTGGCAAAGCAATCCGGAGCGCCTTCAAGTCATCGTATATGCAACATGGTCATCCACTGAGTACGAATAGTTGTATTCAGGAGTTATTATCAACGCCTCGTCATGTTCGTCATGATTCGTTACTACATGTGCTTGAAGATGACCATGAAATAGCCTAAATGATCATTGAGACGATCACCTGGGGATTTTGAATAATCACCTGGAGGTGCGAAATAAAAAATTATACATCTACAAGAACAGGCAATATAGATTGTCAAGAATCAAGAAATCCGAGGTATCAAGTTTGATGAAAATCAATTGGAAGTTTTCCAACAGTAACGTATAACCAAAAGGACTGCACGTTTTTTACTGTGTAAGCCCTCTAAAAAACCCTGGAGAAGTATATTTAATACAGGATTGCCGTAATTCCGTCATTTTGAAATTCTCTATATTTTCTTTTTTCCTGACTATTTTCGCTTATCTCTGACTCAGAGATTTTTAAGATCCCTGACTTTCCCCGATCTTTGAACAAAAT
This sequence comes from Bemisia tabaci, assembly GCF_918797505.1. Taxonomy (NCBI): domain Eukaryota; kingdom Metazoa; phylum Arthropoda; class Insecta; order Hemiptera; family Aleyrodidae; genus Bemisia; species Bemisia tabaci. Next base: position 36,376,155 of record NC_092801.1, read on the forward strand.
TTCCACTTTTTTTAAAAAATATGGCTGAATTTCGCTATACTTTGAACAAAATGTCCTTATTAAGAGATTAAACTATGAGAAAAGGCCTTCAGTAGCTGGTTAAAAAAATGACAAGCCTTAAAAATTACCAGAAACGGTAAGCACTTGGAATATCAGTGATATGGTTTAGTGATTAGTAGATGTGTCAGAAATTCCGTGACTTCTCTCAAGAATTCCTTGACTTCTTCCAAGAATTCCTCGACTTTACTGACTTTTCTCGATTGTTTGCCAATTCCCTGATTTGTAGGTTTTGCGGACCGCCGGCAACCGTGTAATAATAACAAGGAATTTTGGCAACGTGTATCAAGATTTAGACTCAGTTGACCAGTAATCAATAAAAAATTATCATATTCGATGTCCCACAAACAAAGCATTGCCAAAAGTAACAAAGTCAGCGTTAAGACCACTTGTTTTCAATATAGGTTCAAATAAACCCCGGAATATTTTTTCGAGGTCAAGTTCACGCTCCAGAGGCGAGGTGTATCGACTATCGATATTTCCCCATTTAAACCTATTGGAAAGGATCGATTATTGAGGAGTTCGTTGCGAACACCCTGCTCATCGATCCTTTTCCATAGGTTTAAATGGCAGATCAATCGATATATCGCGAGGCACATCACGCCACTGATTTTTTGAGGTCAAGTTTACGTTCCGTCCGCAGCACCACACCGGCCACCGTCGGCTCATTTCGTCGTTCCTCTGACGTAAGGGCGTATCCCTGTTTCCGAATGAGCCCTAATAAGCATACAGTCATATGGAGAGCAGGGCTCACAGAGAATATGAGATACGCCCTTACTTCAGCGGGTCGACGATTTTAACGCCGCTCGTCATAGTAAACGTTGTGAACTCTTCTTTTTTTTCTCCGGTTAATGGTGGGAGGGGGGGGGGGATTACGTAATCGCCGGCAAATTTTTCGCTCGGAATGGAAATAAAAGCCCGTGACAAACAAAACTGCACCGGTGTCGAAACTTCAAAGAAAATATTTTCAAAATACAACCGCGACGGACTAGCTTCTCTGTTACGCGTCGTACTTTCATCTGAGGTCTCCTGTTCGGCTTTTTTCCAGTTCTTCGCGCTTACTGGATCGTGGCCTTTTGAGTTAATTTAACTTTTAACCGTGGGGTGAAAAATAAATTCTCGTTCACAAAAAATCAAAATTGAGTTTTTGAACATCATTCCTGAAAAATTGAAAAATCCAAAAATTTTCACAAAATTCTGTGTGGCACAACTTTTTCGAAAATCAATCGATTATCAATTTTCTTAACTCCATGAAAAGGCCTCACTGGAAAAAAACACACTGGATCTAGAGTCTAGACCCTTAAAAAATCGACGAAAAAAAATACTTTTGATTCAATCAGATTTAAGCTTAAATGAAGAACCAAGCCTCTTAATTTGAGCGGATTTCCTTTTGATGTGAGCTTGAATCTGATTGAATCAAGAGTCTTTTTTCATGTCAATGTTTTCAAGAGTCTGGACTCTAGATATAATGTGTTTTTTTTTCCAGTGCTTTCTAGGTATGTTCTTCGCATTTAAATAAGTTCAACTAGATATCTACAACTTTTCGAAAGATATGCCCATTACTTGATTTTTTTACCCCTCCTCCTTCTCGCCAACTACGAAGATAGATGAAAAACTCCTCCATTTTTTAACTTTCCTGACATTCCTCTACGAAAGCTGAAAGTATGAAAGTTCTCGCAAATATGATCAAATAAAATCTGCATACCGATGGCCAAAGTGCGAAACTGCGTATCTTCGTGTACGACGATGTAGTCTTCCTGTTATACTTCATGGTTTCTTTGAAAATGTTGTCAACGTAATTCATCGAAACCTTCCTTGATTTGTCTTCTGAATTAGCAAGATATTCTGTAAAAATGTCAAGTTGTACGTGTCTCCTCGAGAGAACAAAATAGAAGCAGATAATTTGAAACGCCGTAGATGAGATAATAGATTTTGCACTTCAGCCATTGATATGCGCCCCTTCGCAAAATATAACACAGCTATCTGTTGACCGATACAAAGTTCTTCATGACTGATGTACAGTACGCTGATTTAAGTTTTCTCTTGAGCGGAAATTTTTAATTTCCTAACACTTACATGGACTACATTTTGCAATACGGAACCATTATTTCTGGCCAATTTTAGAAATAAATAACATACATGCCATTGGTTTCTCTACACAGATATGTACTTTTATGGGAGAGCGAGAGATAGTGGCTCCTGGTTGCAAAATGGAATCCATAAAAAATATAAACAATCCTTTCTGATTTAGATTACACTTTGCAAAAAGGAACGACTATCTTTGACTCCCCCATAAAAGCACGCGCCTGTATAGGGAAATCAATGGCATGAATGTTGTTTCTAAAATGGGCCAGAAATAGTGGTTCTATATTGCAAAATGTAATCAATTTACAACTCAATATTGGGCTTAATATGGCAAGCTCAACGTGTTCCGTGTAAAAGTTTGATACTAAAAATGCTTTGTGTTGATTTACTCTAAGAATCAAAGGCGTTTTATCCTCGTCAATTACAGCAAATCCAAAATAATTAAGCAGAAGGGGAAAGCCCCTCTCCTCCCCCCCCCCTCTCTAAGCATGGCTTGAGCACAAAACCTTCTCACGTGCCCTCGAAGCCACGCACTTGACGAATGCACTTCCTGAAAATAAATAGATGCCGAGGCTGTGTATCTCTCTCAAGCACTGCCGTGCTATGGAAAAACGCCGTATGAACCTTCAGATGTTGCCATATTTCATCCAATAAAATTCAAATTTACAGGGAAAATTTTGAATATTTTTCTTCAAATTTTTCAGACAATTTTGTTCGCGATTTAATCTAAAAATATCAGAAAATTTCAAGGAAAAATATGCAAAACTTTCCTCACAAGTACATGTTTCATTCGAGGAGATTTGGCAACATTCGAATGTTCATACGGCGTTTTTCCTTAGCACGACAGAGCATGTGTCCCTCTGCTAGGGGTCTCATTTTTCCCGATCTCGTAGAGTCAATCCTCTGGCTTTTCGTCAAGTTTTGATGAGTACTAACATCTGTCGATCGTTCGTCACGAGCAGGCCGTAACACGCGGTTTTCTACGTCTTGGACGTGCAAATTTGCTCGAAATACGTGTGTATACTTTTCAAACAAAAGACAATTGGATTTATTTAGGAAGAAGGAACCGGCGCGATTACAACGTTGTTAAAAATGTTGTTTCTTCATAATTATCTAAAAATTCTCGCAGAATAGCAAAACATGTTTGGCTTCCCACCAAAAAGTTTTTAATTTTAAACGGAAATATTGTGTAAACTTTAATACTGTACATATTTTAAGTATTTTTTAAAAAAAGGAGAAGTTGCAATAAGGTTCCTCCACAGTTATTTGGACGTATATATGCCAAACGAAACTATGTGCATTATGACGTGAGCCTTGTTATACATACACTCTTTGTGAGTCTCAGGGCTCATGTCTAAATGCACATGGTTCCGTTCGGCTGAAAGACTTCCATTAAATTTGATGTATTCTCGGCATGTAAATTTAGCCAAAAAGGCTGTCAGACTAGCATCCATGGAACACCGAACACATTTTTGAAAATAACATGCTGTTAGAGCATGTAGATTTTCAAAGGTGTGTTAGGTAATCCCCACATGCTGATTAGGTGCCTTCACAGTTTTTTCAGTACATTGTCAGCATGTAAAAACCATGAAAGCTGTCAAACTAGCATCTATGGAATGCCAAACAAATTTTTGAAAATAGCATGCTGTAGGGCATGTACATTTTCTAGATTATGTCTGCTGATCTCAGCATGCTGATTTGACTGCCCCCGCAGTTAATTGCGCATTCCTACCATGTAAATTTAAACACGAATGCAGTCCAACTAGAATCTATGGAACACCAAACACACTTTTGAAAATATAATGCTGTTAGAGCATGTAGATTCTCAAAACTGTGTATGGTGATCCCCAGGTACATGCTAAATTGACAGCCCCCGCAATTAATTATGCATTCCTAACATGTAAATGGAACCGTGACGGCTGTCAGCGTCTTAAGGATCACGAGACATACTTGACATCCAAGATGCTGTCTCGGCATTTCCCCCGTGTAAATTCAATATCCATCGAGTGGAGAATGTTCAAATTCGATTTAATCCACGCTTACTCACTGTAGACAGGTGAGACCTCATAAAATGAAAACGATCCTCTCGCTGATTGTTTTTCTTCCGGCTAGGTTTTCGCAGTTGTTAAATGTTGACATTAAAATTCCAGATGCGAAATGAAGGCAGTAAAAACGCAAGAATTGCAGAGAGCTCCGAATGCTTAATGCAACAGAAGCGTGAAATATTGCGTCGTAACTTGTAAGTCCGTAAAAGAAAAGTATGCTTATTTTTCGTTTAAATGAAACTTTCCTGCCGCGTTCGTAGTGCTCCGCGCAGCATCGGCAGACGAAATAGCTTCTTTCCCTCCGGGATACAATATTTAGCTCTCTCAATCTCTCAAAATTAAAACTCTGGCAACAAATAATGTCGAAGAACAATCTATCTAAGTTTCATTAAATAAGCGGGATACACCATGACACGTTATTGTAGATGGAAGTTTTTTATTATACAAACATTCCGGGCATCAATACACCTATCATCAGCAAAAATGTAATTAAAAATTATGAAACAATGCAATCAGAGTGAACATATTTAATAAATTTTAACTATTGCATTTTTGAAAAATAAAGAACGTACATAATTCACAGGAATTTTTTTAGATTGTTTTAACATTATCAACCCACGAAAAACAAGTTTAATCTAAATATTTTGGGCTTCTATTTGAAAGCGCATTGCAAAAATAGTGAAGATGGCGTTCGAAAAAGTCCGTCACCTGACGCTTTCAGCTACCTGACTCCTCTGCTACGATTTACTTTCCGCGCATTACTGCATTCATAATTGAAAATGCGAGTAAAATTTCTCTGGAATATGAGCACTCTACACATTTCAAAAATATAAAAATTGAAAATAAACTGAACAAGCTCATGGTTTTAAATAAAATCGTTATGTTAGGCTGAGATTAAGCTTTTACCCTCCTCTATGTGCTATATCGATGGCCAAAGTGAGAAACCAAATATCTCTGTTCGCAACGTTGCAGACTTCCTGTCATATTTTAATTTTCTTTGGAAAACTAGACAACCTAATTTCTTGAAAACTTCCTGGATTTTCATCTCTGTAGGCAGAATATTTTGTCTAAATTTCAAGCCATAAAGTTGCCTCTTTTTGCTTCGAAAAATAAAGTAGCGGCGGAAATTTTGAGACACCGCAACGACGGAGATCCGAGGTTTTGCACTTTGGCCTTCGATATGAAGAGGAGTAAAACTTCCATCACTCCTTGAAGCGGAAAAAATATTCGGCATCATAGTCGGATTGCGTTTAGCAGAAAGGAACCAAGTCGCATCAGCTATTGCCAAATTTAACCAGGGAATTCAATTTTTTACAAGAGAACTTTGGTTCGGATTCCTTTGAAAATGTTGAGGCATTTGCATCGCACTATGTACAAAATTCATTAAAATTTGCACAAAAATCCGCACAACCGTTTTCATGTAAAAAATCGAATTCCCCTATGAAATATAGCAATATCTATTGTAGCTTGGTTCCTCTGTTGAGGATTTTATTAGAAAAAAGTCGGAGGGAAACATTCTTTGAAAGTCGCACAGTGAAACGCTTGAGAAATTCGATAACTGTCGTTCACACAAAATGCAAATCGGAAAGTTCTTAACGATGTGATAATTTTACTCGAGAAGTAACGTAATGAGATTTCATCTGGCTTACGTACTTTTGTCGGGTAAAAATATATATTCTAGGAAGAAGATCATACTTCAGAATTTTTAAAGTTGCTCATTTGCAAGTTTGCTCGTCCTGGCGTGAGGAGAATCCATTCATCAGGCGGAGTAACGCCAGAATTGGACGTATTTCTGCCAAACGGAGCTTTGTGCATTATGACGTGAGTCCTGTTATGCATATATTCCTATGGATCTCAGGGCTCATGTCTTACTGCACATTGTCCCCTTTGGCAGAATTACGTCCAATTGGACGTTAATATGCAAGAAAGAACTAACTTTCATCGCTCACATATAAATATCACCTACCTACGGAAGAACTCGATGCCGAAGACGATGTCTCTGTGAACAACGAAAAAAGTTGGTTCCTTTTTGCGTTATGCTATCTAATTATAGCTAAAAAACGAAACATTTCGGTTTAAAAGGTAGAAAATGCCTCTTAAATTCCGCCGTTCTTTGCTTGCCAAAGTAGGACGAAACACATGAGGCATATCAAGTCAACATGAAAGGAAAATTATTGATTGAAATCTCATTTATGATAATAACATTAATCCATTATTTTAGCATTCAAGCAATATTTATTGAGTATTTCATCAAAGATTATTAAAAACTGCTTCAAAATTAAATTTTGATTTGATTTTTCCGTAGATATCTCATTTACGCTTACTCTTTCTATCTCGTTTATTTATTATCATCAAAGCCTCGTGTATTTGTAATTTTAGAAATGGCGGGTTGGTTCCAGACCGCAAGAGAATGTTTTCTGACGCTGTTCAAAATTAAAAATTCATCGATGAAGTGAAAAAAAAATCTCTCGACCGGGAAGATGACAACGAAGAAGTTCCTTTAAATCATTGATTCACGAACTGTTCATTAATCAACTGCTACAACTAACACTGATTGTCCAAACAACGATGCAATTCATGAGGAAGGATCAAAATGCATACCACCTGATGCTTCCTTCTTCTTAATTGAGGGATTTGAAAAAGATGCAAAATGCATTCATGTCACGGTTCGTTACGTCAGAGAGGGAACGATCTTATTACAGTATGAACTTGTTGTAAAAATTAATCGTGTTCATCGAAAATGTTTTTGAAGTCCATTACATTGGATGGTCTATGAATATTGTCATTAAAGAAAACAGAGACGCATCGGTCAATAAAGAGACAGTGTATTTCCAAGGCCTCTGTGGGTTGTGCCCCTTTAAAAACATGGCGTATAGAATTCTTTACTATGACCTCTTTTACTGCTGACTTACAAGAATCGCTACTGCTTGTACATGAGCTGAATCCAGAACTGACGAGAATTAAGGCGACTAGATTGCACCGCGATTTAATTATAGCAAGGCAAAAATAATAGCTATTTATCAGAACCACTCATTTATTAGAGTCTCCAACAGAAACCACCTGCAGGTGTGTGGTTCCTGCGACCGCAGGCCAGTGTGTTCCGGGCTGCATATGCACCGGGCGATAAAGCAACGAGCGGGGATGAATTCTCCTGTGCTGAGGAGAAACCGCAAAGCTACGCAGGTATTCCATTGGGAGTTGCGTGCTTTTGGTTTAGCACGGTGGGCCTGGCCCCCCGACGATGAATAATGACCTCGCGGTGAGGCAAGGCATTTGTTAGGGATGAAATCTGCCACGCCGCGGGTTGCCACGTTGTCAAACCTCCGGAAACTCGATATTCCGTGGAAATTCTGTCGCGCTGAGGGGAATACCGTATGATATCACATTAGCGTTGCCAAATTTTAACCGATTAAATATTCATTTCCAGGAAAAGTTGGGCGGATTTTTATGTCTTTAAACTTTTATATGCACTGGAAAATTGCCTTTCGAATTCTTTGAAAATTTCAGCGGAATACAAGTACAAGCTTCCTAAAAAATTCGTATTTTCTGAGAGGCGCATTTGACAACTTCCAGACGGTCATAAGGTATTCCTCCATTGCAAGGTAGAAATCTGGATTTTTTCACATGGACGGCAACCTCGCATGGTGGGCGGTAGTGAAGGTCCGCGGTTCATTTATTAGAGCATAAGGGCTTTGAGACCGGTCGCCGCTGTCGGGGGGGGGGGGGGGCGAAAGGGGTTGGGGTTGAAATAGAGGGGAGACGGAGGGGGGCATTTTGTGACGAAACTCACCGATCGGGCTATTGAGGGGGTGTGAAATTTTCAACCACAACAAAGTGGAGGCGATTCTTGTGGGGAGGCTCTCACGGGAAAACTGTTTTTATTTTGTTTAAATTAATGGTAAATATCTATACGAGGCGATGAGCGCCCTGTACGATAGCTTGCCTTACATATAGTATCTATTTTTTTTTTAAAAAAAAGGAAAAAATGCCTGAATGATAGAAGCGAACTTGCTCTAAGAATCCCCTCCATGCTCGAATGAATAAGGTAGACAATCTATGCAGTTGTCTAAAGGCAATAAATTTTGATCATTACGGACAAAACAATTAATAGTAAGTCCACATCATTTGCGAGAGAAAGGTATATATATCCTGCTGTTTCGTGCAAATATCTTCCCTTTTTCGCCAATTTCCACCTGGAAATTTGTTTGTTGTTTTCCAAAATGTATGTATCATCATCAGTCTCATAATGCCGTGCTAAGAGAAAACGCCGTATGAACCTTTAGGCGTCGCAAAATTTCTTTTGATATAATATAAAATTATTGGAAAAATTTTACAGGTCTATATTATGATATTTTCTTTTTCTTTTTAAACTATAAGCTTCGAGACCTCCTATAATAATAATAATAATAATAATTTATTTTATTCGTAAATGCACATTTATAACGGCGAAAACAAATATGTCAAAATTAGTTAGGATATAAGAAAAAAAAAGAAAAAAAAAAAAAAAAAAAAAAGAAGGGAAAAGAGATTACAGAACTTAAGCTAAATATTCTGCTACACTATACAAACACTTGGCAATAAAAAATTGTTCTAGTACATTTAGAAAATTTGGGTCCCTATATTTGGATTTCAGGTTTGCGGGAAGTTTTTCAAAAAATATTCGGCCGCGCCTTAGTGAGTGGCTGTTCCTTTTGCTGTTTCCTGTTCCTAAATATGCATACCAGGTAAAGCGTAGTTCCAGCGTTCTACTGGGCCGATTTTCATGATTTTTGCGGCCATCGACAGGCAATCATCTTTAGATGAGCCCGCTATATTTAGATTTTGAAAATATGACCTAGGTTTTCTTATATCATATGGTAAAGTTGCAAATTCTCCCATTTAAACGATGTAAACTTTTATTTTTTGTCATAGTTCGTTTGAGTGTTCTACTCGGCCGATTTCCAAAATTTTTGCGGTTATCGGACAGGTGATAGTTCCTAGGTGAGCCCACTCTAATCAGAGTTTGAATATCAGACCCAGATTTTTTATATAAGAGTAGACCAGAGAGCTTAGGATGGGGGGCAAAATTTGAATGTAAATTGGCGGGAATTTCAAATTTTGCGGAAAATTAAACTAAGCGAGAAATGTTGAATCTAGGTCTGTTAGTAGGGTAAGTGAATCGAAGGTATGCTCCTTTGCTACAGACTATCCAAAAACGACGAAACGCTCCGTTCTGTTTCGTTTCAGTCTTGGTGTGAAGTTCGAAATAAACACCGATTTCTTCATTCGATTCTTATTGGTCCAATCGCTCCCGGCCAGAGTGAGATTGGACAAATAATGAGAGTCGGGTATGAGGGTCTTTTCAGTTTTTTATCGTTCTTTCCTCGAGAGTGCGAAGCGTCCTCTGGGGGCTGGGCCGCGTAGCGACCAGGGGCCATACCCTCTAGTTTTTTTCTATTTTTCAGACAATTTTGTTCGGTATTTAATCTAGACAACATTCAAATGTTCATACAGCCCAGTTCTCCCATTTCCCGAAACTAGTGCCGAATTCCGGAACTTTTCAGATTTTCCTGAATTTTTCCCGGAACTTTTGAAATTCCCGAAATGTTCCAGTTTCATTGCGTTTTCCGGAACTTTCTCGGTACCTTTGAAAAAATGGACTGCATTTTGCAATTTGGACCTATAAATTCTGGCTCATCTGAAAATACACGTATGTGCATAGGGTAACTAATGGTACATACGTTGTTTTTAAATCGGGCTAGAATTTATAGTTCCAAATTGCAAAATGTAGTCCAAATCTAGGAAGGATTCCGGAACTTTCGTCGGTCATGTAGAGGCAGAAATCGGAACAAAAAAGTTCCGAACCCCGGAACTTTTGACGAGCATGGAATGGCAGCACTGATACAGCCTCTTTGCTTAGCACGACAGCATGGCCCAGCGCGATAACAAAGCCCGAGACCGCCCCTTTTATTCATGACTGACGAATTTCCCGACGAATTTTCCGACGAATATTTCGGAGGTTCTTTCATATTCGGACAGACCACTCGACACTCGGCTGATGAGGAATGCCCAGAATGCTCTCGACTCTGAGCCATTCCGCCCTGCTCCAGGAAAAAACACCGATATCCCAGGGTTTCCAACGCTGAGTTGCGCGGTTTCAACATTAAGTGCTGGTCGACGGTCAACAAGCGCATTCACGCCCGGAGCGCGAGATTTATCGCCGCGCATTAGGGCGTGCAGCACTGCAGCGGCGTCGGAAAAATTACACACAATCCTTAAAAATTGCTCGTTGCCCACAGCTATTTCCCTTAAAGTCCTCGGTGGTTCCGGAGATTAAATGTTTTAGAGACCCCACTTTATACATGGATCGCATTTAGCAAAAAGGAACCAGCGCGATTGCAGTGTTTTATAGATGTTGCTTCTTCATAATTGGACTTATTTCTGTCAAACGGAACTATGTGCACTTAGACATAAGCCCTGAAACCCATAAGGTTATATGCAAAACAAGGCTCACGTCATAATACACATAGTTCCCTTTGGCAGAAATACGTCCAATTATCTGAAACAACTCCAAGAAGAGCAAATAGTTTTTGCTTCCTACCAAGAAAATTGTCAATTTTAAAGGTAAATTTCTGTGTTTTTACCACTGTATACAAATTGCGTATTTTTAAAAGTAAAGAGAATGTTGCACAATTATGAAAACACTGTAATCGCCCTGGTTCCTTTTTGCTAAATGGGATCCACATGGTGGAGAAGTTGTTTTCCGGAGCTTGTCGCTGTTGGAATTGTGTCGCTCCCGGAACGTTGACGGATCCAGCGATTTGGCAACGCAGGGTTTCCTCCATTTAAACCTATGTTGAATAATCGATTCTTGTCGGAGCACCTGACCGCTTCAATAATCGATACATTTCCATAGGTGTAACTGGAAGTCGAATAATCGATTCTTGTCGGAGCACCTGACCGCTTCAAGAATCGATACATTTCCATAGGCGTAACTGGAGAAAAAACAATGTTGCCACTTTGCTGTATCCGCCAATGTTTCAGGAGCGACACAATTTTTAACCAAAACGTAGTTTCTCAGTCAAAAGAACGTAATTAATTTCGAATGACATTATGGAGAGCAGAATCAGCTCAGCTTTACTGCTGTGCTAAGGAAAAACGCTGAATGAACATTCGAGAGCGGGCGGCCAGCGCGAAACACGCATTGGCGTCTACAAACCTAGGTGGATACTTCAAGCATTGTGCAATGCGTGAAGTATCCACTTAGGTTTGTAGGCGCCAGTGAGCCTCTCGCGATGGCAGCACGCCACGCGCCGCTCGTTAGGCTTTAATATTTATACTCGCATAGTCAGCGTTTTTTAACTCAGGATTTTGAAATGTTTGCACACTCTGCATTGAAAAGATAAATTGATGGGAAAAGAATAAGTATCAATTTATCGAAGGAGAATAATAATATAATGTGTGTTTGTTTTAAATATTGGTGGTTCCGTGTCAAATTTAATGATTTCCGAAGCACTTTAATTTTTTCTTTTACATGTTGTGCTTTTATTGTGCTGCAGCGAGGTGTATGTGCGCGCAACGAAACGCTTAATATTTGACGTATTTGACATCTAAAAGATCGATGTACAAATGGGTTAAAACTAAAGATTGCGTGCCTCTTGGTTTTTTCCCTCTTTTATTCATTTTTGCAGTTTTTGTCGGCACAACTGCGGCTCATTGAGATTAATGTCGCTTGCAAAAAGGTTTTACAAATATTTGTCACGTTTTAAAAATATAAATGTTTTCAAAATGAAGTAATAATTTCGTAAAGAAAAAATTTTAAAAAAAAATAAAAAAAAGTACCTTTACAAATATAAGGTATATTGTACATTCAATATTTTAAGGATAGAAATAAAATCAAATATTCATAAATGACAATTTAAAAAGATGATTCAAAAGGAGAAAGTAATAACATTTCATTTAGAAAATGAGCAACCATAACAACACCTCCTTCTCTCTCAATTTCTCATTTCCATATTGTTAATATAATTTTACACACCGACTAAAATATAACGCTTTGACCAAGTCACTGTTGCTTATTTTACGTGTGGGCGTAAACTACTGGACAAAAAAGGTGCGCGGACAAAAAATCGTTGACAAAATGTCCTGAAACCGCATCAGGTGACAGGGCTACGTTAATTTCTGTTAAATGCGATCCGAATTTGCTTCTTTACGAAATGGATCCATTTTTCCCCCGAAACAATTTTAAGTTTACTTTTACAGGCTTTTTTTTTTGATATATCAATGTTCGCCTCCTTTCGCCTTTCATGCGCCTCCAGGTTGAGACTTATCATTGACGGGGGAGTGAGGGGTTGAACTCTATTCTGTCGTGCTAAGGAAGAACGCCGTACGAACATTCAAGAGTTGCCACATTTCCTTCGATAACATGTTTATTTTTGAGGAAAGTTATGAATACTTTTCCTTAATATTTTCAGAAACTTTATGTGAAATAGCAAGCAACATTATCTAGAAAATTTGATGAAAAATATTCAAAAATACACCCGGAAATTCACGTTATATCAAAGGAAATTTGGCAACGCCTGAAGGTTCATACGGCGTTTTTCCCTAGCACGGCAGTATTTATCTAAGCTCAATATTGATCTGGTGACAAAACGATGGCGTATCTTCGAGGATATAGGAAGTAGTATACGAGCGGCGAAAAATTCTAGAATCCAACCCCGGCGAAATGAAAACGCCCCTTCGCAGAAACCGAGAGAAACCGCACGCTCAAATTCGGCTCGCTCGGAGCCACGCACGGATTCATAGAGGCGTGCATTCAACCATTATTTCCTGCTACTTGAATCGGTGGATGTTGAAACCAAACAGGGGCATTATAGGATGAGCCCCGAAATGAGGGGGTCCTTATGGAATCCAGAGCTCATCGAGAGAAGCATGTGTTGGGTTTTGAATGCGACCCATCCGTAGAATATACACCCAGGATCGAATTTCAGCGAGATGTACTCGCACACCTCATTTCGACCGCGTTTAGTGAAAAGGAACCAAGCCACATCAGCTATCGCCAATTTTAACTAGGTAATTTAATTTTCTGCAAGAAAACGATTGTGCGAATTCATTTGAAAATTTTAAGAAACTTGCTTCGTACCATGTGGAAAATTCACTGAAATTTGCACAAAAATCCGCAAAACCGTTTTTATGTAAGAAATTAAATTGCCAAAATAAATTTGGAAATCTGTGATGTGGGTGGCTTAGTTCCTTTCTGCTTAACGCGGTCTATTTGCCATTCAATTGGACGTATTTCTGCCAAACGGAACTGTATGCATTATGACGTGAGCCCTGCATATATTCTTATGGGTCTCAGGGCTCATGTCTTAATGCACATAGTTCCTTTGGGCAGAAATACGTCCAATTAGGGTCGCATTCATGGTCGTTCCTTTAAACAGCTCCTTTTCTAAGCGGAGGACCTCATTAGTTTACATTGTGATTACTTTGAGTTTCAAGAAACCTTTAACGTATCGTCATGAGAAGAAATATTTTTTCCAAACCTCGATTAAAATAAACAGGATGACTTTGGATATAGATCCTTAGAAATTAATTTAATGGCTTCCCACTACAGGAAGTCAAAAATACAAAAAAAATGTCACGGGATCTGTTAATCTTAGGGTGCTTATCTACTTGTCGATAGGATTTAATCAGAAACAACCTAACTGTATCTATAAGGCTACCAAAATCATTTTTATGTTTCATTCGAGTTAAAAAAAAAATCAGAACAACAGAACATTTCCTCAAATGATTGAATTTCTTAAAATCTTCCAAACTGACTGAAGGTTAGGCGAATCGTGTATTTAGGGCTTTACAAAGTTCAAAAAAAGAGATGAGCAGTTGTCTTACGGGTTCACGGAAAAAAATTGTGAGGGGTTCTCCTCTAAAATTGTGGTACTACCCCAATTTGTTGAATGATATGGACATTTCTAATTAATTTTGGTAGTATCACGACTCGAGCTGGGGTAGTACCGCAACATTTGGGTTAGTAACCTAATTTATTCGGGTACTACCACAATTAATCGGGGTATCACCACAATTAATTGGAAATGTCCATATCATTCAACAATGGACCACTAGACAAGGTACGAATTTAAGCATTCTGATACATGTTTCTTAACCAGAATTTCACGTAAAACACGATTCGCGCAACGTAAATTACTGAAACCAACTCCTAACGGAGATATTCACATTTTTATTTCACATTGGTTACGAGGAATTTGAACTGCCCGCTCACAAGAAATTCAATGCTCCACGTGAGTCAAATCGCGCACTACAACGGTTACAGCGAGCTTCTCAATCGAGCAATGTTCATTTCCCACCATGTGTTGTTCAAACTATTAGAAATTTGCTATAGCTGAGCCAAAGCGTCAAGATTGAGGTTGCCAGATTTTTATATCGCAGAGACTATCATGGTAACGTTTAGCGCGCGATGTGAATCACTTAGAGCATTGAGTTTTCATGAGCAGGTGGTTTGAATTCACACATCAGGAATCATTTAATATCTTCGTAAGGAGTTAATTTCGGCAATTTTGATTGAGCACATCGTGTTCTACGTGAAATTTTAGTTACGAAGCATGTATCAGAATGCTGAAATTCGTATCTTGCCTAGTGGTCCATTAATTGGAAATGTCCATATCATCCAACAGTTGGGACTTAATGCCTACCTCTTTTTTTCCGGGCTCCTTGAGGGGAGGATAAGAAAATTTGTCAAAATACCTCGCGCAGTACTTAAACAGTTCCCCAGCATAAATTTGGCAGATTTTGCTACGCATCAGTTTCCTTCGTTATAATTTATTGCAGAAACCCCTCAAGCGTGATACCCATGTGTATTTTCGTATCCGTGCGTGTGTGTACTCATGAGCGGGGCGGTTTCAGCAATCCGAGATGCACCACACAGACCGCGCGAGCTATGCTCACCGCGCGATGCTCGCCGAGGATTCGGGATTCGGTATTTTGAGCCAATTACTCAGAACGGATCCAAACTCGATGTAGCTGCAATTACAAGCGTTTGATTGCTCTTAGAAACCATTCGCTCGATATTGCCGGATAATTTTCAGAAATTATTTTCCCCGCTCGAATCGACGCACAGTAGATCGAGTCAATAGAAGAGCTCGGACAAAATTTGGAAACTTTGAACACTTTTAACCAAATGTCACAAAGAACAGAAATAATTTCATCAGTGTAGGCCCCAATGGAGATGTTGCATGTGTGAGGAATTTGCGATTTGACCGTTGATTTTAATGTAAAAGTGCGCGAGAAACACGATGGTGCTACTGATTTTCTCTGAAATCAACTCCTAAGCTCAAAAAAAGCTCTCAAGTTGAGGCTAAAATGGAGGGGATATCCCACCCTACCCTGAGAGTCCACCTCTACATCAAGACAAACTCTCCATGCAAAGATAGGGAGCAAATACATTGACAGGGCTGCCGCTTTATTTGGGGACTCTAAAACTGAAAACACGGCAACCCTGCTAATGTATTTGCTCCCTATCTTCGCATGGAGAGTTTGTCTTGATGTAGAGGTGGACTCTCAGGGTAGGGTGGGATATCCCCTCCATTTTGGCCTCAACTTGGGAGCTTTTTTTGAGCTTGGGAGTTGATTTCAGAGAAAATCAAAGGCACCATCGTGTTTCTCGCAAACTTTTACATAAGAATCAACAGTCAAATCGCAAATTCCTCACACATGCAACATCTCCATTTCGAGGTTCTAAAAGTGGTTTCTTCGTGAAATTTACTTCGTTCTGCACCTTTTAAAATTTAAAAATGTGACGATTTAAACTTCAACATTTGTTGTTTAAGTCAAAAATTTCATGTCTGACCTCTCTAATTGACTCGATCCACTACTGTGCGACGTGGACTGTAAAAAAATTCCGGTCCACCATCAAGAAACCGCGTGAATTTTTGCAAACTCTGACTTTCGAACTAATTGGACCGCGTTAAATAGAAGAGAACCAAGCCACCTCAGCTATTGCCAAATTTGATTAGGCAGTTTAATTTTTTATATGAGAACGGTTCGGCGGATTTTCGTGCAACTTTCAGTGAATTTTCTGCATAATGCGATGCAAATTCCTTAAAATTGTTAAAGGAATCAGCAAAAACGTTTTCTCGTTAAAAATTAAATTGCTCAGTTAAATTTGGCAATAGCTGATGTGGCTTGAGTCCTTTTTGCTAAACGCGGCTCAATTGGCTTAGGGCGGAAGCGGAGGCAGAATCACTCCGAGAGCGGAATGAGAAATTCGCGGAACCGCGCAAAACCGGAGATCGGATTCTCCAAATGACCCGTTTAATACCGCCAGCTCAACCTTATTTTTGGATAATTTCAGAGAAAAGCAAGCTTATAAGTCTTTCTTTCACCACAAACATGACAGAATATTCCTCTTGAGTGTATATTTCGGCCCTTTCAAGGGATGAAACCAGGTGTCTATCGTAAAAGGGTACTAAGTTTATGTAATTTTGTTTTCATGATTAGATTATGGTTTTTAATCGATTTTAATAGGTTTTTTAGTTGGTTGAAAATCGACCGATATTTGAGTCAGCGAGAACGAAAACACACCAACTCGGTGCCTCGGAAGTGCTCACTTTTCACTAAGGACAGACAATTTTCGTGAAGGTCATTGAAGTCACCGTATCTGTTCCAACTTAGACATTTAAAGTTTCCTGATTCGATGGACACCATATTTTGTGTCAGAACGGCATGCGATATATCGCATCAATTGGTTCCATTTTTTCAGCTACTCATCATTTTTCTCCAATTTTGAGATCGCAATTCTGTTGTCAGGAGACTAAAGCACTCACTAACCAATTTTCACAAAGAAATTCAACGTAATAAAGGCGTGGTTTTTTTTAGAGAGAAAACATCGCATTCAATACTGATATCGAAACTGTACTCAAATGCGATATTTTCTCTCTAAAAAAACCACGCCTTTATTACGTTGAATTTCTTTGTTAAAATTGGCAAGTGAGTGCAACAGAACACAACAGAATTGCGATCTCAAAATTGGATTGTAGTTGAAAAATGGAACCAATTGATGCGATGTATCGCATGCCGTTCTAACACAAAATATGGTGTCCATCGAATCACCTTAAGAACTTGCTTTTTGCAATTTGATCTCCGGAATGTTGGAATAGTCGCTCAAAATCCAAGCGAACAGGCATGCGGGCGGGCGGTCAGCGCCTACAAACCTAGAGGGATACTTCAAGCAATGCGTGAAGTATCACCTTAGGTTTGTAGGCGCCAGTGCCCTTGGTCCTGTTTCAAGCTTCACTTAGAGCAAAAAGAAAAGTTATATCTTATGACGATGGCTCAAAAATCACGATGAGTGCATCGAGAAATTCTGAAATACACTCCTAACTTCACAATCTGCGTAAAATAGATGCGTTTTTTAAGCCTCCCACTGCAAAAAATTACTACGACACAGGCGAACATTTCATTAGAGGAGTCGTTCCACCCGACCCTTGCGCACTGGAATGCTACGCAATATTCAACATAACCATAGTTGGATTATACATTTTGCAATAAGGTTCCACTATTTCTGGCCCATTTTAGACACAACATACATTCCATTGGTTTCCCATGCAGATATGTGCTTTTCATGGGAGAGCCATAGATAGTGGTTCCTTATTGCAAAATTTAATCCAGTTATTCATAGACCACTAGATTTCAGTTAGGTGAGAAGAATAATTTTCACAATCTTAGCAACACCTAATGACGCCAAGGGTGTTTTGACTTTCTACTCTTCGAGTGCGTTCGTAAAAAAAAGAAAAAAAAGAAAAAATGAAAAAAAAAAATAAAATCAATACCCGAGCGAATATTTGTCTGAAGTACCACGACGTTTGGACAGATCTCATAACTCCTCGCTAATCTGCAGAATTCAACCGCGATAACACGCTGGAGTCGCGCGCAGATGACCCATTTAAACATGGATGACGTTGGTATCAACCGGCAATTTACTCCAAAACATCGTGCCCTTATTAGGTGGTGAAGGGTTAACCTCATCTTCAAACCCCGCTTCCCTCCGCGACCGGCCTGACGCAAGAGAACACAGGCAAGTTGAGGAAAAACGCCGTATGTACCTTCAGACGTTGCCAAATTTCATTGGCAAAACACGAATTTTAGGGGAAATTACTGCGTGTATTTCTTCCAAATTTTCAAAAAAATTCGTGCGTAATTTGATCTAAAATGTCTGAAAATTCCAATGTAAAATGCTCATAATTTTCCTCACAACAATGTTTTCTCTGGGAGTAAATTTTGCAACATTCGAAGGTTCTTGCGAGGTTTTCCCTTCGCGCGGGAGAACAAGAAGATTGATCTGTTGATACGACGGCGGTAATTAATATCAGGATCATATCAGGCAGCGGTTAATTTGGAAGGCGCACCGTCGCGGCGCCGGCTTCTGCTCCTTGGATGAGTCGTCTTGAAAGGGGATAAGTCAAATTTAAGATGGGCCACGAGACACAGGTGGTCTAATGAACCTTAGGGATCACCTTTAATTCCTTAGAAGGACGTAATTTGTTCCCCTCTCCTTGAGACCCGTTTTGGAAGTCACTAGGCCGAAGTTTAGTCAAAACAACAATGGAAAAAAAACACATTGGATCTAGAGTCCAGACTCTTAAAAACATCGACAAGAAAAAATACTCTTGATTCAATCAGATTTAAGCTTAAATTAAGAACCAAGCCTCTTAATTTCAGCGGATTTCCTTTTGATTTAAGCTTAAATCTGATTGAATCAAGAGTCCTTTTTCTTGTCAATGTTTTCAAGAGTCTGGACTCCAGATACAATGTGTTTTTTTTCCAGTGAACACTCGCGAGTACTTTCGCAGCACAAAACAAAAAACATGTTTCTTAGAAGCTTGTAATAAAGAGGAAATTGCGGATGAAAAGGGAAATTTTTCTTCAGAAAGAGACGGAAAAACAAGCCAGTCTTTTCCTCCATTTTTTAAGGTTTTATTTTTCAATTTTTTATGTAGAATTTTTGGACTCCGGCTATTTCCAATTTTTCAGAGGCAAGATTTTTCTGGTAAAAAAATATCTATTCGTTGGTCACTCGTTAATATTCATAAGCTTCGCTACTCACGTCTTGCATTCACAAAGAAGGGGAACAAAGTTATTGAAACTTTTAAACAAATTTATCATTTATGTGTCACAAAATTTGAGTTTCTATGTAAGAGATAAACAAATGGACTGCACTTTGCAATTTGGAGCTATAAATTCTAACTCATCCGAAAAAACACTTATGTCCATAGGGAAACTAATGGCACATACGTTTTTTAAACCGGGCCAAAATATATAGTACTTAATTGCAAAATGTAGTCCAAATAAGGACACCATCATCGATCGCTCGAAATTTTCAAAGAATATTCTTCATTTGAAATAAAACACAGGATATTTTCAAGGGAGCAACGATGATGGTTTTCGGTTTTAAAAATGAAGGAAGGCTGAAAAATACGTAGCAAAGTCAAAACTAAGGCCACGTAGGTATATTTAGAGTTCCAACAACGATATGCAATCTTAACATCTGCGAGCATAGCAGCAGGTTTTAAAAGCACGTATTCAGTCGGTCTGTTTGTAAGTTAACAATGACACACGTCTCCTGTTTTATGACCGAAAATGGAGATCGTCAACCAATGCCTCGCGCTATTTACTATGCGTGGGTAAGCACTATTATTACGACTGTAGATAAGTTGACGCACGAATTGTAGCTGTGATGGGGAGAGGAGAGGAGGATGAGATGTTCCTCTCCCACAGTACTGTATAGCACTCTGCCGTGTTATCTATACGGGAGCTATATCAACCTTTCAAAATTGGACTGCATTATGCTATTGAGAACTGTCATTTCTGGCTCATCCGTAAAAATACTTAGAAGCATAGGGAACCCGGTGGTATAAACGTTGTTTCTAAACTACGCCGAAGACTGTAGTTCCCAACTGCATGCAAAATGTGGTCCGATTGAGCTTCCTTCAAAATTCGACTGAATTTAAATGAGCTCATTGAGCAGCTATATATAACAGGGAAGTTCGTCTTATTTGTAGAGAGCAAAATATATGAGACAGCAGAAATTGCGCTTGGCAAGATTGACTTAGTTCAGAAACAACGTATGTACCCCCCTGTGCAGCCTCCCTACGCACATAGGTGTTTTTACGGTTGTGCCGGAAAATTTTTGATCCTAAATGCAAAACCTAGTCCATTTTAATCGGCAACAGTCAACAGTCGCATCGAAGACCCATTTTGATCGTGTAAACCAAGTTTGAGTCAGTTGAGCATCCTCGTAAAGTTTGAGACTCGCGTGGTTGTCCATCAGTTGCAGGACACGCAAGTTTTAATACTGAAGTCACAATTTTTGCCCGGAACGGGCAACCCTGTACCGGTATAATGATCGAAATAAAATTCGACGTGTAGTGTTGTACGCTGTTCCGCGCCGGCGCAGCGTTCGTCATACCTGTGTTTTGACTACTTATGTAGATTCCAGTCTGACAATGAACCAAACTCGAAACACTCTAATTAGGATCTCTGTTGATGAGACTGGTGAATCTTAGATTCGGACTCTTCGCGAGGACTGGTTACTCCATTTAAATGGTGGCAAATACTCCATGAAAATCCGTTAAAAATATAGATTTTAGGTTCGGCAAGCCGCCTCACTCAGATTCGACTGTTGCACTTACATTTAAAATATGTCAAAAGAACTAGTTTCCCAATTCTCTCCCCAGCACAAAGTGGATCGAGTCTATGGGAGAGGTCGGACATCATTTAAAAACTTTAAAATCGTATAACTGCATTAATATGAAACGAGGATGTTTTAAAAGTAGTTTCATTGGTTTTATCGTAAATTTTTTTCACAAAAAGCTCACCTTAAAATTAAAAATGTGACAAGATAAACGTAAAATTTTACAATTTTTGTCAAAAAAATAATGTCCGACTTCCTCCAAAGACCATTTTGACTGTGCGGCATGCAGTGGCGTGGCGTTCTTTGCGATATATCGATTGATCAGCCATTTGAACCTATGAAAAAAGATCGATAGACAGGGTGTTCGCAGCTAACACGTTAATAATCGATTATTTACCACAGCTTCAAATGCGAAAATATCGATGGATCGCAAAGCACGCCACTGGCCACTGGCGGCATGTGCATTAGGGCTACTAGTGACACCACATAAAAAGGTACGGACAGAATGCCACGCGAAACTGAGATAATTGACGTATGGATGAAACGTCGTAAAACATCATTTCAACTTAGTTAATAAGGACCATTTAATGTTTTTACTCACCACTATTTCACCGTAATTTACGAGCGAGAATGATTGTAAATGATTACGTTTCCTTACCTGAAACAGAAAAGAGTAATTAAAAATTTAAATCGGAGGAGATTAAACAAAAGTCGGGAATCAACAATAATAAGAAATTGAATGGATGGTACCACGCATTTCCTCCTTAGCACAGTAGAACTGATGTGGTTTGGTTCCTTTCTGCTAAAGGCCGTTTAAATTAGTCAAATAAAAGAGCGTTGCCACCATGCAAAAATCGCAACTGCATCCGCACGAGCCAACGACCTCCATCATCCACTCTAAATCGCATCAAAACTGCGCGAAAACCCGCCACTTTCTCTCGGCCGAAAAACAGTGGCTTTTCAGTGGCGGAAAATCGGCGCCGTTGCCGGCTCGGACTCGAAATCCCCGAATTTCCCCAACACAGTTGCGCGGTAAAAATTAGGTCTGACATCGGGGCGTCGACTCCCGATGAAGCATGAGCCGACATAAATCACCCCCCCCTCCCCGCGGGGAGGTGGCATTAGCTCGGCATCCATCATATCGGCCCGGCCCGGCGCGAGCGACGCGGTGGCAGCCTTAATTTTGGCGGCAAATTAACTCGTCGGACCGCGCTTTCGTGCGCACCAGAGTGGCGGGCGGGCTCGAGCATAGGTGCTTTGCAGCCACACTGAAGGAGAATACCGTGTGAACATTTAAACGTTATTAAATACGCCCTTACTTATTTAAGGATTCTCGTGAAAAATTTGGAATATCTTTCTCTCAATGGGGATGCGTTGCATGTGTGAGGAATTTGCGATTTGACTGCAGATTCTTAGGTAAAAGTTTGCGAGAAATACGATGGTGACACTGGTTTTCCCTGAAATCAACTCTCAAGCTCAAAAAAAGCTTTCAAGTTGAGGCCAAAATGAGGCCAAGCTCACCTTAAAATTAAAAAGGTGACAAGATAAACGTAAAATTTTACAATTTTTGTCAAAAATATAATGTCCGACTTTTCCAAAGACTCGTTCGACTGTGCGGCATGTGAATGGAGACATTGCATGTGTGAGGAATTTGCGATTTGACTGTAGATTCTTAGGTAAAAGTTCGCGAGAAACACGATGGTGCCACTGATTTTCTCTGAAATCAACTCCAAGCTCAAAAAATACACTAAAAAAGCTCTCAATTTGAGGCCAAAATGGAGGGGGTATCCCAAGCTATCCTGAGAGTCCACCTCTACATCAAGACAAATTCTCCATGCAAAGATAGGGAGCAAATACATTGACAGGGTTGCCTCTTTATTTGGGGACTCTAAAACTGAGAACACGGCATCACTGCTAATGTATTTGCTCCCTATCTTTGCATGGAGAGTTTGTCTTTTGGTGTAGAGGTGGACTTTCAGGATAGCGTGAGATATCCCCTCCATTTTGGCCTCAACTTGAGAGCTTTTTTAAGCTTGGGAGTTAATTTCAGAGAAAACCAGTGGGGCCATCGTGTTTCTCGCGAACTTTTACAAAAGAATCATCAGTCAAATCGGAAATTTTTCTGACACATGCAACATCTCCATTGGACGTGTTTATGTAAAATGGAAACATGCGCATTTAGGCATGAACCCTGAGACCCATAAGATTGTATGCATGACAGGGCTCACGCCATGATGCACATAGTTCCTTTTGGCAGAAATAGTCCAAAATTTCATTTCAATCGTGTTCCATATACTCGGATAGTCGGACCGTATGAATCGAACATTTGGTGAACCAAAAGTCCGATTCATACAGTCGAACTTTCGAGCTTTACGATTTAATGTCATCTAATCTAATCGATTCTGGCTGAGGCAGCCCGTCTCGATAAAAATCGATTGTTTTACGTACGTGCATACGAACGAAACCTATGTTGCCTACTTGCAAGAATCTTCACTAATAAATAAGAACGCACTCGCTGACATTATCACGTAAATCTCAATTACACCACTCAGGGGTCAAGACAATAATAATTGTGAGGTAACGGATCGGGCTGGACAAATGGCCAAGTAATTTGAATGAGCTATTTTGGACGGGAATGATTCTGTCTCCAGTCTGAAACGAATAAACCATCCGTGTATCGATACATCACCGAGAGTTTTATAGTTTTGTCTAGATGTCTGAATATTTTGGAGATCATCAACAGTTTTACTACAAAATTGGAACTTGAATGGCCAACGAAGGATTTCTAGTCGGTTATAGGACATTTCGACAACGATTTTTTGTCCGCGCACCTGTTTTTTCCAGTAGTTTACGTCCACGCATTTTTTCGGAAGGGGAGTTTTGGTTCACTTACCACTTGAGACCCAAAGTTAATTGGTCCACATGTAAATACAAACGACGATTGCTTACGACGTTTTTGGATGAAAATGTTTAATGTCTTGGAAGATGAGCGTTTCCTTCTTTTGTTTTTTTTTGTTTGTTTGCTCCAACGGAGAAAAATATATAATTGAGATTTTTGGTAAAAATGAGGGAGCGTCATTTCCTTGAGAGAAAATTCACTAAAACTCTCTACACCTCTTTGGTGCAACAGGACTTAATTATCTTTCAAGAAAATACCATATTTTTTATACCTGAAGTGGAAAACCTTTTGATTTGCCTCAGCTAAAGGATCTCATACTTTTCCTGTGCATGATAACTCGCCACTGCCTCGGCACTGGTTTGCCGCGGCGCTTCGAGCTACTATTTCGCCACGGAGGTGTTTCACAGTATCATATGAGATCGAGGGCACCCCAACGTATCATGATTGATGGCATCTTTCCTAACTCGAGGTATGTTGGAGTGCCTTCAATTCCGTATAATACTGTACAACACCTCTATTGTGAACAAGTGAAGCGCCGTGGCACGTAGCACGCTGCAGCACGGCCAGCCAGCCAGCACGGAACGCGCACTGGCGCCTACAAACCTAAGGGATACCTCAAGCATTGCGCAATGCGTGAAGTATCTGCTTAGGTTTGTAGGCGCCAGTGCGCGTTTCGTGCTGGCAGCACGTCGCATCACTCCGCTTTATGCTACGGTCTATTATTTAAACTCGCGAAGTCAGCGTTTTTCAACTCATGATTTTTATATGTTTGCACACTCTGCATGGATTACTTTAATTTAAAAAGCTAAAACAAAATATATATATGAAAGGAAAATTTAATGTGTGTTTGGTAAATATTAAGGTGTTTCCTTGTTGTATTTAATGATTTTCGAAGCCCATTAATTTTTTCTTTTATATTTTGTGATTTTACTGTGCTGCAGCATGGTGTGAGCGCAACCAAATGCTGAAAATAGGACTATTTGACTCTGAAAGATCGATGTACAAATGGGTTAAAACCGAAAATTGCGTGCTTCTCGGTTTTTTCCCCCTTTTATTCATTTGTGCATAGTTTCTTTCGACACCATCGCTTAGAAAAGGTTTTACAAATATTTGCCACGTTTTAACAATGTACATGTTTTTAAAATAAAGTAATATTTTCATTTAAAAAAAAAAAGGTATTTATAAGGTCTATTTTTCATCGAAAATTTTAAGGATGGAAATAAAACCAAATATTCACCCATGACAATTTAAAAAGATTGATCAAAAGAAGGAAATAACATTTCATTTAAAAAATTAGTTACCACAACACCTCTTCCGTCTCTCTCAATTTTCTCATTTCATTGCTGTCAATATAATTTTACTTACGGACTACAATATGACTCTTGGATCAAGTCACCGTTGCTTATTTCACGCGTGGACGTAAACTACTGGACAAAACAAGTGTGCGGACAAGAAGTCGTTGACGGAATGCCCTGAAACCGTTCTAGACAGAATTAGAACTTATTGTCAGAAGTTGCTACTGGACCGAGTTGAGATCGAAGAAGAGAGTTTTGAAGCTTTCATTATTTAAAAGGCTATTTTTGATTATTGATGGATTGAATCAGCGAATTTTCTCTATATTCCTTCACTCACTCAGTTCGTTTGTTCGATAGAATTTCTAACCACTACAATTGGTCTTTGTTTATAGCAATTCGGAACTGAAATTTATAGCTTAATTTAGAAACAGCTCATACGCCATGAGTATCTCTATGCAGATAGGTGATTTTATGGATGAGCCTGAAATTGTAGTACCTAACTGCAAAATATCGTCCAATTTCACTAAGTCCACTTTGGTCCACATTGTGCAATAAGGAACTAATATTTCCAGTTCGTTTGATAAAAAAAAACATTTATGCCAATTATTAATGATTTACATCAATATTATTTTATTATTATTATTAATTTACATTTATTAATTATCCATGCAAAAAGGCTCTTTTATGGATAAACCAAAAATAGCAGTTCCTTGTTGCAAAATGTAGTCCATTCGATCATCGTAATTTTAAATTCATTTTTTATCAGTGACGTCTCTTATTTTCGTTCAGCTGTCGGTTTCAGAAAAGATCCATTCCAATAATTCCTGCCCCTCCGTTTAAAAATAGATGCGCTTAAAGGCCTGAAAAAAAATTCCTCACTTTAGGACTTTTAAAAGTCACGTGATCCCGTGAATCGCGTGCGGAATTTAAAATTTCCGATACGCCAACTCACGGAAGCCGACTCAAGCACATCGCACGGTGAATCGAGTCTACAGGTGAGGTCGGACAAACTTTGGAACCTTTAAAAGCTTATGACTCCGTTTATGCGAAACTTTGAGGTTCAAAAAGTGGGTTCGTCGGTTTCCTCGTGAAATTTTCTTCTGGAAGAACTCCTTAGAATTTAAAATGTGACTGAATAAACATTAAAATTTGCAATTTTAGTCAAAAACTTCATGCCGGACTTCTCTGATTGAGTCGATCAACTGTGCGCCGAGTTGTAGGGATCGAAGACCTCGATAGCGGGAATTTTCGTGATTTATATTGGGTGAGCACTCGCCTTTACGCTGACGTACTAAAGGAAAACGCCGTATGCCTCTCTGAATGTTGCCAAATTGTAGTCCTTAAAAACACAGAATTTCTGTGAAGTTTGGGGATTTTATCGAAGAGGCCTGTGGAACTTTGTTTGGATCTCAATAGAAGGCATTTTAAAATTCAAAATCCTGTAGACCATTTGAACTGTTTTTCGCAAGAAGGAACTGCAATATCTGGCTCGAGGATAAAAACACCTATCTGCATATTTAAACTAATGGCACATATATTATTTCTAAAATGGACCATGAATCGCAGTTCCTAATAGTAAAATAAGGTACGCCTGTACGCCCTGGTATCAATAGCTCAGTTTTGAGATTTTAGGCACTTTGGTCTCTTTTCCCGTGAAAAGCCAAAAATTAATATGATTGGGAATTTGGCAACATCTAAATACTCATAGGGCGTTTTTCCTTGGCAGTATGTTGCGGGTGTCTTTTCGCTCTCACAGCTCCTCTGGCGTAAGGGCCTAAATTAATATTGAGATGGACTCTATTGGTCATATGGCTCTATGCTGTCCAAGGCTCATGTAGAGATGGAGCTGTGTCCTTACGTCAGAGGAGCGATAGGCTAAGAGGCTCTCCATTTCCCATTTTCCGCTGTCCACATCCCGGTCACGCCACGCCACCCATTAACGAAAAAGCCTGTCACGACCAATAAAGAGATGGCCCATCGCTATTCCAACTCGATCATCGAGATATCGATCAGCAGGATATCGATATATCTCGACGAATACCACCGCACAGGCAACTGATTCTTAGTCTCAGTTTGATGGTTTCAAGGAGGGTACAAATCGATAGTTATCGATTTTCAGGACAATGGATTTTGTGCTGCGAAATAGAATATACACGCGATATTTCTGTCTGGGTCCCTCTTCTATATTTTTGGGGGTAAATCTATAGGGTGTCTTTGACGATGGCTGAATGTGGGTATAGAAAATTGTAATGCACAATGCAAAATTGGGTTGTTCAAATTAGATCATTAAGGAGTGTCATAAGGATATTCCGGGACTAAAAATATCAAACGTAACCAGTATTACACGGAGAAAAAACCTCTTGCGTGGGACCCGAAGTTTAGGTCATATGGATCTCTGAAGTTTTCGGATTGAGCATCTGAACACTTTAGGTCTAGTTGTCGAGGTTCGGATCACACATCTGAAGTACTTCAGATGTGAGAACCGAAGTTTTTCGGATGTGAGAACCAAAGTTTTTCGGATGTGAAAACCGAAGTACTTCAGATGTAAGAACTGGAGTTTCAGATGTGTGATCCAAACCTCGACAGCTATATCTAAAGTGTTCAGATGCTCAATCCAAAAACTTCAGAGATCCATATGACCTAAACTTCGGGTCCCACGCACGAAGTTTTTTTCTCCGTGTATGTCGGTTTGAAGTTTGAAGTTCATAAAATTATAGTCGAGAGCACGTAAACGTAACAGTGTATTTACAGTGTTTAGCTTTGTCTGTAGCGTTGTCTCTCAATTTTAATACTCAGCCTACAGGTCTCTTTTCCCCTGCGCACGCTTACACTTCTAAAAAATTTCGAAAAGATCGCTCAACAGCGCTCGATGGCGAGAATGTTTTGGTTTGGAGCGCATCGCACGTTCTGTTTCATAAACTCACCACGCCACTCCGTCTGGTTTTGCCTGGGCGGTTTTCGCTGTTTTGAATTCATTTTTCACTTTGACTCCGCTGACACAGATTTAAAATATGCAGCCCCCCCCCCCCCCGGCCACCGCTTTCTTCCCTCCATTCTTTTTTTCCTTTTTTTCACGCCGCGCGTTTCTGTTGATAAAAAATTCTGACGCCTCGACTCTGCCCGCGTACCGATGATGTCGTTGCGGTTCCGACACCGCGGTGGAAATGCTCTCGGAATTAAAGTGCGCGCGGACGAAAACAATTGAAGTTATTTGCAACACGCACCATACCAGCGTTGCAGTGGTGCTAAGAATGGTTCTTTCATCATTTTCCTCTTATACTGGAAAAAAAACACATTGGATCTAGAGTCAAGACTCTTGAGAAAATCGACAAGAAATAATACTCTTGATTCAGTCAGATTTGAGCTTAAATCAAGAACCAAGCCTCTTAATTTGAGTGGATTTCCTTTTGATTTACGCTTAAATCTGATTGAATCAAGAGTATTTTTTCTTGTCAATGTTTTTAAGAGTCTGGACTCTAGATACGAGCTTCTTTATTTTCCAGTGATATTTTTGGAACTGGGAAGGTTAGCTTAGGAGAAATGCACTCAGACACTTACTCGTGCCTTTACGAATCCATGTCGCTCATCCGTGCGCGAGGAAATTTCTATGTCGCTGAAGAGTACTCAGGGCGACTCTCAGAAATCTGAGTGACTGGAGGAATATGTGTGTTCTATATTGATAGAGAATCAGAGTGAAATTCCTTACAGTGCTCGGCGTACACTACACAATACGGTGCTTTCTCCGGTAGGCGCAGTGTAGGCAATTAGCACGTCAGAACGCATATGTAAAATGGTGTAGTGTTTGAAGTATCTCCGGGATGTGGAAGGCGCTATATCGGATGCCCGCAAGCACGCCTTACCTGCTCGAGCAAGCAGCAACCGCTCAAATCAAGAACCAAGCCTCTTAATTTGAGCGGATTTCCTTTTGAGTTAAGCTTAAATCTGATTGAGTCAAGAGTACTTTTTCTTGTCGATGTATTTAAGAGTCTGGACTCTAGAATCAGTGTGTTTTTTTTCCAGTGGAGTCTATAACAACCACCCGTTTCGACCAATAGGATTGCTCTTTTTTCCCTTTGTCACTTTTTTCCAGTGCTTTGTCCATGAATTTTAATACTCAGCCTGCAGGTCACTTTTCCCCGGCGTGCGTTCATACGTTTGAAAGTTTCGAAAAGATCGTTCAACAGCGCTCGATGGCGAGTATGGTTTGGTTTGGAGCGCAATATATGTAGCGGATATATTTTGTAATAAAAGGAATGAAAACACAAAATTATTTTATTAGAAACTTGAGTAAATACTGAGGTTTTTTTTTTGGGGGGGGGGGGGGTGCAGGAGAACTGAGAGCAGCTTTGGGAAATTTCGTTAAATTTTTTGAAAATTTTAGGGATGCATTCAGGAAGCCACGAAACGCCTAAAATCGGTACGGTAATAACTGTTATTGTGACTGCAGCGGAGTGTTTTGTATGTTGCCTACTCACTAATTGAAGGGGCTTTTCTCATTTAATTTTTGGCGATCAAATTGAAATTAGTTGCAATTTTCCCTTTGCAATGCGTATATCTTTGTGAGAACTCAATTTATTAATCGTTTAACTATCATTTCTAGCTCATTTAAGATACAACGTATGTGTCGATAATACGCAGATACACACTTCTATGGCTGAGCCAGAAATAGTACTTCCTAATTGCCAATTTATTGTGGTTCAAACTGGATTGCAAAGTGGACTGTATTTAGTAGATAAAAACTCTTTTGTATAACTTAGGTCTGGTTGGTAATATCTACTATAAACTCCTACACTACACAGACAGGTTCCTGAGTGAGTTCATCTCCTTACTTGGTTCCTACCCAATTAACTTGCCCCAATCGTTTAATCCAAAAAAATTATCTAGAGTCGTTTCAAGACATCCTAGAAACACTGGAAGAAAGCCTCTTGGATCTAGTGTTCAGACTTGTAAAAAAGACAAGAAAAAATACTCTTGATTCAAACGGATTTTTGCTTGAATCAAATGAAAATCTGCATAAATTTAGGAGCTTGGCTCTGGATTCGAGCTACAATCTGATTGAAACAAGAGTACTTTTTCCCGTCAATTTTCTTAAGAAGCTGAGCTCTAGATCCAAAAGACTTGTTTCCCAGTGAAGGACCCGGTATAACATCGTGATCAAATAATTTCAGAAAAAAAGTTCTGCGAGAAACTCGGAAAGCGTGTTCGACCAATTTTCATGAAATCTCTTGTAAGCGAAAAAACATCTTCAAACTTTTCCACTTTAGGCCTAAAAATTAGATCCAACGGAGGTAACCACCGCGGTTTACTAAGGTCGGTTTGGGAGTGTCTCTTGTTTACTCTAGAAATCTCCAACTCGCACCTTCGAAGTTTCAAGATCCCCCGGAAAACCCGTCATTTCTGCCGTGCATCGCAAAAACACCGTAAACTCCATTCTACATTTTTTGGAAACAATGTATCATAGCAGAAAAACTTCTGAATCTTGGGACAATGTTTTTACAGAATTCTTTTGCAGATACTATCAAGAACTTAACCTGAAAATTGGAAGTGCGTGGGTAGAATGGTTTATTTTTAATAAAGTGTCAAGTTCCAAAAAACAAGGGGAAATCTCGATGGATTTACGGTGTTTTTGCTTAGCACGGCGGATTTCCTATCGGCGATCCGAACACTTCCGGTGGAGAGCCGGCAACAATGTACCCATAATCACCCACTTTTTTCCGAACTCATCTCTTTTTACGGCGGCCAAATAAATTGATGTACATTTTATTCAAAGCGACGAGGCATTGAGCAAATTAGTGCAACTCGGATTGTCGCAGTCCGCACTCCCCCTCCCCCTACCCAGATCGGGCGTCTCTCGGGGAGATTTAGGGGTGAGGCGCGTTGGAATTCCGCGGGAGGGGCGCATGGGGGGAACGATTCAATCATTGTCGCATTTCGTCATCTTCTCCCTTTTCCCCCGTTGCCGCATGTCGGGTGGAAATACTTATTTTCGATAGCGAGGGATATGAAAATGAAGCGTGATAATGT
This sequence comes from Bemisia tabaci, assembly GCF_918797505.1. NCBI lineage: Eukaryota > Metazoa > Arthropoda > Insecta > Hemiptera > Aleyrodidae > Bemisia > Bemisia tabaci. Next base: position 36,407,241 of record NC_092801.1, read on the forward strand.
GACCGCGTTTGGACCGCGTTAAGCAGAAAGGAACCGAGCCACATCACTTATTGCCGAAATTAATTGGGCAGTTCGATTTTTTACATGAAAACGGTTGTGCAGATTTATCGTGCAAATTTCAGTGAATTTTATGCAAATATTACAAAACAAGTTCCTAAGAATTTTCCAGTAGTTTTTTTTTTCATTTCGGGAAATCCTGATTTTACTGCTAAATCCCGATTTCATAATCCGTCCAAATCCTGATCAAATCCTGATTTTTCGCGGAGAAAAATTGGGAGAGAAATTGGCGAATGTAACTTCACATGAATAGCTCGATAAAAAAATCCGATCGGATGACCAACTTTTCTTAAATTCTGATTTTACAACCGATTTTTCCTTAAATCCTGATGAAATCGGGATCAAATCCTGATTGACCTCAAATCCTGATGGAATCGGGAAAATCCTGATGCTGGACACCCTGTTGTCAAAGAAATCCGCACAAAAGTTCTCTCGTAAAACATTAAAAAGCTCAGTTAAATTTAGCAATAGCTGATATGGGTTGGTTCGTTTCTGCTTAACGCGGTCCATTTAGGAATAGGGAGCTACTATTTTTAAAATATCTATGAAAGTAACTATATGTTCAGGTGAAGAAATGGGCACATTTGTTGCTTCAAAAATGAATCAATATTAGTGGTACCTTATTTTAAAATGTAGTCCAATTGTATGGAGTTGTTTTTTAAATGAAGCAGTTCGGTCGACTTTCGATCCCCCCCACCCCCTCTCTGAGTCATTCGTTAGGCAATCTCCACCCCCTCTTGAAATACATGAGATTGGCCTGACCTCTTCCATCTAACAATTTTTCAGGAAGTAACATGAGGAAGCCTGTAGAATAGCTGGAAAAAGCATTATCTGTTTAAAATTGCTATTTTTTAAAGTTGGAGGCTTACATAAAAATGTGCTTGACCGTCTTCTTCACCCCTTAAATAGTTTCTTTGATGTACTTAAAAAGTTCTAAGTGCCCTGCTAAGGAAGAATGCCGTAAGAGCCTTTGGACGGTGCAAAATCTCCTTCGACGAAACACAAATTCTCAAAGACATTGTATAATCTTTGGAAAACTTTTTGGATACTTTTTCTCTAGACAGGATGCATTATCTGAACATTTTATGGGAAAAATAATCGTATCTTTTCTCGAATATAAATCTTTCACCGGGGAAAATTCGGCGACATTTGAAATTTCATACGTCGTTTTTCCTTGACACGGCATTGCAGGGGATCAAATGGACTTCATTTCGTGATTGGGAACTACAATTTCTGGCTCATCCGTAAAAACACGTGCTTGCATAGGAAAACTAGTGGCACACATGTTTTTTTCTAAAATCATCCAAAAATTGTAGTTCCTTATTGCAAATTGTGGTCCAAACACGCAAAGTAAGGACTTCGATTGTAAAATTAGGTAAATACGCATCATTATCGCGTCGTTTTAAAATGTCACCTCCCACTTAATTTTCTTTCAGACAGTTCTAGACAGATATTTTTGCGAGAAATTTCTCGTTTAGTATTATTATCTACGTAGGTGAAAACAGGAACCTGCCGATAAAAATTACCGATAAATATGACTAGGTTTCCATATTGAAAGACAATTTGAAAAGTTGGTACTTTTACAAACTGACGTACGTACATGGATGCCACTAGAAACTGTTTCTCTGCCACATGAAGGCTACCCACCAAGGGAATCTGCCAATCGAATAATATCAAACTAGCGATCAAAAACAACTCCGAATTATTTTTAAGACAATTGCCGTATGTTACAGAACGAAAGGCATTATAAAGGTTTATCAAAATAGAATAGTTGAAATAGCACATTGGACAGGAATATTACGGGCTCAATAAAATTGATCGTGTGTTGTTGTAAGGCGTAAAACACAACATGCATGAATATCCATCATAGTGTTTGAGATGACACAGTCATGAAATGAATTGCAATAGCAAGTTTCCAACTATGGTATGCTTTCCAATGCGCCTCATGTTTACGTTTCCCAGGTATCATCATAGTGACGAAGACGAGCCCTTGGAAAAGCGCTGGAAGCGCCTTCAAAGCTTTACATATGCTTCAATCAAAGCATGTATCTTGATTTTGTATGCACAAAACGCACGACCGTCATAGAAGTGCATGCTGCATGGTGATTTTGATTCTGTTTTCATCATTTTTTTATAATTTTTCAATGAGGAGCGAAGTAGATAAAAGAACAGAAGAAAAAATTCACTTGCAAAAAAATACAACTTTTGGAACAGAATTTCATCTGAGAAACAGAGTTTTGTGAATCTTTTAACTCAACTCATTTGAAAATGTTCCTAAAATTAAGAACAGATATCGATCAAAATGCGTGGTAAAGTAAGTATTTTTTTGTCCCGTAGAAGAGGGAACGTAACTCAAATTGTATTTTTACCTAAGAAATTGTTAAGCAATTCGTGCTGAAAATTTCGTTGTTTTTCTCTGATTCCACGAGAAAAATAGCAAAATACTGAAAAACATCAAACGACCAAATTTTCTTACAAATTAGAGTATTTTAGACAATTTTTGCACTCTTGTAACGGAGTTACGTCCCATCGTCTGAAAAACATCGCTTTGTCTGGGATAGATTTAAAATTTGTGGAGGAAGGAAAAACAATTTTCCAGGACGTAACTCTCAGGAGGTGTCAGGTAAAGTTATACCAACGTATCTTACATCGCGGAAATTTCTCCTGAGACATATATTGAGGAAGAAAATCACCCAACAAATTTTTATCCTAGCTAATCATTGACGTTAATTTCGACTTCTGAAGCTTTTTAAAAGTACCAAGTCCATTCCAGCAAAGTATTGCATAGGAATAAATCATATACTGAGGTAATGTTGGAAAATTCTACCGGTGGGACACCCGTCAATAAAATATTTTGGTTAAAAAACTTTTTGACTGATTATTCGTCAGCAGATTGAAAAATGAGTCCAGCAAGCTCATAAAATATGAAACGAATTTCATGGATAAAGCGTGATTTTCATCGTGCGCAACTTCTTCATTCGTCACACTGGGAAACGTTGAATTCCAACAAATGTTGCCACTTATGGCGACAATTTTCACAAATTTTCTGCTGCCGTGCTGATGTTCCTCCAATAAAATATTAATTTTTTAGAAGAGTTATGAATATTTTCTCTTGAAACGTTAAGATCATATAGCTCTAATTACTTGGAAAATTCTCCGAAAACTTCGAATTTTGAAAAAAATTGAAAATAAATTTCAGGAAAAAATTGTTGTTCGACACCTCAAACCCATGGTAGAAAACAAATAAAGGTGATTGAACAAATTTTCCCTGACACTTTCGTCATTTTCTTCGACCTTTCCCGGTTTTCCCTGACTGTGGCAACCCTGATTTGATTGAAGGAAATTTGGCAACTGACGGAGGTTTATACGGCGTTTTCCCGCAGCACAGCAGCATTGTCGTACTAATGTTTGAAAAAAGATCCCAGGTTCTTCCGCAAAGAGTTATCAAACTAGCAGGTAATAATGTTTCAATTCGAGGAAAAATTGACGCTTTGTTCATTGCCACTTTTTCACCGCAAAATTACATTTCAACTCTCGGTTTGTCCCATTTCATCAAGACATCATACTTTTGAATCTGATTGGTAGCGTGGCCTCAACCGAACAATTAATCTTTGAAATGAATGACTTCCGATCGAAAAAATTCTCTTTTGCGTCTCTTCGATGAAGCAGATAGCGCATCACGTTGCAAAATAGCCATCAAGAAGGCAATTACACTGAAAAAAAATTCTCGGCGTTTTTACCAAGGTCCGTTGGTACCTTTACCATCTCACTCTTTTTACCAATTATAGGTAATTTTACCAAGACAGACTAGTAAGCTTACCTAAAAACCGGTATATTTTACTGTTTTTTGCAGGTAAGAATACCACTTTTATTGGTAATCAATTCCCGGTAACTTTGCCATTTTATCTCGGTAATTCTACCATAGTTTATAAAAAATATTGGCGTTTTTACCGGGGTCCAGCAAAATTACCGAAAAAGTCAATAATTTTACCAAGATTTCTCGGTAAAATTACCAATTCCATAAACGGTAATTTTACCAAGAAAAAACTGGGATCAAATAGAACCCTAGACTCTAGGTAATTTTACCCTTTTCTTGGTAAATACACCGATATTTTTTTGCAGTGTAAAGCGTGGAATGACGAAGCCCCGAAAGTAAAAGTTTCCATTCGTCGGCAGAATTGCCGTGATAGCGAAGAGAGCAGTAGGTCTAGGTGCATGCTGGGGTGGACCTCGAGACACATAAAAGCATGTGCTACTCATGGCTCACACAGAAATGCACTTATACTGCTCACTTAAGAGAGCAGTAAGTGCATGCTGAGATGGACCTCGAGACACATAAAAGCATGTGCTACTCATGGCTCATACATTAATGCACTTACTGCTCTCTTCGCTATCACGGCAGAGGGCTAGCGGCAAGCGGGCAGATGAGGCTCTGTTTGTCCAAGGATGTAACTCTGAAAAGAGAGGAAGTCCTGAGCTTTTGTTCTTTTGAAACTTTAGCATTTCCTTCCCCTTTTCCATTCCATCCGGTGATTTTAACCACGGTTTCCTGTTGATTTTGACACGATAGACTTACTAATAAAGAATTTCACGAATCGATAGTTCTACAATTAAAAATAGATTTCTTTTCCTTTAAATCTCTCGTCTCTTCTCCTTTCGTTTCCTCCTTATTCCCTTGTATCCCTCTTCTCTCTTGTCCCTATCCTCGTGTCCTCCTCTCTCTATTTTTCTTCCCTCCATGTCTCTCTCTCCTATTTCAGTCATTTCATTTCATTATATCGAGTAAAATGCATGGGATTTAACCTTTGATTCATGAAGATTACCAAAATTTTCGGTCCAAGCGACCGCATTTTTCGATCATAATGAAGCGAACTTTGGTAGGCTGCCATGCTAGGAAAAAACGCCGTATGAACATTTGAGGGCTGCTAAATTTCTTCTGATAAAATATGTCTTTTTGAGGAAATTCATGCGTATTTTTTCTTGAGATTTTCAAGTATTTTAGATTTAATTGCGAACAGAATCGTTTGAAAAATTCAAGAAAAAAAAATATTCATAATTTTCTCGACGAATTTGTTTTTTTATCGAGGGAAATATGACAACGTCTGAGGACTCTTACGGCGTTTTTTTTAGCACGACCGCGTAAGAAACCACAATTGGAATACATTTTGCAATTTGGAACTCTAAATTCCAGCCCGGTTTAAAAACAACGTATGTGCCATTAGTTTCCCTATGCACATAAGTGTTTTTCAAGAAGAGCCAGAATTTATAGTTCCAAATTGCAAAATGCAGTCAAATTATCCCTGCCTATGCCATAAATTGTCCTTTTTTTTGCGGAATTCGACTCGAGGATTGACAATGAGCCCTGAATCTCACATATTCACTTCTTTGGTTGACAGAACTGACAATGAGTGTCAATTCAGTGAATCAAATTTTCAGTTCCAAAAACCAAATGTTTAGTGTAACGAATCGAGGGTGAAGCTACTCTGCCGTTCTAAGGGAAAACGTCGTATAAACATTCAAGAGTTGCCAAATTTCACCGGATAAAACAAGTATTTTTGAAGAAAGTTTATCATCTTTTCCCATTCAATTCTCACATATTTTAGATTAAATTACAAGCAAAATTGTCTGCAAAATTTGAAAAAAAGAATATTCACAATTTTCCCAGTAAATTCGTATTTCACTGAAAGAGATATGACAACGTCCTGAGGCTCATACGGCGTTTTTCCTTCGTACGGCGGTACTAAACTTATGGCTTCGTATGACTGAGGTTTCTTTTTTCTCCGTGAGTACTACATTTAATTTGACAGCGCTGTCGTTTTCCATCTCAATTTCAACCAACCCCTCCCTGAATATACACTCTTTCTTTTTGCCCGATTTTCTAGGAGGGCGAGGCGGATTAGTGGAAGTGTAACTCCGCGTCGAAGACAGCGGGAGGACCCTGCGAGAGGGATGAATTCGCCCCCGCACGACGTCGCTCCTCCGACGCGAGGGCGCAGCTCTACTTCCACGTGAGACGTGAGACTTGTTCTCCATTTAAATCCCTGTTTCTCAGGGTTCATGCGGAAACTGAGATAAGCCCTTTCGTCAGAGGAGCAAAGACAAGTGTTGAATGAGTGTCAATCCTGGCCTTTTTCACAAAATTAAACTTTTCCGCCGCTTCCGTGACGTACAGTCGGATCGCGGTTCTTTGCACGGTGGAAAAAAAAGGGGTGAGCGAAAAAGGCAGTTTTGGATCCCCCAAAAGAGCCTCACCAATAAGGAACTACAATGGAGATGTTGCATGTGTGAGGAATTTGCGATTTGACTATTGATTCTTACGTAAAAGTTTGCGAAAAACACGATGGTGCCACTGAATTTCTCTGAAATCACCTTCCAAGCTCAAGAACAGCTCTCAAGTTGAGGCCGAAATGGAGAAGATATCCCACGCTATCCTGAGAGTCCACCTCTACATTTCGGCCTCAAGTTGAGAGCTTTTTTTGAGCTTGGGAGTAAATTTCAGAGAAAACCAGTGGCACCATCGTGTTTCTCGCGAACTGTTACATAAGAATCAACAGTCAAATCGCAAATCCCTCACACATGCAACACCTCTATTTTCTGCTCATTTCAGGAATAACTTATGTGCAGTTAGTTTCTCTATGCAGTAAGGAGCTTTTACGGATGGATCAGAAATTTTGTTCCTCGTGGAAAAATAACGTCCGTACGATGGAACGATCACTGCGGTGCGGAAGGGAAACTAACGGATTCAACGGAAAACGGCAATGCTGTTCGGGGGGGGGGGGGGGATTAACTTAATAGGACAACACAAGTACATGGAAAGAGCCCGAATAATGTAATTAAAAAAACACAAGAAAATCGGGTAACCAAGGCTAAAAAACAAGAGACAGCTTCTTAGCCTTCATAGGACAATACTTCCGGATTGTGTGACTGAAAAATACCAAAAGTATTGATTGTGTGATAAGGCTTTAAGTTAGTTAAGTCAGGTTAAGATCGGTGAAAAGGGTATGAGGGGCTTGGAGGACAAGGCGCATGAGTGCAGTTTTTGCTATTTCGAGAACAACGTGGTTGAAGTTTCAAAATTATATGGATCCTCATGGCGCGAAGAAAATTTGAACTGACTTTTTCATGCTTAAAAATTAGAGTTTAGGACAGGCCCGGATTTACTTACTTGCCGCCCATGGGCCGCCTGTATTATGCCGCCCCCTTCTCATTCGTTTTGAAACATCAATAAAAACCATCAAGTGAACGTGCAGCGGGGAGGGGTGCATAATACGCGTTCACTCGTGTTGGACACATTTTTTGCGAAGCCCTGTCAACATTACCAGCAAAAGTTCATGGAACTTCGCCTGAAAGTTAAGTTCCGTGAACCTATCTCTATGTGAACAAGGTCTTCCATTTATAAGAAATGAACGAACAAATTATGAAAGAACAAACTGACCGCACTGTGTTTGGCGCAATGCGTGAAGTATTCCTGCAGTCTTGTAGGCGCTATGCGTTTCACGCCAACCGCTGCTGCACACACCGTTTTGACGCAATGCGTGAAGTATTCATGCAGTCTTGTAGGCGCTATGCGTTCCACGCCGCCCGCTGCTGACCGCAGCGACCGCACTGTCTTTGACGCAATGCGTGAAATATTCAGGCAGTCGTGTAGGCGCTAATATGTGTTACATGCCGACTGCCGCCGCGCCGCGCCGCGCCGAGGGTTTCTCCTTTTCATCTCAAGTTCTCGTCATCATTGCTCTCTGAGCCGCGCAGTTCCAGGTCAAATTCCGTGTTCGGTTTCCCTCTAAGTCTTAACCCGACTAATTAAAGGTGCTGTCTATTGTATCACAGAAAGACGACAAAACTAGAGATATACTCTCAGGAAATGAGAGATTTTGTCACCTTTTCTCGTTTGTAATTTTTTTTCTGAATCCGATTTTTCTTTATAGCTACATTTAAAAAAATTGCCATATTTGCCGCCATGGGCCGCGGCCCACCTGGCCACCCCCTTAATCCGGCCCTGGTTTGGAGCAAATTTTTCATAAAATATGCATTAAGATTAGTCTTACTTGAAATCATTAATATCTCAATTTTTCAAAAACTACACTTAGCGCCTACACTCCAAGCCTCTCATATATGGATCGCATTTAGCAAAAAGAAACCAGCGCGATGACAGTGTTTTCAAAATCGTGCAAATTCTCCGTTTTATTAAAAAATAATTAATATATGTACAATATTAAAATTTACAAAATTATTTTTCTTTACAATTAACAAATTGTCGATGGCACGCCAAAACTATTTGCTCATCTGAGCGATTTTTAGATAATTATGAAGAAGCAACATTTTTACAGCCATGTAATCGCGCCGGTTCCCTTTTGCTGAATGCGATCCATATATCGACGGTGTAAGTCGGCAATCTCATAACTCGTTTGCGGTGTCTGAAAATCTCTGCCTCTATGTTATTTATTTTTTTTTTTTTTTAAGGAGAATAGATTGACATTATTTCGTGAAGTTTGTGCAGAATTTCCTGCTTACAGCGAAGAAAAATCACGGCAGTTTTAAAGAATTGTAGTAGAATTCCGTTTAAAAAATAAAATATGACAGGAAGTCTGCGACGTCGCAAACCGAGTTATGTGATTGCCGACTTACTCCGCCAATATGGTAATAGAGCAAGGGAAAGGACGCGAGTTGATGACGGCGCAGAGATACAACTATTCGTGCTTGATGGATGTCCGTGTTGCGTCTTCAAAATTGAAGGCGCTATGGCGCGATGCATTTTCTTCGCACGGAGAAGAAAAATCAAGGCAGTTTTAAATAATTATCGTTGAGTAGTTTTCCATTTATAAAATAAAGTATGACAGGAAGTCTTCGACATCGCAAACCGAGTTATGCGATTGCCGACTTACACCGTCGATATGCTGCATTTTGCAATAAGGAACTCAAATTGTCGGCTCATTTCAGTACAACGTACGCGCCAGTAGTTTCTTAATTCAGATACACTGGGAAAAAAAACACATTGGATCTAGAGAGTCCAGACTCTTGAAAACATTGAGAAGAAAAAATACTCTTGATTCAATCAGATTTAAGCTTAAATCAAAAGGAAATCCGCTAAAATTAAGAGGCTGGGTTCTTGATTTAAGCTTAAATCTGATTGAATCAAGAGTATTTTTTCTTGTCGATGTTTTTAAGAGTCTGTACTCTAGATCCAATGTGTTTTTTTACCAGTGTGGGTTCTTTTACGGACGCCTAAAGGTTCATACGGCGTTTCCCCTTGCACCGCAGTACACTGGAAAAAAACCACATTGGATCTAGAGTCCAGACTCTTGAAAATATTGACAAGAGAAAGGACTCTTGATTCATTCAGATTTAAGCTTAAATCCAAAGGAAATCCGCTCAAATTAAGAGGCTTGGTTCTTGATTTAAGCTTAAATCTGAATGAATCAAGAGTATTTTTTCTTGTCGATGTTTATAAGAGTCTGCAGGACTCTAGATCCAATGTGTTTTTTTTACCAGTGTGGGTTCTTTTACGGACGGCTAAGAAATTATTCGGCACGTAAGGGAAACTAACAAGGTCCACCGGAAATCGGCAATGCTGTTCCTAACCCCCCCCCCCCCCCGGCACCTTCGGAGGGAATTTCGCTGCCGTGGCTGCGTAAACAAACGACGCACCTGACGAGCGTCGCCGGGGGCGGGGGCGGGCGGGGAGAATAGGGGGGCGTCGGGGGCGACTAGGGCACCAGGTCCGGGCGCTGAGTGACATTTCTCACCCGTAATAAATGAATCAAGACGCGGCGGCCACCGCCACCTCGGAGCTGCCCCCGGTTACCACGTACCACGTCCCGCTCAAGCGCCACCCGAAATAGACTCGCGGAACCCGCGCCACCCACGACCGTTGATTATTCGATAAGTATCGATCAAGCCTCATCGGTTAACTAGAGTGCCTGTGCGGACAAAGTGTAGCCGTTCTTATCTTTGTAGTACAGTAAACGCTCGTTAAGACGAAATGGATCGCATTTTGCAAAAGGGAACCAGCGCGATCACAGGGTTGTAAAAATGTTGCTTCTTCATAATTATCTAAAAATCTTCTCAGACGAGCAAATAGTTTTGGCGTGCCATCAAAAATTTGTTAATTATAAAGAAAAATAATTTTGTAAATTTTAATATTGTACATATTTATTAAGTATTTTTTAATAAAAAGGAAAAGTTGCACGATTTTGAAAACACTGTCATCGCGCTGGTTCCTTTTTGTTAAATGCGATCCAAATACGGTTAAGAAGGAAATCCGCTTAAGATGAAATTTTTTTCGGTCCCTCGACACTTCCATAAGAGTCAATGTGAAAAAAATACGGATAAGACTAAATTTCGAAATGTTGACCCGTAACCAAAGCCGCGGTTAAGACGAAACAAAATTTCAGATTTTTCCCTCTGAAATTGGGTAAAAACGACTAAAAAGAGCCAATTTTTAGGGAAAATAGACTTAGTTTTACGTACCTTGACATAGAAAGAGTAGGTTGAGAGTAGATCGTGGGTATCCTTTGTTTTGCTGGATGACTGAGATGCAATGGACAGTAGTTGACGATAGACCGATTTGCGTATTGTAAAAAATTCCAAATTTGGATTTCGTATTGTATAAAATTTAAACATCTAAAACTGCTTCCAAATTTTGACTTATGCCGAAAAATTTCGTCTTAAGCGCAGTTGCCGCTTATGCCGAAAAATGTCGTCTTAAGCGGAGAACGCTTAAGACGAAAAGCCGCTTGTGACGAAATTTTTTTCGGTCCCTTCATTTTTCGACTTAACGAGCTTTTACTGTACGAGGAAGTTGTGCCGCGTTTTGATTGGTCTATGAGTTCTAAGCAGCGGGGCGATTATTGAAATCTCTTGTTCGTCGAGACGACATACATGACATAGGTTAAAAGGCGAAGCGTGTATATCGCTGCTTTGTCGTGCCTATGTCGGGTTGAACTCACGACGAGCTATCGGTACCTCTTAAGTTCCGACAGTATGTCGTCCATTCCACCTGACAAAGGCACGACAAAGCAGCGACAAGACATAGCCGACCAATCACGCCTCGCCATTTAACCCATGTCATCTACGTCCGCCCGACAAACACTAAATTTCAATAATCGGCCCGCTGCCTTGCTAAGGAAGAACGCCGTATGAACCTTCAAACGTAGCCAGATTTCCTTTACCAGGGTGTCTAGTTTTTTTTCATTGTCGAATTTCCTTGTGAAATCCTGATTTCTCCTGATTTTGGACTGCTAAACCCTGATTTCATAATTTTTCTAAATCCTGATCAAATCCTGATTTTTTTGCGGAGAAAAATTGGCGAATGTAACCTCACAAAAATAGCTCGATAAAAAAATCCGATCGGACGGCCGACTTTTCTCAAATCCTGATATTACAACCGATTTTTCCTCAAATCCTGATTCCACGACCGATTTTTCCTCAAATCCTGATAAAGTCGGGATTAAATACTGATTGACTTCAAATCCTGATAGAATCGGGAAAAATGGGAAAATCGGGAAAATCCTGATGCTAGACACCCTGCATCTAGGCCTAGAAAGCCCTGTCAACACTACTGGCAAAATTTCACGGTACTTTGCTCCTCCATTTATAAAAAATGAACCAAAAAATCAAGAGTGGCGGTAGCCACCTGCGGTCGAGTAAAATGACCTCCTACTAAAGTCCCGATAGCAAAGGGGTGGCCGACCCTCTTAGTAATGAAAGAACAAACATAAATGTGGTATAATAATTTTAACTTCCGCCGCTGCGCCGCGCTGATCACACTGTGTTTCGCGCAATGCGTGAAGTATTCCTGCGGTCTTGTAGGCGCTATGCGTTTCACGCCCACCGCTCCCGACCGCACTGTGTTTGGCGCAATAGGTGAAGTATTCATACAGTCTTGAAGGCGCTAATATGTGTTACATGCCGACCGCCGCGCCGAGGGCTTGTCCTTTTCATCTCAAGTCCTCATCGTCATTCCTCTCTGCGCTAAGCTTTAGAACAAATTGCGTGTTTAGTTCCTCTTTTAACTCGACTAATTAAAGATGCTGTCTCTTGTATCACCGAAAAACGACAAAATTAGAAATTACTATACTCCCAGGAAAGAAAAATTTTGTCCCCTTTTCTCATTGATAATTTTTTTTCTAAGTCCGATTTTTTTTATACCTACATTAAAAAAAATTGCAAAATTTGTCGCCTCCTGAATTTGCCGCTATAGGCCACGGCCCATCTGGCCACCCCTTTAATCCAGCCCTGGAGCACACCCCATCTTTCCCACTTGTATACGGTTCCGTTTGGCAGAAATACGTCCAATATCTTTATGAATGATCTTATTTGGTCCATATTTAGCAGAAAGAACCAAGCCATTGCCAAATTTAATTGAGAAATTTAGTTTTTTACGAGAGAACGTTCGTGTGGATTTATTCGAAAATTTTAAAGAATTCACTTCGTACTGCGTAGAAAATTCAACGAAATTCGCACAAAAATCTTCACAACCGTTTTCAAGTAAAAAATTAAGTTTTCCAATAGAATTCGGCAATAGCTGATGTGGCTTGGTTCCTTTCTGCTTGGTGCTTTCCATTTTGCGTATTTACACTACATTCCGGAATAAGGAACTACATCTGGCTCATTTTAGAAACGACGCCTGTGCCATTAGCTTCTGTATGCAGATGGGTGCTTTTACGGATGGGTCAAAAATTTTAGCTCCTCGTTGCAAGGCCTAAATGTAAGACTTGCCTGAGTGACTCATTCTCAAAAAAATTCCCACCAAACTGAGAAACGGCGACCGACCGAGCTCCCCCCTCCTCTCCGCCCGCGCGGTAATCGGATTTCGAGAACGAGTGTTCTCGCGGACCCGGAGAGTTTATAATTAACTTCGTAAACTGCAAATCGCTTAAGCACCCCCTCCCCCCCGCCCCCCAACGAGGGGTCCCGTTGTCGCGCCCCGGCTTAATCGACGATAAATTTATTTCGCAGTCCCGACAGATAAACCATCGCCCCGCGGAACAAACGCGACGGGGCGCGCCGGCCTAATAAATTCAAATTTCCCGCCCTTTCATGGTAACGCAACCCGCCAGACTGCCGTGCTAAGGAAGAAAGCCGTATGAACATTCGAGAGTTGCCAAATTTCCCCGGATAAAACATGTATTTTTGGCGACATCCATGCATATTTGTCCTTGAAATGTTCAGATATTTTGGAATAAATTGCGTGCAAAATTGTCTGAAAATTTTGGAAAATAACATTCGCAATTTTCCCAGTAAATTCGGTTTTTAATCGGAGGAAACTTGGCAACGTCTGAAGGCTCATGCGGCGTTTTTCCTTAGCAGGGTAGAGTACGGGGTAACCCTCGCGGCATCCTCTGATCATCGTAATTGCGGGTTGATGTCAGTTTTGTTTAGAGTGTGGGAGGGGGAGGGGTGGAGTGAGGGGGGCGGTCGTACGAGGAGGATTTCATAAGAGCAAGCATCTTGTCTTAATTAGCCTCTACAAGGAAGGGGGTGAATTATCCACACTGAGCAAAGCTGCTGTGCCAAGGAGAGACCTGCCGTGCTAAGGGAAAACACCGTAAGAGCATCCGAATTTTGCCTTTCCTCGTAGATAATCTGTATTTTTGAAAAAAATTATGATCATTTGCCCTTGAAATTTTCAAACACTTCAGATCAAATTACAAAAAAATTCTCTGAAAAACTAGAAAAAATGTCGTAACAAATTTCACCAAAAATTCGTGATTTATCAAAGGCAACGTCTGAGGGCTTATACGAAAACACCGTATGAGCATTCGAATGTTGCCAGATTTCCTCTCAGAAAATCTGTATTTTCGCAGAAAGTCATAATCCATTTTCTTTGAGATTTACGGACACTTTGGCTTAAGTTGGGTACAAAATTCTCTGGAAAATTATTTTTTTTTCTTTTAACAAATTCTAACAAAAATTTGCGATTTACCAAAGGCAATATGGCAACGGTGGGCTCACACGGCGTTCTCCTTTGACCGGCAGAAACGCCGTATGAAAATTTACCTCGCGTACCAAACCTCCTGATAGAGTATCGATTTTTAAGACGAGTTATGAATGTTTCTTCCTGAAATTTTCAGGTACTTTAGATTTACTTGTGAACGAAAGTCTCTGATAAAAATTGAAAAATATACAGACAATGGACCACTAGACAAGGAACGAATTTCAGCATTCTGATACATGTTTCCTAACCAAAATTTTACGTAGAACACGATACGCACAACGAAAATTACCAAAATTAACTCCTTACGAAGATATTTAATGATTCTTGATGCGTGAATTCAAACCACCCGCTCATGAAAACTCAATGCTCTACGTGATTCACATCGCGCGCTAAACGTTATCATGAACGTCTCTGCGATATAAAAATCTGGCAACCTCAATCTTGACGCTTTGGCTCAGCTATAGCAAATTGCTAATAGTTTGAACAACATATGGTGGGAAATGAACATTGCTCGATTGAGAAGCTTGCTGAAACCGTTGGAGTGGGCGATTTGACTCACGTAGAGCTTTGAGTTTCTTGTGAGCGGGCAGTTCAAAATCCGCGTAACCAATGTGAAATAAAAAGGTTAATATCTTCGTCAGGAGTTAGTTTCAGTAATTTTCGTTGCGCGAATCGTGTTCTACGTGAAATTCTGATTAAGAAACATGTATCAGAATGCTTGAATTCGTACCTTGTCTAGTGGTCCATTTTCCCACGAATTCATCACTTCTTTGGCACGGTAGAAAGGATAGGAAAGAATGGTGGTAGTTCCTAAGCACCACTCTGCTTCCCCTATTAGCTCCTCAAAATTTCTCAAGACCTCCTTTAAGCTCAATTAAATATGACCAAACTTCCCGATAATTGAAGTGGAGTAGCTCCAACGTAGCTTAGCAACTTAGCTACTTGCAAGGGATAGTAGTGGCTCCAAGTAATGACTTCAGTCCACTACTGGAATATACAAAAAATGCAAGAAAACACCTTTCCTGAGGAGGATTGAATATTTTATTGCTGCTTTTATTGATTTGACGAGCCGTTTATTTTTCACGATTTTTAGATTTATTATATTTTTGTGAGTTAATGTGCTCTATACTAGATGGTCTGAAAAAAAGGGCTATGCCCTAATTGTCCGGAGAAGAAGAAGAAGAGAAATGCAAATATTGTGGTTTCCCTGTTTGCCGTTTCCATGGGTGTCAGTGGAGAGTCGTGAAAGGCAAAAACAGTGTCATCCTTCCTCGCCGAACTTCTGAACGATGCTAGTGACATTTCAGACTTTTAGTGTAACTAAAAATTGAGAGATATAACAAACTAGGATGTACTTCTTTTAAAATTCAATTCAGGTTTGAAATTATTGAAAAGAGGTTCCATGCTTCCTCTTTTTTTTAAAAAAAAGAAAAAGAAAAATACGCAGTGAAGTTACTTCGGTAAGTTTAGATTTGCTTCATTCTCCTATTCTGAGATGGTAAACTGTCCAAGTGCTAACTACAAGAGTTGATGAGATGAAAAATTAAAATAGGATTTTGAGCCACTACACAACGTAATTAATTATTATAATTAGTATTTAATTATTTTACGATGTATGCAATTGAGGTGTCTCAAGCTTTTAAATTTTTTACCGATTTCAAGTGCTAACTCATCGATAATGAGCAAGATTCCTTACGTCGTCATCCGTCTCCTCCAATTGATAGATCTGATCAATTCCAGCGTTTTCGATGCTTTGACTCTTCGACAACCCACGGATGACAAATTTGAGTCTCTGGTATCACTAGGATTTAAAATGTGTCTAAATATTGTGAACAAAACCGAACTGAAGCTATTTTACATGGTAGAAATCAAATCAAACGCACCATTCTCGCATTTCACAAGAGATTTGCACGACAACGGAATTCAGACCATTTCAATATCTCATCACAGCAAAATTACTAATTCAATAGTCACTGATCAAGTCAAAAATATAATATTTGTTCTCGAAGACGCAGAGGAGTTATTCGACCTGATTTTATATACAGTTTCAAATGAAGTGCCGCCAGAATTGAACCAAGAAATGAGAAAAACTCAGGAGCTTATTAGATATCAGTTGAAGGGCACCTTACCTCGTTACTGTATTAAAGTCGATAACCATTACCTCTGGCTGAGAGAGAAGGATACGTGTTTTGAGGATGTAAGTATTACATCTACCGAATTAGAAGACGGTTCAGTGTTAAGTGACCAGGTTTTTAATACAGTTCGCGGCTTATACTTTAATGAAATTTGGAATGCAAAAAACCACTTGATTATCTTGTTGAAAAATATGCCTCCAAATACGAGAAAATCCAGGTCAAAAACTCTCCCAAATGAGACAGCCGACATTTTCGAACCATACAAGTCCAGTAGTTTGATGTTTTCCTTCAAATTTTTTTGGCGTCTCTTCAAAGGCCACAAAACCGTCATTTGCTACCCGGACGGTTGCACGAGGTACAACCCGTTCACGAAAAAACTCATTTATTACCAAGGGGACACCGACAAGTCTTTCCCCGACTTTTCTTGGGATAACATGCACAGACAAACAGTGGTCGTAGTAGATGCTGATGATGTTAGGCCCTCAAGCAGTCCGTCTTGGGACAGTTGGATGATCTTCTACATGATCGTCCTCAAGCACTTCGAAGCTTCTGTCAACTGCACCTTCAGGATACCGTCCGATTTTCGAGAAGCGGGAGAAATGGCAGAGGGTATTACTATTGAAAACGGGCTGAAATTCGACATAGCTTTATTCCTGTTCTCAACCGGCATTATTACGGAGGAGCCCATTTACTCCATACTAGATTTTTCCGTCAGCGTCGACACCAGCACTCTCTGTATCGCAACTCCGCACAGCGATTTCATGCCGCAAGCTCTGGTGATCTTCAAAAGCTACACGCCTGTGGTTTGGATCTTCATACTCGTCACCATCGTCATCTCAGTCCTCGTCCAATATATTTTCCAAATATCTCAAACCGAGTTATTTCATCGTCTCTACACGGACGCAGAGATGGATTACTACCGGGGTACCTCGTCCCTACTGACGGTCTACGCGTACTTCATATGCGGTGGTCCACCATCTCTACATCTCGGTCGTCTCTACACCGGGAAGATCCTCTTCTTAGTCTTCAGTTTCTCCACAATCATCATATCCACGGTTTTTCTGAGCGGCATGACGACGTTGCTAAGCAACAGGGTTCTCTATCCAGAGATCGACACTTTGGAGGCCTTGGAAAGGTCGAATCTTTTCATTCAAGCTTCTGAGAAGCTCGACAAGAACACGTTGAGTCTCCTGGATCAACTGATACAGTCCAAAGGGATGAGATCAAGATTTGTCGACAGTTTGAACTTTTATGTTGATTATGTATACGTTGAGGTAATTGATCACTTCTTAACCACGAATGGCAGTTCTATCGGCAGCTCTGAGGTGGACGATTTTTCTATAGCTGACGGTTCGTTCGCAAATCGTACGCGTCAGATAGCAGAAAACGTGGATGCGGTAGCTACGACGGATGCGTTCTTGATAAATTTACCTTTCTCGTCCACGCCTTTGGAAAGTCTACGCGTGAGACATTTCCATAACAGGACTCTGTGGTACGAGTATCATCTGATGGAAGAGTGTTTGGTGACGTATCCGCTGATCTTCCTGTCCCTGAAGAACTCGTTCTTCTTCGATAAGTTGAACCGGATGATCGCTAGCTACCTCGAGACTGGACATGCTAAAAGGATCCTTGAGGAGGATGTGAAAAAGGAATTAGAGTTCATAAAATCGGAGAAGGAGAGCGATGAGCCCCGCGCGTTCGATTTGAATGATTTACAATCCGCTTTTATAGGTTTGACTGTTGGCTTGTTTTTAAGTTTTCTGGCTTTCGTTGGAGAGCTTTTGAGTGATATCTTCAAACATTCGACCGCTGTAAAATTTTTGACGAGATTGAGTGATCGTGTTGGGCGTGATGTCCGAAACGGAGTAGTTTTTGTGGGAAGAATCATAGTTGATTTTTTCCAATACCTGGGCAGGAAGTAGATAAGTAGAAATAGGTGGATAAGTAGTTTATTTATTCTACATTTAGTACTTTCCAGATTGATTAATTTGTTGAATTTAATACTTATAGCAATACTTTCACTTGTTTTTTTGCGGTTTTTTATCGTAAGTTTTTTTTTAAAAAAAAAAAAAAATGGCTAATTATGGATGATAAAATAAGGCTCTTAGAGAAAATATGCAGTAAAGTTTGAACAATCGAGATCTGGAAAGAAAGAGGAAGAGAGGGTAGAGGAGGAGAAAGAGGATGTTGGACAGTTAGAGTCTTCAACGGTTGGACCTTATTTTGCAATTAGGAACTACAAATTGAGGCTCATCCGCAAACACACTCATGTACAATGTACATAGGGAAACTAATAGTACACACGTTGTTTCTGAACTGAGCCAGAGATTGTAGTTCCAGATTGAAAAATGTTGTCCAAATTTAGTTAAATTAGATGATTTAACCCCATTTAGCGATGCCAATTTTCTACGCATTGGAAAAAAAAAAACACATTAGCTCTTAAAAACATCGACAAGAAAAAGTAGTCTTGATTCAATCATATTTAAGCTTAAATCAAGAACAAGCCTCTTAATTTGAGCGGATTTCCTTTTGATTTGAGCTTAAATCTGATTGAATCAAGAGTCCATTTTCTTGTCAATGTTTTCAAGAGTCTGGACTCTAGATCCAATGTGATTTTTTTCCAGTGCGATTTAACCCGATTTGGACCAATACACGCATTTGTGTACTAAAACAATAGATCAATGTAGAAAAATGACCCCCGAATAGTGATCTGTGTTAATTCGATAACACTTTGAGATTAGGAATTACAATGTCTGTCTCAGATTAGAAAAAAAGTACGCACGATTAGTTTTCCTATGCACATAAGTGTTTTTACCGTATTGCAAAATGTAGTCCAATGATACTGGCTATACGCGCTTTTATAGTTCAAACATTGACTCTGGATAAAATATTATGTCAAATAACCCCCACCTCATCCTTAGAAAAGAAGATTCTGATCAAAAGAAGATTCTATAACATTGTATCAAATATGGAATAAAAAATAAATTTTGAATGCCCCTCACCTTCAAAAGATGCTGATATTTTGGCATTTTTGGCTATATAACGCCTTACTTAAAAGAAAAGCATACGGATTATAAGACAAAGCCTCATAACACTGATGGGCTAAGGAACAACGACGAATGAATCTTCAGTAATTGCCAAATTCCACTTCATACAATGCAAATATTTAGGAAAACTTATGACTGAACTTCCAAGTTTTTTAAAGAGACTTCTAATCGCTATTTAACTGAAAAGACCGGACAATTCCAAGAAATGATCCATAGCTTACTTTAAAAATATACATTTTATCAGAAGCAACGTGACAACGTCTGAATGCTCATACATTGTTCTTCCTTAGCATAGCAAGATACTTTCCTGCCGTAAAAAAGACCTGCGAGTAATTTATTGAAACTATTAGATAAAGCTATATGAACGAATGAGCTATATAAACATAGGGTAAATGGAGTGATCTTCTTGGTTGGAGCGCGCAAGGGAAAAGGGGAAAAATGCCGAACTAATCGCAGGTTTCCATTAATTGGACTGCATTTTGCAATTTGGAACTATAAATTCCGGCCCGGTTTAAAAACAACGTATGTGCCATTAGTTTCCCTACGCACACACGTGTTTTTTCAGATGAGCCAGAATTTATAGCTCCAAATTGCAAAATGCAGTCCAATTACTCTATTGCCAACCTCTTTAGTCCATTGCAAGCATGCGCCTCCACCAAAAGGATCCCTACGTTTTCAGTTCGTCCTCTTTGTCCATAGTTTTGTCTATAAATTTCAATAATCAACCCGCGCAGCGTTAGTGATTCGCCGCTTGAATAACAACGCTCCATGCACCGGTCCTTAACCTACGCCAACGTTACTGACACTTCTTAAAAACAAAAGTTCAAAGTTGTAAATAAAACGCTTGTGCCTCACTTAATCACGACCTATCATGGGGCAGAGGGCTGCTCGCTGGTTTCTTCCAGTGGCGTGGCGTGAATTGCGATATATCGATTGTTATGCCATTTAAACCTATGGTAAAGAATCGATTATTAAGGTGTTCGCTACGAACAACCTATTTATCGATCCTTTTCCATAGGTTTAAATGGCATAATAATCGATACATCGTAATTCACGCCACGCAACTGCTTTCTTCATAATTTAATTTTCGCGATGCTGCTACATTTGAAGTGAGAAATTAAAAAGCCGACCGCGACCTCAAGATAACGTCGGCTAATTTCTACCGGATCAAAGTTCTTTTCGCGATAAAAAGTTAAATAAAAAAAGTTTCCCGTAAAAGACGGTCCCTCTCGCCTGACCGCGGAGAAAGACACCGAAAGGCTCTGAATATTCAAACTCTTTTGCTCGCAGATTCTGCTTCGAGAGACTTGGCTAGACTCCACCACATTAATTTACTTGATTATTTATTTATTCACACAATAAACGGGGAAAAATCAATTAACAAGAATTAAACAATATAAAATGACAAGTGCATCTGTGGAAATCAAAAAAGCAGAAAAAATTGTAACTTAAACAGCACCCTCGAAATCGTCGTTCTCCCCGCGAAAGAACGTAACTCCATTTCAATGTTGCCAAATTTCTCCTCGCAAATCGCGTATTAACGGGGAGAATTTTTGGAAATTCGGACTGAAAATTTCGCCGATTATTTCTCGGATTACATGCAAAAATCAGACAAATTTTGACTAAAATTTGCACAAGTACATTGTAGTCAAATAAGTCAATTGTTTAAGTCAATTTGGCAACCTTGGAATGGAGTTACATCCCTTCGTCCGGGAATCGACGAAATGAGCAGGAACCAGGGACTCGAAGCCTTTAGTGGTACGTTCAAAAAATGTAAATTAAATTTTTTTTACAAATGATCGCTTTACTGGAGAAAGAAAATAAAAATATCGTTTCGGTAAAGCTCCTACCTCCTAACTTTTTTCTAAATTATCTACCCATAATTGAAGACTTGTTTGGTAAAAAACGTATGAGCCTTGCAATTCTGCTAGGATCGAGTAGTATTTTGCACATCATTCACAGCAAATGAAATATATTTACAGTCAATTTACTTCCACACGATAGGAAGAAAAAAATTGGGGAAAATCATGGCAGATCTTCAGATAGGTTACCTGTAAGTAAAGAGGTTCGACTTTCGATCGTATCGATTTTTCGAGAAAAAGATGTCCACGACTGACTTCTCGAGGATTTGGCATTTTTAGTGAGGTATAACACATTCCAATTTCTTGAAGAAACATCAAAGATCTTGTTTCTTGAAATTTCCGTTTCCTTCTTCATGGTTCGATGTTTTTGACCGTCCACGCTGACCAAAGTGGAAGAAAATTGAAATTTTAAAAATCACATTGCTCGATGTTACATTGTTTAGTCGGTGCTCGCAAGGTCTCACCTACTTTTCTGCCATGTTAAGGAAAAACGCTGTATGAACGTTTGAGAATTGCCAAACTTCCTTCACTAAAATATTTATTTTTGAGGAAATTTATGAATAGTTTTTCCTGATTTTTTCAGGAACTTTGGGTGAAATTGCTAATGAAATTATCGGCAAAATTGGGCGAAAAATATTCATAAGTTTAACGGTAAAGTCGTGATTTATTAAAGGAAATTTGGCAACGCCTGAAAGTTCATAGGGCGTTTTTCCTTAGCACGGCAGTATTGATGGTGACTCAAGAATATGCTCGCGCATTAATAACAAATGACATTCCATTTTTCTGGGCCTCCAGTAGTATCTCGAACCGAGCTGTAGTGCCAAAGTTTTAAATTTAGATCATTTTTGGGAATTAGACCGAAATTAGGTGCGTGGTTTGATAATGCCGTTAGCGGTATGAAATAAAAACTTTCCGTCAAATTGTGTTTTTCGCTGCCTGCATTCCGTAACCCCACGGCGACTCTTTCCTCCTCTTAACGTAAGTATCTGTTCTGGGAATAATTTACATTCCCTGTTGAAAAATGTTGACAGCGAGAAAATGATTCAATTTTTTCACAAAAATTCATAAAAAACCAAAGAGGGACTACACTTCGCGAGGACAGTGTTTTCGTTATTGAATTGGGTTGTGTGAACGCGCCGATAATGACAATTTTCAATTTTTGTGTTGTTTGGGTTGATACTTATGTTCAAGGTCAGTTATACACTGAAAACAAATTCGGTCATGTGAATCGAACGTTTGGTGTTCCTTATCTTCCCAAGTATTCGATTTGTCAAACCGGAATTTCGGTTCGTGTAACCGCACGTTAGGCATATTTGACCAAACTTTGTCAGTTCACTTTACCGCACAGTTCGGTCACACGAACCGCAAATTCAGTTTGACGAATCGAATTAGTTGGGATGAAATGGAACACCGACCTTCGTTAAATATTACCGAACTATTTTTTCCGAAGTACAATGATGAAAGACTCGTTTGGGGGTCTCTCGATCCGGAAACGAGTCTCTAAACCAATATCATGATTGCATTGACTCTTACAAAGTATTAGTGACACGAAATAACTCGAAGCCAAAAAAATGGACATTAGCGGTTTTTGCCGAACCCGATTCAATTTTTCACAAGGTTGTTTTGAGAGTTAAGCAATTGGGGTCTACACTGATGAAATTATTTCTGTTCTTTGTGACTTTTGGTTAATACAGGAGGTGAAACACAAACCAACACAAATTGTGTGTCAATTCTGGTAGAGTTTGCGATGAACCCTGGTAAAAATTGGCGATAAGAGCTGCGTTTCAAAATACCATAGGAATTCTTATAGCCGGCTAAAGAAGGCTACAGAAAATCATATAGCTGGCTGTAGAATGCGGAGAAAAGCATACGGCCGGGCTATACGAAGCGATAAAAAATTATGCAGCCGGGCTATAGTTCCTATCGCCGGGATTTACACGTTATCGCCTGGCTGTTGCTTTTTTGCCAAAGATTATAAAAGGCTATTAGAAATTGTGTAGAAATTCGTGTGCTTTGGAAATAATTAAGTTTGATACGGAACCACCTTAATATTTACAAAACACACATTATATGTATTTTCCTTTAATACATATTTTTTTTCATCAATTAAAATGAGAATAATCCATACAGGATGTGCAAACATTTCGAAATCATGAGTTGAATAACGCTGACTCAGCCAGATTAAACATTAGAGCCTAACACAAAACGGAGCGGCGACGCACTGGCGCCTACAAACCTAACGTGGATACTTCACGCATTGCGTAATGCGTGAAGTATCCCTGTTAGGTTTGTAGGCGCCAATGCGCGTTCCGCGCTTGCTGCCCGCCTGCCATGGCGCTTGAAGCAACTATTTCACACCATAGGTATTGCGCAGTATCATACGAAACTGAAGGCGCTCTAATATATAAGAATGGCAGGCATCCATCAAAAGTACGGAGCTTTCCTCGCAAAATAAATCAAGATACTACGGCCCAAAAAGAGAGCAGTATTCCAACAAATCACTAAGACCTAGCATCCGTAATTAGTAACGTTTAGCATACTTTTTATCGCCTGGCTGTTGCTAGTGTTGCTTGCCATCGGCTGTGTGTCGGCATCGGCTATAAAAGGCTATAAGACATTGTGTAGCCGGCTATAGAAGCTATTGGAAATCTCACAGCCGGCTGTAGGTCTATGGTATTTTGGAACACATATTCTACTGCCAATTTTTACCAGGGGATTTAGCGCAGAAAAAAAATGAAGAGACTGGGAAAATGCATTCCTCCAATGGAGATGTTGCATGTGTGAGGAATTTGCGATTTGACTGTTGATTCTTTTATAAAAGTTTGCGAGAAACATGATGGTGCCACTGGTTTTCTCTGGAATTAACTTCCAAGCTCAGAAAAAGCTCTCAAGTTGAGGCCAAAATGGAGGGGATATCCCACGCTATCCTGAGAGTCCACCTCTACATCAAAACAAACTCTCCGTGCAAAGATAGGGAGCAAATACATTGACAGGGCTGCCACTTTATTTGGGGACTCTAAAACTGAGAACACGGCATCACTGATAATGTATTTGCTCCCTATCTTTGCATGGAGAGTTTGTTTTGATGTAGAGGTGGACTCTCAGAATAGCGTGGGATATCCCCTCCATTTTGGGCTCAACTTGAGAGATTTTTTTGAACTTGGGAGTTGATTTTAGAAAAACCAGTGGCACCATCGTGTTTCTCGCGAACTTTTACATAAGAATCAACAGTCAAATTGCAAATTCCTCACACATGCAACAATTGCAACATCTTTATTGTGACGTTGGTATTCACCACTCGATTTTTATTAAATTCCCCCAAGAAAACTAGCAGGCACTTTCTCTTGAAATTTTCAACTGAAGGCTTAGGGTTGTAATGCGCTTTACCTCCCGTGTTAATCAAAATTTTATATGGAAATTTCTCTCAGTGTAATGTAGCCGTAACCTATTAGAGGGGGATGAAAAAATTGTAGAGCCAAGGTGAATTTGAGGGAGTAAATACTAAAAGGGATAAAGATGAGTGGGTGTAGGGTGGTGGCACTGGGGAGACTGGTCTTTTACCCGACTTTGCCAACATTTCTCTTATTTTCTAAATTCTCCTACTTTCCAACTAGAAGCCGTGTTGAAGAAAGGGTAATTTTACCCCCTAAACGGCAACTTGGTCCCACCCCGGGTCAGGCAACGTCACATGTCGTGCGCTGCGAGGGCAATCGTGCGGAAATTTTTGGCACAGCGCGGTTGAAAATCTGCCGGGACTTTGCAGGCACTCTCACTTCTCACCCCTCCGAAAGTCGAGTCGACGGGAAAGGAGTTCCTGCGGGGTTTACAGATTTGGAATTTAAAGGAAAAAATCCCACTGGGTATAATTTAGCGCTGGGCGCGAGAATGCCGTTGATATTTCAGCTGAAATGGACGACTAGACAAGGAAAGAAGTTAAACATTCTGATACATGTTTCTTAACCAGAATTTCACGTAAAACTCGATTTGTGCAACGAAAATTCCTGAAATTGACCAGGGCCGGATTTACCTACTTGCCGCCCATGGGCCGCCTGTATTTTTCCGCCCCCTTCTCATTCGTTTTGAAACATCAATAGATCGTATTCGACAGTGGTTCGATGTATCGTTTGGTTCAAAACAATAGAACATAACCTCGAACAAAAATTTTAGGATTTAATTTAGAAAAGCTGAAAATGCGAAAATTCCTAACAATTTCACTTTTCATTGCCATTTGGTACTCAAGAGAATAAAAACTCGATCACATAAGACCCGTTACCTCAGATTTCTAAATTGACTTTTGAGGCTGTGGTTACATATTGAATCAATCGATATCAATATAATCTCACCTGCGGGATCTGTCGAATACGATCTATAAAAACCATCAACCAACAAGAGGGGGAGGGGAAGGGGTGTATGAGACGCGTCTACTTGTGTTGGGCATATTTTTTTGTGAAAGCCCTGTCGACACTGACAAAAGCTTAGTTCCGTAAAACCATCCCTGTTTGGACAAGGCCTTCCATTCACAAAAAAACAAACGAACAAATTATGAAAGAACAAACTTAAATGTGGTTAATAATTTTACCTTTCGCCTCCGCCGCGCCGACTGCACTGTGGTGGAGCAATGCGTGAAGTATTCATGCAGTCTTGTAGGCGCTATGCGTTTCACGCCGACCGCTGCTGAGGCTGACCACACTGTTTGGCGCAATGCGTGAAGTATTCATGCAGTCTTGTAGGCGCTATGCGTTTCAAGCCGACCGTAGTGTGTTTGACGCAATGCGTGAAGTATTCATGCAGTCTTGTAGGCGCTATGCGCTTCATGCCGACCGCAGCACCGCTCCGTTCCAGGTCAAATTGCGTGTTTGGTTTCTCTCTTAACTCGACTAATTAAAGGTGCTGTCTCTTGTTTCACCGAAAGACGAAAAAATTAGAAATTACTTTACTTTTAATCTCAGGAAATGAGAGATTTTGTCGTCTCTTCTCGTTTGTAATTTATTTTCTGAATCCGATTTTTCCTCTCTTTTTTTGATACCTGCATTAAAAAAGATTGCAAATTTTGCTGCCCCCTACATTTTGCCACCATGGGTCGCGGCCCATGTGGCCACCCCCTTAATCCGGCCCTGTAATTGACTCCTAACCAAGATATGTAATGTCACTTGACGCGCGAATTCAAACCTCCCGCTCATAAAAACACGATGGTCTACGTGCGTCAGATCGCAAACTAAACGTTCCCGTGGCAGTCTCTGCGATACGAGAATATCGCAATCTAAATCTCGATGCTTTGGCTCAGTTGTAGTAAATTTTTCCCACTTCGAACAAAAGGGTGAGAAATGAACAATGTTTGATTGAGAGGCCTGCTAAACCCGTTTTAGTGCGAGATTTGACTCACGTAGAGTATTGTGTTTCTTGTATGACCGGACAATTCCCGTGACCAATATAGAATTAAAACGCTATTATCTTAGTTAGGAGTTTATTTCGGTAGTTTTTGATGCAAGAATCGTGTTTAACGTGAAATGTTGGTTAGGAAACATGTATCAAAATGCTTAAATTCTTGCCTTGGTTAGGGGTCCATTCAAAAAAAAAAAAAAAAAAAAAAAAAAAAAAAAAAAAAAAAATTCAATCGTAGGCTCAAGAAAGGTCTCAAAATTTAGACGGTAATAGCAGTGGTGTGTCGTGCTTTAATTGCGATGCAACGATTGATCTACCATTTAAACCTATGAAAAGGATCGATAAACAGGGTGCTAGCAGCGAACACCTCAATAATCGATTCTTAACCACAGCTTCAAATGGGAAAGTATCGATGATTGATTTTTCACGCCTCGCCACTGGGTAATAGTAATGGACCTGTTTATCGAGTTACGGAAGAGTTCCTCTCTGAAGTTGGTCAAATGGGTTTGTCACAAACTTTTACACGACAGGAAAGAAAAGGCACTCCGCTCCATGTAGAAAATGACTCAAAAACCAACCAAGTTGTAAAACCATTATGAGCACATCTTTAGTCCCAACTTCACCATCTGCGAAAGAATTTGCGCGTTTTTGCGATTCCCGCGTCAAAATTCAAACCTCAGTAGAGAAATATGCCACCGCGTGCAAAGGAAAAACGTCGTGAGACTTCAGGCATTGCCAAATTTCCGCTGGCAAATCACTAATTTTTTGGAAATCATTTGAATATTTTTCTGCCAATTTCTCAGATAATTTTGTCAGTAATTTGGTCTAAAACGTCTGAAAAAATCAAGGAAAAATATCTTTAATTTTCCTCAGAAATAACCATTTTATCCAAGGAAATTTGGCAAATCTCGAACGTTCATACGGCGTTCTTCCTTAGCACGGCGCAGTATTATCATGCGGCTTTGGTGCTATCATATGATTTAAACGACAAATTTTGATTTAATGACTACGCCACTGGTTTATTGGGAAATCTTCTGAAGCGAGAATCTAACGAGAAAGTTGATTCTCGTGTTATTCGGTCGCAATTTCAATCAATCGAATAGAGCAGGAAAACAATGGGCTCGAATTGACAAAATTTAGTGCATATTATGCAGTTCCGTGAATTAGAACGAAGCGCCCAATTCATAAACAAAACATACCTTCTTCAGTCAAGAATTCGAAAGATGATTGATTGCGAGCTTTTTCATGCATGCGTTCCTATTCAGCGATGCCATTTCGCGATTAATTTTGGAACTTTTTTGAGTGATAAAACGTGAAATGGCCATAAAATAGCCAACACGCATCATGCTTCGTTTCGTATTAATGTGAATGTCTCGCCCTAATCAATCAATTGGGAGAAAAAGAGACGCTACCAATTTTCAGAGGGATAATTGACCGCGTCATCACCCAAGCAGTGCATATCCGAATACTTTATGCGTTTAATTTCAAGCAGTGTTTATTCATAATTAAATCAACTCGCAAGATGAACATAATTTGAAGCCCCGTAACCGGGAGCGCATATTTTAAAGGGAGAGGATTTTCTATTACATGCTCAGGATATTGGCCCCAAATCTATTCGATTCAATGATGTAAATGTTTTGTAGGCGTATATTGTGCAATGAATCACAATGGTTTATGGACCACGTTTAGCAGAAAGGAACCAAGCCACACCAGGTATTGCCAAATTTAACCGGGCAATTCAATTTTTTACAAGAGAAAGTTTGTGCGGGTTCGTTTGAAAACTTTAAGGAATTTGCTTCGTACTATGCAGAAAATTCACTGAAATTTTCACAAAAACCGTAAGACCATTTTTATGTAAAAAGTTAAATAATCCAATCAAATTTGGCAATAACTGATGCGTTTTAGTTAATTTCTGCTTAGCGCGGTCTATTAGTCCCTGTGAAAGATACAAAATAAGAATTGAAATATAATGCGGGTTTCGCAAATTTGACGTATTAGTGCTAAAAGGGACTAGGTGGAAACGAATCAAATCATGAATACGTCACGTAGCACGCAAGCTCTCCACATAACTCCTTGTAATTTAATTCATTTTCATTAAAAGCATTAGCCACAATAAAAATCGGTAATGGTTTTCGTCGGGACACTAAGCAACGCTGGAATAAAGTCAAGGTGTAAAAGAAACATTTAAAACTTTTGTCGCCTGCAACGGATACTGAAATACGTGTATTACGACACCTGGATGCAACTATACGGACTCTATGGATGTCCGTGTTGCATATGCACAGAAATGAAGGCGTTTTGACTTCGGACACAATCCGCCTCATCAGCGGGGCTGAATGGTGCGAGTCAATGAATGGAGTCGGAAAAAATGTGAGAACATCAAAAGCTTATGTCGAAGTTAAAACGGAACGTAGAGGTTATAGAAGTTGTTTCTTGATTTTCTCGTAAAAGTTCTTTCAAAAATCACACTACACAATTTATAATGCGAAGTGATTAACATGAAAAATTTGCAGTTTTAGTAGAAAATTGTATGTTCAATCTCCTGAGGGGCTCGTTTGATTGTGTGGAGGGATTTACTACGCGTATCAAAAATGACAGAGTGCCTTAAATTCTTCCTTTACACTTCAACGGCACTTCATCTCTTAGGCACGAATAGCTGCTCTACGAATCATGCTCCCCAAATCGCGATGTCAAAACTAAAGCACAAAATACACTCACATCCTACGCCTGTATGCAACTATTCTTGCCCAGGAGATATCTTTGCAGTATAGGTATAAAATTCAGGTAATATTCGTTCTCGATCTTGAATCAGTGAATCACCCTGTGCGAATCTCATACAGTACTCAAAACATTGAGCTGGGTTTAGCGGGCAAGACCTTGAAAATAGGGGTGCTATTGGAAAATCTTTGCTTAAAACCAGGGACGAGAAAAGACGAAGAAGAGAAGTTAAAACATTAAATTGTGATTAGAGAATTTTGTAAAAGTGCACCTGAGCAAAATTATAGACGAACCTAGATTTTCTCAGTCTTTAGCAGACGTAAAGATTTAACTCCTGTAATATATGTTCTCAATCTTGAATCAACGAATTACCCTGTGCGAACCTAGTACAGTTCTTGGGACAAGTAAATGCTGCCGACAAGTCAACGATTAAGATTTTAAAAACCTATATAAATGGACGAAAATTTAACTCACGTGCACTATACATAAAACTTGGGACGCGTTTTGACACCTTACCGCAGCTGAAGATGACGCCTAAGGTATCAAAAAGTTACTCAGTTTTATGTATAGTGCAAGTGAGTTACATTCTTGTTAATTTTTGCTCCTCAAACAGATAATGCAACTCAAAGAGTTAAGCTAGGTTTAGCGATCGACTATGAACATGTCTGTATAATAGACCTTGAAATTAGGGATAATTTCGGCCTACTTTTGGAAGATCTTCGCCTAAAACCAGGGACGAGAAAAATCAAGAAACGGGACTGTGAACAGAAATTTAATTTCCATTAAATGGACCGCGTTAAACAGAAAGGAACCAAGCCACATCAGCTATTGCCAAATTTAATCGGGCAATTTAATTTTTTTCATAAAAACGGTTGTGCGGATTTTTGTGCAAATTTCAGTGAATTTTCTCCATAATACAAAGCAAATTCCTTAAAATTTTCAGAGGAATCTGCACAGACGTTCTCCCATAAAAAATGAAATTTCCCTGTTAAATTTGGCAATATCTGATGTGGCTTGGTTCCCTTCTGTTTAACGCGGTCCAAATGGTGATTACAGCAATTTGTCAAAGTTTGACGGAGCTAAAATTGTAGGCGAACCTAGATTTGCTCTGCCTTTAACGGACACAGAGACTTAATCCGTGTAATATTTGGACAGCATTTACAATTGGGAACTACAATTTCTGGCTCAGTTTAGAAACAACGTATGTACCATTTGTTTCCCTATGCACATGCGAGTTTTCTCGGATGAGCCAGCAATTAAAGTTCCCCATTGCAAAACGTAGTCCACTTGGACCGCGTTTAGCAGAATGGAACCAAGTCACATCAGCTATTGCGAAATTCAACTGGGCACTTTAATTTTTAACTGGAGAACGTTTCTGCGGATTCCTTCGAAAATTTTGAAGAATTTGCTTCTCACACTGAAAAAAAATTCTCGGCGTTTTTACCAAGGTCCGTTGGTACCTTTACCATCTCACTTTTTTACCAATTATTGGTAATTTTACCAAGACAGACTGGTAAGCTTACCTAAAAACCGGTATTTTTACTGTTTTTTTCAGGTAAGAATACCACTTTTATTGATAATCAATTCCCGGTAACTTCGCCATTTTATCTCAGTAATTCTACCACAGTCGATAAAATATATTGGCGTTTTTACCTAGGTCCAGTAAAATTACCGAGAAAGTTCAATAATTTAACCGAGATTTCTCGGTAAAATTACCAATTCCATAAATAGTAATATTACCAACAAAAAACTGGGATCAAATAGAACCCTGAATTCTTGGCAATTTTACCCTTTTCTTAGTAAATACACCGAGATTTTTTTTTCAGTGCACTATACAGAAAATTCACCAAACTTTGCACAAAAATCTGCACAGTCGTTAAATTAAATTGCCCAATTAAATTTGGCAATAGCTGATGTAGCTCGGTTCTTTTCTGCTTAACGCGGTCCATTTCTTCTCAATCTTGAATCAGCGAACCACCCTGCGCGAACCTCATACAGGTCCAACTCCGAAAATTGAGCTTGGTTTAGCGATCGACTATGAACATGTCTTTGAGACCTTGAAAATAGGGATAGCTTTAAACGATCCTGAAATTCAACTGGGCAATTTAATTTTTAAGTGGAGAACGTTTCTACGGATTCCTTCGAGAATTTTAAAGAATTTGCTTCTCACTATGCAGAAAATTCACCGAACTTTACACAAAATCCGCACAGTCGTTAAATTAAATTGCCCAAATACATTTGGCAATAGCTGATGTAGCTCGGTTCTTTTCTGCTTAACGCGGTCCATTTCTTCTCAATTTTGAATCCAGAGGCGTGGCGTGCTTTGCGATATATCGATTGTTATGTCATTTAAACACATGGAGAAGGATCGATAAGTAGAGTGTTCGCAGCGAACACCTTAATAATCGATTCTTTACCATAGGTTTAAATGGCATAACAATCGATATATCGCGATTCACGCCACGCCACTGCTTGGATCTGCGAACCACCTTGTGCGAACCTCATACACATCCAGCTCCGAAAATTGAGCTTGGTTTAGCGATCGACTATGAACATGTCTGTAAGACCTTGAAAATAGGGATAACTTCAAACGATCCTCGGTTAAAACCAGGGACGAGAGCACAGTCCCTCATGTCCCGTCGCGACGTCCCGAGGAGCCAGAGAAGTGACCGAGGAGACACCAATTAATTCTCGATTCCCTCAGGATGATAAATGACGCTGGAGGGGGAGGGGGAGGGGGATGGCGTTACTTCTGTGGAGTAATTCCACCGGTCGGATGGAGCTGTTGCAAAATTGTCTTTTCATGAAGGGGAGAGGTAAGATCCCGGACAATATTCATTATTAGAGACGTTGAAATCAGAGACAACACCACCGCTATCTTCTCAGTAATGTGAAATTTACACGGAAAAAAAGGTAGGGGTCGTCGGACAGGGTTGCACAGGTGAAATGAAAAATATGAAATATTGAAAGTATCGATGAAATTTCACAAAGTTTGAAAAATATGAAACATATTTTCAAGGGCTGGGTATGTAATACGCGCGCCAAAAACACCAAAAAGCAAAAACCAGTCGAATTTCATCTAATTTTGCATTTAATTTCGAAAAATATCGTTCAATGTCTCTCATATTTTTCTGAAGTTTCATGAAATATTTCGCATGAAATTTCAGGATTCCATTTTTTATGAAAAATTGCAAACCTGTCGTAGGATGATAAGGGCATTTCCAATTAAACGTAGTGGTACCCCAATAAATTAGGTTAGTAACCGTGGCAACCTTAGCGAGATTGTGAGCATATTTCAACAGTAAGGTTGGCCTGAGAATCTTGGTACAATATACCATCAATACTGGATATATAACCTTAGTATTTTAATATTGCACCAATATTAGCAACATTAGAAATCCAAGGTCAGGTGGTGCTCGGTGATTCCAAGATTGTCACAATGTTGTCACAATATTGGTTATACAATATTGGTAAACTAATACTGTCGTAGAGTTATGTTTTCAATATTGCAGTAATATGTTAGTTTTAACATTGGCACATTATTAAAAAAAATACTGAACATAGGCTTCTGCTTATAATATTGACACAATATTGACACAATATTAGGAAAACAAAATTGCTAAAATAATATCGAGACGATGTTATCTCTGTGATACTGCGGTATTGTTATTATGTTAACATTCAATTAACGTTAGAACAACAAACATAACAGGCTTCTGTTCGTAATATTGTCATAATATTGACACAATATTGGATATCTAAAACTGCTGAATTGATATTATGCTAACATTATTTTTACAACATTGTGGTAATATTCGCACTTTAACATTGTCACAAGATTAAGAAAATAAACATTTTAGGCTTCTGTTTCTAATATTGTCATAAGATTAACACAATATTGTGCGCGGCGAGCACAATTCGACCGCGTTTGCTATTTCCGCCACCAGGGCGCGCTCGCCGCGGATCTGCCGTTGCGGTCCCTTTAAGGGCAAATTAAAGGGCAAAAACTGCGACCTTTCGCTTTTTGACGTAATAGGCACATGATCCATAGGCGTCTAACCCATCTTACCGATATTCTTAGGCCAAGGGCTCAAATGGAGCTTTTTGGCAACGGTCCGCGCGCGGCCGCCCCGTCAATGGGGCTGGTTCTCGTTTCGCCTGGGCAGTGCCCGTTACAAGTGGGATCCAAGTTGAATACTTCAGCCAGTGCAAGCAGCCAAAAGTAGCTGACTTAGGAAGGTTCCTCGGCACTCCAATGTTCCGTATGCCTAAATGTTGCGGCACTACACCAACTCGAGTTGCGGTACTATCACAATTAATTAGAAGTGCCCATATCGTCTAACGGTGCCACAATTTTAGGGGATAACCCCTAACCCTTTTTTTTTTTTTTTTTTTTTTGATACTTTCGCAAGTCAAAGCTTAAATTCGTAAAATCGTCACCTTCGGGCCGATGAATCACAAACGGCGTGCGATGTTTCGAAATTTCCGCCGGCATTTTATTTTCTTACAAAGAAATTATTCAACAAAGCTGTCCAAAAATTTCACTGAATGTTCTTTGCGCTGCCGATAAAATTCAGTGAAATTTTCGAACAGTTTCGACCAACAAAAAACAGTTTTCTCTGTGAAAAATAAAAGTATGGCCAAAATTTTGAAACGTAGCCTAGCGCTTGTGATACTTTCACCGGAAGATGACGATATGACTCGGAATCGAAAAGTTGAGTAATTGGTTAAGCAATTTTAAACCTAATTTGGAAAACTTGCCTCGAGAAGTGCTCACCCCGAAATTCATTAGTCATAGCCATGAAAAATTGAAAACAATTATCTGCCGATCAACATTCAGGGAAAAGTATCGTTGATCTCCGAAATTAACTCTCGCCATGCCCGATGATATTGATTAGATCGTCAGTGAGGGATCTCTAAAATATATCGATTGCCAAATGGCGAAACCACGTTGACAACCGTGGAGTGAAGGGGTAGTTCTGCTCTACATGAGTCTTAAAAATAACCAACTGCCATCTAACACAGAGAGAAAATTTAAAACAAAAGTTTCGTTAATACAGGAGAAAAATAACAAAATAACCCAAGCCTTCGGTCGACTCTGATGTTCTCCAGTCTCTCCATTCCATTGTTTTCTACGCTGAATTCGCCATAAAGTATGCCAAAATAAACAGAAAATTAGGGTTGGTTTGTGTTTCACCTCCTATGTCAACCAAAAGTAACACAAGAACACAAACATTTTTATCGATGTAAGCTGCTTTGCTTGAGCCTAGTTCCACAACACAGAAATCCTAAAAAACAACATGTCGAACTCTTGAAATGACTCCTTTTCCTGAATGTAGTTCAACTTACGGATAATTTAAAAAGGAAACCAAAATCCGATTTTGTCACCTCTGGGTGATTTTATTCACATATCTGTGGTTAGTACGTAATCATTAGCAAGTATAAAAAAATACCGCATTACGCTATCTTAATTGGACTGCATTTTGAAATTAAGAACTTCAATGTC
This sequence comes from Bemisia tabaci, assembly GCF_918797505.1. Taxonomy (NCBI): domain Eukaryota; kingdom Metazoa; phylum Arthropoda; class Insecta; order Hemiptera; family Aleyrodidae; genus Bemisia; species Bemisia tabaci. The sequence continues at coordinate 36,441,887 of NC_092801.1, forward strand.
TGATTCACTTAACAAAAAACACTTATAGGCATACGGGAGGTAATGATGCATACGCTGTTTCTAAACTGAGCCAATAATTGTTGCTCCTGATTGTAAAATGTGATCAATACACGCAGATTTCACCAAAAATCATCAGATTGGCCGGCAATAATTTCCCGCGACTTTTAATTTTCAAGGAAGCCGAGGATTACATTGATACACTGGGAAAAAAAACACATTGGATCCAGAGTCCAGACTCTTAAAAACATCGACAAGAAAAAGTACTCTTGATTCAATCAGAATCTAGCTTAAATCAAGAACCAAGCCTCTCAATTTAAGCAAATTTTGTTTTGATTCAAGCAAAAATCCGATTGAATCAAGAGTATTTTTTCTTGGCAATGTTTCCAAGAGTCTGGACTCTAGATCCAATGTGTTTCTTTTTTCCAGTGTATAATTGGAGTACATCTTCATTATCCAGACTCCGAATTTTCTTCACAGAGACAAATGTGTAACCGACAATAAGCCATTCATTTTCAACGAAAAGACTTTCTTATCGCTCTCAAAAAAGTTTGTTTCCATTTGCAACAGAGATACTGTCCGAGGACATTTCGTAGCTCCTCTGACGTAAGGGCGTATCTCTACTTCCACAAGAGCCCCCACAAGCATGGAGCTATATGGAGAAAAATGCTCACGTGGAAATTGAGATACGCGCTTACGTCAAGGGAACATCGGTTTAGAGCCTACGTCACTCGGTTGAGCAATGAGTTTTTTCCTCCAAAAGAATGACCTCCGACGGAAAAACAACAGTAGGTTATTCAACTAAAAATGAATCAGTCAGTTCGAAAACTTACCAACTCGGAAAAAAAAATTGCTCAGGAAACACCTAAAACTGCGCAGCGGGCGAAGAAGTTAGTTTAAGAAAAACCTTTTTGGTGCCAAAGGACTTCGTAAAGCACAAAGTTGAAATCGATACACCATGTTCGATGACAGAGAATTAAGCGTTTAAAAATTTCCGAGTTGGTGCGTGTTTTCATTCTCACCGACTTTCAGATAATGATTTTTCATAATCTGCCCTGAAAAATTTATATTTTTCGACCTGATTAACGCTTGAATATTTATGTAACTTGTTGGTACAAGGTATACTGAACGGAAAAAAGGAAACCGCAAAATCGGAAGGTCACCCGTTTCCCTTGAAATGGCCAAAAATTGGTATTTCCAATGAAATACTTCGATTCTTCCCTTTTCCCGTCACTGTTTCGAGCACTTCCGATTGCAATTTCGAAATTTCCTTTTGCGTGCAGATGCTTCTATCCATAATTGTTACTAAACCTTAAAAAATTGAAAATCGAAGATTTCGAACTCACTGATTCAAATGTGACCAGCGGAAAATTTTAACATGTTAAATTTTTTGGTAAAGTTCTGCATTACGGAAAGTATATGGACCGAGTTCAACAGAAAGGAGCCAAGCCACATCAACTGTTGCCAAAATTAACTAGGCAATTCAATTTCTTTATGGAGGAACGTTTGTGCGGATTTCTGTGAAAATGATAAGGAATTTAGCTTCGTACTACGGAGAAAATTCACTGAAATTTGCACGAAAATCCGCTCTACCGTTTTCATGTAAAAAATTAACTTGCCAAATTAAATTAGGCAATAGCTGATGTGGCTTGGTTCCTTTCTGTTTAACTCGGTCCATATAACTGCTGTGGCTTACGTTTTAGCCACAATACGAAATTTTTACTTAGATGTGCGAAAATACAACTGCGTTTTTTTCATACATAATTTTTTTAAGGAAATGGAGCTGAATGGAGACATAACAACTAATGATGACAGAATTACTTTGAAATTAGAAAAATTTTCAAGAAAAATTTACCTCACAGAAATAACATAGAAATATAAAATTTGGACCGCGTTAAACAGAAAAGAACCAAGCCACATCAGTTATTGGAGAATATAAATGGGCAGTTTATTTTTTTACATTTATACTAATCATTAGCAATAGAGAAGGAGAGGTAGAATGAATTTAGTGCATGTGCTTGCATAAAAAAAATATTTTTCTACACAAAGCACGCAGATATAGATGCAATTCCTACTTAAATTACAAAACTAGTGAGGAAGAAAAAAGAACTTACCAATTTTCGAATTTCGGTCCATTTTTAGGTACTGGAATGCAATCTTTAGGAGGGCGGGCTAATAAGTGCGTTCAGAACATACACTGCACTGTCAAAATGAGGAAGATAACACACTGAATGCCAAGTATCTTGATGAAAATTTAACGAAAGAATCACGTTTGCATTCACATTCGAGAACAATTTCCTTAAGAACTAAGTAAACAACAAAAATACGACGAAGCCAAATGAAACACTGATTTAGATTACAATTTCAAAATATTAATTTTTTCCCTAGAAATCTCGTATTTACATTCAGAGAAATTGGTAAATTTTACACGTCTCATAGCATCGAAAAACGAACGGTTGAGTCAGGAATTCCAATCGGAGAATTTCACTCTGATCGCACACACGCAGCTTGAAATTTTTAAGAATCTATTTTTAAGGACCGGTAAATTTTACGCACACGAAATTAGCATGGAAATTAAAGTATGAACACAAAACATCACTCACAGGCGGAAAACCCCGCTATTTTTTTAAGAATGAAGTAAAAAGAGAGCATTCGGTTAGGAACCGCGAACTAACTGTCGGAAAAATGGACTGCCGTTTTGGAACGCGTTGAGACTCCATATCATGGGCAAAAAAGAGAGGGGGGGAAATCTGCAAACTTTGTCAGTGATCTCGCTTGACTAGTGCATCTAAATTCTGTCCGGAGGGCCTTAGTTACAGGCTCAGCACAAGTAGAAACCGATAATGTTTTCACATTCTTTCAAAATCAACGGCTGCGGAATGGTCGTGCAGGGATTTTGAGAGTCTAAAAATTCTGAAATTTTGCAAATTTTGAGGATTTGTCAAAATAATGCGATTTTCGTCCGTGTGGCAGAGACTTGGCACGAGTAAAACCGATAATTTTTCAAAATCGATGACTGCAGATCGGCGATAAAGGATTTTCCAAGAACGACCAATTCTGAAATTTTGCGAAATCTTTAGGAATGAGTCAAAAACCACTCGATTTTTGTCCATAGAACAGAGACTCGGCACAAATAGAAATCGATAAACTTATCACGTACTTTCAAAATCGATGACTGCGAATCGACAATGCAGGCTTTTTAAAAAAACCAAAAATTCGGAAATTTTGCGAAATCTTGGGAATGAGTGAAGAACCACTCGACTTTTGTCCATAGAACAGAGACTCGGCACGAACAGAAATCGATGATATTTTCACGTGCTTTTGAAATCGACGGCTGCGGATCAACAATGCAGGCTTTTTGAAAAACCAAAAATTCGGAAATTTTGCGAAATTTTAGGAATGAGTAAAGAACCACTCGACTTTTGTCCGTAGAACAGAGACTCGGCACGAACAGAAATCGATGATATTTTCACGTGCTTTTGAAATTGACGGTTGCGGATCTGTGATGCGGGTTTTCGAGGAACTGAAAATTCGTAAACTTTACGGCGACCGGGAAATCGCGAAATCGGGCGCGCTTCACGTGCCTCCTACGGCGGGGACGCCGGCAAGCCAAGAGGCGGGAACTGAGCTCCGAGATGAGATGAATGGGGGGCTTTATCGCGCGTCGAGAGATGGCGCCACTGAGCAGCGCACAGCCCCCCAACCCGCGTTTCGGGCACTTCGTTTTCCCGAGCTTTCCTTTCGCGAGTCAGACTCAAAGACGTAAAGACGGAGCGCTAGAATAAGAAAATGAAGCCACGTCTCCTTTTCTGCCGTGCTCAGGAAAAACGCCGTATGAACATTCGAGAGTTGCCAAATTTCCCTTGAAAACATGTATTTTGTACGACATTCCTGCACATTTTTCTTTGAAATTGTCTAATATTTTAGATTAAATTGCGTAAAACATTGTCTGAAAATTTTGGAAAAAAATATTCACAATTCTCGTAGTAAATTCGGTTTTCATCGAGGGAAACTTGGCAACGTCTGAAGGCTCATACGGCGTTCTTCCTTAGCACGGCAGTTTTTGTTAGAGACCCTGGTAAAAATTGGCGATAGGAGCTGCGTTTCAAAATACCGTAGGAGTTCTTATAGCCGACTGAAGAGGCCGATAGAAAATCATATAGCTGGCTGTAGAAAGTGGAAACAAATCACACGGCCGGGCTGCAGGGAGCGATAAAAAATTATACAGGCGGGCTATAGTTCCTATCGCCGGGCTTTACACTTTATCGCCTGGCTGTTGCTTTTTCGTCGTCGGCTATACAAAAGCTATAAGACATTGTGTAGAAATTCGTGTGCTTTGGAAATCATTAAGTTTGATGAGGAACTACCTTAATATTTACAAAACACACATTATATTTTCCTTTAAAACATATTTTTTTTTCATCAAGTATAATGAGAATAATCCATACAGAGTGTGCAAACCTTTCAAAGTCATGAGTTGTAAAACGCTGACTCCGCGAGATTAAATATTGGATCCTAACACAAAGCGGAGCGGCGGCGCACTGGCGCCTACAAACCTAACAGGGATACTTCACGCATTGCGCAACGCGTGAAGTATCCCTATTAGGTTTGTAGGCGCCAATGCGCGTTCCGCGCTCTCTGCCCGCGCGCCGCGCCGCAGCGTGCCACGGCGTATGAAGCAACTATTTCACACCAGAGGTATTTTACAGTATCAAAGAAATTGAAGGCGCTCCAACATATTAAGAGTGACAGGCATCCTTCAAAAGTACGGAGCTTTCCTCGCAAAATTAATCAAGATACTACGGCCCAAAAAGAAAGCGGTATCCAAAAACTCACTAAGTCCTAGCATCCGTATATTTAGTAACGTTTAGTACGTTTTTTAACGTACGTTTAGTAACGTTAATTAATTTTCATGAAAGTTTGGATCTCTGGTTCGGCCTCCTCCGCTAGGCGCAAATACTACGTTTTTGTGTTGAAAGGGTTAAGAAAACACCCATAGTAAAAATTGATATCGAAGCTACAGTGTGAGTATGATGAGACATTTACTTAATTATAAAAACATGTTCTGACTATTTGATCACAAAGGTTTGCATAAAAGCCGAATACAAGTTTCCGGGGTCCTGGAAATTGGCATAAAGTTCATTTTTTACTATTATGTAAGTCTCAACGGAGAAGAAACCTTATTGAAACGTCTGTCTCTTTCTCTGCTATGCCTTAATGTAGTTTAGTTCATTTCTACAAGTTCAGTTCGGTTGGTTATTGTGCAAGTCATTTTTTGGAAATTGAACTTCTAACTTTATCATAATTTTCCTCAAATTCCATAATCCTGAAGCTTTCCCCTACAGTAATGTCAGGAATTAAATGTGAGTGTTGCCAGCACAACAATTCGCGAGCTTCCAACTTTCTTCGAAGCGTTTTAGTGTTTACCCGCCAATGATTCAAGATACTTATAAATCACAGAGAAATCTTTTCCTGAGAAGCCATTCTCGTGCAGATGCCTGTACAGGCTTGTGACTTGATCCCCTAAAGGCAATTTCACTCCTTTGTCAGAGGCTGCATTTTCAGCTAGACCCAAGTCTTTCACCATCAAAGTCACGCTGAATCCGCCCTGCAAAAAAAGTAAAAATGAATAAAATGAACTATGTACCCCGTTTTCTGTAAAATATTCTTTTGCTTGAATCTATTACGAACGCATGTCGCAGGCAGTTAGCAATCATCGGCAATTTGCAAGCGGCTTGCAAGTCAACTCGTCGAATTGCAAACATTCTTATGGACATACTGAAGGTTTCGTTGCAAAAGAACTTCAAAAGTGCGAACTCGATTTGGAGCGCCTTCAAATCCTGTGATACTCTCTGCGTTGCTTGGCAGTTAATATAGTTGCTTAACCATACCGAACCCAACTTTGATCTTCGATTTCACTACATTGGACTGTAGTAGACTTAGAGTATTTCGATAGTGAAACTACCAGACCATGTATCTTGTTTACGGTGTTTGAAATCTCCGCTCCTATTTTAATTTATTTTGAAGGAGAACAAATCAATATAATTTCTTGAAAATTTCACAGAAATTTTACAGGGAAGTTCTCAAGTATTAAATTTGAGTAGTTTTCCATTCAAAAAATAAAGTATGACAGGAAGTCTACAGCGTCACAAATCGAGGTACTTAGTTTGGTAGTTTCACTGTCGAAATGCTGGCTGGTACCATGCATTCAAGAAAAAAAAGTCTGCTTAAAATTCCGAGCATAATAATCAGTACTTTTTACCTTTTTTCTTTACTTTTAATTTTTTTTTTTTCTTTTTTTAAGTCAACACAAATATATTGCTAATTTCCTGCGACACATATAAATACCTACGAAGTTTTAAACGATTATCATCGGGATTCCCCCGATGTAATCAGGATTCTGAAAATTCGACAATCTTCAGTTTTTTTTTAATTTTCTGCAAATTATGTGGTTCCTTTCTCTTTGAATATGTGAACCAGGTAACAAGTGCTATCACATGATAGACGAATTCAACCAAATTGCGCATTCCAAAATTTCAATTAATATTGGCAACATACATGTGAAAAGTATCGGTATTTGCTTGCAAGGTTGTAATAATTGATTCTTACTTTTCAGTCATAAAAGAAGTTGATAAGCTAGATTACAATCCCGCCAATTTTTTTCTAAGTTTGAAGTTAAGAAGCTAAAATCAGAAGTCAGCTGACTCCGGGATAGAGCTCGCTGTGTAAACTGTATACTATGTTGCATTCATCCTTTTTGAAGGCGTTTTGTGATCGACTGCGGTATACACTATTTCGCGAGAGAGCTGATCTTACTGACTGCTGTCTTGAGCAAAATAGTTCTCTTCCCTGCCAATTTCTAACCTTAAAATTTGTTGTGTAGCCAAAACAACATATCTGCCATTAGACCCTGTATGCAGATTAGGTGTCTCCATTTATGAGCCAGATATTTTAATCCTTCATTGCAAAATGCAGACCATTCAGTGCTCATTCCCGCATTTACTCTGTCGGCATTCATGAAACTTTACAGATATTTTGTCCTTGCTCACCTCGTAATTTTTACTGCTGGGCACTCCATCAATGACTCCAGGTACAGGATTGTAAACTCTCGAAGACCAACACTCTCCAGAGCTTGTGTTGATCACGGCTGCCAACTTCTTAGCGTCCAAACCTAATCTGCAATGATAGAAGATCTTAGAAGTGACCGTGGATGAAACAATATCGATGATCCAAGTGCGAAACCACGTATCTTCATTACGATGCTTCAAAATTTACACCCCTCTTTTATTTTTTCGGGGAGAATCAAGCCAACTTAATAGCTTGAAATATCCATGCAGAAGAGTCTGCTAACAGAAAAGAAAAATCAGGAAGTTTGTGAGTATGGACCACTATGACAAGGTACGAATTTAAGCATTCTGATACGTGTTTCCTAGTCAGAATTTCACGTAGAGCACGATTCGCACAACGAAAATTACTTAAACCAACTCCTAACGAAGATATTAACGTTTTTATTTCACATTGTTTACGAGGAATTTGAACTGCCCGCTCACAAGAAACTCAAAGCTCTACGTAGTCAAATCACGCACTACAACGGTTCAGCAAGCTTCTCAGTCGAGCAATGTTCAAGTTCACCATGTAATGATGTTCAAACTATAAGCAATTGCTACAGCTAAGCAAAGCGTCAAATTGAGGTTGCCAGATTTGTATATCGTAGAGACTGTCATGGTAACGTTTAGCGCGCGATGTGAATCAGTAGAGCTTTGAGTTTTCATGAGCGGATGGTTTGAATTCACGCATCAAAACATTAGATATCTCGTAGGAGTTAATTTCGGTAAATTTCGTTGTGTGCATCGTGTTTTCGTGAACTTTGGTTAAGAAACAATAGGTGCAGAATGCGAAATCGTACCGTATCTAGTGGTCCATTTCGTTGACTCGTTTTTCGAAAAAAGAATAAGACCGGAACTCTGCAACGTCGCAACGAGGAAAGGTACGTGGTTTTGCAAATTAACCATCAATATGGGATTTCTAATGGAGGGGGGGGGGGGGGTTACAGGACAGTCAATCGTCAAGGGATTCAAGGATAAGAATGGATACTCCACCAACCGAAACGGAGGACTCCTTCATACTCAAAACTGGAACTAATGGGTCTCATTAGAAAAATTTTAAAATTTCAAAATTAAGACGTCTCAAGAGAAGCTTTGAGCTTAAGTTTAGATCTCGTCACCTCCGGCCAAAGTATCACAAGCGCCATGGGACGTTTCAAAATTTTCGCCGCCATTTCATTATTTCACAGAGGAATTGTTGGTTGAATCTGTATGAAAATTTCACTGAATTTCAACGGCAGCACAAAGATAATTCGGTGAAATTCTTGGACAGCTTCGTTGAACAATTTCTTTGTAAAAAAATAAAATGGCGGCGGAAATTTTAAACGTCGCATGGCGCTTGCGATGCTTCGGACGGAGGGCGACGATCTCTGGTCTTTGATGACATAGGTTAAAATTTCTAAAACAGCAGCCCGTGACAGTGGTGATATCAACAACATACGAGAAAAAACTGAAAACAAGACTAAGAATTACACATAAAAAATCCGGAACATTTCGACCCAAAAATTGTAAAAATTATTTAGAATTTTCATATTTCATTTTATTTTTCCGACTGAAAATAGCTCAGTTTTGGGCCGAAACGTCTCGGATTTTTTACGTGTATTTTTTAGCCTTGTTTCCCGTTTTTTCTCCGATATTTTTGTACTGAAAAAAAATTCTTGGCGTTTTTACCAAGGTCCGTTGGTACCTTTACCATCTTACTTTTTTTACCAACTATTGGTAATTTTACCAAGACAGACTGGTAAGCTTACCTAAAAACCGGTATTTTTACTGTTTTTCTCAGGTAAGAATACCACTTTTATTGGTAATCAATTCTCAGTAACTTTGCCATTTTATCTCGGTAATTCTACCACAGTCGATAATAAATATTGGCAATTTTACCGGGGTCCAGTAAAATTACCGAGAAAATCAATAATTTTACCGAGATTTCTCGGTAAAATTACCAATTTCATTAATGGTAATTTTACCAAGAAAAAACGGGGATCAAATAGAACCCTGAATTCTTGGTAATTTTACCCTTTTCTTAGTAAATACACCGAGATTTTTTTTTTCAGTGTGATGTCTTTGATGACTCACTTGATTCCCAGGTTCATGGCTTCGGAAACGCCGGCCATGGAGATGGCCAGAAGCAGGTTATTGCACATTTTGGCCGCTTGTCCGCTTCCATGACCACCGCAATGAACGAATTTGGCTCCCATGGCCTCCAGAATGGGTCGTGCTTTTTCCACGATCTCTCCCTCGCCGCCGACCATGAACGAGAGTCGACCCTCTCGAGCTGCCATGATCCCTGCGGAAAACAATCGCCTTTTTATCATAAGTTTTCACATTTCCGTTTGATTCAGGATAGACAGGAAACTACAATCGAACACCTGCGCTGCCGTGCTAAGGAAGAACGCCGTATGAACATTCGGGAGTTGCCAAATTTCCTTCGATGAAACATGTATTTTTGACGGCATTTTTACATGTTTTCCCTTGACATTTTTGGATGTTTAAGATTTAATTGCGTACAAAATTGTCTGAAAATTTTGGAAAATAATATTCGCAACATTCCCAGTAAATTCGGTATTTATCGGAGGAGACTTGGCAACGCCTGAAGGCTCATACGGCGTTCTTCCTTAGCACGGCAGTGCAGGCTGATTGTTGAGATTGATAGACGAAAAACGAATATTTGCGATCGAATATCATTCACCGTTGAATATCATTCAACGGTGCATTTGACGGTGGACGATTGTGCATTTTTTTAAAATGATATTCGACTTCTTTGTTGGTCTCACCGGAGACCGTTGAAATCCATCAGTTTGAAATTTCGAATTCACCTCAGGACTTCAATTCGATTTTTAAATTGATGCAACCTATGACAGAAACTTCATCCTTCACCAGAATTTTTGTTTCGTCATTTCTTTCTGTTTTTGTGTTGTGTCAATTCAAGTCTGGTGTTTTTGCAATTCGCTGTTTTTTGTGTTCCGTGCTTTCTTATTTTCTTCTTAATTTCATTTAAAAGAAACATCTGAACTCTGATTGGCTCCTGATATCACCGATCATCGGCATCACTCAGCACTGATCAATTCGTTAAATGAATGTTGTTCGATCGCGAAAATCAAGTCCTGCAGCCAGATTGTTGAAACTGACAGACAAAGTGATTGACAAAGAAGACAGGGGAAGTATGGAGCTATCCTATTGGTTGAAATGGGTGGCTCCAGTGGACTAAGGGAGAAAATGTTGGACTAAAATAGGATCTCTCATTGGTTGCCGTTAGTTAGTCTAATATCTAACTCATTTGTCTAATGCAACCACCCACTTCCACCAATAGAATCCTTTCAAATCCCTTTTGTCTTCTTTGTCTATCGCTTTTTCTACCATTTTTAACTATCAGCCTACTGGCAAGACACATGAATCTTGCTGGAAGTGTTTCAAGATTACACTGAACAAAAATTTTTTTGAGATATTATTTTGACTTAAGGCGTCGTTTCTTGTCGACAAAATTTGATTGCTTTTGTATTAAATCCGTGCGGATTTAACTGAAAGTCAGTTCTTTTTTTAGTTTAAGAAACGTTGTTTTGCCATCGTTTTGTTAATTTAATTTAACGGAAGCAAAAAGACGCTTCTTTAACTTGAAAAAAGTGATGTTGAGTTGAATCCGCACGAATTTAACTTTAAAAAAAATGGTCGACAAGAAACGACGCCTTAAAGTCAAAATAATATCTCAAGAAACATTTTTTCAGCGGTCCACTCTATCCTTCCGAATGATGAATCCAACTTTAGTCACTTAATTCGATGGTCAAAGTGCGGAGCAACGTATCTAATTTGCAGTTTCTCAATAATTCCGAACCTACCATATTTTTCCGAAGAGAAACAAACCACGTTTATAGTTTGAAATTGATACAGCATATTCTGCCAATAGAGAGGACAAATTTAGGCGGTTTTCAAGAAATTATGTCGACTAGTAGTCCGAAGAAAAAATAAAGTATGGTGGGAAAGCTGCAACGTCACAAATGAAGATAAGTTCTTAACTCAATCACTGCCTTGTAGTTTCTCATAACCTCATAAGAGGTGGAGCTACTCGTACTGTGTTGCTAAACGCCTTCAAACAGCGGTGACGCAACATTGCATGCAGCGGAGTTGGTGTGTATCTCTTGTTCCGTAGAATATTCGCGCATTTTTTCTCTTGAAATATTCGGATGATTTGGATCTGATGGCAACAAAATTCTCTACAAAATTCGAAAAAAAAAATATTTTCCCTCAAAAAGTCAATTTTTTTGAAAGAAATACGCCTAATTGTTCATCCAGTATTCATAATTGACACGGCAGCATTGAAATTGGTTAAAAATAACTCTTTATCTTTATTGGTCTTGTTGTTTGTTCCATCTTATACATTTGAATAAGAAATCATTTAACATCACAGAGGGGACCCAAGTGGCCCTTGGGTTCCTTTATAATTGCTTCGAAGTAAAACTTAATGTATGACAAGGAACTGAATATCAAGTATCTAAACTGAGAATAGTATCGCTTACGGAGAACACTTCCATGCAACCAACCATATCGGCCTCCTATGGTGTAGTGGTTGTAGCGCTAGCTCTATAATCGGGAGGTCCCGGATTCGATTCCCGGCCAGGCGACCCGAGTTTGATGGTCACAAACGATGGTTGCCTGGGGCTGGTTGTTAAGTTTGGAGGGGGGATGGAACTAAAAGCGCAGGATTAGCCCTTGTGGGCTATTTAAAGAAGAAGAAGAAGAAAAAAAATTAACAAGCAGACCGGACAGACTCCTCGTTTTTTCGGAACTCGTGGATCCCTCACTGAAAAAGAACTCTCGGAGTTTTTACCAAGGTCCGTTAGTACCTTTACCATCTCACTTTTTTAACCAATTATTGGTAATTTTACCAAGACAGACTGGTAAGTTTACCTAAAAACCGGTATGTTTACTGTTTTTTCCAGGTAAGAATACCACTTTTATTGGTAATCAATTCCCGGTAACTTTGCCATTTGATCTCGGTAATTCTACCACAGTCAATAAAAAATATTGGCGTTTTTACCGGGGTCCAGTAAAATTACCGAGAAAGTTCAATAATTTTACCGTGATTCCCCGGTAAAATTACCAATTCCATAAATGGTAATTTTACCAAGAAAAAACTGGGATCAAATAGAGCCCTGAATTCTTGGTAATTTTACCCTTATCTTAGTAAATACACCGAGATTTTTTTTCAGTGCTGACGTTAAACACAGCAAAATTTGTTTCAAATTATTGGAAAAGAAATAACTTACCACCAGATACAGGAGCCTCTATAAAATTCACCTCCATGTCCTTCGCCAAAGCGGCCAATTTTTTCGGGATCTGATAATCAATCGTGCTACAATCTATTAAAGTACAGCCGCGAGGAACACTCCTGCAAATTGATCAAATGAACATTAAACTCTTGAATCCAGGGGCGTCATTTGGTTAAAACGACAGCAAGACAAGAGTACTCAGCCATTACTAGGCGGTGGTCTAGGAAAAGGGCGTATCCGTCAAAATTTTACAATATTTTTATTTCTTGCCCGAGTTTTCTCCACCCCATCGCACATCTGTGGACTTATTACAGATAGTATGTAGAGCATAGGTTGATTTTTTCAAACAGAAATATGATGAATTGTCGAAGAAATCAAGTTTTCCCTGGTAAAAATTGGCGATGAGAGCTGCATTTCAAAATACCATAGGAGTTTTTATAGCCGACTAAAGAAGGCTATTAAAAATCATATAGCTGGCTGTAGAAAGCGGAGCAAATCATATAGCCGGGCGAAACGAAGCTATATAAAAAAGTATACATTCGGGCTATAGTTCCTATCGCCGGGCTTTACACTTTATCGCCATTGGCCATAAAAGGCTATAAGACATTGTGTAGAAATTCGTGTGCTTTGGAAATCATTAAGTTTGATAAGGAACTACCTTAATATTTACAAAACACACATTATATTTTCCTTTAAAACATATTTTTTTTCATCAATTAAAATAAGAATAATCCATAGAGTTTGCAAACATTTCAAAATCATGAGTTGTAAAACGCTGACTCCGCGAGATTAAATATTGGATCCTAAAACAAAGCGGAGCGGCGACGCACTGGCGCCTACAAACCTAACAGGGATACTTCACGCATTGCGCAATGCGTGAAGTATCCCTGTTAGGTTTGTAGGCGCCAATGCGCGTTCCGCGCTCTCTGCCCGCGCGCCGCGCCGCAGCGTGCCACGGCGTATGAAGCAACTATTTCACACCAGAGGCATTGCACAATATCAAAGAAATTGAAGGGGCTCCAACATAATAAAAATGACAGGCATCCTTCAAAAGTACGGAGCTTTCCTCGCAAAATAAATCAAGATACTATGGCACAAAAAGAGAGCGGTAGTCCAAAAACTAACTAAGTCCTAGTATCCGTCAAAAATCGAGTTACGCACTTCTGCACTTTCATTATCGGCGTGGTAAGTAGAACATTCGCTACTTTTTTCGTATAGAAGTATGAAGAAATGTCGAAAATATTTTAAGTTTTTTTCATGTTTTCTCGAAACTTGATTTTTGGCGCTTACGCTCTTCTTCAAATAAACCTTCCAATTACATTGATATTGGAGAATGCTTACTTCAAAATACCATCCGATGTGGTGTATGCGTCCAGAACATGCTGGTTGGCCGGGAGCATGGTTACAATACACTCGGCGTTTTCGCAAACTTCTTTCAAGGAATTTGATTCATGAGCACCGTTAGCCACCAAGGCTGTCCTCTTCTTTGCATCCGTATCAAAAACTGTAACTTTGAAATTCTGAAATCAGGTTAGAAAAAGCCAACACTGAAAAAAAGTTTGATCGTATCAGCCGAGCGCTCGTTGTTCTACAGAGTGACCCATCGTTTTACCATCAGACTGTAGGAATCAGCTGAACGCTCGTTGTTCTACAGAGTGACCCAATGTTTTACCATCAGACTGTGGGAACATGTTCTATGGGTCAAAATAAGACTTGTCTCTTCCATGAAATGTTTTCGAAAATCGCTTCTTAAAAGGGCTACGGCCCTCTAAAGTACTGTGAAATAATTCGTTTTTCCTACATTTTTGCCAAGGCACTGAACCGAGTCTCATGAAAATTAGTATAAAACCATAATTTATGCATTCAAATGTTAAAATTTTTTCTTTTAAGTGGCTTAATCTCTCGTCCACTGTAATACAGGTTTGGTAACATATACTAAACTTCAGCTTATATTAAACATCGAATTTTGTCGGTTTCGATATAAACCAAAGTTCAGAATCTGTTGTTAGAGCTTTTTTTCCTCAACGCAGGCAGCAGACCAAATAGGAGTCACCTTACTTACCTTTTTTACTAAATTGTTTGCCATTGGGCCGCCCATATTGCCCAGTCCGATGAATCCAACTTGTGAAAATAACCGCATTCCACCTAGAAACAAAGAGAGGAAAAAACACCGAATTTTTCAAACTTCGAAAATCTTGCCAAGGAATTTCATGTACAACAATATCTGAATTGTTTAATGTTTAATCCCCAGATGCCCAGAGCCGGGTCAATTTGACCCTAGGCTTGCTAAATACACGTTGCATGGGACCGGTACAGACTTGTTTTAGATATAGATCTGTAAGTATATCTCAAAAAAGAATCAGACATCAAATTTCAAAAAAAGAAAAATCGAGCGTTAGGGAAATTTTTTTTGACAACTACCCCAAAAAACCCGAACCGGGTCTTATTGACTCGACTTTCTGGTTTTGAAGAGTTAGGTATGAGGCCGGTACATGCGAGCTTTAGAAATAGGTCTAAAAATACGCTTTAAAAAAGAATCAGACATCAAATTGAAAAAAGGAGCAAAAAAAAAGGAGTATCAACGCAGCCAAGATAAGAGAGACGTAATCGGGCCTCGTTTTTCAACTTTTCTCCTGAATGTGAGCATTCTGAGCGACACCTCATTGGTAATACATATAGAGCGGAGAATTATTACTTATGAGAGTTCACGCCTCGCGCCATAGCGCCTTCAATTTTGAAGACGCAACACGGACATCCATCAAGCACGAACAGTTGCATCTCTGCGCCGTCATCAACTCGCTTCCTTTCCCTTGCTCTATTACCATATCGATGGTGTAAGTCGGCAATCACATAACTCGGTTTGCGCTGTCCCAGAATTCGTGTCATATTTTTTTCTAAACGGAAAACTACTACAATTCTTTAAAACTGCCGCGATTTTTCTACTTTGTGCGCAAGAAATTCTGCAAAAAATTCAAGGAATGGTGTCAATTTATTCTCCTTTAAAAAAATAACATGGAGGCGAAGAATTTCAGACACCGCAAACGAGATAATATGTTCTCCAATAATTGTTCGATTTAGAAACCAAAGATATTCTCGTACTCATTTTTCAAGATGAAAATCACAAAATTTAAGACACCTGCATATTCTCTATTGAAGCTTATTATGTGAGATTTTGCTCTCTTAGAATAGACAACTATTCGAGCTTCCCGTTAGGTTTCTATCCTTATGCGGAAAATTGAAGGCGAACTCTCAGGTGGACTAAGAATTGATGCGCAAGAGATTGCATACTTTCCAGGCTGTCTTTAAAAACCACGCATCATGAGTGCTTCCGAGCCACTCTAAAAAAAGCGGTAATCTCCGGGTTTTCCGGACCTGTAAACACCCTGATCTAGGGAGAGCGGGTTCAGCTGGAGAATATCTCTCATCGATAGCCGAAAAAATTAATCGGCAGGAAAAATATTTGAGGTCGATACTCAAATCCCGTCAGACCGAACTCTGTCTTGCGAGAGAACGTCTTATGAGCCCACGAACGTTGCCAAAATTTGTGTGATAAAACGGAAATTTCATGAGAAATTTGTGATTTTTCCCCCTAATGGAGAATTTGCACGCAAGTTTTTTATTGCTTCATCTGAAAGTGCCTAAAGAGCTGATTTCACAGTATTTTTTATAATTTTTTTCTAATACGGGAAATAGTGTAACTAAATTTAAAAGTGAGAAAATGCACCATCTAGTGACGTCATCTGGCGGCATTTCCCATTTAAACACATGTATATTAGCAGATTGGGTTATTTTGTCATATCTTTACCAATATTTGTTCAATTTGTGAACCAAGGGCATCCTCGTGTTCAGTTCACTCAGCAGTTTCCACTTAAACACGAAATTCATAAAATATCAGACACCTGCGAACTCTCCATCTGCCTATGAATTTTAATCGCGATTTCATCAAAACTATCTAAATACATATATTTCAAGGAAACATATTCATACCATACCTTCACTGAAAAAAATAATATGCTGTTTTAGCACCTAGGATGTCAAAAATGTGTCTAGTGATCCCAAGATGCTACCTTTGCTGCCCCCGCAGTTAACTTTACATCCTATGAATGCAAATTCAACTGCGTGGGCAATCAAGGAAGCATCTTAGGATCACCAGACACATTTTTGACATCCTAGGTGTTAAAACAGCATACCATTTTTTTCAGTGTTACCAAAAAATAATATTAATATTATCGTGATACGCACCGCTTTTGTTTGTGGAACTATGCACTACGCAGTTCACTTAGAGACTTTTTCTGTTCTTTGCCCCCCCCCCCTCTCTTTTTTTGTAGTTCAGTATTTTTTGCTGTTTCACTATAACGGACGTCTCCGAAATAATTTATTTCCGTGTTCTTTTTCCTGTTTACAAAAGTTAACCCTCTTTCATTGTTTCGCAGCCCGGAGATTCCCTGACCGGACCGCCAAAGAAACAAAACAGGGGATTTCCATGTCCTGATTATAATGACGCACGTGAGGTCCATCATCCACCTCGCAGTGGAACAAAGGACCCCTCCCTACGCACCACCTGACTAATGATGTTTACGATGGGATGCTGCACCCCTTCCTAAAATCCGTAAAGTTCGGGTTTCCCGCCACTGGAAAACAGGAAAAAGTTTCTGGAATGAATACACCCTAATTGCGAGAGGGGTCAGCAAGGAAGGGGGGGGGGGTGGGATCGTTTGTGGTGGATACAGACAAACAGGATACGAGCTTATAAAAGGGAAACCCCAACCCCCAATTTCAGTTAGTTTGGGTTCAGCAAGTGAAGTAGTTCAATGGGTGAGCAGGCCAGTGGGTCAGTGATGTTGTGTTCTGTTGTGGTGTAGTGGTGTAGTGCAGTCGGATACTGGAATTGCAACACGTATACTGCAGGTCCTAATCCGTGAGTACACCGTATGATATCTTATTCATAACTTCTACTGTCACAAAATTTAATGTTTAAAATTTATATCCTCTACAATTTGAAAACTTATTTTTTAATTTTTTTTTCATTTCAAAATTTTTATCTTTCAAATTTTAGATTTAAATTTTTACTTTATAAATTTTAAGATTTCAACTTTTCAATTTCATTTTTATTTTAATGTTTCATATCATTTTTCCAATCTATTCATACTCAATAGGTCAATAGTACACACATATTACTACTACCACAACTATATACTTACTTACTACTCATACTATACTTATTTACTTACAGTACTTACTATACTTACTATACTGATTTACTTACTCACTATATACTCACTACTACTATGTTTATAGTATATGTTCACTATTGATCTATTGAGTCTGAAAAAATTGTTAAAAATTATGTAAAACATTAACATAAAAATCAAATTGAAAAATAAAAATTTTAAAATTTAAAAGGTAAAAATTTTATTTCGAAATTTCAAAGGTAAAAATTTTATTTCTAAAATTTAAAAGATAAAATTTTTGAAATTAAAAAAAAATTAAATTTTAAAAAACGAAAATGAAGTTTTTTAACTGTAAAGACTGTTAACTGTTAAACTCTTCTTAAGGTGATTCGATGGACGCCATATTTTGTGTCAGAACGGCATGCGATATATCGCATTGGTTGGTTCCATTTTTTCAGCTACTCGTCATTTTTCTCTAATTTGGAGATCGCAATTCTGTTGGCAGGAGACTAAAGCACTCACTTACCAATTTTAACAAAGAGATTCAACGTAATAAAGGCGTCGTTTTTTCAGAGAGAAAACATCGCATTCGATACTGATATCGAAACTGCACTCGAATGCGATATTTTCTCTCTGAAAAAACCACGCCTTTATTACGTTGAATTTCTTCGTTAAAATTGGTAAGTGAGTGCTTTAGTCTCCTGCCAACAGAATTGCGATCTCCAAATTGGAGAAAAATGACGAATAGCTGAAAAAATGGAACCAATCACTGCGATATATCGCATTGGTTGGTTCTATTTTTTCAGCTACTCGTCATTTTTCTCCAAATTTGAGATCGCAATTCTGTTGTCAGGAGACTAATAAAGCACTCACTTACCAATTTTAACAAAGAAATTCAACGTATTAAAGGCGTGGTTTTTTCAGAGAGAAAACATCGCATTCGATACTGATATCGAAACTGCACTCGAATGCGATATTTTCTCTCTGAAAAAACCACGCCTTTATTACGTTGAATTTCTTTGTTAAAATTGGTAAGCGCGTGCTTCAGTCTCCTGACAACAGAATTGCGATCTCAATTTTTTTAAGTTTTATTCGAGATTTTGTCTGCTACAAAAGTATTAAGAAATATGATCTCAATATTGGAGAAAAATGACGAGCTAGTAGCTGAAAAAATGGAACCAATTGATGCGATATATCGCAAGCCGTTCTGACACAAAATATGGCGTCCATCGAATCACCTTAAGCCGTATATTTCCCCTTTTCAAAAGCTTCACAGTTACTTTTCTTTCCCATTTGTATGAATCTTTTCAGAATTTACGAGAGATGCGGTTAGATGATTTTCAGCATTTTAATCACAAGGAAAATTGGACTGCATTTGGTAATTTTCAACTTTAATTTCTGGCTCGGTTTAAAAACAACGTATGTGCCATTAGTTTCCCTATGCACGTACGTGTTTTTTCAGAATTTATAGCTCCAAATTATTAATCCCTCGAATGACAAACTAGTCTTACTCTGTGTGTGTATATAGAGAACTACAAAGTATTAACTCTAGTCTCTGTGTTTTACTTTCATTTTTTTTTATCAGATTTGAAGAAACAAACACAGTAAAAAGAACTTGTTTTATTTAGTGTTTTTTCTTGTATACTTTAAACTACTTTTCCTCTTTTTCCATAGCTTCAGACTGATAGGAAAAACAGTTTTTCAAACTGTTCAGCTTAGTTTCATTTTCCGTTTTATATTCCGTAAACCTCAAACTACCTAATTTTCTTTTGTTTATGTTTTTTTTTCAGATCGGCAAGAAACGAAGCGCTCAAAGTGAAAGCTGTTTTACTCGCATTTCGATTATTGAATTTCACATTAATTATTTTTAGTGTTGCAAATATAAACATAGATTTTCGCATAATTTAGCACGCTCACAGTGAAAGCAATTTTACACGCATTTTGATCATTGAATTTCACTTGCAAATATTAGGGTGATTCGATGGACGCAATATTTGGTGTCAGAAAGGCATGCGATTGATTCGATTTTTTTAGCTACTCGTCATTTTTCTCCAATTTTGAGATCGCAATTTTGTTGTCAGGAGACTAAAGCACTCACTTACCAATTTTAACAAAGAAATTCAACGTAATAAAGGCGTGGTTTTTTAGAGAGAAACTATCGCATTCGAGTGCAGTTTCGATATCAGTATCGAATGCGATGTTTTCTCTCCGAAAAAACTATGCCTTTATTGCGTTGAATTTCTTTATTAAAATTGGTAAGTGAGTGCTTTAGTCTCCTGACAACAAAATTGCGATCTCAAAATTGGAGAAAAATGACGAGTAGCTGAAAAAATGGAACCAATTGATGCGATATATCGCATGCCGTTCTGACACAAAATATGGCGTCCATCGAATCGCCTTTACATAGATTTTCGCATAATTTAGCAGGAAATACTAAGACATTTTTAATCACTTATCACTTTTTTATCATTTATAATCACTTTAAAATGACTTTTATTAGTCGCTCACATCATCGCCTACCTGACATAAGGGCGTAACTACACTCTGCAGTGAACCCTGACACAATTCAATGCTTTTCCGGGCTCATCTCAATGTGTAGTTACGCCCTTCTGTAAGCGAGGCGGCGAATTATCAAATAGCGAAAGAAAAGAAAAAAGTAAAAATTAGCTTCATTACATTCCAAATAAATTATTAATCTTGCATTAGAATAAGAGATGGGTATCAGCTTTATCAAATTTATTTTATTTATTTATTTTTATTATATTTACGTACATGAGAACCCCATTATTGGAGCTATGGCACAAGTCAAAAAACACTAGCAGATTTTACATGAACAAAACTAATTCTCTGATAATTTTTTTATTTTCAAGTTAGGTTAAGCTCCAACTAATCATTCTTTTTTTTATTCTTAGTTTGTTTCAGGCCTGCAAAAAACGAAGAAAATGCTCCGCATGATGAGCCATTGAAGACGGAAGTAGTGCCCTCCAAAATGTGCACCTATTTGTTCTATCGTATCCTTAACTTGAATGCCCTCAGTTGTTGAAAGAGATGAAAAGTATTTGCAATTCCTTTCAGTTCTGCATGGCTCTCTTGTGATACTATCGAACAATACTGCATTCAACTGAAAGTAATTAGACTGAATCATGTAGAAAGGAGTTAGCTTTTTCGGTTTTATTGTAGCAAATACATAAATGCCATAAATTTTTCTAAGTGAGCCAGAAAAATTCACTTATTTTCGCGTGATGCAGTTCAGTTACTCTACAGATGAATGCAAACTTGAAATTATCGAGAAATATAAAACCGCAAAGAAACGTAGCCCGGACGCATTGTCGCTCCTCTGACGTAAGGGCGTATCTCGATTTCCGCATGAGCCTCAAAAAGCATGGTTTTATATGCGAAATAGAGCTCACGTGGAAATTGAAATATGCCTTTAAGTCAAAAGGGCGACAGTATGTAAGAAGGTGGTACAATAGTAATTCATAGTAAAATGGGCCAAATGGTACAATAGTGCTGCGTCCACACAATTTTGCTGAGAAGACAAGGCCAAGAAGTTCGAAAAAAAAAAGAAATCAAAAAGTCCTCTTTGGCCTCGTTTCCCCCGCAAAATAGTGTAGATGCAGCACTATTTTACCACTTTTCTGCAATCAACGCTGCATGGTATAGTCAAAAAGCAACACGGAACGGCAATTTTAATTTGAAAAACTAATACCTAAAATTTGATACATTTTGGCATGGTGCCTTGACTAGAATGTTGACAAGAGATAAATGGACAAATGGATATCGGACTTATACACGCTAAAAGGAAGTATGTTTTATGCAAATAGTTCTCTTTAGCATCCATAAGTCCAGCTTAATAATCAGTGGCGTGACATGAATTGCGACATATCGATTGATATGCCATTCAAACCTATGGTTAAGAATCTATTATGAAGGTGTTAGCTACGAACACCCTGTTTATCGATCCTTTTCCATAGGTTTATGTGGCATAACAATCAATATATCGCAAAGCACGCCAAGCCACTGATGATCATAGCACAGAACTTTTAACAACGTGGATGAGGGATTAAATAGAAACGTAGAAGCTTGTTTTGTCACCTGTTGCTAATCATGCTAATAATTCTTGATTTGCCTTGTTTGTTTCAGATGCGGCTGAAGAAACGGGCTTGGGGGGAGGGATCGCTTAGGGGGGAGGTTCCCAGGGAAGGGGGGTTCGTAGGGTTGGGAAGTATCGCGGAACTAGGATTCCCAGGGGGGAGAGTCCCGGGGAGAGGGGGGTCCGTGGGGTTGGGTGCGGCATCGCGGGGTAGGGTTTCCTAAGGGGGTTCCCGGGGGAGAGGGGGGCAGGGAAGGGGGGTTCGTAGGGTTGGGAGGTATCGCGGAACTAGGATTCCCAGGGGGGAGTCCCGGGGAGAGGGGGGTACGTAGGGTTGGTGCGGCATCGCGGGCTAGGGTTTCCTAGGGGGGCTCCCGGGGAGAGGGGGGACGTTCGTAGGGTTTAAGTAGGATCGCGGATTAGGGTTTCCCAGGGGGGAGGGGCCGCGGTGTAGAATCACGGGGGGAGGCGTAGGATTTTTTTTTTTTTTTTTTTTTTTTTTCTGCGACTGGCTTGCTGAGATCCTCCGGGGCGTTACGTCCCGGGGTCCGCCGTCGCCGGCAGGGGCGCCCGCCGGGACCCCGTGGGTCCGTTGGGCGTCCCTGCCCCCGACCCCCCGCGAGGGGGGTCTTTGCCCCCCGCAAGGGGGGCTTTTTCCCCCCTCGCGGGGGTTGGGGGTGGGGGCGCCCAGCGGACCCTTATGGGGTCCCGACGGGCGCCCCTGCCGGCGACGGCGACTCCGGGGCGTTACGCCCCGGAGGATCTCAGCAAGCCACGAGTGGAAAAAAAAAAAAAAAAAAAAAAAAAAGGGAGGAGGTGGGAAAGGAACCTGGGGGCCGGAGGGGCCGGAAGCCGGGGTTGGGGGAGGCCGTCATCGTAACGGGATCGTCGTACCGGGATCGTCGTACCGGGATCGTCGTACCGGGATCGTCGTACCGGGATCGTCGATTTTTTTTTTTTTTTTTTTTTTTTTTTTTTTTTTTTTTTTCTTTCTGTTTCAGGTGCTGCTGCTGCTGCTGCTGCTGTTCCGGCAACCGAAGGTAAGATACCGTTTTATTTCGCCTCATTGCTAGATAAGGGTTATAAGAGTTAATTAGTTTTAGTGGGCACTACTTCCGTCTCACGAGCAGAGCTGCTTTTTAGCAGAATCAAAAACGGCATGGAGCAGAGGAAGCTGGAGCTGCGTCAGCGTTGGTAAGTGTGCTATTTTGTCCCCCCCCCCCACTCCCTCTCCTCCGTGGATTAGGGCTCATGGCGACACCACGTTAAAAAAAGCGCGCCGAAAGCTCTACCTCCAGGAGCAGTGCCGTATCATTTTCCTGATCGGACTCTCCTAAGGTGGTGTGGAAATGAGCTTTTCAAAAGTTGTTTCCCCATTCCTTTTCGAGTTGCGCTTTCTAGTTCCTAGCTATACACATGAAAAACATAAATAAGTAACGTCAAAACCTGAGAATCTTTTTATTGAACCGTGCGAAACTGAAATTTTCAGGTGAGAGCAACACGAATCTGTACTAAAACATAAATAAGTAACGTCAAAACCTGAGAATCTTTTTATTGAACCTTGCGAAACTGAAATTTTCAGGTGAGAGCGACACGAAGTTGTAGAAGTGTGAATTTTTTTTTTATATTCAGAGCAGAAATTCAAAATCTTGTAAGTGTTATCAGGTGTTGCTATACCTAATGTTCTAAGTTTCTAATGGACCAAATTTAGAGAAAATTTCCTCATAAAGACGGGGCATTTAGGATCTGCATATTTTAGCAATAACCTGATGACGCTCGCCAGGTTTTGAATTTCTGCTCGTCATGTATCGATGGCTAAATGCGAAAAAGATGTATCTCCATTTAAGCGTTTTAAAAACCTCCGATTATATGTTTTATTCTCTGCAAGGATTACTAACCAAAATTGTTCCTTGAAGTTTTCTATGATTTACTTAGAATACATGATTATAAGTATGTTGGTCGATATTCACTCAAAAAATAAAACATGATCGGAGACTTTTCGTCGCAAACTGAAAAACGCATTTTTCACTTTTCGTCAAACGCATTTTTCGAGTTCAGCTATGAAGATGTGACCGTCAAAGGGGCCCCAAGTAGCACAGATCGCAATACGTAGTTATTACATAATGTAAATATTGCTATTCAACTGAGTGTTGTGTATGTTGCCTAGCTCCTATTTGAAGGGGCCCCATTTTCTGAAACTTATTGCAATATATCGACGGTGTAAGTCGGCAACCACATAACTCGGAAAACACGATTTTTCAGGAGGGGGAAAAAACTCTCTACATTCCTCATCTTTGAAGGTAGAGGGGAAATAATTCTTAGAGACAGCAAGGATAAGATGATTTATAAGAGTCTATCATTATTTTGAATAATATTCTCGTCCGTCTGAAGAAATGACCGAGAAACCGAGTTATGTGTTTGTGGAACTAAGGTCCAACACTGAATTCCGGGACACGTGGTTGGCGAATTACTGATTCAAACCTATTCTTTGCCGATGTTTACTGAACCGACCGACTAATTAATTAGACCGAATTAAGACTCCTCTCACTTTAAAAGTAACCTAAAGTTCCTTTTAACAAACTTTAATTGGTAGGGAATCTTTAGAATGACACCGGAAAACAATCCGACGGCGCGGCGTACCTAAGTCGCCAATCACATAACTCGGTTTACGACGTCTCAGAGGCAGACTTCCTGTCATACTTCATTTTTTAAACGGAGAACTACTTCACGGCAATTCTTTAAAACTGCCGTGAGTTTTTTTCTCTATGCGAAGGAAAGTCTGTATAAACTGCAAGAAATGATGTCAAATGTGTTGAGGTTCTCCTTTAAATTTTCAGAACGAGATAATTATGTGATTGCGGACTTACGCCGTCGAATTACGAATTAAAATGAAATGAAGATAAAAATAAGCGGACGATTACTCAGTTATCCGTCGAATTAGATGTTTGATGTTAAAACAATAACAATGTTTTTGTTGTTTGAAGATTCCTTGACGTACTAACTTTTAATTTTCCCTCCTAAACTGTTCACGATTCTTCCCGGCGCGACGGCACGAGTTATGTGTTATTGGAATTCACTCCGAGATATGTGTTTTGAGTTCTACGTTTTTAGGTGACTTCCAGATTTTTTTCGACTGAAATATTTTGACAGCAGGTAAAGGACATCTACTACACTTCATTTCTGCAGCTAACTCAAAAATCGAGTTATGTTGATTGTTTCGAGTTGTGTGTGTTGTGTGACTTACATCGTCGATATGTGATTGCCGACTTACACCGTCGATATGGAGCAGAGCATTATGAGAGTTAACGCCTCGCGCCATGGCGCCTTCAATTTCGAAGACGCAACACGGACATCCATCAAGCACGAATAGTTGTATCCCTGCACCGTCATCAACGCACTTCCGTTCCCTTGCTCTATTACCATATTGTGTTTGTTTCAGTTTGTCTTATTTGTAGTGGTGTTCCAAGGACTACGTTAGCAACACACACAAAGATAGGATAGGCACATTGAATTAAATAGCAATTTTATTTCCATATTTTCACTGCCCCGTGCTCTTAGGCAGTCATAGAAGTTTCTGTTATGATTCCCAAGTACCCACAACCGAGGTTCTGTTCTCACAATAGATCGTTTACGATAGTAGTTCGATGTATCGTTTGGTTCAAAACAATAGAACATAACCTCAAACAAAATTTTCAGGATTTCAGTCGGGAAAGCTGAAAATGAGAAAATTCCTAACTATTTCACCTTGCCACCACCATTAGTCACCATTTAGTACTCATAAGAATAAAAAATCTATCAGAAAAACCCCGTTTCCTCAGATTACTCGATTGACTTTTGAGGCTATGTTTACATGTTGAACCAGTCGATATCATTACAATCTCACCTTTTGATGCATCGGAAACGATCTAAAAAAACAGTCTGAGTAAAAGTATAAAAAAGTGCGTGAGCCCTGGAACAGTGTTGTGTAGTCAGCACCAACTTTTTTTTTGCGCGTGATCCAAATTATACAGAAAAATTTAAGATAAAAGTGCTCGATTCAGCTTACCACCAACCGATGCAAAGTAATTTGTATCCAGGGATTTCAACGTCCCTTTTTGGAATAATGATTTAAATTTGCCACTCATTTTTCCGCGGAAAAGGAATCTTCAAAATTTCCTGATTGTCAGTTGCTTTTAACGTGCTATCAGAGGTGGAGTTTAATGTCGTTCGGGGATTAATGTTGTCTTTTCAACCGAGGAAAGCACATAATTGAACCGCTTTTATCAAGTATAACCACAATCACATAATTTTATTTAATTTCAACCACGAACGGTATTAAAATTTTCCGAAGAAATCGCAAAGTGGACCGAAATCAGATTCCGTAGCTTAGCCGATAGATTCAAGTTTCAATACGACGTCAAGGTTATTTTCCAGCGAGTTGTTTATTCAAATTGAGCAAGTGCCGTAATGAATGACTAAACGAGAGTAACAGTCAAAATAGCGAGAGGAAAGAGTTAAAAAGATAAAAGAGAGCTTTAGCACCTATCAAATATTATAGAGAGGGGGAAGATATATCGATGTTCACACATATTGAGAGCACGAACTGGTGATAACAAAATTAGAGGAGTGCGCGCTTTATGGTAGGCCACGAGTTGGACGAGATCTTTGCACATTGTTGTCTAATAGTCACAAATTGAAGCTGGAAAATCGCATATCGATGGCTGAAGTCGGAAACCACGTATCTCTATTGCGGTGTTTCAAGATTTCCACTCTTATTCTCGGAGGTCCACACGGCCGATTTTCGATGTTTTTTTGGGGCCATCGGTATATTATACTGCCGTGCTAAGGTCTAAGAAGCATTTTCCAACGGAGAAATCGCGATTTGTTGCGATTTTTTCGGCGAAAATCGCCAAGATCATCAACATCTGAGCAATTATCCTCGAACTTGTAGCAATATAATCGCGATTTTACCGCCCGACAATTTATCGCGATATTATCGCAACAAAAATCGCTATATATGGCGATTTAATCTCGATTTTATTGACAAAAATTGATCACGATTTTATTGAACAAAAAATTGCGATGCATAACGATTTAATCGTCATAAATCGCAATTTTTTATTCGATAATATTGCGATAAATTGCCATCGATATAATCGCGATAATCAACCGATAAAATCGCTGTTTATCGCGATGACTGCTACCTGGGGGCAAGAACGCCGTATGAACATTCGAGAGTTGCAACATTTCCCTTGATAAAACATGTATTTTCGACAACATTCATGCTTAACTTTCCTCGAAATTTTCAGACATTTTAGCTCACACAAATTAGCTCACACATTTTAGCTCACTTTTGCGTACACAATTGTCTGAAAATTTTATAAAATAATATTCGCAATTTTCCTCGTAATTTCGGTTTTATCGGAGGAAACTTGGCAACGTCTGATGGCTCATACGGCGTTTTCCCTTAGCACGCGGCAGTGTAGTAAGCTCTCAATGAGTCCGCTTTTCCTACAGTTTTGAAATATAATTCAGAAATTTTCCTTCCAAGAGCCTGTAATGCCCGAAGAACACTGCCGTGTTACGGAAAAACGCCGTATGAGCATTCGAGAGCTGCCAGATTCAGATTTCCTAAAATCAATCATGTATTTTTGAGGAAAGTTATGAATATTTTTCCTTAAATATTTCAGGAAATTTAGGTAAAATTGCGAACAGAATTATCTGAAAAATTGGAAGAGAAATATTTAAAAATGTTCCCAAAAATTCGCGATTTACCAAAGGAAATTTGGCAACGCTTGAAGTTTCATACGGCGTTTTTCCTTAGCACGGCAGAATATTCCCCCATACCGACGGTAAAACTGCAAAAATGCGTATCCCGGTTGCGCTGCTTCGAAATTGGACGTACTTACTTCTATGAAACGGAACTATGTGCATCATGACCTGAGCCCTGTTATGCACATATGCTTATGGGTATCAGGGCTCATATCTTAATGAACATAGTTCCGTTCGGTCCCTGAAGAAAAAAAAAAAATAGTTCCGTTCGGTAGGAATACGTCCAATTTCCACTCCTATTCTATTTTGAAAAAGGAGACCGGATCAACATCAGGGTTTCAATACTTCATAAAGAGAAGAAAAATCACCGAAATTTCCTAAAAAAATCGTGCAGTAGGTACTTTTCCACGCAGAAAATAAAGTACCTAAAAATGAGGTTTGCAAGGCGGCAAACCGAGTTAAAAATTTCTGCAGTTTCACATCGATATGTTTTGTCCCTCTTCACCCCCCCCCCCTTATGAAAGTTCTAAGTTCCGCCAGAGAGGAGTAATGGAATTTTTGAGCTGAAAATATCAATGGCCAAAGTGGAAAACCATGTATCTTCATTGCGGCTTTTCAAAATTTCTGCTCCTATTTTATTTTTTCGGAGAGGAACAAGCAAACTTATACATATTTTATATTTTGAAATTTATGCAGAATATTCTGTTAACATAGAGGATTCAAGGAAGTTTTCAAAAAATTGAGTTGACTGATTTTTCAAGGAGAAAAGGTGAGACCGAAAGTCTGCGATGCCGCAAATGGAAACACGTGGTTTTCCACTTTGGCCATCCATAATAACTTGTTGAACCGACTGGCATGAGACGTTGAACATCGGTTAAAACATCAATATTGCCGTTAAAATCGGCAACAATTGAGAATTTCTGTTCGTCGTTTTGCATGTCATCACAGTACGGACGTACCTAAGCAATACGCTAGAATCATACATCAATCATTGATCGAAATTACTTCTCTTTAATTTTCAATTTTTCTCCTTGAAACCACTTCATTTTTCTACAGATATCCATTTTTCTGAGTATGCTCCTTTTCTTACTTCAAAAAAATGAAAAGACTGTTAAAGTTTGTGGTGGCAACAAAAGGCTAGCGTCAAAAAACTAGCAATAGTTTCCTACGCGTGACATGCAGAGTGTGTTGAATTGTTAATGCACGCATAATTGATTTGACTATTCTACGAGTATTGCAATGTTGCCAGCTTCAACTAGTGAATGAAACAGTTACGCAATCATTATTGGGTACCAAAGAGAGAGCTTAGAGATTTTGGGCAAAATAAATTTTTTCATAGAACCTATCAATCAAAAGCGTACAAATGAAATTGATTGATTAAAATCAGAGCGGAGTTCAGTGTGAAATATATAAATATAGATTTTACATTGCTAAAA
Source organism: Bemisia tabaci (assembly GCF_918797505.1). NCBI lineage: Eukaryota > Metazoa > Arthropoda > Insecta > Hemiptera > Aleyrodidae > Bemisia > Bemisia tabaci. Next base: position 36,470,702 of record NC_092801.1, read on the forward strand.
TTTGAACAACCTTGTTTAACATCATTCCTCCCAAAATAGTATAAGCGCGCACCATCCTGGAGTAACCGAGGGAAGCCGGGGGTATATAATGTCAATGGCTAAAATGCAAAACCACGTATCTTCATTGCGATGTTTCAAACCGCCTGCACTGAAAAAAATGATATAACGCGCTATACGAAACTGGTGTGGTAGGTACCCGTTTGAGGTGCTGTACGGAGCTGCCTAGTGGCGGCCACCAATTCGAATGGCGCGCGCCACGAAACTCGTTTGGTACAGCGCTGCGCGGTGCTGCGCCTCGCGGAATGTTTATGAATCTCAATCAGCCAGGCGGAACAAATACTAACATTCTCGGATCTCATTTCATAATGGAGATACGTGATTTTACACTTTGGCTAATAGAATATATGTCACATTTTTGAAGAAAAGATACAGTTTAAGATGCTTAATAGCAGATACTCACCTTCAGGCTTCACAATTTGAAAAATCCAGTAGTAAGATCTGACAGCAGTTGGGTACAAAGAATTTCAATGTAGGTAGATCCATAACGATGATAATTTCTGTGAACTGATTTTTTAGTAAAATGTCCAGTAGACTGACACATTTACTTTAAGAATCAGATTTCAAGAAAGGTAATGGTTTAAAAAAACCTATGTTCATGAGCACGGTGGATATGAAGGATGAATAAGGAAAACATAAGAAACACTGATTTTGAGTAATGCTAACTCTAACTCACAAGAGAAAAGCTGTCAACCTGATGTTTTACACTAGCCATTTAGCAATCATTGATCAAGAACTTTCGAGTAATAGGAAATCACAAAAATCACAGGGTACAGAATAGAAGCTGGTTGTAAGCGATTACTTGGAGCGTTAAAGTAGGTAATGAATATTGATAAGGTAACCATGTAAAATGTTACTCAGGGGCACAAGATGGTGAGTAAGGGTGGTATTTTTCATCATTCAATCTAAAGCCAAGACCGACAGTTTCTATTTACAAATTAACGATTAATAGAGAGAGGAATAAGTATCCTTATTAGCCTTGAAACTGTTTAGCGCAGTCGCTCAGGAAATCCCAAATCATAGAAGAAAAGCGTTTAAAGAATTTCTCCGGTTGAGCACATATTTTGGTGCATTGATGTATCTCTCTGTAGTTCTAAGCACAAAACATTGAATTTTCATGGGTATAAGAGAGTTTTAGATGAAATAGGAAAATTATCAAGTAAATCATGGTACCCAGGCAATCTAGCGTATCATGCATCCATCAACATCTTGCCCTGGTATTTAACATTCTCAGAGGTGGACAAGGGAAAAGCGAAGTAAAATTTCGTTTGAAAAGATTATAAAATGAAAACTTCTAGACAACTAGGAAATGGAAAAAGCACAAAGTAATCTTACTTTGAAAACAAACAATCAAAGAGATTAAGGTCTCGGTCGACATTGTGGGCAAGTGCACTTAGGAGCTAGAGTAGCTTCAAAACTTCACGGCATCACAAAACCAATTAGGTTCGAACATGTTCAAGATAAATATATCCTTGATTGTAATTATATTTAACGAATAAACATGCTAAAAACTACCGATATTATGTATTGTGAGGGATCTGAGTGATATGAACTTGGTAATGGCCGGAACTTCGGTTTGGTACGATCGCGGTTTTCCACACATAAGACACGATGTTAGGAAAAGTAATGTAACAAACTGTTGAATACTAGAGTAAACATGAGATAGGGTGAAATTAGAATTAAATGTTTAAAGTCAAAGAGATACAAGAAAGAATATTGGCATGTTTTGATGACGAAGACACTGATAACAATCCAGACCAACAACAACCTGCCTTACTTACTGTTCATAGCAAAAACATCAATTATTAAAGATAGCAGCACTATCAACCCAAGAAGCGGGAAAATAGAATAATCATTTAAATTAAAGCGGGGACTTTTAAATTGACGCACCCGAAAAAGGGTCCGAAACCTTTGTAGTTGATACCTCAACGCAACGGCCATTTTTGTAACAGCTCGGAATGATTTGCCGTGGATGATGGTGTAAACGAGATGAATCGTGCCGCTTACCAAACTTGTTTGGTGCGCGGCATAAACCAGTACGTGACGTCAGTTTATAACTAAAAAATTCTGGTACGCCGCACTAGATTCTCGTTCTGCGCATCAAACTCTTTTTTCGTCGCTGCTCCTAATTTATTTTCCCTTTCGAAAAGGAACAAAGTCAACTTACAGCTTTAAATTTATACAGAATATTCTAGGCTAGTAGATGAGAAAAATTAAGGTAATTTTCAAAAAGTTATGTTGACTAGTTTTCCAGGCAGAAAATAACCCTGGTAAAAATTGGGATAGAAGCTCCGTTTCAAAATACCATAGGAGTTCTTACAGCCGACTGAAGGAAGGCGATAGAAAATCATATAGCTGGCTGTAGAAAGTGGAAAAAATCACACGGCCGGGCTGGGTACACGAAGCGATAAAAAATTACGCGATGAAATATCACACAAATTGGCTTTACACTTTATCGCCTGGCTGTTACTTTTTCGCCATCGGCTATAAAATGCTATGAGAAATTGTGTAGAAATTCGTGTGCTTTGTAAATCCTTAAGTTTGTACGGAATCATCTTAATATTTACAAAACGCACATTATTTTTTCCTTTACGACATATTTTTTTTTTCATCAATTACAATAAGAATAATCCATACAGAGTATGCAAACATTTCAAAGTCATGAGTTGAAAAACGCTGACTCCACGAGATTAAATATTAGAGCATAACACAAAGCGGAGCGTCGGCGCACTAGCGCCTACAAACCTAACAGGGATACTTCACGCATTGCGCGATGCTTGAAGTATCCACTTAGGTTTGCAGAAGCCAATGCGCCGGCCACGCCGCAGCGTGCCACGGCGCCTCAAGCAACTATTTCACCACAGAGGTGTTGCACAGTATCATACGAAATTGAAGGCGCTCCAACTTATTAGGAAAAGCAGGTAGTCCAGGCGCCTGGTAGCTAAAAATGAGGCTACCTGGAATTTCGGGTACACAGCGATTTTTTTGGCTACTTTATGTTTTTTGGGTCGCTGAATCCGAATCTGAAGTTTCCTACCGCGTATCTGGTGAGCATTTTCCGCCATTTTGAAAAAATAGCCTAAAAAGGCCTTTTTTGCGGGTTTTTTTTATATAGCGGCTACGCATGAGAAAAAGTCCCGGATTCAGTTAACGTTTTGAATAGCTGAAATAATTTGGAAGAATATGGTATAAAATTATGCTAGGTTTGCTAAAAAATTGAGGAAGATATAGCATCTTGAACATCGCGCCCATTCACGTTTTCGCGGCGCAACCGTCAACGCGCGATCCGGCTCGCCGCGGTCAGCCAAGTTCTGAAGCGTTCCAAAGTTCGGAGATCCGAGGTTCCTCAATTTTTGAGCAAACCTAGCATATTCATATACCATTTTCTTCCAAATTATGTCAGCTATTCAAAACGTTAACTGAATCCGGGACTTTTTCTCATGCGTAGCCGCTATATAAAAAAAAAAACCGCAAAAAAAGGCCTTTTTAGGCCATTTTTTTCAAAATGGCGGAAAATGCTCACCAGATACGCGGTAGGAAACTTCAGATTTGGATTTAGCGACCCAAAAAACATAAAGTAAGCCAAAAACATCGCTGTGTACCCAAAATTCCAGGTAGACTTACCAGGCGCCTGGACTATTATGTTGATTGTTAAATTCAGTCGATATTACTCTGTTATATTTCTTCCTGCGCTTGTTTATTTTTAATCCTTCTAAAATATTATCTATTCACGAAATACAAGCCTACCTTGAGCACACTTAAACTTTACGGTCAACACTGCAACAGTGGTAAAGGAACACGGACAAGGCCGCAAGCGTGGAGGCTGATTTAATATCAATCTTAAATCGCATTGGTAAGGCGCAATGATACAACTATACGTACTCTCCGGAACGCGTGAGGTATCACGCCACATTTGAAGGCGTTTTCGAAACTGCCAACTTTCCAAATCAGGATACTTGCGTGTGCGTCGCATAGATAGGCGTCAACCAAAACTGGCCGGCAAATATTTAGCACTTTTGCAGCCCTTCTTCAGTACATGTACTAAAAATTCAGTTTCCTCAAAAGCAAGAAAAAATGCAGTACTTTTTCGATGCCTTTATGTTCATTGTTAAATTGAGTCGATATTTTTTAGTTATATTTCTTCTTGCGCATGTTTATTTTTAATCCTTCTAAAATATTATCTTTTCAGGAAATACAAGCCTACCTTGAGCACTAACTTTACGGTCAAAACTGCAACAGCGGTAAAGGAACTCTGACAAGGCCGCAGCGTGGAGGCTGATTTAATATCAATCTTAAATCGCATTGCTAAGGCGCAATGATACAACTATACGTACTCTCCGGAACGCGTGAGGTATCACGCCACATTTGAAGGCGTTTCGAAACTGCCGACTTTCCAAATCTGGATACTTGCGTGTGCGTCGCATAGATAGGCGTCAACAAAAATTGGCCGGCAAATTTTAAGCAATTTTGCACCCCTTCTTCAGTACATGTACTAAAAACTCAGTTCCTCAAACGCAGAAAAAATGCAGTACTTTTTCGATGCCTTTATAGTCCAGGCGCCTGGTAGCTAAAAATGAGGCTACCTGGAATTTCGGGTACACAGCGATTTTTTTGGCTTACTTTATGTTTTTTGGGTCGCTGAATCCGAATCTGAAGTTTCCTACCGCGTATCTGGTGAGCATTTTCCGCCATTTTGAAAAAATAGCCTAAAAAGGCCTTTTTTTGCGGTTTTTTTTTTATATAGCGGCTACGCATGAGAAAAAGTCCCGGATTTAGTTAATGTTTTGAATAGCTGACATAATTTGGAAGAATATGGTATAAAATTATGCTAGGTTTGCTAAAAAATTGAGGAAGATATAGCATCTTGAACATCGCGCCCATTCACGTTTTCGCGGCGCAACCGTCAACGCGCGATCCGGCTCGCCGCGGTCAGCCAAGTTCTGAAGCGTTCCAAAGTTCGGAGATCCGAGGTTCCTCAATTTTTGAGCAAACCTAGCATATTCATATACCATTTTCTTCCAAATTATGTCAGCTATTCAAAACGTTAACTGAATCCGGGACTTTTTCTCATGCGTAGCCGCTATATAAAAAAAAAAAAAAAAAACGAAAAAAAAAAGGCCTTTTTAGGCCATTTTTTCAAAATGGCGGAAAATGCTCACCAGATACGCGGTAGGAAACTTCAGATTTGGATTTAGCGACCCAAAAAACATAAGTAAGCCAAAAACATCGCTGTGTACCCAAAATTCCAGGTAGACTTACCAGGCGCCTGGACTAAGGCATCCTTCGAAAGTACGGAGCTTTCCTCGCAAAATAAATCAAGATACCACGGCCCAAAAAGAGAGCGTTAGTCCAAAAACTCACTATAAGTCCTAGCATCCGTAATTAGTGAAGTTTAGCATACACTTTATCGCCAGGCTGTTGCTTAATCGCCATCGGCTATAAAAGGCTATAAGAAATTGTGTTGCCGTCTATAGAAGCTATTGGAAATCTTACAGCCGGCTGTAGGTCTAAGGTATTTTGAAACACAGATTCTAGGTACTGCCAATTTTTACCAGGGAAAGTATGACAGGAAGTCTGCAGCGTCGCAAACGGAGGATACTTACGTTTTTTCGCACTTTAGCCATCGATGTTCTTCATTCTCCTCAATGTGACCAGATCCTCTTCGTTCGAGGTAATAACGTCCATTCCTGCAAAGAGAATCTATCCGCCATGAAAAAGCCAAGGTCGTTTTCAGAGTCAGCAGCAAAAATAGTTAGGAATACTCCTGTATCATGGACGAGAAGACTTTACATAATGTCTCTTTGATACCGAAGTTTTTCCGGTTATACTTCAGAATCCTTTTAATTTCCCCATGCCAATTTTATCCGGTCGGTAGCGTCTAACAAGGTGAATGAACGATTTTTTCGGATGTCTGATAGAGTTATAACTTTACGTGAATATTTTCTGCTGGAGCATGAAATGACCGTGGCTTTTTTCATCGTGAATAGCGAATACGCAATTTGATTTCCGGAAGTTAAAATAATTGCTCATGGTGGAGGCAAGTTCTCATTGAAGGCGCAATTTTGCGGCGCGGCGCTTCAACGAGATTGCTCGGCTACAGATCCCCGGACTCAAAACTCCTTCAGTTCACCGGCTATGCAATTTGATCTCCGGGAAGTTAAAATAGTTGCTTACAGTCGAAGCATACTTTCGGCGAAGGCGCATTTTGTAGCGTCCCCCATGAGACTAGTAAGTCGCAGAGTCCCAGACTCAAAATTCCTTCAATTCATCGGGTATGCAAATTGATCTCCGGGAAGTTAAAATAGTTGCTCACAGTCGAAGTGTATTTTCGGTGAAGGCGCAATTTTATGGCGTTCTCAATGAGATTGGTAAGTCACAGGGTCCCAGACTCAGAATTCCTTCAATTCATGGGGTACTCAATTTGAGCTCTAAAGGGTTAAAATAGTTGCTAGAAAGGAGGCAAACTACCACTATGGGGCACCTAACCTATGGTCCAGAACTCGAAAGAAGAAATAAGTTAGTTAATGGCTGAAAGGTCATGGAAGAACATTGTCGTACGTTTTTTAAGTCGCTGATTTTAAATTTGATGTAAAATTGCCCAAATTCTAAACACCCTAACCAATTAAAGGTGGCATTTTCAAATGATCGAGGAAATTAAATTATCAGTCAAGTCATAAGTGGATAAAATAGGTGAAAAAGTATCAGTGTTCATATTTGATACCTGTATTACACACTAATAACTGCTTGAGAAGAAATAATTAATGTTAATCTTTTCCTCGGCGTGTATGGAAGGGGGGGGGGGGGACGAGTCGCAGAAAACATAATCAAATAGCAGCAAGCTGCATTTCTCTTGATTATTGACAGTTGTCTTTCCCTAGATAAAAGCCGAAGTTAATGGGAAAATTTTGAAATTTTTCATCCGATTTTAGAGATATTTTTGTTTGCACTTCAATCTAAAAATTAAATAAAGTCAAGGAAGATTATGCATAGTTTTCCTCTAAAATAAATGCTTCATCAATATATGTTTGGCAACATTTGAATGTTCACGTGGTTTTCATCTTTAATTCGACAGCATGGGTCAGTTTTCTATTTTAAAAAATGAAGTGCAAATGATGGAAAATTTTCAGCTCTGTCAATTGAAATCTAAGTCCTCATAAAAGTATGGACTTGAATATTTTTCACGTTCATTCTTTTCTGAACATTCTGAACAACTCTATAGACGAGAAGGAAAAAGGGCTAGGAAAAATCTAGAGACTAAAAGCAAAACATAATTTGCTAGAAACAAACTTATGATTTATTGATGAAATGCAAATGATTCTTTGGAAGGCTATTGTACATATTTACAATAATTTTTACAGGTCGTGCTCTACAAAATTACATTTGAATAAGAATTCGTCGGTTGTGAAGTTTAGGCTTTTTGTTTCTGTTTGATGTCCTCGATGATTGCCTGCAGCTCTCCATACTTAGCCTGAAGAGATTTTTCTCTTTGCTGCTGTCGATTTACATCCTCTGTCAGAGACTGAAAAAGAGAACAAATACTTCAATAAATGAAGCAACACAAACCGAAACTTATGAAAATTAATTTTAGAAAAGGCATTTTGCCTTGAAACCCTTTCCCTTTTTTTTCCATGGAATATTTAATCCATTCACTCACAGACTCATCGTCACAGCACTCACAGCGCTGCACCAGAACTGAAAGGGACGGAGATTCTATGCCTCAGTTTCATTTTTTCTGTACTTTTCTAAAAGATGGTGTGCATCATTTATCAGCATGAAAATGAGCAGCAGGACAGATCATACCCACCAACTACTTAGCAAAATCGGTCTTTACTCTCTTGACACAGTTTAGTTTGAACAGACCTAAAATCGTTTCGATCTCTAATTTCCATGATAATGATGGTATTAAATAAGCGAACTGAAAGCTACTGCAACTATGGGAGTTTGCTACTGTTTCCAGTTAAAGTGTGTCACAACCATTGACTAGAATTTTGATCATGGCTCAAATAGTATTAGGATTATGTACAGGTATTCAAAGTTTGTGATTTTGGCCTGATTTTCACCATACTGTTTGCTAATTCTATGGACGTCCGCATATGCCACTAAATTTTAAGTAAATAAGTTAACAGAATGAATATAAATTTTTGCCTTACTGTAGGAGTAAAGATTTTTTAAAATTGATTAATTTATTTCATTCTATCAAGAATAACAGGTTGCTCTTGGAGAGAAATGAAGTAAACCTTTCTGAGAAAAATTTCTTCAATGAAGGATTTAAAAAAAATTAGTTGAAATGTCACTCCATGACCAAATTGCAAAATCATGTACCTCCATTGCAGTGTTCCAAATGTCTGCTCCTACTGTATTTTTTTGAAGAGAAACAAACAAACTTCAAAGCTAGACTTTTACACAAAATATTTTGCTTACAGCGGGGCAAATTCAGGAAAGTTTACTTGAAATTACGATGACTAGTTTTCTAGGGAAAAAAGAGGAGTATGACAGGAAGCAACATAGCAAACGCAGATACGAGGTTTCACAATTTGGCCATCAAACTGTTTCAACAAATCCTGCCATCCTATCTTTGAAATAAAATATTCTGAGAATCATAAGTAAATGATACTACCGCGCCATAAGACTTAGCTTTAAATCTATTTGTAATGCAGAAAACACTTACCTCTAATCTACGTGGGATTGCTGCAGCTTCTTGCTTGAGCAGGAACTTGAAAGTTGATAATTCAATGCGGGCTCGCTCAGCTTCTTCGTTCAAGTCGTGGATTTGCTTCATTAAAGCTGAGGCTCTTGTCTGAAAAAATTACGCTGAGTTATACATTTATCCTTTCTGGGATGGTGTACAAGTTAAAAAAATAATTTGCGAAACAGGGGCATTTTTTTTGTCGAGTACAATACATTGTGACACTTTATAGTGTCATAAGAGTTAAATACTTGGAGAGAAAATGTGAAGAAGTCCTTGAACCCATTAAACAGATTCTCTAATTCCCCTGAAAGTTTCATTTAAAAAAAGTAAATCTCAGAGAGAGCGACAATGAAAAATAGATTACGGACTTTACAAATTTTGGATATACATTTTGAGAAGCTATTTTAAAATTCAATTTCCTCATTAAATAGTGATCTCTAATAAAATGTAATAGCATTTATGTGTTTATTATAACATGGAGTTGGTGAAAGTAATGTCATCTGAAATATTTGTAAAACAATTTTAAAAGTTATGTACTTCCATTTTATGAAGTCTTGAACATCAAATTGTTCGTTTTATTCAACATTTTCTCCAATAAAGAAGTATTTTCAATCAGAAAGAATAACTTTCAAAGGTCTTTTTGGTTGAGACAAATTTTGATAACTTACCTGATATCCTCCAAGTAGAATTTTAAGCTTTTTCTCCATTTTTGACGCCCGCCTAGCTTCTTTTGTCATGTGATTCCGATTCTGTTCTAGCCGCTTTTCAAGGGATTCTAACCTGTCTTTCTTACTTGCTAAATTTGCTCTCGTGTACCGCCCTTGATTCGGCAGATACAAGACCTAAAATTAGAAAAAAAAATTGTTGTGATCAGTTATTAAAAAAAACTTTGTGACTGGATAAGTTGGTATTTGTTTTGAAAGTTAGAATCGCTAAACTCAACTTCTCTTAGGTCTAATTAAGAATAAATGGATGGATTTAAATGAATCAATCTAACTACATCAGACATTGCCTAGTTTTTGCCTCCGTAGGGCACTCTTCTGGGCTATAGTTCTATAACTCAATTTTGCATTTTTGGGAACTCACAGCATATCCATGGTTAAAGTACAAAACGGCGTACCTCTGACTGCAAGGTTTTAAGTCTTTGCACAAGTTTAATTTTTTTAAAGGAAAACTAACAGACAGTTTCTTTTGAAATTTTCTTCATTTATCCTTAAAAAATGACACAAACTTGCAGGGAAGGCTTTCTTGGAAAAAGTAGAGTAAAAAATGCAATGAAGATTCTCAGTTTTTAGATTTAGCGATTGGTACATGCCTTTATTAGGGCTGTTCTATCGGTTGTTGGTAAGCTACCAAAGCAGTTCCGTTAAGAAAAAGTCACGATAAGAGCGCTCTTGCCAATAGCGATCAGAATTTTCGGGGCTGACGAAAATAAGCTGTTGCCATTTGTACATCTATTTCACGCGCCCCTGCGCCAGGCAATCTGATAAACCAACGCACGGGGCAACAATGCATTGAGTGCGAGCTCTCAAAAATCCGATAAGGCCAGCTGTCAACAATATCATCGCCACTGTCAATACTGTCCCCAGTTTCAATAAGAGGCGATATCGATAGATGCAAGAATTCGTTTGAACACCCCTAGCCTTGATGGCTAGTTGACAATCTGAAAGAATCCCCTCCGAAAGGGTCTCTGATCTGTTAGAGACTTGAATCATGGACAACAGGCAATAATTATTACCTGACTAAGACACTCTTCCCAGACTTGTGAGAATGCATCGATTGATAAATCTCCATGTCCCATTCCTTGTTTCACAACATTCATTTCTTCAGCTAGCAATTTTTTGGCCTGAAAAAGGAAAAATTTATTGTCAGAGCAGAAAACACATATATAATGACTCCTGAAAATTTGTCAACTATACAATTTTTTTTCTTTTTGGGGAAAAAATAAAATAATCATATTGTAAGAATATTTCATGATATTTTCAGGCCAAAACATAATTTAAGGGGTGAAAAACAGGTTATCAATTATTTTTTTTAAATTCAAGTTTATGGCGCAACGACAGGAAAAAACATACTGGGTGAAGACGGCTGGAAAAACATGAGAGTAATACATACTTTACATACCAACATGATCACCTTAATTATCATTGCCTTAAAATCATTATGAGTCCACGAGTTTCTATGTAATCTAATATAGACGGGGTTTTTACTCGTATTAGCAGGCACAAAAAAAGGAAATCATTTTTTCTCCAATCAAAAGACTTTTCATTGTTATTGCTTTTTTTTTGTCATGGGAACGGAGTTCCCCATGATATTACAATCGTTCCGTTGCTTTCGCTATGGGATTCCCTATACCTCTGCGACCTTGAGCGTTTCGCCCAGTCTCCGATTTTTGGTAGATTTTCCGATGTATCAAAAACCGTTGTATTTTTTAGCCAATCATGTCTCTACGTCAAGTTGTGTTGATTTCTAAAATTCACTTTCAGCGAGTTTTTTTCCACTTTGAGATGTCGTGTCTGACTGGTAAATCTGCGCAGAACCACGAAAATCCGTTTTTAGGCAAATTCTTTTTTTTGGGAGGTTTTCATTGGCTATTTTTCGCCATCAGTTTTCTGTTCGTTGGTGCAAAAGATCGCCTACCTCGTTGCTCTTGAGAAGCCGCCATTATCCCACCTCAAATTTTAAACATAGATATAAAGAAATAATAACCATCGTACAAGGTGGACAATTGCTCTGGAGGACCCGTTACGGATATATGAGCCAAAATCAGAACTCGATTGATGGATTTAATCCATGAATACAGAAATATTGCCTCAGCTTACTGCCGCGATCGCAAATGCATGGTGTGATGAACCTTGTGACATATGACAGCATAGGTAAACAATGTCTCACAGAGTAATACGGTTAATCCGTTGTCTCTTAAGTGAACAGAAGTAGCCTTTTTTTTAAAAAAACAAATATGTAGTATGGTCACTGATGCTATTTTTCGGGGTCTCACAGGAAGGAGAATTTAGAATGCAGGGTCATTGATGACCCCTTAATTTGTTCGTAATTAGATATTTGAACAAAAATTAGAGAAAAAAGATGAAAAGTAAATTAAATTATCGGCCATACTTCTTCAATATCCTCTAGAGGAACTGGTTGATACGGATGTTGCTCTAGATAGGCAAGGTGTTGCGCTTGGGACACAACATTCGACTGCTTCTTTTCAGATGGAACAGGGTTTTGGAGGGCATCATAGTGCAGCATCGTAATCATCTCTCGTTTTATCAGTTCTTCTGCCTGTAAACAGTGAAAAAAATTGATGAGGAAAAGAGAAAGGAGAGGGAATTTTGAGACTACTCAGAGGCTCATATCTCAGTGTATCATATCTACACTACTTGGTTAGAGAAAAGACAGCGTGTAAATATTTAAAAGTTGCCAAATTGAATTTGATAAAATGCTCATTTTGCGGAGAATAGATGCATTAAGTGGTGACGTTACGGAGCGATATTGTTGGTTCAATATCTCGATAGTCGAAATGTGCCCCAACAAACAAACATAACCTCCAAAACGAAAATCGATGAAAGAATGCTAAAACTAGCCTAAAACTAAAACATTAATCCGTGGGACTGTCAAATTATGAAAGCTAGTCATTTTTCAAAACGTTTGAGACCACATTCACAAGAATTGATAATTTAATAAGCTCGCGACATAAAACTTAGTCTTCGGATGAACGTTGTGTTCGTTTGTTGGGGCACATTTCGACTTTCGAGGTATTGAAATTAAATCGAGATGTGACGTCCCACTAAATGCATGTATTATGAATATTTTCTCTTGAAACTTTTAGAAAATTTAGATTTGATCGCGAATAAAATTCTCTCAAAAATTTGGGGAAAAATATTTACAGATTTCTCTGAAATTGCATAAGTTTTCTTTTTTTTTTTTTTTTTTTGTGATGAGGGGAAAAATTCGCTACAGTGCCCCCATCATGAGGGTCGCCAAGACGCCCCTCATGAAAAGGGCCCACCGAATACCGGGACGGCAACGACCATCAGCCGGTGAAGAGCCGCCGAAGCGACTCCTAACCGACCCGACCGCTGTGAGATGGGAAGACCCGGTTATGTGGGGGTGAAGCACGCCGCTGTGTTCCGTACCCACTAAACGACCCCTCTAGGCCACACCCCGTGCAAGTGTGGCCCATCGGACGCTCTATCCTCCCGTCGGACGTCCCTAAGGCACTCTTCGAACGGCAGTCCCCGACCCCGGCCCCGGTTTAGCCGGCGCCCCTCAGGCCCCCCCACTTAAAGGGAGGGTCCCCCCATCCTCCGGAACCGATCTGCCGAAGCCATCATTGTACCCGGAGTCAAGGGCGTAGGAGGAGAGCCTAGGCCCAGCTTGCGCCAAACCCTGCGACAACCCCACGGCAGGGCTCTGGAGCCGAGAACTTGGAGGGCAGGGAGGGCAGACCAGCTACGTCTCGCTCAGCCCTCGAGGCACCCGATCTTATGCGGCCCCAGAAGGGGGCAGCCTACACATGACTCAGCTCCGCGGGTGCGTCGAACCCGATATCCCCAATTGGATAGCTTGCGGTAAAATTGCATAAGTTATGGGAGAAAATTTGGCGACATCTAAAGGCTCATGCAGCGTTCTTCCTAAGTACGGCAGTGCAGTGCAGAAAACTTAGATACAGTAGCACTTATTCAGCATTTGATCTTGGATTCTGACTATCTTACAAATATCGAAATACTAACCTTCTGTAGGTCCGTTAAGGGAGGTTCAACATTTTGAGGTCTCAGAACAATGTTGACGTCCGGCGGTCTTGGAAGACTCCTTTGTATTACTTGAGATCTACTTTTTAGCTCTAGCTCTCCTGCAAAGAGGAAGGAAAAGAAAATGAGTAATGTTTTTGACACCATCAGTAGAACCAGAAATAGAAATTTAAGGCTTTTAATGATTGTTACATTTTGTCCTCAGTGCTGATTCAGAAATTCAATGCTCATTAAGTCCCAAATAAAATTATTCCAACTGTAATAGCATAGATTTTTAAAATTTCCCATAGCCATGACTCGGTATTTGAAATTTCTCAGATAGTAAAGGAAAACATGCTCTATGATGGGTTTGTTACTTTGAAACATACTTGAACGATTGAGATTCTGATTTTTTATTCATTTAATTACTCTTGCAATGAATTCATCTGTGATCTAGGATTTGAGATTGGTGTTATTCATGTCAATTGCTCAAGTCCAAAAATACGTAACTCCGCTTGCAACGCTGCAAAGCGCCTCTCATGTTTTATCCTCTAACTAAACCAATTAACTTTTCTCTTTGATATTTTCAGAAAATTTCCTTTATTTAAGGATATGTACAGAAAATTTCAAGGAGATATTAATGAGGCTTTTTCCTCAAAGACTGTCACATATCGATGGCTTAGGTGAAAAAAAAAAGGATTTCTAAATGCGCCGATTGAAAATAACCAAGTACATTTCATTCGTTCTTCATAGAAAATAATGTAATATGTAAAAACTTTAAAGAGAAGCTGTTGCTTAGTTTCCTTAAAAAAATGAAGACAGACTTGCTACATGGCGATTGGAGATACACATTTTATAACTTTTGCATTCAACACAATTTTTAAGAAGAGGGTAAGTTTGGACGCACTTTGTAATTGCATGGTGGCCAAGGCTTTGGCGTCAATGTCTGCTTGATCTTCAACGTTTTCTTCATTTTCCGCTGGGGTTTCTCCGCTTTCTTCGTCCTCTGGTACAACGATTTCATAGTCATTTAAAGGTGCTGGTAGAGTGCTCAAACTGGCTTTCAACTGCTCTTTCACCTGCAAAATGTAAGAAAATATTTGAGAGGAACTTGAAAATAAATTGATGATGAAGCTGTACAATTGAGGAATTTATTCATCCCTGAGGGAATATTGATGGCTAAAATGGGAAACAGCATATCTCCCTTACAGACATTGCAGACTTCCTGTCAGACTTCGTGTTTCCTTTAAAAAAATAGTTTGCATGATTTCTCTAAAAATTCCTTGATTTTTCTACTATGTTAGCAGCAGCATATAATGTGTATAAATAGGGAATTTGCAGGTGTCTGAAATTTGATGAGTTTCGTGTTTAAGTGGAAACTACTGAGTGAACTGAACACTAGGATACCCTTGGTTCATGAATCGAACAATTATTGCAGAAGATATGACAAAATGATCTAATCTGTAAAAATACATGTGTTTAAATGGGAAATGCCGCCAGATGACGTCACTAGGCAGTGCATTTTCTCTTTTTTGAATCTATTTTTATACTATTTCCCACATCAGAAAAAAATTATAAAAAATACTGTAAAATCAGCTCTTTAACCCATTGACTTATGATTTAATTTAACCCTGCCGGGCCAGAAAGTACGATTTAATTTGGCGAAAATCAGCAACTTTGAACACTTCAAAATAATCCAGAAATTATTTCTCAAAGGGTGAAAATTGACAAAATAAGCATTCACAATACAACGTTTGAGAATAATGGTGAAAACTTTGAACACAATGATTTTTATATGTGGTTTATAGCTGTCAAAATCGCAAAATCAGGGAAAATCAGAAAATTTTGAGGTTATTTCAAGTGCAAACGCACAGTAATATGAAAATACCGTAACAAAACAAGAAATTACCGTACACAATAAGTCATAGGGAGGCCACACTTACTCATATAAACATTGATGAGAACGCAATCTACCGGAGAATTGCCGAAGTAACGCAAACAATCAGCGGACGGCTCTGAGCCGTCATTTTAGAGCTGGCCCAGCGCTGCGATGACGGCTGGGAGCCGTCATTTTAAGTCAATGGGTTAAGCACTTTCAGATGAAGCAATAAAAAATTTGCATGCAAACTCTCCATTTCAAGCTATAAGGTTGGCTTATTTGAAAAAATAACACAAAAGCGGAAATTTTGAAGCATCACAATGGAAATATGTGGTTTTACACTTTTGCCATCAATATAGAATTTGGATGGATTAAACCAGAAACAGCATAACTACAACAGACGTTTAATCTTTTGGACTGATACTAAGTTTTACTAGAAACTTGATATTTTATGAGTTTAAGTAAAATCCACAGAAAGTTTCAAGGTGCTGTGTTAGTCAGTTTGTTTGATTTCTTCAGGGATTAGGTAAGGCGAAATGCAGTTAGACTCATTTTAATAATTTGTATAGGGTAAAAAGTGTAGGTTGCAAAATGTAATAATTTTGAGGCTCACCACCTCCAAAAATCTTTTTATGATGTTCTTGCGGTATCAGATGAATGCCTTGGTGCAAATTATTATTCATAACCATTTTAGAGACTTTGCATACTTAGGGGTGATATTTTGTGACTGAAATAGAACTAAGGTGAGTATTCAAATGTAAATTGGAATTACTTTTTTACTTGCTTTTTTTCTTAGACACAATTTGTCACTAATTAGGGTAGGTGGGGGTAAAAGGCCGCACGGGGAAAAAGGCCGCACCGGACTTTTTTCCCGAAATTTTTTTAGGTTGGCACCGGGACCGTGTCAGTTATGTTGGTAGTGGTGGTGCTGTTGTGTTGACGAAGTTTCGGACCGAACGGACGCGTTCCCTCGAAAATATGAGGAGAGTTGATTTTTCGTGAAAAAAAATCGATTTTTCCAGTTTTATTTTGGTCAATTTCAAGTTTTATAATTGATAGAAAAATTCGGACGAGCTGCAGTTCGAACAATGATAAGGATGGTTTAAATATCCCCTCGTCACTTTTCAGCTAATGGCCTTGTCTTAGAATTTTGAGGTTATGGTTACCTACGTCATCAAATGGGGCAAAAAGCCGCAGGTCCAATGGGGCAAAAGGCCGCATGCGGTCTTCACTAAAATAGCACTATAGTCTGTCCCAGATACGAAGAGCCCTGGAAAATCAGAGTAATTAGCACTATTTGGCGGGTTGGGGTGCCTCGACCCTCGTCACCTGTCATCTCGTCGCCTCTCACATGCGTCGCACAGAGGGTCGCAAGCCACCTTGAGGCAACGCATACTCCCTTCCGCATCTCCAGACCAGGATAGGCGATGCACGAGGCCGGTTTTCCCCGGGACCCAGGAGCGGATTCCCGACGCAAGGCGCCGCCGCGCCGCGGAGCTCGTAACCAGCCCTCTGTGCGGTGCGGGGTTGGCTCGGTGATTAGACGGGTATCAATAGAACGAACGATACCTTGCTTCTACATCGTGCAAATTATTCCGATTTTCCAGGGCTCTTCGTATCTGGGACAGACTATAATACTTAATCTATCAACTAATATTACCAATACTAAATCTTTTACTACATATTTTACTAAATATTATTGATAATTACCAAAGATCCTAAAATTTAGGGTAGGTGGAGGCAAAAGGTCACACTTTTCCGTTGCGGCCGTCTGTCAGCCGCCGTATCGCATGGAAATTCTGGAAATGTGGTAAAATATCAACTATAGACCCTTAGGCATGAAATGGCACACTTTCCAGAATTTTGAATGCATTTTCGAAATTTTTACGAATTTTTCCGGAAGTGCGGCCTCTTTCCCCATTTTTGGGGCAAAAGGCCGCACTAACGAAATTTTTGAAAAAAATTCATAAAAAATTCGAAAATGCTTTTAAAATTCTGGAAAGTGTGCCATTTTGTGCCTAAGGGTATTTAGCACATATTTTACCACATTCCAGAAATTTTCACGCGATACGGCGGCCTACAGACGGCCGAAACGGAAAAATGCGGCCTTTTACCCCCACCTACCCTACAACTTTTAAAAATTTTAAATGTATTCCATCTGATGATGCAAAATGCCCCTTTTCCACAAAACTTCCTTTAAAATTTCAGACTGAAATGGGTATGAAAGTAGCGTTCCTTGAAAATAAAGCATTTTTCTCTATCCAAGCTGCAAACCCCAAAAAAAGACAGCTTTAATACACACCTGAGTCTCGAATGTTTCTTCTGGATTGATGTTCAATTTGTCTCTGACTGGAGTGGGAGTGGCATATTGGCCTTTCCCTCGCATGCTCTGTGGCGTGTTTGTTAAAGATAGAATATTCTGCGCTTCCTGAAGCACCCTGTCACTTGCTGGTGCTGAGGTAAGTGGTGTTCGCAGTGGGGTCTGGGAGCCCCGTATTGTCGCTGGCGTCAGCGAGTAATCCTCCAGAAGTGAATCGGAAACAGTGTTGCCACCTTCCGCAACTGCTTCCCTCGCAACTTCACTTGCCCTTCCCAACTTGACAACCTGAAATTTTAAAAAAAGCAAATTAAGTTTTGATGATTTTTATCGACATTCAGAGAACTTTCAAATGTTTTCAAGTATCCACACTGTGAAATGAACTACATTTTGCAATTGGAGACTACAATTTCTGGTTCATGTGTGAAAACACTTACGTGCATAGGGAAACTATTAGTGCATACGCATACATTGTTTCTAACTGAGCCAGAAGTTGTGGTTCCTAATTACAAAATAATAGCCAATTTATGGTCCTTAATATTAAACATTTTGCACAGAATAAGATCCATGCATTTGTGCAAATCATTTTAAACAAAAACTTTGAAAAGGAAACATGAAACGAAAAGTATTAGTCCATATCTTGTTTTTGTCTATTGCCTTAATGAGGGGTAACACAAATGAGGGATGTATTCAAATAGTAGAACATCAAATAAAAAATAAAATTTGTATCTTAGTGTAGACATTTCCCCCCCCCCCCCCATTTTTCTTTTTTTTTTCTTTTCATTCTTTTCTATCTTTTTTTCTATTGGAAGAATTTTAAATTTAATATTTCAAATAACAAGTAGCTCCCGCTACCTGCTGGGGGGGGGGGGGGTTTAAAACTCCCCTCTAATTATTATGTACCATCTTCAGGCTTTGAATATTCACAATAATGAGTATTTCATTCAAAATCATGCCAACATCATTAATTTCTTAACGTTTACACTCTGGTCGCAAACAGGCAGGAAATCTGAATTCTAACACCACGTAAAATAGGCGAGAGAGTTCAGATACATTATGGTCTGAACTTATAATATAATTTCTAGGCATTCTTTCCTACATTGACTTCTATACGGTGTAGAAAATTTCTGAGTTCCTTCACCTAAAATTATCATCGGGGACTAAGCCTGAAAGTGTGGACAGTTTTTAGCCTCCAACGAAACCTAGAGTCTATACAGCTTCGCTGCACTACCACAAAAAAAATGTTATTACATTTCAAGGTTATAACATTGACTCAAACTATTCAATTTTTTACTGAAACATGACCACCAAATTTCTGTCCAAAATTCAGTTGATTTTTGAGAGGAAGGGTCGGTGGAATTTTCAGTTAGAATTTTGCCAAGAATTTTCTAGTAAAAATACAATTTTTTAGTAGAGTTTCCACAATGTTAAAAGGCAGTTACATTCTTCTCTAAGGGAAACGACAGTTTGCCTTTTGCTCTGACAAAACCACCCAAAACTATTGAACAAATTTACCTGTTGGAGCTCTTGATCTGAAATTTGAGGCTCTGGTAATACAAGTTTACTCCTCTTGCGAATTGGCTCTTGATTTTGTAACATGCCGTATGGTACATCATTTTCTTTGCGTTCTTTGAGCTTCTGTTTGTCCCGCTTCCTTTCTCGCTCTTCACGCTCACTGCGCTGCTCTCCGTCTAGATCTTGCTGACGCAGTCGAGAAAAATCAGGAGCCAAAGGATCGATGACTTCATTGGATGTGTCGTAAAAACCTGCAGCAGGGCGCATTTCAAAGGGAATCTCTGCATTGTAGTCGACTCCTCGTTTGCGTTTGTGTCGAGGAGCGAGATCAATTCCTGCAGCCCGCAACTCCCTTCGCTTTTGCACTGCTGCCAATCGTCTGGCTTCTTCCAACTGCTTCTCTCGAGCTTTGCGCTTGGCTTTTTTGCCTTGTGTGTTTGCCAACCTTGAAAGGAAAAAATTGCATTTAGTAAAAATGAGATCAGCATCATTCAGGATGTTTAATCTATGTATATTTCACTAATTGATAGTTTTCCATATCTTATTGTGCGTTTTGCTAATAGAGTTTCCTTGATTCAATATTGCATGACTGGAAAGCTTAAAAATGCTTGTGAGGGTGTGTATCTTGAGGATCAAAATGCCTCTTTGTTTTAAGTATCATGAGAATAATTCTGTTCAAAGGCAGTACATGGCTGATTGTTGAAATGGAAAGACAAAGCGATAGACAAAGAAGACATAGGGAGTATGGAGCCATCCTATTGATTGGAATAGTAGGTTCCTGTAAAATAAGGGAGAAAATGATGGACTAACTATAGGGTCTCTTGTGGGTTGTCATTAGTTGGTCTATTATCTACCTTCTTTGTTCACTGCAACCATCCACTACCACCATTAGGATCCCTCCATATCTTTTTTGTCTTCTTTGTCTACAGCTTCGTCTATCACTTTCAACAATCAGCCAGAAATTCAACCCCTGAATTTGCCTCATTGTTATTTTCACACTTTGTTTTCCTGCAGTACTTTTTAGGGATATTTTCAACCAATAAGGCAAAATAATCGATACATACCTAGCTCGGGCCTCAGACAACATTTCAAGCTCATCCTCGTCCATGTCTTTTGGATCCGGACGAGCCGGTTTGGTTTCCGGATTCGGATCGATTTCTCCCGGTTTCAGCTTCCGAGGGTCGTCCACCATGTCTTCTCCTTCCTCTTTCTTTTGAGCCTGGTCCAAGAGATACTCGTAGCGCTCTAGACATTGAGCGGCGGTCCTTCCTATGATGGGTGAAATTGTGCGCCACTGGGTTGGCATGAGTTTGGCAAGATGGAGGAGTTTTTCGTCTTCCTCCCTGCTCCATTCTGTTTTTTTGATACTCGGGTCCAGCCACTCAAACCAACGAGCTTTGCACTGTTTTGCTGATTTGCGATGGAGAAGAGATGCTATTCTGGACCACTGGTTTTTGCCATATTTCATGACCGCGGCTTTGAGGATTTCATCCTAAGACGGAGAAAAGCATCAAATAAATTTGTGAGTAGGTAGGCGATAAAAAATATGACATTTATCTTACCCTAAACTAGATTATTTTAGATCACGTTTCAGTGTTACTTTAATATTTTTGTGAATGGGCAAAAAAGAGCATGAGATCTGATTTACCCAAAATTAGATTATTTTGGCCAACGTACTTATTGGGTCTAACTTAATTTGGATATATCCACTACACTTAGAATTTCTATCCTTTGAAACTTGGATTGAGAGAAAAAAATACAAATTGAGAGTAAAACCAAAATCTTCTTAGGTGCAGCAAGAATGGAGATGTTGCATGTGTGAGGAATTTGCGATTTACTGTTGATTCTGATGTAAAAGTTTGCGAGAAACGTAATAGTGCCACTGGTTTTCTTTGATATCATCTTCCAAGATCAAAAAAAGCTCTCAAGTTGAGGCAAAAAAGGAGGGGATCATGCTATCCCGAGAGTCCACCTCTACATCAAAACGAACTCTCCATGCAAAGATAGGGTGCAAATGTACATTGACAGTACTGCCACTTTACTTGGAGACTCTAAAACTGAAAACACGGCATCACCACTAATGCATTTGCTCCCTATCTTTGCATAGAGAGTTGGTCTTAATATAGAGGTGGATTCTCAGGATAGCGTGGGATATCCCCTCCATATAGGCTTCAACTTGAGAGCAATTTTAACGCTTGGGAGTTGAATTCAGAGAAAACCAGTGGCACCATCATGTTTCTCGCAAACTTTTACATGAGATGTGTAGTCAAATCGCAAATTCCTCACACATGCAACATCTCCATTAGATGATGAAGTTTTATGACCACTTAACATGTGGTGGCGATAGGTGTATGAAAATCTCAGCGTGAAATCTGTACCCTCTGCTTCTTGCAAGTCTCTGAAATGGCAGCTCATATTGTTAAGCAACAACCATTGGTTAAATGCCTTGAAATGATTCAGACAAATCTACTTGCAAAGCCCGATCCACACAAAAGGAGTACTGCGACACAACACCAGGAAATTTAGAAGTTGGGAAAAAATTTCCCATCAGTAATTAGTGTCCTTTAAGGATGCACCGAAACTTGCTCTAGCTCGGTTAAAATTAGTGGTGCAATACTTCTACCGTGTGGATTGGATCTGAACAGTGCGGGAACATGTCGCCAAGCTGTCCTTGAGGGTCTCAGTGAGAGCCACAATTGCGACTCATATGCAAAGTACTGCGATAGTGCTTTAAAAGCTTCTGTATGTGCTAATCCATAGAAAATATAGAGCTCTGTGTCAAAGCTACTGTAAGAAATTCAACCGTAAGTACAAACCTCGGTGTTTCTCCAAACACCCCCTTTGATCATAATCCGCGGCATCTTGGTAAGATTAAAACTTCACAGTCACGACGAAAAAAATGAAAAGCACTTGAAACAACTTGGATTCATGCAAATTTTAAGAAACTATCATAAATAAATTAAAAAAGCTACGTTTGGAGACGATTCTCCTGTAACCATGGATGCTAACCTCACTTTTTTGTTATTGATTTGTGGTTAGCGACGAAACTGTTGACTGATTAATCAATTTTCCAACTTAATTTTCTAAATTTTCTAACTAACAATTCGGGAATCAACTAAAAATTTTAGGTGCATTATGACTCCTTTCAATTACGGGAGCTAGAAAATGTTTTATGTCATTCATTTAATATGCTTTTCATTCATTTTAATGTCATTATGACGTTAAAATATTTTACAAAAAAATCAAGAAAGTAAATTATTTTTTTTTCGTGGTGGTAACTGTAGCCCATTCGTTTTTTGCGCGGCAATCGGGCCATTTTCTTTTCTTTCTCGTTTGGCGGCCTGTCTCAGAGATTCACGCGGATTTTCCAGCAATTTCAGCAACTTTTCATCAATTCGTTTTCGTTTATTTAATCTCGACTAATCATGTCTGGCCGTGGAAAAGGAGGTAAGCATCTTTTTTTCTGTTATCACCAACAATTATGACACCGATCGCAATTTTCCTCGAGGTCCTTCCACGCCTTTTATCTCCACTCCAATTTTGCTATCTCCTCATCGTGATTCTTGCACTAATCGAATGGAATCCTACTTTGAATTCGTTGTTCGTCAAATTTCTCTTTTCATCCTCATTACGCATAACTTATATCAATCTAAATCCCAAACGCAACAAGCTATAGCAATCAGATATTCTGAAAGGTCCGATTGTAACTTGCTCCAACTCCCATATCTTATCATCATGACAACTAGATTTCAGCATGACTGCACATTTTATTTCCGTTATTTTCTTTTACCTCCAATGTCGAATCTGAAAGCTTGCTCAATTCATTATAAATGTTGCCTTTTATTATACATAATTTTACTCTCATAGCAACAGCCGTATATAAGCCATACCTTTGACCAGTTCTTTTCTTGAAACGATGCGAAGAAGCGAAGGCCAATTCCTCTGTCATGAGGGGTTCTTCATTGCAAATTTTTCGAGCGCCAATACTTTCAATTGCTGTTTTAAGTGGCACACAATTTTCAGAGTATCAGAATGTTGAATGTATTAGCCTTTCTCAGTTTCCTAGGAATTATTTTAGTCGCGCCCACATCATTTACTAAACCTTTACTTAGTTCTATTGGAATTATGTCACCCAAATCAAAATTGTATCCACTCCACTGTCAATTGATTTATTAGTATTCACCTTTGTTGCATGAATACAGCGACATTGCACTTGAGACGGATGGTAGCAGGTAGGGACATTGGTATGTGGCAGTGACCTGTACTTAACTTGATTCACCCATATGAATTTTCCAGAAGGACAATTTTAAAATAGATTTCGTTAATGAGATCATTTTTACAATTATCTGTGTTCAATGAGCGCTTATCGAGTAATTGATATGAATCGATAAAGTAAAACCAAGAACACAAAATTTTACTAAGTATCATTGAAATCCAGTGTGGTATTTTTTAGTATGGAATGGGGAAAAAAAATCACCATTTACCCTGTACTTTTTTCTTTGTATTGAAGTTGGAATTTTTTCAAGCCGTTTTCTCCACTCTTACTCTTATAGGTAAATCTAAGACCAAAGCAAAGACGAGGTCTAGCAGAGCTGGACTGCAGTTCCCCGTTGGGCGTATCCACAGACTGCTAAGGAAAGGCAACTATGCTGAACGAGTTGGAGGAGGCGCACCAGTTTACCTGGCTGCTGTTCTTGAATATTTGACTGCTGAAGTTCTTGAATTAGCTGGAAATGCTGCCAGAGACAACAAAAAAACCAGGTATATATTACTTCTCATTGAATTACTTGGTTATTGTAATATGATTTGAGCCTCCGAAGTCCAGTAAGTAGTGCCATCTTGGAAAATCGATCTCAGACTTAAAAAAAATTTGGCATACTTACTTAATATGTGTGGACCAAGGTTGCTACTGCTAGGGAAAAATGTGGAAGCAGGAGCTTCCACCATCACTAATAACAGAAAGAAAAAATATCTGGAAATTTAATGTCATCAGGGAACTTGGTCCTGGATCAGGAAACGCTGAGTGCATCAAGCATTTTTTTAGCTACGTACACTTACTTAAGCCTGTGCAGAAAAAATACATTTGATTCAATTGTTGAACCCTTTGAGGCCTATGCAATATGCATGAGCAGGGGTGTCTGCAAGTCCAGAAATAGTACTGATTTTTTAAGGGCAGTCTGGAGGTCCTGAAAAAGTGCGGAAATTCCGCATGAAGGCCCAGAACTTTTTTCATCTTTTGGTCTTTTTTGTTGCAATTTCAGCGAGAAATTTAAACTGTTGAAATTTTTTGAATTTTGTCAAATGAAGGTACTAGAAAAGTACTGAACTTTTCTGTCAAGGAGTTATTGAATTTCTCGGGAATGTACTGTAAAAGTACTGATTTTTGGCCAGCCTGTTTTAGTAGACACCCTGATGAGATTAGTTGTGCAACGCACGCCCTGGCCCATGCAAAACTCTTTTTGCGGCTGCCGGCCAGAGGCTCCCCTCTGTCTCATTCTGTAATCGATGTATCAAATCATAAAGTGTACGTTTTCTGTCAGGAAGGATCTGAACTACAACTTTAGGCTACTGCTAATAGAATGCGGTGCCATCTGGAGAGAAAAAAAAAACCTAGGGCCCCAAGGGTTAGATCTGTTGGTTAACAAAATCCATCAGGTATCAATGTTCTCAGGCGAAAAATCAGAAAATTTCATTTTGAATATCAGGAAAGTCTAAATGAAACTTCAGTCGACCTTCAGAAAAAAGTCAGGAAAAAATTAATAAGTGACTTTTATTTGCTTTCCAGACCTTGTTTGTCGAACAACAAATGGTGCATGAATACTATTTCCAGTTATATCATCTTAGTCATCCTTTTTATTCCCAAGTTTACCTAACTTTATCAGAGAAATGGAGGAAATGTCAGGGAATTTAATTTCCTAATTCGTGTGGCAGAAGTTGTCCTTGTTCAATAGAAGTCATCGCTGAAATTTTAGGTAGCTCTTCGAACAATCCCAAGTACCTGAATTAATTTGCTTATTCATGGTCGATTCATTTTTCACTTTTCCTCTGTAAATAATAGAAAGTCTTCATCTCTGTTAAACTGGAGGCAACATCTCAGTTTTTCAAATCTTTTCTATGGAAAGAATGTTGTCTTTTTTTTTATGGCTGAATTTACTTTTTGTTTATAGATAGAAAGACTCATACGAAGTCACATTTTTATCCCCCCCCCCCCCCCCAAATCTCCAGACACTTCATTGTACATTTAATCTGAATCCAACGATTTCTAAATTGTATCGTTTTTTTTCAGGATCATCCCACGTCACCTGCAGCTTGCCATCCGTAACGACGAAGAATTGAACAAACTTCTCACTGGAGTTACCATTGCTGAGGGTGGTGTCCTGCCCAACATTCAGGCCATCCTCCTGCCGAAGAAAACCGGAACCACCTCTGGACCAGTCAAGAGCGGCAAATCAAAATCTCAGTCACAGGAATACTAATTTGGAAAACAGCATGCGGGATGCTGAATTTTGAAAGTGTCGACAATGGGTTATAATCCTCATTGAATCTTTGTATGATTTTTCTCTTATTTATTGACTTTCTAAACTGCACTGGATGCTTTTAGTATTGAAAAGTTATTCTCTTATTTTTTTATTATGTATTTATTTTATCAAGCATTTTAATAACTCATTGCCTTTTACTTAAAGAAAAATTTTTTTCTGCATTATAAAGCTCTCAAAAATCCTACGTATTCTAGTAATAATTGACTTCAAGTTACTTGATCCAATGTCTCATTGCTACAGGTTAGGAATCAAACAGATACTCCAGAATCGATTACTCAGTTGGATCTTGAGTTAGTTAGTCTTATAATTCACATCCATCTGTTGTTTTAATTCACCTCAGTAGTTTATTTTCTCAACTGCAACCTGTCAATCACTATCACCTGTATTGTTCTTTCATATTCCTGTAGTTGACTTAAAGTTTTAAACCAGAGCAGTATTAGTTTTATAAACGTTCAAAGAAAAAAACCTGGAAAGAATCGATAGAATGTCGAATTTTGTTCGCTCGCAATTTTGCATAACTTGGTTTCCGTGATCAAAATGCGCCATTCTTACAATTGTTGAGGGTTGCCAATCAAAATAAGAAAGAGCCATAAATCTTTTATCAACATAAATTGCGAACAGATCATCAAATAAATGTCTTGATATTCAGCTCGCGGTTCATGTTAGTCAAAACATAGAGGTGTCTCTTGGTTTTCATTAGTAACTCTTGATAGTTGCATCAATGAAACCCATTTTTTGATCGTAGAAACCAGGCTCTTGTCATTAAGGGATCATTAAAACATGTTCATGTCATGACTTGCCTATTGTCTTTTTAAAATCTCCCGTTACTTTCTTGTGTTTCCATTTTTTACCTAAAAATTAAGAAGTTTAATTTACTGCCGTGACAGCAGACTCAGAGACGCTTCATCACATTCTGTAATCCGACTGGTAATGCATTCCTGTTAAGTGTAAAAAAATTTTTTAGTCTAGTTAAATTCATGTAAGGATCTGTATCTCAAACTTTGAAATGTTATTCTTTTAATTACAAGTTTGAATACTCTCACTCAAATTTTCTTAAGGTTTTAACTTTTAAGCATTTCTAAGCGTTGTATACGCAAGTCTCAGGTGTTCTAACTTCTAAGTAATTAATAAAATTTTTTCATTAATAATTCTTCTATTTTGTCTGAAACTTCATCATCCAAGACTTATTTGTAGTATGGTAAAGATGTGGAAGAGTGAAAAAAACTGGTTGCTGCAGTAAATCAGGGTTTCCAGCAGTCCGTAAAACTTGGAAAGTCAGTGAATTCTTGGCAACCTCCTGTAAAGGTCAGAGAATTTTGTCATTAGTAAATATGTTCAACAACTTCAGCAGGGCCTATTAGAAAGGGAATGTACGTATAACTCCTGAGTACAATTTTCTACAATTTATTTAAAAGCGACAATTTCATCCACAGTTTAGCGAAAGTCACTGTAATTGAGGGAGTTGGAGGACAAGGCGCACAAGTGCAGTTTTTATATTTCGAGAAGTTAAAAGTTTCAAATTTACATGAAGATAGAAAAGTTTAAACTCACTTTTTGATGCTTTTTAAATTGGATTTTACCATTGAATTTACAGAATTTATTTCCATGCAAGTTTTATTTATATCACCAATAATTCAGTCCTTTCAAAAACTGTTTTTATGGGTCTTTTCCTCTAGGTCCCCCTATAAATGAAGCACAAAATTGAGTGGAAGTGTTGTTTGAAGGTCAGTGAGAGTCTAGGAAATCAGAATTTTCAGGATATTGTTATCGAAAGCAGGAGTGTACTTCAAGGTCTTAATATTAGAGGATATGGAACCTATGAGCCAAAGGACCCAAAATTGAAAGGGAAATTAAAGTAAATGTCAGCAATATTATGCTTCCTCTTTTGTTGTTGTCCAAACATTAATCTCAGTCCCTCTCAGTGTGCCATTGCGATTTTCAATGAATGCCGCATAGTTAATTTTGAAAAAATTGAAATTCTAGACAGGAGTTCAGAGAATATGTAAGACCCTACCATGCATACGAACAGCTGAAATTGATGAGTGTGTAAGAAAATTTTTTGATGAAAATTTTTCAGTAATGAATAGTAAGAAAAAACAAAGTACACTGAATTTTAATTTTTTTGGTTCAAGCGTAGGCACTTTTACCGTCTTCCAGAAGTGAGGAATTTTTTTAGACTGACCAGAGGGGATTAAGTCATGTCCCCCTACATTTTTATCAGTATGTAGTCGAAAGTTTCCACATCGAGCTCCTATGTCGCCGTTTTTGCGATCATAACCCTGGAAATAGGTAGAACAATTTAAAAAAAAAAAAAAAATTGCGGATTTCTTATAAGAAATCCTCTTTGCAATTTTTTTTTTGAGAGGCGTTATTTTGCCACATCAGTATACTGATGTGGCAAAATAACGCCTCTCGTAATTCACAACTGGAACAGCGCAGAGGCTTCAGGTGTTGCGCTCTGGGTGAAAGGTCTGCGGTTTTATTCCCATTTCTGTCACAATTTTTACTTTTCCGTGGGATTTTCTTCTTTCTCTCAAATGCATATTTAGGTAACCATCTTTTTTGTTATCATGGATGGGAGAAAAAAACAACAATTCTCAGCAAACAAGCGCTATTAAAATTGAGTAAGTTATAAACTTGGACAGTTCTTAAGGGAAATTGGCACTGAAAGTAGGCGCTTTTTTAATTCATTTCAGTAAGGGGGAGGGGGGGGGGGGGTGTTCCTGAGATTTACTTTGATTTATTCCAAAAAAAGATAGAATACTAGAAATATCGGAGGATGTGAAGTTGAAGAAAATCGTAATTTTAGTCGTCAAGTTGTCACGGTTCCTACTATTGCCAGAACTTAGATTTCTTGGAAGTTTTTATCTGATGATTTGGAAACAGCCCATTCCTTGCAGCACTTAATAATACCTCAAATTAATAATGGTCATTAAAATGCGCGCGAAAAACTTCAGTGACAAATAATGCAATTTTATTACATAACGTTGATAAATTCAGTGGTTTATAGTCGAGGGGGTCAAAGGCCTTGCATTTGAAATGGGATGGGATCAGAACTGAGAACAAAGCCTTGAAAATTTAGCCGTTATCAAAATTTGTCCGTTAATTTGAACCGCGACGCGAAACCCGCCGCGAGGTCACCTGATAACGATGACGTAATCGCTTCATTTTGATTGGACGTTAGAATTTCGTGCACAAAAAGTAGTTCTAAGGTTATTAGTCGTTTTTTCATAGTTTGTCCCATAAATAAGTTTAGTTACAATAAATTAAATGAAAAATTACAATTTTGAAATTAAAAATAATATTTTCAATCGTAAGGATTGAGCGAAGATGATGAAATCCATTATCATTTGAAATTTTCGTTGCTGCGGAATGATACAATGTTTATTTTAACGGCTTTTCTTGTTGGCGGCAAAATTCATTGTTTTGCTGAAACCGTCAAAACGTCCGCTTGCTGTGCCTAGAACTGTGTACCGCTCTGTGAAATTTTAAGTTTTACTTGCTCTTATACTCAAATTTAACTCAAAATGCGTGAAATCGTTCATCTTCAAGCTGGCCAGTGTGGAAACCAGATTGGTTCCAAGGTAATTTCCATTTTCCCATACAATTTAACTTTAACTCAGCTTCGGCGTGTGGCCTCCTAACCTGCGGGGTTCTTTATTCTTCCAAGCCTAATACTTTTATCCTCCATTTATTAATCGTATTTTCAACTATTTTCTCCTTACCGAACTTCTGTTCTTTAAATGATACCTCCGAGCACCGATATTCACTATTTTTATCAGCTGTTTTTGTGACCGCAAGCATGGTCACCATCATCCATCTCCCAGGTTTCTCTTACGTTTTCCATTATCTTCCTCCTCCTGTAATTTACCTCCACTCAGCCGCTTAAATTCTATAATTGCATTTACTATTGCAGAGGAATTCTCTGGCTGTAGGTATTACGCTTGCTTAGTATTGTTCTGGGTTGGCCTGAGCCTGTGAGCGAAGGTTCTGTTTCTGCTATGTAAGAGAGTCCGTGCTGGATAAGTTCATGCACTTCCAGAGTGCGAAGGAAGATCGGCCATCTTGCTCCTTGCATTTACTTTATATGTAGAGTGATTTCAAACAATTCTCTGTTGCAGTTTAGATATGCGCCAACTTATTTGTCGAGGGCTGGAGTATATTTGGTCAGCTTGTGTAAATTTTTACGCCTTCATCTGTGTTTTATGAATGCCAACTAAACGTATTTATTTTAAACGGAACTACGTTTCATGCAAATCCTATGCACATTGTTCCTTCTAGCATATATACGTCCAATTTTCAATGCAAAAGCCATAAAATTTTGTTCCGATAAAATCTTGAACAGTCTGTTAGTATTTTCCTTGCTGAGTTTGTAGACACTCTAGAGAGAGAAACGTAAGTCCTTCAAATCATCTTGGCTGTTTTAAATTCGTATTCTGTTTCTCATTTCTTAAAACTACTCAAGACAAAATTAAATCAAAATTGTTTCCAATGTTGATTTTAGGATGAAAGTAATTTTGTTCTGTTTGTTTTTTTTCAGTTCTGGGAAGTCATCTCAGGTGAACATGGCATCGACCCCACTGGTAACTACACTGGAGACTCAGATCTTCAACTTGAAAGGATCAACGTTTACTACAATGAATGTGGAGGAGGTTACTATCTTTATTTATATTTTGTTATATTATCAATAGCCAAAGAGCGAAAGCTCATATCTCCATCCCAGAGTTTCAAAATTTCTGCCATGATCATATTTTTTGAAGAGAAATGAGTCAACTTTTTAGCTAAAAATTTTTACAGAACATTCTGTCAACAGAGAAGAAAAATTACTGAAGTTTTAAAGATATTATGTGACTAGTTTTCCATAGACATAATGTAGAAAGTATGACTAGAAGTCAGCAATGTTGCAAACGGAGGTTCGGGGTTTTGTGCTTTGGCTATTCATATACTTGGTTGCTCTAGAGAAAATTAAGTTGTCAAAGCTCTACACAGCCAAAAAATAAAATGTTCATTCTTCTTAAAACACGTGTGTACAGAAGAAAGCGGGACTTCCTTACCCTCTCCAGATTTCGTATACTAGAGTCAATGCTCACATAGAGGGAGGTTTTTTTGCAATTTTGGTTTGTGTGGACTTAAATGCATAGTCAGGTAGAATGCATAGAGAAAAATTTTTATGAGGAGATAGTATGACGTTGGATTAACTTCTAATCTGGCAGAACAAATGTAATAATATTTCAATTGACTTTTCAGGTCACAAGTATGTGCCTCGTGCAATCCTTGTCGATTTGGAACCTGGAACCATGGACTCTGTACGATCCGCTGCATTCGGTCAGATTTTCCGACCTGATAACTTTGTTTTTGGACAGAGTGGTGCCGGCAACAACTGGGCCAAAGGACATTATACTGAGGGCGCTGAATTGGTGGATGCTGTTTTAGACGTTGTCAGGTAATATAAATTATCCTCCCCTAAAGCCTCCGAGTTGAAAACTCAAAGCAAAAAATTTCGATTTTCATAGCTCCAATTTTTAAATTCTTGTGATAAGTGGGGTTTCTGCCACTTACTTGAAAAAAAAGGAATTTGATGTTAGCTCCGGAATTTTCACTCCAAAGAGCTCAGTGAAATTAGTCACCCGGAAGAGGAGTTAAGAACTGAAAGCTGCCTGTGTCCTTGTTTCAAGTTTAAACTGCTAACTACAGCAATTAATCCTTGCTGATGTCTCAGGTAAATAACTTCATCAACTTTTTTCCATTACAGTTGTCAAGATGTCAAAGAATTACTTTTTATTTAATACATGAAGCAGTCAAAAATTTTCATTATGTGGCCGTGAAGTATACTTTGGAAAAATGTATCCACTTTAATAGCAGTCACAATCTCTGCTTAATAAGGGGAAGAAGTTATTGCACTTCTGTCGTTAAGGAGCTCATCAACTTGTTTTGTTCCCAAACTGCAATTGGAAAACCATTGAAGTAAAGAAGAACATTGGAGAATCTTTGTATTATTTTTTTTCCCCTCAACTCTAACAGTGTTCCAAATTTGTTCACAGGAAAGAGTCAGAAAGCTGTGACTGCTTACAAGGTTTCCAGCTGACCCACTCACTTGGTGGCGGTACTGGATCCGGAATGGGAACGCTCCTTATCTCCAAAATCCGTGAAGAATACCCTGACAGAATC
Organism: Bemisia tabaci; assembly: GCF_918797505.1. Classification (NCBI taxonomy): domain Eukaryota; kingdom Metazoa; phylum Arthropoda; class Insecta; order Hemiptera; family Aleyrodidae; genus Bemisia; species Bemisia tabaci. The sequence continues at coordinate 36,502,596 of NC_092801.1, forward strand.
ATGAACACGTTCAGTGTTGTCCCATCCCCCAAGGTAATCATCTTCACCGTATAATTTGATCGTTCAACTTTTTTGTATTCGTTCACTTCTCTTGGAATGAGGATGTTTGTTTGAAAATGTCAATGATTATAACACACTGAAATCTCAGGTTAAAGAGTTCAGTCGTGTAAATGTAACATTTGATGTCTCATATCAATCTAGAAACTTTGCCGTAAAATGGAAATTTATGGTGTTGTAGAGGACTCTTACTGAAGCAATAGTTTTGTGTAGAAAAGTTAAGGGAGTCATGAATTCCTATTTTCGCTATGTAAAATTAAGTGGTGCTGAGGTACACTTTTCCAAGCTCTCCTAGGTAGATTTTCAGATTTTTTGCTTGATTTCTTAGACATTCCTTCCGCCTTTAGAAGAGAGGGCTATTGGAAAGTCACAAATTAAAATTTTTTTGAATTCCTGAGACAAAAGTAAATAAATTTTACCCATAAAGGCCCTTCAGACTGGATTTATTTTCCTTTCTGGAGGGTAATTGCAGAAATCCCGCTTGTCTTTATTTAAAGGAGAAAGTTAGGAATAAACACAAACGAAGTTTTTGAAAATCCACCCAGCAGATCCTAAAAAAAGTGCTCCGCAAAGTCATAAAACTTTTTTTTAGAAAATCTTTTTTTTTAGTTTCGAATACACACAGGAACGACACTATCAGGGTGCCAGATTGCATGACCCTGTGTGTCACTAAATGTTGCATAACTGATGAATTAATGATCAGGTTTTAAGAATCCCTGTCTTGTATTACATCTGATTATATGTACAATTTAGTTTGACCAAGAACTGGAAAAAAAGAAGGACATTCTCCTTCATACCTTGACATTTTTTTCTACTCATGACTCTCCTAAATCTTAATCTTGATAGAAGCACTGATAAATTGCATAATGGCTTTAGCTTTTGATAATGAATTTCCAGACTTTTTCATAATGATTTATAGGTGTCGTCAGGGAAGATGACTGTCAAATACTTTCTGCTCAGACATGTGGGTGACTCGGCTGTTGGCTGCTACATTTCCATTAAAAATAACACTTACTTACTTTCCCCAAAGAGTGGCACCTTATGATATCTCAGGGTTGCAAAAAAATTGGGCTGTGTAAGTGATAGAGTAATAGTAGGTTATTCTCTGCAAAATCCAGGTGAAACTTGCATGCGTTTTGCCAAATTGCAGCGATGTCTTCACCAAGAGCAAAAATAAGGTGATCAATCTCGAATTTCGGAGGAAAGATGGGATACCCTTGTTGATTCACAAATTTTTTTTGGGCATATACGTCTTTGTGGATTGTAACAAACAGATAAATTCCAATGTAAAACATTTTGAAACAATGATGTAAGCCTAATCATTCATAAAAAAGAGGGGGGGGGGGGGGATAAAAACTTAGTCTCTTTCATCTTATAAATGTGATAACCATTAAGAGACCCTACGCGTGCCCTGATTGGTAGCAACCAACTGAAGCACCTTCAACCTGTGTAGAAATGGCCAAGTAGGCAGATCGGGTAGAAAGCAATCGACAGCCAACTTGCCTGACGACACTTCTAACTGTACTCACCATCTTGCCAACACAGTATTCATCTGGTTTTCAGGTCTCAGACACCGTTGTGGAACCTTACAACGCTACCCTGTCAGTCCATCAGTTGGTCGAAAACACAGATGAAACTTTCTGTATCGACAATGAAGCCTTATACGACATCTGCTTCCGTACACTGAAGCTCTCAACCCCCACCTATGGTGATCTCAACCATCTCGTCTCATCAACTATGTCCGGAGTTACAACCTGTCTCCGATTCCCAGGTAAACATGCATGACCACTCCCTCGATGTTTAACCCTAATTTATGAAGATTTTATCGTACTCATGTAGGAATTCAATATTGGGACATGTTTCTTGCAAGTCTGCACTTGAACAAATAAAAAAAAACTGATGAACAATAAAATAGAAATGCATATTAACTGGTCATCTCATCTTAGAAACTCAAAATATTTTTTTTAATGATGTCTGCAAAGTTTTCAAGACTAAGTCTAATTTATACGTTATTTTTCTCTGAACTTTTTTGGTGCTTGGAAGTACTTGAATTCTAAAAATTGAGAAAATATAGTCGAATATGTCAGACTTTACTTTAGGAAAAGCTAAATCTAGCCATTTATGTTTAATACCTATGGAAAAATAAAACTAAAATGAATACTTTTTGGACACAGCATTGAAGTTCGTAAAAGTTTTGGTAATCAATTTTACTGAGACTAGTTAAATTGCTAAAATGCTGAGACTCGGTTTTCTCAACATTTTTACAGGTTTGAAAAATTGGGAATTGCTGGGGAGTTACATCAGGTCAGGGAATCTTGTGGAAAAGTCTAGAAGTTTGAAAAATCTTAAAATTTGAAAAAATATCAGCACTGCCCACTCAATCAATCTCAACCTGGTGTCAGGGTTCAACATTCCTAGTTAAACTCTGAAAAGTGTATCCAGAGAAATATTTTCTGAAAAGGAGATGAAATTCTTGTTAACTGGATGATTAATACCCGAGAAAAAGGCTCTTATTTTTCTTTTAATTAGAGTGACATTACAACAATAGTCTTTTTACAGTTTCTTAACTTTTATCATCTAGGTCGGAGAAAACCCCTTGAACAGGGTGTCTAGCATCAGGAATTTCCTGATTCTATCAGGATTTGAGGTCAATCAGGATTTACTCCCGATTTCAACAGGATTTGAGGAACAAGCGGTAGTAAAATCGGGATTTGAGAAAAGTCAGCCGTCCGATCGGATTTGTTTATCAAGCTATTTTTGCGAAGTTACATTTTTCTCTGCTAAAAATTAGGGTTTGGGAAAGTTCTGAAATCAAAATTTAGCAGTCAAAAATCAGGGTTTCCCAAAATGAAAAAAAAAAAAAAAAAAAAAAAAAAAAAAAAAAAAAAAAAAAAACTAGACTCCCTGTTAAAAGTCAGGAAATATTTCTCGCTGAGTCTGTGGACATTTAGCTGTGTTGAAATTTGCTTCTTCAATCCTTCATTGGTTCCTCTTTCGTTTTCCAGGTCAACTGAACTCTGATCTCCGCAAATTGGCCGTGAACATGGTTCCCTTCCCACGTTTGCACTTCTTCATGCCTGGTTTCGCACCTCTCACCGCCCGTGGCTCTGTCAACTACCGTGCCACGTCTGTCCCTGAACTCGTCCAACAAATGTTCGACTCGAAGAACATGATGGCCGCCTGCGACCCACGTCACGGCCGATACCTCACCGTCGCTGCCATCTTCCGTGGTAAGATGTCAATGAAGGAAGTCGACGAACAGATGATGAACGTACAGAACAAAAACTCCTCCTACTTTGTCGAATGGATCCCATCCAACTGCAAGACCGCTGTTTGTGACATTCCACCAAAGGGAATGAAAATGTCTGCAACATTCATCGGAAACTCAACCGCGATCCAGGAGCTTTTCAAGCGAGTGTCGGAACAGTTCACGGCTATGTTCAGGCGCAAAGCTTTCTTGCATTGGTACACAGGCGAAGGCATGGACGAGATGGAATTCACTGAAGCCGAGTCCAACATGAACGATCTCGTGAGCGAATACCAGCAGTACCAGGAAGCATCAGTCGATGAAGATTGTGAATTCGAAGAAGAAGAACACGAAGAAGAAGCCTAAGTGGCACTAAGCGATATTCCTTCTAAACTCATCTGTCTGTGTGCACCATGTTAACCGGTCCCTGTTTCCTTCATTTCTTTCAGCTCCTTTCTGGATCGTTCTTTTCATGATTTTAAATTTTTGTAAGTAACAAAATCTTAACAGAACTCACTCGCACAAATTAATATTTCTTGACGCGTTTCAGTTGCGGTCAACGAAATAATAGAAGAAAAGAAGTAAAATTCAAAAAAGAAATATTGACTTGTGCCAGTGAGTGACGTTAAAATTGTATTATTCATACGAAACTCGTATAGTCGTAGTGTTTTTTAAAATTTTTGTATCGTCATTATTACTTTGCCAACTTACCATTTATATGTCCTTTATTTATTCTGGTCCTCAAAGTATCAACTTTTTACCATGAAATTTTAGGAGCACTGTTGATTACTGATTTGAAATCAAATTCGAATTTTATGTGTAGATCTTAATTGTTTCAGCTTTCATCAAAATATATATACATTTTTTTTTTTTTTCACCTTCCGTTCAAATATTGTGAAGGCTGTTTTAACTTGATGACTCCTTGTTGGCATCACATGTTGTATTTGTATGTGATATTAAAAGTTAATTTCTCGAAAATCAAAAAAAAGAATTTTCAAAGCTGTCACAAATTAAGAAGTTACGCATGGTGACATCGTGCCAAAAAAGTATGTTCAAATATTTCTTCATGCCATGTGTAGGTACTTATTTAGTTATTATTCTTAAATTACTTAGTATACATTTGTCCTCAAGTACCTTTTACTAATAAGTCATGTTGCTATTCAGGAAAATCTAGAATATTGATGGCCTAAGTCAAAAAATTTGTATCACAGATTGTTACGTTGTAAATCTCCACTCATGTTTTATTTCATTCAAGGAAACCCTCCTGAAAATATGTTTCTCTAGAAATTTTCTGTGAACTTTCTTCTCTCATTCTTTGAAAAGCACAGAAAACATTTGAAACATTTTTGAACATTTGGAAACATTTTGATTAGTTTTCCTTGAAGGAAACAAAACGTAGTTGGAGATTTTTAAATGTTGTAATTGAGATACGCATTTTTCGTATTAAGCTATCGATATGCTTGATGTACTTTTTGAAATACTCAATATTTGTTAGGTGTAATACTCTGATTGAAACTATGTGTTGATCCACACAAATTTAGTATTTAGTCGCGATGCTTCAAAATTCTCACTTTTAGAAGAATTATTGAATGTGTGATTTTATTTTGCCAATTATCAATGCAACGTAATTCTTCCGTAGGCAAGTCGGTCTCAATTTAATTCTCTAACTCTATGCAGTTAATGTATTCTCTCATAAAAGCATTTACGTTTTTAATAGGTGTGAATTTAAATGTGTGTGTATTTACAAAGTACTCTCGGCTCTCAATGCTTGACAGTATCTATTCTTTCAGTACCTTTTTGTAAATAACGTCTTTCATCTAGGACCTGGTTAATTGTGGTTTTCAATTTGTACTGTTGTAAATACCTAATAAAAACCGATTTTGTAATAAATTTGGACTTGAAACTTTCTACTTTCTAAGCATCCCTAAGTACAATGAGAAATCCGTTAATGATTCAATTTGCAACTTTATGTTGACTCATGAATCTTAATTAAACATCCTGCCATAGGGTCATTTTTATAGGAAAAATTGTGTGTCAGACAATTATCATCTCTCACGTGTAGGAACATATCTTGATTGCCTTATGTCAGTTTCTCTCACTAAATTTTTAATTTTTGTAGGTGAAACTTCTCATGTTCGCCTCAAATTTATAATGATTTTTCCTTAAACTTGAGAGATTTGACACTTAAGTTGTTGAGCACATTCGTGTGATGGTTTCCCCCCCAAAAAAATGAAATGCTCTTATAAATATTGAAACAGCATTAACAAGCAGGACTTCCTCTTGCAAGAGTTAAAAAATTTGAAAGAGGACATCAGCAATGAAACGTTTCCACTTGGCACTGTCAGGGTGTCTACAAGTTCGGAAATAGTACTGACTTTTTAAGGGTGGTCCGGAAGTACTGAAAAAGAGCGGATATTCTGCAAGGAGGTCCGGAATTTTTTTCATTTTTTTGTCATTTTAAGCAAGAAATTCAAATTTTTGAAATTCTTCAAATGTCGTCAGTTGGAGGTACTGAAAAAGTACTGAATTTTTCTGTTAAGAAGGTACTGAATTTCTTGGGAATGCACTGAAAAAGTACCGATTTTTGGCCAGCCTATTTTAGTAGACACCCTGACGGTCAAGCTTAAACGTCAGTTTTATTTAGACATTTAATTAAAAAAGGAAAAATTATTAATATTTTCCAAGTAATTAAATCAGCCTTAGCCACTAGGGTGAAGAAAATACTTTTCCTCAGATTTGGTTAAAACAGATCCAGGCTCTTATATGGTAAGAAGCACTTTCGTCACCTTTGAATCAATGTGAAATCTGTTCAACTTCTGGAGAAGTTTTCTCATAAACTTTTAGACCTACAAGCTTGAAATTTTTCAGGCATGTGAATATGACTGTTTCTATTACTAGAACTGGAGAAACAAAAATTTGTTCGAAGAAAGTTTTTTTTGAAAATTGAAAGTTAGGTAAATTTTTCTGAGCTGTATTGTGGCATAGAATAACAATTTATGTGCCTACACTCACAAATCTTGTTCCTTCCAGAGCCCTGATTTCTAGGGAAATTTAAAAAAAAAAAGAGAAGCTTTGAAAGATATCACATTTCAGTTTCTAAGAAACATGCACTGGAAGGTAAGAAACACTTATAATTCAAAATCGTGCTAAAGGGGGGAAAGAGCCATGTAGCTACCTTGATTGACCTAGACAAGCGCTCTTCATTTTTGAAAAACTCCAATTAAAACAGAGAGATAGTAGTAAAGTACACGATGTTGCTCACCATTTTGAAGCTAAAAGCGTCCTCTACGAAAGAAGAAAAAAAGTAAAATTCTTTACGTTTTTGGACGTACTTCTTACCTTAAATACAAGATGCCCCCATAAGATGGGAAAAGTACTGATAAGCGTGACTTTTTCCACACCTTTTTTTTCTTTGTGGAAAAAATGAAGGTAAACATGTAAAATGAAAGATAAAAATGAAGACATGATAAGGGGTCCGAACAATTTTAATTATAAAAACTCTATCATAAAAAAGCAACAGCAGTATGTACAAAAAGTTCAGAAGTGTAGGTAACGAAGAATGAGAACCAGAATTAGTAAAACAAAACTTTTGGACAGACTTAATTCAAAAATATATAATCACACTGACTGTAAATGACATAGCTAAGTAAGGCAGGCTACAGAAATTATCAAGAAGTAAAAATACTTATATACACTTTCAGATGAACTGAAAATAAATAGACTCAAATAAACCGATGGAATTTCGGCCATTTCAAAAGTTATTCTGTTCTTAATTTTCTTAGTCATCAGAACTCCATTCTGATAATCTCAACGACCTCCCCTATTTTCTACTTGATTTGTGACTTTCTGTTGCCTCCTTCTTTAATCGATCGAAATAAATGGTAATAGGTTTTTCCAAAAGCATACACGGCTTTTCCTTTTTCACGATTTTCCGCTCGTGAACGGATAGCCTCATCACAGCAAGATGCGTCATTTCAAATTACGCGCCCTCAAAAAAAGGAGGAGACTGACGTCATTGTTTCCAGTTCCGCCAACATGGAAACTGGAGAAAATAACTGTAAAATTAAATTTGACCTTCATTTTCGAAACACGTCAAAACATCAATAGACTCAAATCAGCGCCGTAAAGTAATGGCGATTTTCTGCTCGCGTGAAGGTTTCACTTTAAAAGTTCTGTGAATTACAAGATGTATCTACTGTGATTACTAGCGAAATTGCAATCGCACAATAAAACAAGTTAAATATCCTCCCCCGTGTTGTGTTAGTTCCCTTTGCATCAGCTCTTAGACGGAAGCCCCTATCTTCCTGGTTTTAATTACATGTCTGCCTCGAGCCTACTCGTTTATTTCTCCGAAAATGAGCCACAATTCTTTTCAAAACGAAAGAACGCCTTTTCGAACCCTTTTTATCCAACGGGAAGTGTCCATTTAAGCTGGCGTGTAAAGTAGTGCTTCCTCCAGAAAATATAGGTTACATCGAAAGTAGCCCCTCCAGGGCTTGTTATTATCTTGTTATTCGTTCAGCCTCTATCGCTCCTCATAAGTCTCATGTTAATTAAACACAAGCATCTAGAGAAGTCAGTCAAAATGAAGAAATTATTCTCCAAAATAGATTCGAGGATAGACAGCACCCCGAAGGAGCCGAATAACTATGTCGGGAAATCGTTCACCGTTGGGAGAACCAATGTTGTTGTGGAAGATGTCATCGCGGAAGGTAAGACCTCACTTCCCTTTTTGCTTTAATCGCATGTCACCTCCTCTATTTTAATGGAAGGTTTGGCATTTGAAGAATTACCATTCGTTTAATCTTACTGCCATTTCTTGGATGGAGTTACATATCATGAACTTTGCATTCGTGATGTCTGGAAAGTTTTACAATGCTCAAGTTTTATCATGCAACGGCTTCGCAGCACAAGTCAGTTTGTTCACCAACAACTCTCTTTACACATCAGATTCAAATGGTGCCATGCAAATCTAAGAGGTGAGGTGGAAACTCATCATCTACTTAATGCGCCCGAAAGCCCATGCTTCATGTTCCTATGAGTATGCTAAATAGGAAGCCTTGTTAGGAGTATTTTATCTCCCATGTTGGTCCTTACAAGAATGTCATGTTATTAAATATGTAATATATCTCTTTACTCTCTGCTTTGACAAAAATTTTTGTAGAATCTGTGTGGTTAACTTTCAAGAATGCTCTTTTTTACAATTCAGTTTAGAATGAACGGATTATGAATATAAGATGAGACTAATACATCTAGTTGTAGAGACCGCATTTGTAAATTTTGGAAGATCTGGCTATCAAGGTTGGGATTTTCTCAGGCTTGCCATTTTCATGAGGTCATGCCACCGTGGAAGGTCAGGGAGAGTCACGGAGTTCCAAAAGTTTTGAGTCGGGGAAAAGCCAAAAAAAGTCAGGGAATTGGGTGAGGAAGAAATTATAGAAACCGCATAAAGTGTTAACCATCAGGCGATTCAGTCAGGAAAAGCCTTGCCATGTCAGTGATATTTTCTAACAAGAACCAAAAGCAATAACTCGATCTCCAGGACCTGAGCCTCAACACCAGATTTTAACTACCCAGAACTTGCTTTCGTTGTCAAGGTTGCCTATTAAGGTAATGTTTACGAGTGCGCATGAATAGTTCCACTCAGTCCAGATTTGAACATGATATTTTAGTTGAATCTGGTCATCAATTTTACATTTTAATGTTGAGCGTTTCTTTCATCCCTAAGCTGAAATTTTTTTGAGGTCGGTATTTTTCATCTTGTTAATGAGGGGAAAAAAATGAAAAACAGGGGATGAAATTTGTTCTACTAACCGCTTAATAGATAGTCTAGGTTTCTTACTTTAAGCAAGGTGCGACTCATAAAAGCTACCTACTCTTTAATCGTTTTTGGGCTGGAACAAGACATCTTAACAGAGTAGTACGTATGCTCTTGATATGCTGCTCGTATGCTGCACTTGGGTGTATGAGTTTAACGCCCAGTAAAACATGACCATGACTACTTCCTCTTTGAAAATTGGGAATGTTATCAGCATCCACAATCTTATCAGTGTAATTGAGTAATCATTTATATTTAAAGGATGCGCTTCAGCGTAACAGGAAAGAGTTACTTACATTTAGTACAAGATTCTTTCTTTTCGTGTCTGAACAAAGAAAGGTCTCTTTAAGACTCTTAAGTCCTCCAATTGTGGATTTGTTTCAAGGTATGGGAACTTAAACTTTTTTTCCTGATTTTTCCGATTAGGTATTAGCAATTTTTAGAGAGTTTTCTGAGACTTTTCATGTCCACCCTATGTTTTTCCTATCAGTAAATGCTGCCCCTCTTGGCATAGTTTCTCTACTCATTATATATTATAAATTTTTCCTTTCAAAAAGCTAACAAAACTAACTAACTTTGTAATCGCGTAAGACGGTTTCCAAAGTCTATCATAGTGCTAAGCTTTAAGAGTTCAGCCAGCATCGATTTTAGAGACCACAAATTACCTTCAGAGGGGTCTACACAGAGATGCAAAATTTCATGAAACCGTACAAAATTATATTCATTGAATTTTTTAAAGCCTCTGCAGTGGACTCAGGAGGTATGCTAAGAAACGCAAGAACGCCTAGAAACAGGGGAGTTTTTACAGATGCTGAAAAAACATATTATGAGTCAAGTTTTGAAGTTTCCCATAAAATTCTCAGATAAGTAATTGTTGCGGGTAGATACGCAGCAACACAGCCCTGAAAAAAACATTGAAATTTCACTCTCAACAAAATGGAAGTTTATGATTCTTCTTGAGCTTCTAAAATTTCCTCTAAAATTTTTTTTAGCATTTCTGGATCCACAGGAATAAAATTCCAGAAAAGCAGGGGAATTTATTTTTTTTGCGGGGAGGGTAGGTATGCGAAATTTTAAATCCTAGGGCTTAGGCTTCCTGGATTCCATGCTTTTTTGGCACGCCTCTGATGCAGATACCTTACTGCCTCTCCCCCTCAGCTCCTTCCGTGATACAGGCTGATACACGCTACAAGTAGTTTTAATGGGAATAAGCTAATAATAATATTTGCACGTACTTATTACTCAATCGCAAGATAACCATTAAGTACTGCCCGTGGAACCACGGGGGGGGGGGGGGGGGTTGAGTAGTAATCATTGGCGGGGACCTCTTTTTACAGGGTGATCCGAAGATCTCGATCGTTTACTTAATCTCTGTCGACGAATCATCTATGATTTTTGGCGAAGGACCTTCAGAATACTTCATTATTAATTTGTTTTTTATGAAACCTGTCTACTGGTACTCCAGTTCGATTGCTCTGAAGCAATCAGTAAGTAGGAGATTTTTCTACATGCTGTGGGTACTGCCTCACTAAGCTCTGAACAGATGGATTACATTTTGCAACAAGGAACCACAATCTCTGGCTCTTCCATGAAAACACCTTCTGCATAGGGAAACCGATGATTCATATGTTGTTTCTAAAATGAGCCTGAAATAGTGGTTCCTTATAGCAAAATGTGGTCTAGATAATAGGTTTATGTACATTTCTGACTGGACTTTCTTCAATTTCTCCTTCAATCTCTCAAAAAAAAAAAAAAAAAAAAAAAAAAAATTGTCGGGATGCATGCTCGAAAAATTTTTCCTTGAAGGTTCATGGAACGATTTTGCCGCATTCATCGTGTTTAGGTCAGCAAGGGAGCGCAGCCCAGATTTCAGGATGGTAACATGTAATACATTAAAGCAAGTGGAGTATTTTTTGGAAAATTGATAATATCGCGGTAAAAATCAGTATAATTTTTCGTCATCGACACACGCTGATCTAAAGTTTCGGTGCAAGAGGAAGAAGGAAAATGCGTCACATGATATCGCTCGAATAATGAGCGGCTTTCATCATAACGCCTGGATACAACTATTCGGCCTTTACGGGTGTCCGTGTTGCATACGCACGGATTGAAGGCGTTTTGACCGTCCATATCCTCGCCGCCTCACCTGTTGTACGCTGCGTGGCAGCTAGTTCCACCGCGAGGAGCCCAAATGACTGAGCGCCTTAAATTCTTTGGATATACTACAATGACGTATCGACGGTGAAACTTCCAAAACATGCATCTCGTTTGCTATGTTTTTAAAAATCATCTTCCTATTTTAATTTTTTTAAAGGAGAATAAATCAGCATCATTCCATGAGATTTGTGCAGGATTAGATTCGAACAGCGAGGAAAAATTACGGAAGTTTATGAGCAGTGGCGAAGCGCGAATGATCAACTGAGGGCTGATTATTGAAATTGATAGACAAAGCTCTAGACAAAGGAGACAAAAAGGATATGGAGGGATCCTATTGGTGGAAACAGGTGGTTGCAATGGACAAAGGACGTAGGTAATAGACTAACTAACGGCAACCCACGAGAGACCCGATAGTTAGTCCATCTTTTCCTCCCATAGTCTATAAGAACTACCCATTTCAACTGATAGGATCGCTCTATACTCCATATGTCTTCTTTGTCTATAGCTTTGTCCATCAATTTCAATAATCGGCCCGCAGAGGAGCTTTGGTGGACAAGGCGCATAAGTGCAGTTTTTGTTGTTTTGAGAAATACGTGTTTGAAGTTTCGAAATTGTATGGATCCTTATGGCGGAAGGAAAGTTCAAACCGACTTTTTGATGCTTAAAAATCGGAATTTGGGAGCGAATTTTTCACAGAATATGCATTTAGACTAATTTTACTCGAAATCATATCTCAATTATTTTTTAAAAAAAAAACTGCACTCATGCGCATGCGCCTTGTTCCCTAGCCCCTCAATTATAATAGATTTTTCCCCATTTGAAGCAACGGTAAAAAATGCGACAATGACCGGGAAACGGTTTGCAGGGGGTGAGTCATGGCGCGTGTGGAAATAAAACCGCGAAAAATCAAAATCCTGGCTGGTCCTAATTTCGAGATATTGCAATTTGAAGTTTGCACAGTAAATGCTAGTTTTCTACTGATTTTGATCCGCTTTTTTATTCATGTGTTCATTGAATCGATGTTGATCAGTTCACGTTTTTATTTTTCGTTCGATTCATGTCGCAATCGAATACATACCCTCTCGTTACATGCCGATTATCCATCATACTTTTTTTTACTGAACAATTCGCCTTCTGCTGCGTCTGCGGCAATTTTTGTTACGAATATGTTGTGTGTGCTGATTTCAGCGCATTACATACTCGACTCTCTGAAGGCGTTTCATGTGTGCAAGTAGCGCCATTTGTCGGAGAACGAACGAAGCAGAGATTGAGCGTCACTTCTGTTGTTCTCCGACAGATTGCGCTACTTGCGCACATGAAACGCCTTCAGAGAGTCGAGTATGTAATGACGCTGAAATCAGCACGCACAACATATTCGTAACAACAATTGCTGCAGACGCAGCAGAAGGCGAATTGCTCAGTTAAAAAAAAAAAAAAGTATGATGGATAATCTGCATGTAACGAGAGGGTATGTATTCGATCGCGACATGAATCGAACGAAAAATAAAAACGTGAACCGATCAACACCGATTCAATGGACACATGAAGAAAAAAGCGGATCAAAATCAGTACGTAGTATAAAACTAGCATTTACTATGCGAATTTCAAGTTTCAATATCTCGAAATTAGGATCAGCCAGAATTTTGAGTTTTTGCGATTTTAAGTCCACACGCACCTTCCTTAGACTCATCCCCTGCAAACCGTTTTTCGGTCATTTTTGCCGCATTTTTTCCCTTCAAGATCCCCGTGAGCAGTGGCGATTCTTCATAGATGGCAACACTATAGTTTCTCCTGAATTTAAATGCATGCAAAACAATCGATCCTTGGCGAGGCTCATATATGGTGTCTAGTTCTTTAAAAACCGGGAAAAACCGGGATTCATCAGGGAATGAAAATTTACCGGGAAAATCAGAGGAAAATCAAGTAATTTGTTCCAGAAACCGGGAAAATCAGGGAATTTGTTCCCGAAACCGGCAATGATGTAGAAGCTTTCATTGACCAGATAATATCAACATTAGGAACAATTTTTTAATTAAAATTTTGAATGTGCGCCAAAGAAATGGCTGTAAGATTATTCATATTTGGACCGAGTTATTAAGCAGAAAGGAACCAAGCCACATCAGCTGATGCCAAATTTAACTGGGCAATTTAATGAAAACTGTTGTGCGGATTTTCGTGCAAATTTCAGTGAATTTTCTCCACAGTGCGAGGCAAATTCCTTAAAATTTTCAAAGAAATCCGCACAAACGTTCCCTCGTAAAAAATGAAATTGCCCAGTTAAAATTGGCAATAGCTGACGTGGCTTGGTTCCTTTCTGTTAAACGCGGTCCATTTGAAACTCTGGAAAATTATTTTCCTTTCCCCAAGAAAACCCCGGGAAAGTGGGAGAAAACTTCGGTTTCTCATCCAGGAATGAGCTCCTGAAAATCAGGGAAAAATCTTGCCATGCTTCCCCGTTGGCAAAAAAGTCGTGGGGGCGTTGCGGAACTTTCGGATCATCCTGTAGAGCAGTCGCAAAGTTGCGCCGAAATGAAAACGCGAGCGCGGGAGGCGCCGGGGCGGGGAGAGGAGGGAGGAGGGGGTGGGGAAATAAAAAAAGCTGAAAAGCCAATTGATGAGCGGCCGCGGCCTTATTATCTCGACAAACGACGGCGGAGATAACTACTACAATGTCTCCGCTCCATCCTTGCATGAATGAGCTGAAAATCATCGCTTTTCCCCCAATTAAACTCGTATTAAATATGCTGATTTTATCGCCCCACCCGACAACCTTGCTCCGCGTGCGACCGCGCTTCGCGGTGAATCGATCGACCCGCCGTTTAAACCCGTGGACAGGATCGATTATCGAGATTCACGTTGATAATCGATTGTTTATCGTAGTTTTAAACAGGGAGAGGATTGCTATTCGAGAGGATCGATTGGGAGGCGTAGTGAAACAGTGAATCCGAATCCCGATCCGCGGCTTAAACCGTCCTCCGCGCTGAGGGAGAAACGTCGAATGAGCATTCAGATGTTGCCGCATTTCTTACAGTAAAAAAATGATTTCCAGGGTAACATCTGGATATTTTTCTTCCAATTTTTCTGGGAATTATATTCGCAGTATGATATTTAGTGTCGAAAAATTTCAAGGAGGAATACCAGGGTGTCTACAAGGTTGGAATTTCTGGAAAGTCCGGAAATAGTAATGCTTTTGTAAGGGCGGTCCGGCAGTACTGAAAAAGTGCGGAAAATCCACTAAAAGTTCCAGAATTTTTTTTTAATTTTCTGTCATTTTTGTCGCAATTTCAAATTTTTTTAATTTATCTAATTTCGGCAAATGGAGGCACTGTAGAAGTACTTATTTTTGACCAGCCTGTTTTAGTAGACACCCTGAATACGCATTTGAATCAGTGAGTTCGAAAACACACCAACTCGGGTTTTTTTTCGATTTTCACTTTTTTACGGTTTAGTAACACTTATGGATAGAAGCATCTCCTTGCAAAAGGAAATTTCGAAATTGCAACCGGAAGTGCTCGAAACAGCGACGGGAAAAAGGGAAAACTCGAAGTATTTTATTGGAGAAACCAATTTTTGGCCATTTCAAGGGAAACGGGTGACCATCCGATTTTGCGGTTTTCTTTTTTCGGTTCAGTATAGCTTGTACCAACATGTTATCTAAATATTCAAGCGTTATTTAGGTCAACAAATATACATTTTTCAGGGCAGACTATGAAAAATCAGTATCTGAAAGTCGGTGAGAACGAAAACACACCAACTCGGAAATTTTTAAAAGCTTAATTCTCTGACATCAAACATGGTGTACCTATCGATTTCAACTTGGTGCTTTACAAAGTCTGCAAGTACTTGTCCTTTGGTACCAAAAAGGTTTTTCTCAAACTAACTTCTTCGCCCGCTGCGCAGTTTTAGATGTTTCCTGAACAATTTTTTTTTCCGAGTTGGTCTGTTTTCGAACTCACTGATTCAAATGTCAGATCAATCGATTTATCGTGTAGCACGCCACGCCACTGCCTCTGAAGTAATTTTTATTTCGGGGGAAATTCGGCAACAGCTGAAGGCGTATACGGGGTTCTTCCTACGGCTACGGCAGTATGTGGCTGGTAGGCAGCAGCCCCCAAGGTTGACACTCAATACTCCACAGGATCGGGAGCAGGAGAGCTCGAGCGAACGAGCGAGCGAGCGAGCGAGCGGTAGTAGTTGTCGAAGCCGAAACGACGAAACGATTCCGCGGTCTCCGATATGCCTCGCTTTTGTCGCCGCACAGTCCAACCAGTGTTCAAATTGATAGACAAAGCAATAGACAAAGAGCATTCTCTTAATAGTATGTAATTAGTATGGAACGATCCTATCGGTCAATGGAGATGTTGCCTGTGTGAGGGATTTGCGATTTAACCATTGATTCTTATTTAAAAGTTCGCGAGAAACACGATGGTGCCACCGGTTTTCTCTGAAATTAACTCCCCAGCTCAAAAAAAGCTCTCAACTTGAGGCCAAAATGGAGGGGATATCCCACCCTACCCTGAGAGTCCACCTCTACATCAGGACAAACTCCCCATGCAAAGATAGGGAGCAAATACATTAGCAGTGATGCCGTGTTTTCAGTTTCGGAGTCCCCAAATAAAGTGGCAGCACTGTCAATGTATTTGCTCCCTATTTTTGCATGGAGAGTTTGTTTTGATGTAGACGTGGACTCTCAGGATAGCGTGGGATATCCCCTCCATTTTGACCTCAACTTGAGAGCTTTTTTTTTTAGCCTGGGAGTTGATTTCAGAGAAAACCAGTGGCACCATCGTGTGCCTCGCGAACTTTTACATAAGAATCAATGGTCATATCGCAAATTCCTTACACATGCAACATCCCCACGCACTAGCATAAAAATTCGCAGTTTCAATCAGAAGTTTCTTGTCCGAATTCTCTCGCCGACGCGTACTATTGTGTGTCGGCACGCTTCTCGCTTGCATCACGCACCGCGGATCGCTACCGTTCGCGCTCGAAGCTAGGAGGGGGAGGGGGGGTGCCCTTCAAGTACTTTTACAGGATCGTCATTCCAACCGGAAGAAGTGGTCGGGGGAGGGGGGGAGATAAGTCGTCGGTAGGAGACGATATTTTCAAGGGCGTCATTAGAGTCAAATTTTAGGTGAACGGGAGGGGGGGGGGAGTACTTAGGTGAGGCAAAACCGCAAAATCTACTAAGGAGGGACGTAACATTTTTGGGGAGGGGTAGGGGAGGTTGCGAAAGTCTCCAAATATCCTCCTCTTCTAAGGTTGGACTTCATTTGGACTTCATTTTGCAATTCGGAACTAAAATTGCTGGCTCATCCGTAAAGACACTTATGTACTCAGAAAAATTGATTGTAGATACGTTGTTTCTGAACTGAGTCAGATATTATAGTTCCGAATTGCAAAATGTAGTCCATTTAGCAATCAGGAACTAAAATAACTGGCTCACCTGCAGAAACACTTATGTGCTTACGGAAACTACCGGCACACGGGTTGTTTTTAAATTAATCCAGAAATTGTAGTTCCAGACTGCAAAATATAGTTAAATTGATCAAATTGTTCCCAGAAAAGTCAACTTCAATTTCCGGGGGCGAAAGCCTTTCGGAAGTAGCCAAATAGTCTGCATTTTGCCATTGGGAATTGCAATTTCTCGTTCATCCGTAAAAACACGTATTGGCATAGGGGAGCGAATTGCACATACGATGTTTCATAACTGAGCCAGAAATTGTAAATCCTAATTACAGAATGTAGTCCAAATTTGTTTGGAGGTGAAAGGAAGGAGCGATAAACTTCAAAATGCCTCCATTAATTGGACTCCATTTTGCAATTAGGAACTCCAAACCCTGGCTCATTCGTACATACACTTATGCGCATACAGAAACTAATGATTCATACGTCGTTTCTAAACCGAGCCTGAATTTGTAGCTTCCAAATGCAAAATGTGGTCCATTTGATCAAAATCTACCGAAAAAGTCCCATTTTAATTTTCAAAGGGACGGGTGCTTTTATCATGGCCGGATTTACCTACTTGCCGCCCATGGGCCGCCTGTATTTTGCCGCCCTCTTCTCATTCATTTTGAAACATCACTAAAAACCATCAAGTGAACGTGCCGGAGGGAGAAGGGTGCATAAGATGCGTTCACTCGTGTTGGACACATTTTTCGCGTAAGCCCTGTCAACACTACTAGCAAAAGTTCACGGAACTTCGCGCGAAAGTTCAGTTCCGTAAACCTATCTCTGTGGGGACAAGGCCTTTCATTTGTAAGAAATGAACTAAAAAATTAAGAGAGAACAAACATAAATGTGGTTTAATAATTTTAACTTCCACCGCCGTGCCGCGCTGACCACACTGTGTTTGGCGCAATGCGTGAAGTATTCATGTAGTCTTGTAGGCACTGTGCGTTTCACGCCGCGCCGACCGCTGTTGACCGTACTGTGTTTGACGCAATGTGTGAAGTATTCATGCAGTCTCGTAGGCGCTAATATGTGTTACATGCCGACCGCCGCGTCGAGGGCTTCTCCTTTTCATCCTAAGTCCTCGTCATCATTTCTCTTTGCGCTGCGCCGCTCCAGGCCAAATTACATGTCTGATTTCTCTCTTAATTCAACTAATTAAAGGTGCGCAGTCTTTTGTATCACCGAAATACGACAAAATTAGAAATTAATGAACTCTCAGGAAATGAGAGATTTTGTCACCTTTTCTTGTTTGTAATTGTTTTCTGAATCCGATTTTTTTGTACCTGCATTTAAAAAAATTGCAAAATTTGCCGCCCCCTAATTTTGCCGCCATGGGCCGCGGCCCATGTGGCCACCCCCTCAATCCGGCCCTGGCTCTTATCCATTAGTGCCCTGGAAATTTTCCAAGGGGGACCGAACTATCCGTTTACCTCAAAAAATGTCCCACAGATTACACCAGTCATTGTCGACAGATTTCGATGGGTTGCAAATGATTTCCTTGTTGTAAAACAGTGGTTGTTGTGGAATATTTATCACCTCATCAAAAAATTCTGACATGAACATGTGGACAAAGATTTTTGCGGGTCTAATGAAGATCCATTGTTCCTGAAATTCTTACATCACTTATTTAAATTTACAGGCATCACTTTTTGATAATTTTAATCCTCTAGTCAGTATTGTGCTACACCTAGCTTCATTATGCTTATTATTCTGTGTTACAGGTGGTTTTGCTGTAGTTTTTCTCGTCAAGGGCAGCAAAGGAAAGCGTTTTGCCCTTAAGAGATTATTCGTGAATAATGAATATGATTTAAACATCGCAAAGCGAGAAATACAGATAGCAGTAAGTATTTCCGATTCTGCAATATCGTTTCTATTTCCCTGGGAAAATTGTATCTGAAAGGAAGAAACAAATTTATACCTCATGTCCAGGAGCTAGGCAAGAAACGATTAATAAATTACACCATGGACAAGGTCAGCCACTTCAAAGTCAATGGATAGTGGATTCCTAGAATCTTTCAAACTTTAAATTTTTTTTTTTTTTTTTTTTTTTTTTATTTTTACTTTAGTTGCCTTTGGGCACAGGACGTATTTCGATTTTATATTGAAATTCTGAGGCAAAAAAAAAAAAAATAAAATAAAATAAAATGGCAAGAAACAATAATAAATAACACCCTGAACAGGACTAGCCATTTCTAAGTTAATGAATATTGAATTAATTGAATCACGCAAACTTCAAAATTAATGTTGCCAAGCTGTCTTTTTTTTAAAAAAAAAAAAAAAATTATTACCGTAGCCTCCCATGGGTACAGGGCATATTTCAATCTTTTTATTGGAATTCTCAGGCATAAAAAATGAATTATCAAATTTAACTTATCTTTAGTGTCTAACCATGACAGTAAACCAGTCATATAACAGCTTTCTCTACAAGCATTTTTGAATATTATATTCAGGGTTAGCTAAAAATTTTATATTCTCTAGAATTGCAAATTATTCAAAGTTCTTTAATTTGTGCAAACGTGGTTGCAGATGATGGAAAAAATTACCAGGCATGTTCAAGCACTGCATCAGAAGAATTGACTTTAAGTGAATGATTTGGTTGGCTTCTATAAAACATCTTTTTATGCATAAAAAATTCATCTCTTTTTTGGATTTAAAGACTTTCAAGTCTGCATTTTCATCCAACTGATGAGAAGAAAAGTTAGAAATCAGTGGCGTGGCGTGAATTGCGATATATCGATTGTTATGCCATTTAAAGTTATGGGAAAAGATCTGTAAACAGGGTGTTCACAGCAAGCACCTTAATAATCGATTCTTTACCATAGGCTTAAATGGCATACCAATCGATATATTCACGCCACGCCACTGTTAGAAATAATTTTGGTTCCAATATTCAGAGTCATTTTCTGTGTTGCGACGGTGAAGAATTTTGTCACTGATCTAATGCCTTCTCTCTCTTTGCAGAGTAATTTGAACGGCCACAAAAATCTTATCGGATTCGTAGATTCTAGCATTACGCAACAAGGCAATGGTGTGCACGAGGTCCTAATGCTGATGCCGTACTGCAAAACCAATCTCCTGAGCATGATGAACGCCAAACTCCAGTCAGGTTTCACCGAAGCAGAAGTCCTCAAAATCTTCTGTGATGTCTGTGAAGCTGTTTCTAGGCTACACCACTGTCAAACACCCATCATCCATCGGGATTTAAAGGTGCAGCTCATTTTCTTTCAGCTTTCCCTCCCATTTTCTGATTTTTTTGGGGGTAAAAACGTTTGATAAAGAAGAAGGTATACCGATGGTGAAACTCCCAAACCATGTTTCTTGGAAAAAAATTTACATTTTATCAATAAACTTTGACCGAAGCTTTTCGAAGCAAGCGCTTCATCGTCAGGGTCACTAAGTTTAGATCACAAACAAAGTTTATTCTTAAAATGTAAGTTTTTCTTAAAGAAAATATTACAGTATTTCTAGCACTTGGCTACACTCCACTTACCTACTAAAATTCCTTGAAAATTTCAATGAATGATGTGGATTTGTTCGCTCTTTAAAATATTAAATAGGAGCAGAGATTTTAAAACACTGTATACATGATACGTCGTTTGGCGTTTCACCGTCGATACATTTATGGTTGCTGTCCCAATTTGAAATTTATCACAGAGGATAGATAGCAGCTGTGTATATCAAAACTTTTTTTCACCATACCTTTTTTCAAATGTAATTTAAAATTGTGTAAAAACTCTCTTGCACGACGATATGTTATAGAACCAGATGTGTTTTGAACTGTACGGTTCATTATTGTTCACATCGTTGTTTAAATTTAACATATTGGTTAAATGGCAAAAATACAAATGGCATCATCTGTATGATCGAACTTCTATTTTATCTTTGTTAAAAATAATTGTTAATATCTCGTTCTGGAATTGGTTTCCGAACTTCCTGCTGTATGAATAGTTTTCTGCGTAAGAATTGAGGAGTTCTTTGGCATAACCACGTATGACGAAAAATATAGTTGTGAGAAATACGCTATTGAAAGTTTGACAGTGTATATTTTCGAAACTACTCAACCGATTTAAAAAAACTGAAGACTGTTTTAAAGCTCATACTATCTATAATTATTTTACAGAAGCACATGATCCTAAATTAACAGACACTTTTGAGTAAATGAATCTGCTAAATAAATAATTATACGTGGTTTTAACAGAGATCGACTTCGAATGGGTATTTGTCTAATTGATTTTAATTTTTCAGGAGTTAGAGGATAGATGAAAAAAAAAGTAAATGTTAGTATGAATAATGTACCTTGTATTAGGTTCAAATAGTAAACAAGAAGTTTTAATATTCGCTGATATCGTCATCGGAGAGATCAGAGGGCCCTTGCCCATCGTCACCTGGAACGCTGTTTTTGAAAAGGATGTTTAACCAGGTCCTCGCCTCTTCATTCAAAAACTCATAGAGAGCTCTGACATCTGCTATTTTGGCCGGTTTCAAAGGTGGAAGAGTCGCCCGTGGGGGTTTTATGTCCAACTCTTGACGGGTAATATCGGCATTCTTCCAGTACTGGAAGTCCTCAAAATCGGGAGTGTACGTCTTAGAGGCTGAAATAGTTCCGTCTGGCTTGTATTTCAGCATGCAATACTTTTGAAGAGTAAAGCAACTATGCTTCTTCGTCGGTTTTCTCTTAAAAAAAGGACGCAATACAGTTTCCCATTCTTTAAAAAGCGATGGGTCCCACGTGCTCCAATAGGGGAAAGGCTTTTCT
Source organism: Bemisia tabaci (assembly GCF_918797505.1). NCBI lineage: Eukaryota > Metazoa > Arthropoda > Insecta > Hemiptera > Aleyrodidae > Bemisia > Bemisia tabaci. The sequence continues at coordinate 36,524,085 of NC_092801.1, forward strand.
CGACTTTTCGCAATGATTTTCAGATACTCAGCAGCAGTCTAAATAATGGGTAATTTTATTACTTTTTTACCGTAAATCCCGAAATTACGATCGCAAATCGAGTAACTGTGCCCGCGAACAGGGTAAACATGCAGTATTTCGACGGCATACACTTCCGAAAACCAAGCACATAAGCAAGAAGTTCTTATTTTGGCCACCACATGCGTCACTGAATAAAATCGCGCGTTTAAATGGCTCACGGTCCATGAGTTCGATCAGAGAACGATACATTAAAGAAATGACAGAATTGGTGTTTTTTTTGGCCTCCGATTCCATACAACCGTACATGAAAGAGTGTGGACAATTGTGCACGTGCACATTAAATATGTAAAACCACAATAAACGTTTATAAAATTGTTTGGTGCAATTTAATTTCGGCACTGGCAAATTTTGCGCATAGTCAAACTCCAGAATAACAGTATTGGGATCACTTTCATACCCCCTGATGAGGTCGTTTTTGAGTTGATTGTACGATTTAACTTTTTCCTTATGCAAATTATACCGAATTTTGCATTCATGATTAGAAAACCAAGTTTACGCGTATACATGGTTTTTCCGGAGAACGTCTCGGATGAGGAGGTGCGTGTGTTCGGACCGGCTTAACCTTAATAATTTTTCATCAGAAACATATACAAACTATTTGTACCAACAGCTCAGAGTCAGAGGATTTAGTAGAACCGATCTCCGAAGAAACGGCGTATACGCGTATACGTGGTTATGCCAAAGAACTCCTCAATTTGAAGAGGAAACATTCAACGTTTTCTTCATGCCAGACCTCATCTAGTCGTCCATCCCGTTAAAATTTTGCCTGAATGGAGATGGTTACATCTGTCGGTGAAAAACAATAAGATGGAATCCATTGTAAAGTATCTATTCATAATATTACCAGTAATACTTTTCTTTGAAAAATAAAGGTTAAATAGATGGTATCATCCTCACTTCATCAATGGTTCACCGTCAAAATTTCCATACTTAAATCCAGCATCACTAATGATTTTTATTTTGTCACTCAGGTCGAGAATATTCTTCTAAACGAATCAGGGAATTATGTATTATGTGATTTTGGTTCCGCCACTGGCAAAGTGCTCAACCCGCAAGTTCAAAACGTTGCCTCAATACAAGAAGAAATCAACAAGTACACGACCTTATCCTACCGAGCTCCGGAAATGGTAGACCTTTACTCAGGAAAGCCGATCACGACCAAAGCAGATGTTTGGGTAAGTTTTCAGTTTTGATAAAGTAGAAAACATCTCCAAGTTCTCACAAACTGATTGTGGCAGACGCACGAGTCGTATAGACTGTAAGTTGGAAATGTAGCCAACGTGCGTTAAATTACTCCTCAATTGTGCTCAAATGAACTTTTTTCCTGTGTATTGAGATTTCCAGTTTTCTGGATTTTAAGGCACATTGACTACATTTCCAACTTACTGTCTATTTGCCAAAGCCAAAGTGCATAAAATCCTCGTTAATGGTGCTCAAATTAGCTTTATTCCTGTGTATTGAGATTTCCCGTTTTCTGGATTTTAAAGCGGGTTCACTACATTTCCAACTTACTGTCTATTTCCGAGTTCTGTCTATAACAATTATCCTCTCGTATTAGTCAAAAAAGTGATTAGTTTCTTATATCATTGTCGATTTTAGAAGAGCTTCATGCCATAAATTTTAAACTAAAATCGTTTTTGAATTTGAATTCCAGCTTATACTGCACGAAACTTTATCATTGGTTTTTTGACGTCTTTTCCTAACATTTAATCCTTTTCTTCCTTAGGCATTGGGATGTCTACTGTACAAGCTGTGTTTCTTCACTCTTCCATTTGGTGAGAGCACATTAGCGATACAAAGCGGACAGTTCACCATCCCTGATAATTCTCCTTTCTCAGCAAAAATGCATTCTCTAATTAGTAAGTACACCGTCTTCGGTTTTTCTTTTAATGTATCAAGGGGACCAATTTGCTCATTAAACATTTATCAAATAATCTGTCTGTTGTATCACTTTTAAAACAGTTAAATATAAGCAAAGATAAAATATCGATGGTGAAACTGCAGGAATGCGTATCTCGGTTTGCGATGTTGCAGATTTCCTGTCATACATCATTTTCTACATCCTAAACTACCAAACGTCATTTTTTTAAAACTTTGGTGATTTTTCTTCTCTATTTGAAGGATAATCCTTGTAAATTTTAAGTCATAATTTTGGTCCAATCTCCTTTCATATGCGAAATTAACAGAGGAAATTTGGAAACTTCGTACCCGGGATATGCATTTTTGCAGCTCTTTCATCACTATACATCCGCATTTGAATTTGTCAGTGAATTGATCATCCTCTTTCATAGCATCAGAAAAGGTTATCCCAATGTTATCATACAGTACAGACTCAATTACTCAAGTAAAATGGAGACATTTTATAGAAATTTCAAGACTAATATCAACTGTTCTCGCTTAGATTATCTTCGTTCTCCTATTTTCTTCCATGTCTGTACATTTTTATCAAATGTATTACTAAAACTTGTTAAGGATCGATATTTCTGAGAAATTTTTGGTACACTAAATGATATCTCTCTTCTTTTAATTTTAGGATACTTATTGGAACCTGACCCAGATAAAAGGCCTGACATATTTCAAGCTTCCTATGTTGCTTTCACAATAGCTGATAAGGAATGTCCCGTTCAAAATTTACATGTAAGTTCCTCGGTGCTTCCCATTTGAATCTCTCGATTGAAGTGCTATTTCATGATTTGAATGTAGCATTCAATTTTTTCGGTACATCAGTGTGAATTATTGATGGTTTGAATCCTGAATTCGATTTAATTTGAATCCTGTATTTTTATCTTTAAATGTGAATCTGAATCCACAGCTGTTTCAGGGAACAAGAAAGTTAGTTTCTTTAAAACTACAAAAATGTTCAGGAATTTTCAGTTTTCAAATGCATTTTTTACTCCGTTGCTTCATTCCTACTGATAACGACTGTTTTACTGTCAAGCTGAGAAAATCACAGGAATTTTGAGAAGACACGATTAAACTTAGAACCATAATACTTGTCGATGTTTAGGGAAGAATGCTGCCTATCTTTAAACTGACAATTGCACTAGACAAAGAAAAAAGTCTGCAATTTTTTTTAATCTTGAGGTTAGATCTGCAATTTTTTCTATTCATTGTAGCGTCATTACAGCGCTCCCATACATAATTAAATAAAACTAATCAGTTTGCTCTCTTCATATCGTAGAATGCGGCAAAGTTCCTAACTCTATTACACCAAAATTGTCAGTCAGGTGGTATTGTTTCATAGCCACTAGATATGATGAATTCCTTCTGAATCTCCTTGCTGCACTTCAGAGAGATCTATAAAATGAAGTTTTTAAAACTTGTATCAAATTTGTTTCAGAACCCAAGTACCTTAAAAAGGTATTTTTATGGGATAAAATGAAGTTTTTAAAACTTGTATAAAATTTTTTTCGGGACCTAAGAACCTTAAGAAGGTATTTTTATGGGAAATTTTTAGTGTTTTTATATGCTGCTAATAACATGATTTATTTCAGAAATCTCCTGTGCCGGATGTCTCAAAACTCTCTCGCCCACTGATGGAATCAGAACTGAAGAGGCAGCAACCTGCAGTCACAAAACCTGTCGCTCCAAAACCAAACGTTGCTCTTCCAGTCGAGGGCACATCTGTGGCACCGCGACAGCGTCCCAAACCACTTTCCAACGTTGGCCTCCTTGGCACATCGCCTACTCCGATCCTCTCCAAACGCAATACAAACCCTTTCCCAGCCCCTGTTGCAGCCTCAGTCGCAGCCCCAATAGCCTCTGCACCCCCATCTCAATCCCCCGAAACCATCCCTCCTCCGCTCACAACCGCTAACCCCCCTCCAGCCGTAGCCTTCCATACAACGTCTTTTCCGGCTACCACATCCACGACACTTTCTTCCAGCGCTCAAACCCTCCCTACAACCACTCAAGATGTTAATCAATTCTTCTCGTCAGGTATTATGTGTTCTTAACTCATTGCAAGTAATTTTATCTGTACATTATAAGGTGGAAAGAATTATGTCACTCTATTAATGGAGTGAATTAGATTATTTTCTGTGGCATTCAAAAGATAATATTGCTGTTACTTTGAATCAACAAGGCGTCTGGAGGTTGGTGAAGTTCAAGAATAGTGAAGAAAGGAGGAGTTGCGTTTTGGGCCTTTTCCGGCCCCACCTGGATTTTGCTAAATGTTTCATATTTTCAAAGTACTAGTTTTAGGTAGACTCTGTGCCAAATATTAGACCGAACGGAGCCCATGCAAGGGCGCAGCAGCGCCTCAAACCCAAAATCCTGGAATCGAAAAACAATTATTTTCGTCGACTTTTTCGACTGTTATCACTCTTCCAGCACATGATTCTTATGTATTTTTTTGCGTACTTTTCGTTTCTGGCCTTTTTAAAGGCCTCCGATAAATTTTAAGGGGCCTTATGGCCCATTGTTGCCATTTTTGGCCCATTTTTAGGGGTTTTTTCCATTTAACACATTCAAAACTCAACTTAATCCAAAAACTGTGTACATTTTTGAAAAGTACGTAAAAAAATGAATAAAAAATGTTCAGTAAAATTTTTTCCTATGTTGCCAAATTTCCGAGAAAATTGGTCCCAAAGTGTCGAAAACGGCAAAAAATCGATAAATCGCCGCGTCTAAGGTTCAAGAAAGTGGAGTACATTTTTCATACTGTACCAGATAACAGCTCTTATCCATCCATACAACATACTAAAATATCATAGTTGTACCTGGATTCCCACGACGTGAAAATTGACCGAGGTGCCGATTTTAGCGGCCTTTTTATACTTGAAGGCAGCTCTTTTGAATGTTTTTCGACCTTAGTCACCCTCTATGGGTGTGTACTATATGTATTTTTCTACGTACTTTTCATATCTGGCCATAAAAATGGCTTCCTGTGAGTTTTAAAAGGCCTAACGGTCCATTGTTGCCAATTTTCACCAATTTTTAGGGGTTTTTTCAAGTTTACGTGTGTGAAACTTAATTTAATCTAGAAACCGTGTACAATTTCGGAAAGAACGTAAAAAAATACATAGAAATGTGATTTGTACCTTTTCCCTACGTTGCCAAATTTTCGAGAAAAATCGTCCTGAAGAGTCAAAAATGCCAAAAATTGGATTAATCATCACGTCGGAGGTTCCAGGAAGTGAATTATGACATTCATGTGGATCGTGGGACACTTTCTCCACGCATTTTCTGTTCTTCGGTATATTTGGCCTGTAGCAAGCATCTTGAGAACCAAGGATTATCTCGAGGTTACAGGAATAAAGAGGTGAACTGGAGTGAAGGATAAAGTAAAAGCACCTTGAGGGCCCGTTTTGTCACGTTCATCTGCGCCATTACATGTTCCTTGAGATGCATTGCAATTTTCCATTTTCGATACGTTATTTGTAGTGAAAAAAAACTCGAAATTCACTTCCTGGAACCTCCGACGTGATGATTAATCCAATTTTTGGCATTTTTGACTCTTCAGGACGATTTTTCTCGAAAATTTGGCAACGTAGGGAAAAGGTACAAATCACATTTCTATGTATTTTTTTACGTTCTTTCCGAAATTGTACACGGTTTCTAGATTAAATTAAGTTTCACACACGTAAACTTGAAAAAACCCCTAAAAATTGGTGAAAATTGGCAACAATGGACCGTTAGGCCTTTTAAAACTCACAGGAAGCCATTTTTATGGCCAGATATGAAAAGTACGTAGAAAAATACATATAGTACACACCCATAGAGGGTGACTAAGGTCGAAAAACATTCAAAAGAGCTGCCTTCAAGTATAAAAAGGCCGCTAAAATCGACATCTCGGTCAATTTTCACATCGTGGGAATCCAGGTACAACTATGATATTTTAGTATGTTGTATGGATGGATAAGAGCTGTTATCTGGTACAGTATGAAAAATGTACTCCACTTTCTTGAACCTTAGACGCGGCGATTTATCGATTTTTTGCCGTTTTCGACACTTTGGGACCAATTTTCTCGGAAATTTGGCAACATAGGAAAAAATTTTACTGAACATTTTTTATTCATTTTTTTACGTACTTTTCAAAAATGTACACAGTTTTTGGATTAAGTTGAGTTTTGAATGTGTTAAATGGAAAAAACCCCTAAAAATGGGCCAAAAATGGCAACAATGGGCCATAAGGCCCCTTAAAATTTATCGGAGGCCTTTAAAAAGGCCAGAAACGAAAAGTACGCAAAAAAATACATAAGAATCATGTGCTGGAAGAGTGATAACAGTCGAAAAAGTCGACGAAAATAATTGTTTTTCGATTCCAGGATTTTGGGTTTGAGGCGCTGCTGCGCCCTTGCATGGGCTCCGTTCGGTCTAATATTTGGCACAGAGTCTACCTAAAACTAGTACTTTGAAAATATGAAACATTTAGCAAAATCCAGGTGGGGCCGGAAAAGGCCCAAAACGCAACTCCTCCTTTGTCCTTAGGCATGGAAGTATGAAAAATGTTTAAAAATGTACAAGTGGCTAAAAATTTCCTATTTTACATGCATCATTGGAAGCTGCTGTCTGGAGCATCGTGTAATAGGCAGCTCAGCGAGTGCTTGACTATCAATTCGCTAAGACAACCCTTTTTTGAGCGTTATGGTAACAAGTTTAGATTATAGCTGCCGAAAAGTACTCAAAAATCATCATTCAATTTCTCACCAAGAGAGGGCTACTTAATTTTTTCCCAAAGTAAAAAAAGAACACTTAAAAAGATCTAAAACTTTGCAAAAGGATATCCTAGTGGACACTGCGGACTGTGAAACTTAACATTTTAACAGTTCGTCAGTTCCAGTGGACCACAGAACCGTTTGTTTTGCGACGATGGCTAATCTTGTTGTTTTCATGCTTTAAGCAGTTGCTGTAAAATCAAGCTATTTTCCATAAAAAGTGTATCCTGAATGCCATCTATTTCAATTAGTGACTTCAATCAATATGTATCAGGTACATTTGGAGTTGTTCACAGTTGATTTTTGCAAGTCTACTTTGAATGTATAAGGGTCAAAAATACAAGGAAAGCGCACATTGTCTCTAATTTTCTGTACAAAATTCCGCTTGTTATTTCCATAGTTACCCACAGGAAATGACTCAACATGCTTTTTAATTTCTTTTTCTAAATTAAGGTGAAAACTGCCGAATATCCTAGCAGGGTTGTATCCAAAAAAATTAATCCTATTTTTTCATGTCTTTTTATTTCATTTCATATCATTTTCTGTCTGATGTAGGCTACCCGGATCCCTTCAGAGAAGAGCCCTCTGCTGCAGAAACGGCAGACTCGATCAGCAAGCTGACCCCACCCAGTTCCCCATCAGTAGCGCAGATAAAATCATCCTCGCATCGGCGAAACGTTAGCGATACCTCTGCATTCAACAAGTAAGTGAACTCTTGCAAGTAAAGTTCAAGCTCAGTTATGAATGATGTATAGTATTCCTAATAGAAAATGATAACACAAAATAATGATGAGAATATTTGGATTCAACTAGTAACATACAATAATCACTCAAATGTGCCGAAGAATGCTTGGAGTTGGGAGCACTACTTTGTGCATGGAACGCAGATGGAAAAAAAAATTTTTAGAAAAATTTCAAAATCATAAGGAATTAACCCTTTTTTCTGTGCTCGTCAGTGAATTTTCATAAGGAAAAGCCAGGAAATTTCTGTCATTTTAATGAAGGATCACTACATGTGCGTAAAAATTTTCAAAATCCTAGATGTTTACTTACTTGCAATCTGGTATTTTTGCCATTAGGCATTTCCAATTTGTATTGCGGAGAAATTAGATGAATGTATCAAAGTGATGAAGGAAAAAGGTCATTGTTTTTTAAAACTGTAAATTTACCAAGATCCACAGTTTGTCAGCTGGAACATATTTTACCTCTTTGTCAAGGAAAATCTTAAGTTTTGAAATTAGAAAAATGATATTCAGGAAATCGGTGGATCCTTCATTTTTGTAAATGTTTGATACAGATCTTATACATTTTCTCGGTTTCATTCACATATTTGACTTCCAAGAACCCATTGCAGCTGTCAGCAAAAATCATCTTCAAAATATTCATCAGAATTCGATCAATCAGTGGACGCCTTCTAGGCCAGTTTTTTTTTTTTCTTTTTGCAAAACTCTAGTAAATTCTTGATCTGAATCGGCCAGTTACAAGTTAATCTAGTGTAATTAAACGCAAATTTTTAGTGAATTTACAGTTGTCAGTTTAAAGAGCTCTTGCTAACTTTATTATTGTCTGTTGCTCTAGAGTATTTGCAAATGAAACTAGTCAATTTTTGGCTCCGTACGAAGCGTCGGTCAAATCGAATTCGCCTCCTTCGGAACCAGGAACGGTCAATTCAAACGAATTGAAACCAGCAACCACCATGGGCACATCCGTATCTCATGTAAGCATCCAGCTGATCTGATCAGTAAAAAATAAGATTTATTAAACTCATTTACTTCAAAAGATCAAAACTCCAAAAAGAGAGAGCAAAGAGAGAAATTAAAAGCTGAAAAATGAACGGCTTTACATGATCACCCTTAGAAAAAAAGGCCTCAGTTCACAAGGTAAAATTTTCAGTCAAGCGATTTGTCTTAAGCCGGGTTAAGAAGTTGGATTTTGAGCTTTTGATGGAAAACTCTGATTTTGTGAATTGAGATCAAAAAGTCAGTATCAAAGCTTGAATTTCATTTTTAACTTGTAATTATTTTAAGTTCAAACAACCTTAACTTGCCTTAACCAGTAATACTTCGCAAAGTTTTACTCGCTATTACTAGAAGTTAAAGAAGGGTTGAAGTAATTTTTTTATTAAAGAAGAGCTTTTCCTTTCTTTCCCTCAGCAAAGTCTCATTATTTTATCTCCTTTTGTCCCTTTACAGAGTGAATTACCAAAGACAAACCGACAAGTTGGTGAAAGTGGCCGCTCTGTCTCAACGGAAATGACCCACTGGAATCCGTTTGAAGATTCGTCCGATTTCACGCAATTATCGGAAGATCATCTTTTCGGTGCTGAATTCGATAGGATCCAAAGAGGGTCTCAATCTAGTAAGTATGCGATGATTTTTTTTTTGTCCATAAAAATGAAGCTTTTTTATAATTTTTAGTTTGTGTATAGTTTGCATTTTCACCAATTGATGTGTCATATGTAATCTCTTGCAATTTTGAAATCAATCCAGTTAAGGAGAAAACTGGTTCAACAGGGTTCTTCTGTCAGCAAAAACCAAAAAGTATCCTGAAATTTGATATCATCAGAAAAATATCAGGCAAAGTGGTCATAGATCAGCAGATTCTGAGTGCTTCAAGCATTTTCAAACATTTGATATAGTTAATTAAATAAATATGTTAGTTTTTGAAATCAAATGACTGTCAATGCATCAGTTGTGCTGCTCACAGAATCGAGTATTGATGCTTGATTCTTGTAGATCAGCTAAAAATAATACCTCTTGTCCAAACAGCAACTTTCTACGTTTTTCGGTGTATACAAACGAACTAAATGGTCACTAAACGAATTTTTCGAAGCGCAATATTTCAGTTAATATTAAACATAGAACGTTGCTGTTTGGACTGATTTTATTATTTTTAGCTAATTTACAAAACTCAAGCATCAAAACACAATTCTGTGACCAGCACAACTGACTTATCCATTCACGCCTAAAATCAGAAAATTTCATTTAAAATATCAAAGAAATCCAAAATGAAATTTTAGTCGACACCCCGTTGGAGTTTTATTAAAAATTTGTGTGAGGAAAAAAAATACTCTCTGACCTGTGAAGGTACAAAGAAGATGAAGAAGGAGACCCTGTCTGTTGTTTAACGACACTTCATCATTTTTCGTATTTTTTCCCCTTCTGTCTCTGTGCAACAATTCTCTTGTGCTTTTTAACAGCACGCATTCATTCACTTCCTTTTCTGCTTTCAGGTGTTACGAATGTAAAGAGTCATGAAAGTCTAGTCGCAAACTATGATCCCGGGAGTGCAAATAATAGTACAGAAGACCCTTTTAGTAGTGCTCCTTTCAATGTCCCAGGTAAGGAAAACTATTGAAGCCTTCATCTCTGGTCCAATAGCTGTGTTTTGAGTTTTCACTGAAGTATTTTCATCTTATTTTTTTTGAACTTGAAAACTGTCTGTTCACCAAAAATTTCCTCTTTGGAAGAAATAGACTGTATTCGATAGTAGTTCGATGTATCGTTTGGTTCAAAACAACAGAGCATAACCTCAAACTAATCTGTTGGGATTTAAGTTGAAAAAGCTGAAAATGAGAAAATTCCTGACAATTTCACTTTGCATTGGCATTTGGTACTCAAAAGAATAAATCATCTGTTACAAAAGACCCGTTCCCTCCGATGTCTAAATTGACTTTTGAGGCTATGTTTTTGTTTTAAACCAATCGATATCGATACAATCTCACCTGTTTGATGTATCAAATACGATCTATAGAGTGAGGTTGTAGAGGCAATGCCAGACTCAAACAACGTTGCTGAATTTCGTCTTGTAAAAATCAAAACAACTTGAATATTACTAGTGTGAAAAGACAGCCGTATCATTTGCTTCCTCTTTTAAATTATCAGAATCTTCCCAGAATCTGTCTTGAAAGTCTAAGAATTTTGTTTCCCCATTCTTACAATACCCTCCTTAAGAACACGCCAAATAATTTTGCGGCGCAAGTCCAAAGGATGGTCATAAATTATGCTAGGCACCAAGTCAGGGGAAGGGAGAAGGTCTATAGATGTCTAACAAGGGGGAAGGAGGCTTAAACCTAAAGTTTAGTTAGGTGAAATTTTAAAGGCCGCAAAGAGGGAGGTCAAAAATTGCTTGACGTGTGCCAAAATCCAAAAAGGGTCTGAACTTGTCTATGAAAAAGTAATTTAACACATTCATTTTATTCTTAATTTCAGTCACTTTCTGAATTTTATCAGGGCAACATTTAATGCGATCTGCTTTTTTTCAGGGTCCAAAAATAACACCAAAGACAGGCAACAGCAACTGCCCAGCAAGAAACCTCCGCCAGGTGAGTTTGCGTTAAAATATTAGCAAAAATGCACTCGTATCCAAACAAGCAGATTTTCATTGCAGTAGAAATCGTTCTCTTCAAAACTCAAAACTATCAACCGTTCACAGCAGCAAACTTCTCTTTTCTCTCTAATTGTAAGGTGTGCTAATGTGAGTCAATATTTTTAAGTTCGTTTGAGTAATGCAGCAGTGAAAACTATCCGGAATTTTTTTTGCTACCTCCTCAAAATTTAATCCTAGACGGATTTTTCCGTTTTTGAAGTGATCAATTTTCCAAGCCTGAATAACAGACTGGGTTTATTTTTACTCGCATACCTAATTGAGCGACTGATAGGTTCTCAAAATTCTACAGGAGCTTCCAGCTCCATGTTTAAGAAGTCATCTTTGATCTGTTTCCCCTTAAAAATAAACTGATCCTTTGGATCTCATGCGGAAGGTTCTTATTCTTCAATCATTCTCATGAATTATCTCGGATGAAATAGATTTTCAAAAAACCCTCTTTTGAGAGCTTTCATTTCAAGTATGGTTTCACAGTTTTGAGTTTTTTTAACTTCCTTTGTTACTAGTTAATTAACATAGAAATGAATATTTCTTTTTTTTTCCTTCTTCTTTTTCACATTTTTTGGATTTTTTGAGAGTTTTTTCGCCTCTTTATAAGACAAGTACACTTCTTTAATTTTTTTTTTTCTTTTTTTGCAAACCCAAATTTGTGTGCCTTAACTTGTATGTTTGGTATACAGAATTAGCAGTCGGCTATTTCGTTTTGTAAGCACTTATAACATTCATTCTTGTATGTACAGCTAATTAGTTCCATCATGTATATTTTTAGTGGTTTGCTCTTGGTGTGCAACAGGCTTTAAATAAATCGCTTGTCTTCAATGAATATCTGAGAATCAATTTCTTTCAGAAAGGTGGAAGTTGATTGTTCTGTTTTAAAACTTGCATGTAAAATTTTATCCCAATGCATGCGCTCCATGCAAGAAATATCTTTAGAGACTTCTGCGTTTCTCACAAATAGCATGAAGAAAAATCATCAAAATTTTTTTTGCTCACTCGACTTGTGGCTCCTCTCTGATTGAATTAATTGTAACAGATAATTTTGAAACAGTGCTAAACCTATGTGTTTCTTTAAGAAATTGATTCTAATATTCTTTCTCTCATCTTTTTTTTTCTTCCTCTTAAAACTTCTCTGTGAATCGTATGCGTCAAAGCTGTCATTGGATCCAATTTTTAATGCTCTCAAGTAGTTTTTCAAGCTTCTGGAGGTATTAATCCTCATTAATTAACAAAAAATTGTTGAAACCGAAACTTTTATCTTCACACCAACATCGCTGAAACTTCTCTATGTTGTTTTCCGCGACTCAAAAGAATTTTCTACCTACAGACTTTGTTTGGTGAAATTTTGTACCAGTAGTTACAAACAGGTCGTTTGCAAGGCTGCAACACTAGGAAAGATTAGATTGAAAATGTATTAATTGTCTAGAAATTCCCTAAAAGAGGTTAGATTTTTTTTTCTTTCTAAATTTGTCTTTCAGTCTCACCAGTTTTCTTAGTGATCCCATTAACTGAAAATTTGATGAAGAACCTGGAGGTAATTTTTGAAGTCAACCATCGAAATCACCTACTGGTTGATGCATGTCAAGAGTATTATTGTTTGAGAAAGTCAAAGAATTTGCGTTACGATGGACAGGTGAAACCTCAGAAATTGGAGGAATTGTTTTTCTGTAAAAATCCTAAGATTCCTCGGTTCCACTTTTCAGAAGTCCTAAGATGGTTTTTAAAAATCTTCCAGCATTTAGTTCCAGTGAAACTTAGCGTAGAATCACTGAGAATCATATTCATACTTTACAAAGGCATTATTTAAATGCGCAAATATTTACGGATAGAAAACTCGAATTTCTTTAGTTACGCTTTAACCTTAAAACTGCTTGTTTTCTTCTCCTACCCGCAAGTTAGGTCAGTCATTTGCATGATAAAGCAAGACTAAATTCACTTTAAATGCAATCTTTTCCAAGCGGTTTATCGAAGATTCGGGTGAAAATGCATTTGTCAAAGAATATTTTGTGAATTCTCTGCCGCAAACTGGTGTATTGGCTTGAGATTGCTTTCATACACTTTTTGGATTTGAGGCTTTAAATATTCCTTGCATCAGAGTGAATCGCAGGCAGCCTCTAATACAACCCGGCCAGCCTCAGCAATGCTGAGTCAGCATGCTTTATAAGTCAGCATGGACTCATGAGTAAGACATCTGCACAATGTTTGTCAAGTTTATCGGTGAAATTCTCCATTTTTGGTGCCTCTTTGATGTACACTTACAGAATGTGACCGTTTAGTCTCCTTTATGAAGAAAGGAAGAAAACATTATGATTTTAAAAAAAGTCACGAAGTGTTGTATGAAGATGAAAAACTCTATTAAAGGTGCCTGCAAAAAATTCTTTCTTTGGAAGAGCACATAAAAGAAAAATATTTTTTCTCATTGAATTATTTTTATCGAACTGAAGTTCATCGCATTATAAAAGAATAATTTTTGAATGGATCCACAGCATAGTATTTCAGCCCTTTCCATTTATCATGTTATCCATTCGAGGAAGCTAAAAATAGCTCTATTAAGCATGAAAAGCTGTGGGGGAGTATTGAAGCATTATGTAACGTATTTATGGACGGGGGCTTAGAGCGATGTATTGACTGCAATTCACCACTTCATAACAATCCATGTTTACGAAGTTGTTCTGTTTTTGAAGGGAAAGTATAATTTTGGGTGGAAGTTAAACAACTGTTAAAAACTACAAGAAAGAATAAGAGTTCTGTTCATATTTAATGATTCACGCGGGGAAATCCAGGTTTGCTGTACGATTGTGTTTCATGAAAGAAGGGAATAAAATTCATTACATAATTCTTGAGTGCTCCCTTAAGCTTTTGATCCTAATAATTGTGCGCAGGGAATTAAACTGTGCCAAAATATGAGCAAATCTATTTTACAATATATCAACTCATTAGATCTGAAGAGATGATGTGCAGAAGAAGAAATAAAAGAAAATGTTAATCTTGGTGTTCCATTGTAATTCATCCCATATCGAATGCGAACTGTGCAACCCAGAAACGTAAGCTAGCTGGCTTTTATTCGATTATTCCAACTGATGAACCATGAGTTGTCAAAGAACAAATAAACCATGGAAGCTACAGAAAATGAACTTAACAGAAACATGAATACAATCATGGTAGCAATGATTGTGCAACGAATTTTTACGTTATTGTTGCGCTTTCTAAAGCCACTTTTCCGTTGCAGGTGTCTAAGAGCATTCTGATGCGTGGGCATGGCCGTGCTGTCTTCCTTTCTCTTCCTTCCACCCCTTGCTGCGAACTTGCGATTCACTCTGTGAGGCGCCTTAATTAAGTCTTGACTCTTCTCTCAACCGTAGTTATCTTCAGGGATTTATGTAGCAATTAACGCTTCCTAGAATTCTCTCCGCATTGCCCTCAAGGTCAGATCGTGCCCTTTCATTGCCATGGAGCCCTATCTGAACAGTTGATTCGGTTTATATCTAACCATTTGTAATCCAAGGTTTCAAACTCTTGGGATTAAAATTGGATCCAAACAGTGACATGACCTCAAGGTGGTTCGTAATATTCTGCCGCGCTAAGGTAAAACGCTGTATGAGCCTTCAGGCGTTGCCAAATTTCCTCCGTTAAAAAATGAACTTATTGGGAAAGTTGTAAATATTTTTTTCCCAATGTTTTAGAAAATTTTGTTCGTAATTCAATCTAAAATATCTGAAAATGTTGAGGAAAAATATGCATAACTTTCTTCCAAAATACATTTTTTATCATATGTGGCAAGATGTGAATGTTTAGACAGCGTTTTTCCTTAGCACGGCAGTATTGCAGAGGGGTGCTTTTAATTCTCCATAGTTTCTTAAATGGTAACTGTAGAGTGCACAACCATGACAAGCTTCTCTCATGTTTAGGCTTGTTCCGGTGAGTTTTAGGCAAGTTGATAAGGCTCCATTTAAATAGGTTAGGTAATGTTATATTTTGGATAAAATTGCGATAAACGTCTCAACGCAGAAAACAATATACATGGTTTGGAATTTTTACCGCCGATGTGTTATCTGTAATGCAATTGAAAGGGTACATCTCAATCAGAAATACCAAACGTAGATTTTAATAGCCTCTTCCATTGAAATTACAATTAATCACAACATCTATAGTTAGTCATGGATTAATTGCTTTCTGTACTTGTAAGTTTACAAAAATAAGAATTGATTATCGAAACCAAAATATCATCTCATCTTAATCTGCGCATCTTTATGTAATGTCTTAAACAATTTAATTTCTCTCGATCATCAATTAAATGCTGGAGAGCAAAGGGAAATCAGGAACGTAAGAGTCAAATCGTAGAAAATGTGAAGTGGAAGGAAATTGCCCTTATCTTGAAAAAAGACGTATCTCTTCAAAAGTATTATGTATTTTTCAGTTTATTTTTATTAACCTCTTCTTTAAAAAAGTAAGCTATACTGTATCGTTTCTTGAACACCTTTAGTTTTTTTCTATGTTCTCTCTGAACCAAAAAAAAGTATCCTTAAAACCGCACCCAATTGAACAGAATATTTGAGTTATTGAAAAATTGCTCAAGCTCTCATCATTGCGCTCCTTAAAAAAATTTCCCATTTCCTCAGGGAATGTCTGATTTTCTAAGAACGCTAATACAGAATTCTTGTCAAAATTGTTTTGATTCTCTCTCCAGATTCAATTCAATGCATGTAAAATCACAAAAAAGGGTGCCAACATTTAGATTATGAAAATATTAAATGAAAACGGAAATCTTTCTCCTGGTAAAAATGGGAAAACCTATGATAGTGCATTACTCTCTCTCTCTCTCTATAATGACACCAGTTTTAATAAACATTTCTCTATAACCAAGGAGCCGTCCGTTCTCTTGAACCTCTTATGGTAGTTACAGCCCCTTGTGTCCCGAAAATTTCTTCATAGAGAAAACTCTTTCAGTCTGTCAACGATTTGCTACAGAGAGAGAATACTGTATTTACAAACAGCTTCAATTTTTTTTTTTTTTTTATCAAAATGAAGCTCTCATTATTATTAATGATACTTTGAGGAGAAAATAATTAATTACATCGTGAAGAGAAACACGTTTCAAAATTTTAAAATTAAGTTCAATACCAGAAATTTTCTGTTTTAATCAATAATTATCGTGATAACACAAATTGATCGATTTATGAGAAACATCGAGAACCATAAGTCGGCTGGTCCTTCAAATGGAATGTTAAATGCTTTTGTTCTACATGATTTTAAGTAATTTTGTTTATTGTATGTATGTCATTTATGTTTATTTAATTGCCTTGCTAAGCTGAGCAATAAAAAAATCAAGAAAATAATTTAGGAGCGTCCAAGTATTATGTTTTGCCCCTGTTAAAGTCTAGTGATTCCACAGGTCAGTGAATTTCAACAAGTCTTGAAAAAGTTAAACGTTAAATAGGTCCTGAAAAAGTAGGAAAGTATTCAAGCAGGTTATAAATAGTGAGAGCCGTATCTACCAGCAGCCTGATTATTGAAACTATGTCAGCTTGACAAGACAAGACCATGCTTTACCATCTTTACCATGCAATTTATCGCTTCTCAATGTCTTATTGGGTGGTTTCAAACCTTCAATAATCGGCCTGCAGGACAGCCATTCAGCAATTGTTTTGTCCTGTAGTGATTCAGATAGTGGCTTCTCCAAATATGTTTCTGCATATGATCCATCATGGAATATTTCTTTTGAACAGTCCCAGGCCTAGACTTTAAGACTGATAATGCCTTTAAAAGGAAGCACAATTTTTTCCATTTATTAATTTAGTTTAAGGTTCTTTTTGAGTTTTGAAGTGTGAAAGGTTTTCCAGAGCCATCAAATGGCTTTTCGGTCAAACGTTTTTCTTCTCCAAAGCTGAAAAACAATTTATTTTATGTTGTTGTGAGTGGGCGTTTTCTGGCTCAGCGCAAAATATTTTTTGCCTTCAAATCTACGAAGGAAAGAACAATTTATTTTTTGTGTTATGATTTGGCATATTCTATTCTCTTGATCAAATTTAAGCCCAAAAAAATCGAAATTTGATGCAGCTTATTGCTTGTATTGTAATCCTCCACAAGTTTCGGTTGGATTTTTCTAATAGCATGAATTTTTATCTCATTATTGGCCACGAAAGAGAAGCAAGGTCCATATTTTGTGAACAATCACTTTTTAGTTTATATATTTGATTTATATGTTTATTTATTCAGTTTTTCTCCAAGATTTTCGGTGCTATTTCATTGCTTGCTTTACAATGTTAGGAATTGTTACAAATTCGAGCATAAATTTCAGTCCAGGTGGCTTTCTTCACTGTGGCTGGGGCACATATTCATCGAGACAAAATAGGAGTTAATGAAATTTCCTTAGTGAACCATCTGTGGCGATCATTCAAAATCTATTCGTTTTTATTTTTGCATTGAAAGGTTACAAAAACCAATCTTTTATCAGTATTATCTAAGCCGTGTTGGTGGTTTATTCAAAGTCAAATTGTAAGAGTCCCTCAAATATGTATCTATGGTGAAATCGGAAGAACATTTGCATCTTGGTTTAAGACCGCTTAATTATTAGCCAATCCATGAAAATTACCAAGGAGAATTATCTGTCCTAGTACCCGGTGAATTTGATCTTAACAAAATAATATATGTAGAACGTAAATTTTATGAATAACACTCTGCTAATTGGAAGAAAGTTTCCTGAAAAATGTTTTTCTGTAAAGAGTGTTAAATTTATTTGCAGTGCCAGGAATTGCCAGATTCCATGAGGTATTTGCCGGAGAATTTTTAGCTTTCTTTTCTTTTCTATGTATCGTTTTTGATGAAAGCTTACAGTGATCTTACAAAGTTCTATTTTTCTAGTCCCCTCTACCGTTCTTCCCTTTTATAATCTTAAGTATCAATGCTTGAACTCAAAAACCAACAAATGGTCGTAAAGACGAACTACCTTTCCTCTAATCAAATAGTATTATGAATCAAAGTGTATGACTTTAAAAATTAATTAAATTCCAAATTTTATTGGCAATGTACTTATACATCATAAAAAGTAACCATATTTTATTATTGTAAACTGTTATATCATTGAAATATATATCGAGAATATTTGTTGCAATTTTGCTGTTTCTTTGACTTCATCGGTGTTCTCAGGTCAGGGAAGTTGATACGTCACCAAATTTGGCTTCATTCCTTGCAACAGATTTCCTCTACACCAAACCAAGTCTTGATTTTTTATCTTAAATTTTTGCCTAGTCAGTTGCTTTGAACATCCCTTTCCTTCTTTTGTTCTTTGGATTTAAAATAATCGGCAATTTCATCCTTTTTAATGTTAACGCCTCGTGCAAGATGACACTGACAGCTTTGGTGTCAGTATTCTTCAAATTTTATCTCTATCACGCTTTTTAACAATTTTTTAAGTCAATTGCAACTTTTCACTTTTGGTTTATAAAATTCTCTCAAAATCCAATTTTTTTTAAATATCTTTTTTTATTTTTATTTTACGTTACATTTGGACCAAGTTAAGCAGATACGCATCAAGTCGCATTTCGGAAAGAAAAGAATTGGGCGTAGTTTTGAATTTGATTAGTTGTAAATTTTCTCTTAATATCAATTAAAAGTCGCAATGAACACTTTGAATGTAAAAATATTCATCAAACTTTGTTCGTAATATGGTTTCTTATGGAGCTATAAAACTTTAAGCCTCTTTCTCTCATTTCTAATGCGATGCAACTTGGTGTAGTTTTGTTAGAGCTGGTCCATTTTCTCTCTCTTTTTTATAGAAGGGAAGCAAAATTTTATTACACCATAAAAATATTTTTGATTGACTGGACGTATTTCTGTCAAACGGAACTAAGCGCCAGTTTGAGTTCCTTTTGAAGAATTTAGAATCCCGGATAGCGCGTTCTGTCAAACAGAACTAAGCGCTATGGAAAAGCATTGCGAGTATAGGAACGAATGAGTCCAGCGCCCGGTTCCGCCGCCAATCCAAGCCCCCCTCTACCTTCCACCCCCGATGGTGCTTAGTTCCATTTGACAGAAATACGTCCAACTTATGGACCCGCTTTCCTGTACGAGACCCATTAAATAAAACATTTACCAAGCAAAGTCGTAAATGACCGCAAACATCTACAACTAAGCATTTTTCAGCACTTTTAATTAGTAGTTTGTCACTTTAAGTCCTATTTTGCAGAAGTTTTTGTATATATGCATGTTAAAAATACACTAGAAATTAAAGGAAAGACCCAGAAAAGCCTTCTCAGACTTTTTTGGTTTTTAGTTCATCCAGTGCAATCTGCTGTCAGATCTGCTGAAATCTTTCATTATCCCACTAAAATATTAAAGTACAAGGGTGGTTATTGGGTTAGAGGCACATGTCACAGAATTTTATCTTGATAAATAAATCTTAGTCTACTTATCAACAGCAAAACTGCTGAAATGTGCATTTCGGTTTACAGCGTTGCAAACTTCCTGCCATATTTTATTTTCTACATAGAAAACATCGTCATTTCTTTGAAACTTCGGTGATATTTCTTCTCCTATCTGAGGAATTATTGGTGAAAATTTCAAGTCATGATATCGGTTTAGTCTCTTTTTAAAAAATAAAATAGAAGCCAAGATTTTGAAACATGCAAACGGGATAAGCATTTTTGTAGTTTCATCGTCAATATGGTCCACACTGTAGAAAGTGCCTGAGTCAGTGATTGGCTCATGGTATTTCGTAAGGGTTAAAACTTATAGGCTCATTGCCTCATTCATGCAACGCGGGCTGGCCAAATCCAATCAACCCCTTCGCATGAGATTGAGCCACTCGCTTCCACTTCTTATGGCGTGAGCCAAAACAAAAAGGATTAAGATCAGTCCAAGAACAATGCAAAATAGTAACGTAGGTATCGCTGGTCAATTAATACGATTTATAATGTCATCCGTCACAGTTAGGCATACAGTAATTTCTCCCAGCTTGATCTTATCTGTGGTGTATCTTGATTTAATTGCACATTAACTGTTGTTAATGAATGTAGAAATTTGAGTTCAATCAGTTCTGAAAAGTATTTGATGATTCTCAAAAAAGAACCAAAAAAACATTCCAACCCATTTTTTTGGAGAGTCTTTTCAGCATTTTGTGCCAGCCAAGAACAGTAAAAAAAATACAGTTGCAGAATCCCTGTGTTGGAACCTTGAAAAATGTACTACCGCGCATATCAATAAATTATCGGTATCGCATATCGGTAAATTGTATTTATTCTAAAATTATGAGGAGTGAATGTTCTTTGGTTTTCCGGTATTGAAAAATTTTGCAGTAAAAAAAACAGGGTGTCTACCTTCAGTGAAAACCAGAAAGTATCAGAGAATTCTATAGCATCAAGAAAATATTAGAAAATTCCAAGTGCGTCAAGCATTTTTTAACTATATGCAATGTAGCACATGCAAAAGTAAAACAATTGATTCAATTCATCAAAAATGTTGGTTTGTGAAGTCAAACAAGAGTCAATTTATTCGCGCCAAAACCAAGAAATTTTATCCAAAATTTTTTAAAAATATCAGGAAAATCTGCACAGAAATTCTAGTAGACCCCCTGAAAAATTGAAAAAACCAAGAATGGAGTTATAGTGTTTTTGCTGCGGACGGCAGTGTAGGTAACAGGTGCTGAAATATCGAACCAACAAATTTATTAATTTCATTCTGGTATGCTTCAAAATATTTTAATATAGCTCTGTTAATGTTTCCCCTTGAATTTATTTTCAAACAGATGATCGATGCCCTACGAAAGATAAATGGCGGGAACACACGAAACTCTACAAGTCTGTCATCCTGGAGCAAGCCGAGGATTCTGCTCAGGAGATGTTGCACGATGTCTACCAGTCAGAGAGTGGTTCTGCAGATAAGCTCATTTCAGCGAGTAACTCGCCGCCTTTTGTAAGAGCGCCTCTGGAAGACCGATCGAAGTACGAGAAATTGACTTTCAACAAGTATGACTTCTCGGACTCGGAGGATAGTGATAACTTAGAAGGTATTTATCCAGGCTCCCATGATCCTCTACACAGAAAAAATTAAATTGCTGATTTAACAATTCAATTGCTAAAAAAAGTGTCTGCAATATTTCAACGTAGATTTCACAACAAAAAAATGCTACTTTAACCACTATTGTAAGCTAATTTAACCACGGGGATAGTTAAAATAGCATTTTTTTGTTGTATAATCTAAATTGAAATATTGCAGTCACTTTTTTTCGCTATTGAATTGTTAAATCAGCAATTTAATTTTTTCTGTGTATGTATCCACATTTCTGCGTCAATTATCTCAGCCACTCATGGATCAAATCTAAAAAACTTTTGCTTTATTTTAAGGCATGAGGTCTTGAACTGGAAAAAAATTGTGAATAATGGGGATTTATCAGGGAATTAAATAATAAAAATAAAAAAAAAATAAAAAAAAAACAAAAATAAAAAAAATAAAAAAAAAAAAACCACTAAGAAGTGGCCCCAACTGTATGTAACAAGGTGGAGAAATGGTGCTGGGTCCACACCATTTCGCAGGGAAAACAGAGCCAAGAATTTCCAAAAATTATAATTAGAGTCAAAAATTTTTTTAAACTCTAATGCGTACCAGTACAAAACTGAGAGAGAGAGAGTGTTCAGCGCAGGCAGTTTGCATTGGAATATTAAGTTGGAGTCACGCCGAGAGTTCTATACCGGTTTGGGCCTTTTTAGATCTTATCAGCATATCACCCTCGGTAGTGAGCTCAACTTAATATGCGGCAAAATCCAAGACGGCATTAAAACGCTGTCATGGATATGACCCGAGGCATGAAACAAAAGTGTGATCCTCGCGCCATCTACCGTCGTTGCTAAACAACTCTCATGACAAAACAAGGAAAACCCGAAAAAATGATTGTCAGGCTCAGTTTCGCACTGGTACGCATTAGAGTTCCAAAGATTTAATTTTGACTCTAATTATAATTGTTGGAAATTTTTGGCTTTGTTTTCCTCTCAAAATGGTCAGGGAATTAAATTCATTGTTAAATCATATGAAAAATCAGGGAACCTGCTCTAAAAACCGGTGATCTCTTCTTCCACTGCTTAGAGTTTATGTTATTGCATCTGAGCCACCATTATTGACCTCTTCAATGACATAGCCTATGGGTATCTTCAAATCATCAGAATAGTAGGGAAGCTTTCATTGATCAAATAATACAAACATCAGAAACGCCTTTGGAATTAAAAATTCCAATGTGCGTCAAAGAATCGGCTGAAGGATGAAAAAAAATTGGATAATCGCATCTGGAACTTCAGAGAATTATATAGTTACTCCCAAAGAAATCCAGCAGCCTGATTATTGAAATTTTGTGTTTATCCGGTAGACATAGGTGACATAGATTAAAAGGCGGAGCGTGATTGGTCGGCTATGTCTTATCGCTGCTTTATCATGCCTATCGGGTGGAACTCTCGACAAGTTGAAGGCACCTCTTAAGTTTCCGACAGTATGTCGTCCGTTCCACCTGACAAAGGCACGATAAAGCAGCGATAAGACATAGCCGACCAATCACGCTCCGCCTTTTAACCTATGTCATCTATGTCTATCCGACAACCACAAAATTTCAACAATCAGGCTGCAGGGAAGTTAGAGAAAACTTTAGTTTCTCATCACTCATCAGGGAATGAGTGCCTAATAATCAAAGTATGAACATGATCAAGAATTCCAGTCACTGTGTCTTAAGCTGAGTTTATGACCATCAAAACGTTTCTACTAGTTTTTTGCTTGTCTAATATAGGTGGAGATGAAAACATTGGGAAATTTTCGGGATCATGGGGATCCATGTAGCTTTGTTGCTCATCTTACTTAAACCTTTCAATTACCTTGAGAATATTACTGAATTTTTAATAGGCAATGAAAATTAAATAGGATGCTTCACGTGAAGGCAAACAAAATTTTAATCAAGGTGTCTACAGGTGTGAAAAATAGGGAATTGGTAAGGAATTATATCAGGTTAGGGAAAAGTCAGGGAATTTTATGAAGAAGATTTGAAATTTGAAACATCTTGAAACTTAAAATCTTAAGAAAATCAGCCCTGTCTGCCTAATCAAACTATGTATCAATGGGGTGCTGTGTTCAGGGCGGTGAGTTACCCTGTTAGTAGTGAAAGAGGAATAGTTCTCTATAAGGAATGGCAAATTTAGTTAATTGAATGATTAATAGACGAAACAAAGGCTCACATTTTACTTGTATTTGCAGTGCAATCAATGCTAAATATTTTGCATTTTCAGTTCTACACATTCTAATTGTTTATGTGGAAAGTCAGGAAATAGCGATAATTCTGGTCAGGTAAAACCTGGAAAGTCAGGGAATTTTATCATCCAAGATTATAGACACCCTGTTAATACTTGCACTGAATGTTTTCTTCCAGAAAATGAAAAAGGCTCCAGAGTCCGCAAGAAAAAACCGTCGGATATCCTGAACGAAGGGCGTAAGAAGCTTTCGGAACTCTCAAAATCAGCTAGCCGCAGGTCTGGCAAAAAGACTGGCTCGAAAAAACCCAAAGCATCCCATCGCAATCAGGTGAACGTCTCCGAAAAACATGAAGAGTCTGACGATTCCATTGGTTCGGCAAGCGACCTTCGCGCTCGAGAGGAGGAGGAAGACGGAGAAGAGGATCGCCATTCGGAAACGGTGACCATAAATGACTCGGTCATGACCTGCGGATCGTCAGCATATCATGCCGAATGTGAGTCCATGGCACGAGAAGAAACCATCTCCAACATTAAACCGATGGCCAGGCTGGAAGAGGTTGCTGAACCTGAAAATGTTGACTTGCTCTTGGGTCACTCCTACGGCTCGAAACCACTTCTTCTTGACGATGAATTGGACGATGAAGGTGATGGAGACGAAAATGGTGACACCGATGGAAACCAGTCATCACCACCTTTATTAATAGATATAAATGATGATGTGGACGTCTTTGCCTTAGCACCCTTTCCGTATAAGTCACCCAGAAGGCAGGAGAAACCAAAGGTGGAGACATCACCGCCTCTTCTAATTAATATCTCGCCGAAAACATCTCCCTCTTTCCCGCAGCTAGATTCTAGTTACGTGACCCATATTCCTCTCATTTTCAACTACCAAAATGTTAACTCCTTGAGTCAATCAGACACCCAGTCGCTACCTGTGAATATAAACGAGACTTTGGAGAATTTTTACGCCCAGGAACGGGGCGATTTCGTAACGACCAGTTTCACATCCGCTGCCAACACAACCGCAACTTTTAGTTTTGCAACAAACTCTGTCGCTAGTAGTCAAGCAAATAACCCATTTTTAACGCATGTAGACAATTTTTCGCTAGGCACGGAACAGAAGCCCAATGGTGCAGTAGAAAATAATTATGCAAGGGAAAATTTTAGAGACCAAAATTCTTTTGTAGACAGGGAGAGCTTTAGCAACTGTGATACTCCACATTCGACGTACCAGAACTTGCCTGGTGGCGATTTTGTATCCAAGAGCTCTGATGTATTCGGTTTTGTTCCTTTTGACAGCATCGCCTCGTCACATTCCAATATTCCTGTTCAGAGTCTCATGACCAACACTATCTCTAGGACTAAGTCGGATGTGTCTTGCAATTTTCCTTTCAAAAATCCAATCGCAAGTGAAACAGAGCAACATCGGAAAACCAGCGACCCAAACACATCCCTCAGTGGATTGGAGACTAAGTTTTTGACTGTTGCTGAGAAAAAAAAAGCCCTGGTTTCTCCCATCAAAATGCGCTCATCGAAAAAGCTGTCTAAGAAAATTGCTCAGTCGTCCAAAAATATTTGTTTCAGCAATATGAGTTTCGAAGATTTTTCGAATGATGAAGCTAACTGTCAGACCACTGAGCCCATCCCTTTTGAGGTTGTGAGGTTATCTAACGAAGATGAAACGTACGCTGAGTCAGTTAACAAATTTGGGTCCCTGAAAAGGCGAAGTAATCCATTTTCATGAGAATGAGTAAGCTTATTGAGTGAGTTTTGACCTGATATTTGAGTCCGTGTGAGTATTAGGCTCAAATATTTAAGTTTGTAAGAGTGAGTCGTGTCTTATTTAATAAAATAAGTAAGACTAATTTTTTTTTTCTTTATAAAATTGTAGCATTTTCTCCAAAGAAATCAGTATTTTAATGTAATTAGTAATCACCGATTGCTGTTAATGTTTTATGAAATTTTATTCTAGGTTGGTCTGTATTGTTGAGTGCCGTTGAAAACTAATGTACCCAAAATTTTAAATCTCAAATTGTGTTTCGAATGTCTGTCATGAATCAGCCCTGTAAAAAAAACTTTCTCTGAAACCTCTCCTTAATTTATGAAGTTATGTTTTTCTGAAGCTCAAAACGAATGTTGAATCGTGAATCTGAATCTTTCCACATGTTTTGTTAACCTATCCAAACCGTTTGGCTTTCAACCAGATATTTTCTCTTGAGTGAAAAATTTGTCCTCATTCTGGTAATTGAGACCCTTGTTGTGACTTTCTAAGTAAAAAAAAGGCTGTCGTTCTCAGAGCAATATTTAGGAAGGAATTGATTTTTTCCTTAGATCGGCTGTAAAATTTTGCCCATGAGTCTCAAGAATAGCCCCTTAATTAAAATGAAAGACGTCTCTGGTGATTGTTTGTTGTGTCAAAGAAAAGTGTCCTAGTGTATCTGAACTCGTAAATATTGACCTCTGGACATTAAGAAGCAAATCTCAACAACGCTTGAAAAGTTTGATTTTTCAACTCGAAACCTGAAACTTTCATGCCTTTATCTTTGAAATTGAAATTATTTTTTGGCAATAAAATCTTGCCTTTAATTTTATAGGCAAAGAGGAGGATGCTTGTAATATCTTTATGTAACAGGTGGTATACTTTTCTGTTTTTTAGCCTTCTATCCTTCTGTATACGACATGGGAAACACAAACCTGGACCCTCTTTTAATTTTCATCAGTTTTTCAATGAAATTTGGCCCAAAAATATTGTTCCTCTCAAATGCGAAAAAAATTGAAATCGCAAAATATTTTTAACCAAAATTTTACTTAACTCGGAGCTTCTGATGCGTCTCCCAAGGTCCTTTTTTTTAGTCTCTCATTATCAGTGTAGAAGGTATGCGGAAAATTTGAGTGTAGTTACATATTTTGTTAACAATGATTTTCAATAATGAGTAGTAATTAATTTCAATCATGATTTTTTTAATCTGTAATTTTAAATCTGCATTGCAGAAATGATCTTCATGCGTGTTGATTCACAATGAATAATCCCGATCCTTACTTTGATCTTTGTTATTTAATTTTATTTGTCGTTATGCTCTCCCCTGATCAATGTACTTACGTTTTGTCAGAATGATTGTTGCTAACTTCGTGGTTGTTTCTATTCAGAATGTCATTTTACCATAGTATTATTTCCCCGCTACGAATTGTTTTATTGAGGTGAATCTTTTGTGGAAGTAAACAGAGACCGATTTGTAGAGCACATATTGACGTATTTCATGTTCTGTTTCAATTCAGCTGTTTAAAACTCTAGTATTTGTGATCTTACACACAAATGCCACTTGTAAGTTTGCGAAAAACGTTCCGGTGCTATTGCTTTCATCTAAAATGAACTCATAAACTGTTATAAAGATCTCAGAGTGAAGGCTGTAATAATGATTTCAAACTTAATTGTAGAAACATTCGCCTCCCTGTCCGCTGTCAGTCCATTGTCATTTCTTCATCTTCCACTGGAAAGAGCTCATCCGCGCTGTTTCAATATTTCTTCCAACATTTTATTTTTTTCATGGGAGAACTGTCCCTTGTATTTGTTTGAAAATTTTTGAGTATTTTCTCATAAATGTAAGGAAAAGTCACTGATAATTTCAAGCTAATTTATGTGACAGTTCTTCTATCAAAAAAATCAAATGTTAGTAAGTAACAAAACAAATGAGGTACGTTCCTTTCCAATATTGTGTTTAGTATAACCATGAAAGTTCCGACTTGGAGGGCTCTCTGAAAAGCGTAAGAGTGGATATTTGATGCATCTCTTGGGACCATACTGTTTATTTCAAACTTTTAAGTAAAATTATGTAATGAAATCATGTATCCCTTGACCGTCATTTTCTGGGAGAAAATCAATCTTTTTTGTGTAGACTCTTTAGAGGATTACTTCAGTTGCTTATTCTGTGTCAGAGAATTCCTTTGTAAATTAAACTTTAGAGTTGAAAGAAAGAAATCTCTGAAGTCTCGCCTTGTGTCGTCAAATTAAATGTAAACGTCAATGTTTTTATTAATTTTCTCTTTACATTTTTTAACATTTTTCTAAAGAATAGACAGTTGAAGTGTGTCTTAGAGTTTATCAGATCTGCTTTTTGAAAAAGTCAGAAGATTAATCAGTATCGCAATGAAATGGGTTTTGTACCTTGGGTTTTTTATACCCTCTCTTTTTAAAAATGAATCCAAAACTTCTTCAGTGCACAGGTGTTTTGCCCTTCGGTAGATTTATTCAAATTCTGAGCTGAATTTTCGACAACTTCCCCGGTTATGATGTATGTTTTACTGATTCTAATCAGTCTTTTGTGAATTTTTTACAAGTGTATTGCAAAATATTTGAATTGTGCTCAAAACTGGTCCGGTCAAAATTAGTCGCTTCAGGGTCAGCAATCGCTGAACTTGATCCAAGCAATGAAAAAAGGAAGATGCTTTATTTTTTATATCAAGCATTTTTGAAGAGCAATTATCTCATCAAGCATTTAGTCACAAAACTTGTTTTTGCTTTTTTAAAAAAAAAAAAAACTGAAAAAACCAAATCTCTTTTTTTAAATTCTTGTAATTTTAAACCTTAGTCCAAATTTTAACTTCACCTTAATCTCAATCCAGTGATAGCTTTTTAGGGAGAGTTGCAAATCTGTGATGAAAATTTTAGTGTTATTCTCTTAGGCCCAAATTTTGTTGCTACGGTCGACTGCAAGCTGTGAAACCTAATCTTTAGTTAGGACTTTAAGTCGGGAAAGTTACATTTTAAACTCAAGCTGTACGAAAATTAAGCCTCAGTTCCTCAACGGTGTAAACCATTAATCAACGATCGATTAACGAAGTCGACATTCTTGCCTCAACTTGCGACTGACTTCAAATCTGCCAACAAAATTTGGGCCTTGCATGTTAAATACCTTTTTCCAAAGTATTTGCCCTCAGTCAAATTCTCAAAATTTACAAAAAATAATGTAGATACCCTAACCAACGAATATAAAAAATTTACTTACGTCGTAGACAATACTGTATTTTGTTTTTTGTAAATGGAGGTACGCCGCTCTTGCATAGTTGTCCTCTCTATGATTAATTATTATCTTATGTGTAACTGCTTCTCAAAAGTGGTTCAAATCTTCCTTTTAGTTTTTATTTTATCATATTTTTGCTTTTTGATTTCATTTTTGAGTGAATTCCACTCATTTTCCTGTTCAGGTAGAAGCAAGATGTCTATGAACTTTAAATGCCTACAAATTTACAATGTTTAGTGTTATGAACGTAGCAATTTTTTCTCTTTTTTTAACACTCTTCTGTTTCACTTCATTTCAAAAGAAGTGAAAATCTTGAAAACGGCTCAGTTTGTTTAGCGTGACGTAATACAGTTTGAAGACAGCCGAAAATTTGCTTTTTGTAGCCATTAATTGAAAATTACAGTGGCTTTCTAGAATGAAAAGAGTATTTTATTTTTTTTTTTTTTTTTTTTTTTTTTTTTTTTTTTTTTTTTTTACAGATAGCTTCTTTTAACTTTGCTATTCCTTTACCACTGGCTGAGAAATTTTGAGGACTGGAAAAATTCTGTCAGGTATGTTATCCTGATCAAGAATTAAGGTATCTTAGAAGTGGAGTGAAATTTCTCCGCTTTGAAAGAAACCCAACTTTTCCAGTAAGTCTTTGTGTATCTTGAATATTGGCTAAGAAAAGCTTGAAAAATACGCTCTAGGCGTGATTCCTTGTGCATAGTTTGGAACTTTGTTTCATGTTCATAGACAACTTGCTCCAGTTTTTGTGTTCTTTTGTAGATAAGTATACTTTCTAGTTTTGCTTAATTTTGTTGTTATCTTTTTCGTTGCGAGAGCTGAAAGCTTACGCTGTTTCGGCAGGGAAATGAAGTCGCCCAGCTGCACGCCGAAGTTGAGAAAATTGTACATGAGTGATTGTTGAATGAGTTCTTTATAGCATAGCAATGGCAGCGTATATTTTTATTACTAGTCTTGCTTATTGTTTTCGTACGCCAAGTCACTGATTATTGCTAGAAGTGCAGATTTCAAATCTCATTTTAACAGTATTGTAGAAAAGATTCTTGTATTTATTTATTTTCCTGTATTTCAAAGAAAATGTTGTATTTATTTATTTTATTTACTTTAAAATATTTTTTTAAACGTTCACATTGTCTTTTTATTCCATTGACTTTAATTTCACGGTTGTGAGACCTTATTTACCTAGAACCATTCCTTTGTGCGCTTGAGAGAATCGTTTCTGTAAGGTAGAAGCGGTTCTCCTCCTTAAGATTTGAATTCTGACTTTTCGGTGCATTTTTAGTCAATTTTAAGATTTTTAATCAAATTCGACATCTTTTGACACCCCTTTTTTCCTAAGTTTTGCAAAAATGACACAATGCTTCAAGGCACTGCTCGTGAGGCTTAAGTGTTTTCTGTCAGAAACTGAGGAACCCATTTCTTTTCTGAAGGAAACATGTAAGCTTTTTTGAAAAATCAATTTGATGGTTTCAAAGTATTTATTTTGAATGCACACTTGTATTTGCCATTTTTGAAGGCGCTACTTATTCTGCCGTACTAAAGAAGAACGCCGTATGAACATTCGAGAGATGTCAAATTTCCTTCGATAAAATGTATATTTTTGCGGGAAAATATGAAGATTTTTCCTTGAAATTTTCAGGGACTTAAGGTGAAATTACGAACAAAATTATCTGAAAAATTGCAATGAAAATATTAATAAGATTTATGAAAGTAAATTTGGCAACGCCTAAAGGTTCATACGGCATTTTTCCTTAGCACGACAGTATTCTCCAGCTGATTTACCCATCCATTGTCTGATCAGAACCAATTGTAACAGCGTTGATACTCTTGAGGGCTCGCTGTCTCTTGATTTGTGTACATCTTAGTATAATGACGTGTAGGCGTATAATTGAATTGCTTTGTTCAAAAACGGCCTACCTGGGGGGGGGGGGGGGTTCCGGACATTTTGTCAACGATTTTTTGTCCGCGCACCTTTTTTTTCTAGTACCTAGTTTACGCCCAAAACTTCGTTGACTTGGTCCAAGCGTTATATTTTAATTGGTATGTAAAGTTATATTGACAATATGGAAATGAGAAATTGAGAGAGAAGGAGGTGTTGTTATGATTGCTCATTTTCTAAATGAAATGTTATTACTTTCTCCTTTTGAATCATCTTTTTAAATTGTCATTGGTGAATACTTGGTTTTATTTCTATCCTTAAAATATTGAATGTACAATATACCTTATATATGCATAGGTACTTTTTTCTCTCTTTTTTTTACTTTTTCTTTACGAAATTATTACTTCATTTTGAAAACATTTATATTTTTAAAACGTGACAAATATTTGTAAAACCTTTTCCAAGCGACATCAATCTCAATGAGCCGCAGTTGTGCTGACAGAAACTGCAAACATGAATAAAAGAGGGAAAAAAACCAAGAAGCACGCAATCTTTAGTTTTAACCCATTTTTACATCGATCTTTTAGAGTCAAATACGTCAAATTTTGAGCGTTTCGTTGCGCGTACACCTCGCTGCAGCACAATAAAAGCACAAAATGTAAAAGAAAAAATTACCTTAAGTGCTTTGGAAATCATTGAATTTGACTTGGAACCACCAATATTTAAAAAACACACATTATATTATTATTTTCCTTTGATAAATTTATACATATTTTTTCCCCATCAATTTAAATGAGAATAATCAATGCAGAGTGTGCTAACATTTCAAAATCATGAGTTAAAAAACGCTGACTATGTGAGTATAAATATTAAAGCTGAACAGAGCGGAGCGGCGTGCTGCCAGCGCGAGAGGCTTACTGGCGCCTACAAAACTAAGTGGATACTTCACGCATTGCGCAGTGCTTGAAGTATCGCCTTAGGTTTGTAGGCGCCGCAATGGTAGAGGTCGGTCATGGGCGACGAAAAAAAAAGTCTGATTTTAAATATTTTTTCTTGGTTTTCTAGTAGTTAAGCTTCCAAAATGAATGTATCCACGGTTCTAGGATCTTTGAACCCTTCCGCTTTGACATGCGGGTTGCCTAAAGCTGACATTGCAGGTGGTATCAAATTTGCCGTCTAATTCTCAAGGTTTTATTTCGCTTTTGCATGAGTTCTGTGGCAGATAAATCAAAATTTCAATTAAACATGCTTATTCTCCTCCCTTTAAGGAACATTTTGGTATATCATTAATGTGCATTGGCATATTTTTAGGAGGACCAAAACCACCTCCAAAGCTTGCTTTAAAAAAAACGCCCAAAAAAATGTTAAAATAGCTCGATAAAAAAATGTCCACAAGTGTCCGCAAAATCCTTTGTTGGGTTGCCTCCTGTACACTATCAGGAATGATATTATGTAATAATTAGCCGCTAATATCCGCTAATCTGCGAAAACGGTCCATTTGAATGATAGGAAGTCGCGCCTGCTGGGAATCCGATCTTGCTCTATTGTCACCAAAAAAATCGTGCATCACACCATATCCTTCAATCTCGATAATTTTTCTACTGATTACTGATTTTGGCTTATTTGTTGATATTTTTGGACGAGACATTAACCTTCTGTTAGTCTTTGAAGCTGATTCGATCAGCGTTATACTGTGCGATAAAGTTTAAGGTGTACGTTTTGCGCATTGTATATTTCACAAGTCCCGTTTCTTGCAAAATGTCTTCAACATACCTAGAACTCTTTCATGAGCTCCATACAAATACAATTTCAACTCCCCCCCCCCCCCTTGGAGGATGGCAATACTTTCTCTACCCTAGGGTAGCGAGAAAGTAAAAACTGGTTGTGGGTTGAAAAAGAAGAAATACAAGAAATTTCTTCAAGAGACAATAGTCCTTCTCAGAGGTTCTTCAAGGGATCAGAACTTGCATGAAAAGTAAATTTCCTCCTATTTTAATATTTATTCAATAAATATGTTTCAAACTTCACTCCAAACATCGAGGAACAAAATGAAATAATGGAAGATAATATAATTTTTTTTTCTCTGCACTTTCAATTTTTTTATCTGGTGATAAGTACCTATAATAATTTTCTAGGATGACTCGATAAAAAGAAGCTACAGTATATACGTCTCTTTTTTATTTCTTTAATATATTGATCTATTTTTTGAAATATGCATATTTGTTGAATAACTGAAAGAGTAGAGAGTTCATAAAAATGAAAACGTCTATTGACTGGCTGGAGGAAAAGAGAAGAAAAATGAACATTATCAGAATGTTCCGTATATGTGTCAGTATGCAATTGCGAGAAACCAATTAACATGGACAAAAAACGATGTTAGCAGAAATTGAAAGAAATATGGCAACCTTCGTGGTGAGGGGGCTGTAAAGCCGTCCTCCCTTACTCCTCAAGTAATGTCCTTGAGTCAAGTTCTGCAAAATTATTCTTTACGTAAGATGCTTACGGTCCCATTCGCCGAAAGTAACGTGATAAAACAGCTATCGAGGATCCCATTTTCAATAGTTATGAAAAAGTGTGTCAAACTCGTATTAAAACTCGTTATTCGGCTGAAAAATGATCAAAAATGGAATCTACGACGAAAAATACATTAAATGAGTGTAATTTGATCTATTCTAAGGGTGGGAAATCTCCGTAATCAGAGAAAATAAGACGCGTGATGCGCGATGACCGACCCCTCCCATTGACTCGACGTGCCGCCGCCACGTGCCGCGGCGCCTCAAGCAACTATTTCGCCACAGAGGTGTTGCACAGTATCATACAAAATTGAAGGCGCTCCAACTTATTAAGAATGACAGGCATCTTTAAGAGTACGGAGCTTTCCTCGCAAAGTAACTCAAGGTACTACGGCACGAAAAGAGAGCGGTAGTCCAAAAAGTCACTGAGTTCTAGCATCCGTATTTAAAATGTTTATCTTGATTTTTGCATCTTATTAGTGAAAAAAGTGACGTGGTTTCGCACTTCAGTCGGTGCGATACGGACATCCATCAAGTTTAAATACTTTGCATCAAGTCCCCCCGTCACAACCGACCAACGCGTCTGTCGATCGAATCAACTACAGGTA
Organism: Bemisia tabaci; assembly: GCF_918797505.1. NCBI lineage: Eukaryota > Metazoa > Arthropoda > Insecta > Hemiptera > Aleyrodidae > Bemisia > Bemisia tabaci. The sequence continues at coordinate 36,557,453 of NC_092801.1, forward strand.
TTATGAGCAGGAAGTCAAAACGCCTTCAATTTTTTGAACGCAAGACGGACATCCATCGAGGTTGTATAGTTGTATCAAGGCGCCGTAGCAAACGTGTCCCATTGTTTATCGTTACAGACGAATATAAGTTGAGAGAGGAAAGTCATAATGCCTTCAATGTTATACATACATATTTTTGGCCAAAATGAGAGACGACGTTTCTCCATTTGCGACGTTGCAGACTTCCCTAGAAACTTAATTTCTTTTTTCGAGAAGCTCGTCAACATAATACTTAAATTCTCCATGCTTTTTCGTATTCAACAGCAGAAGATTCGGTTCAAAGTTTTAAGTTGTAAATTTGGATTGTTTCTCATGCAACAGGTGAAATTAGAACGGAAATTTCGAAACACCTCAATGGAGATACGTGGTTTCGCACTTCAGTCGGTGCGATACAGACATCCTTCAAGTTTAAATAGTTGCATCAAGTCCCCGTTACCGCCGACCAACGCGTCTGTCCATCGAATCAACTACAGGTAGTACGAGCAGGGAGTCAAGACGCCTTCAATTTTTTGAACGCAATACGGACATCCGTCGAGGTTGTATAGTTGTATCAAGGCGCCGTAGCAAATGCGCCCCATTGTTTATCGTTACAGACGAATGTGAGTTGAGAGAGGAAAGTCATAATGACTTCAATTTTATACATGCATATTTTTGGGCAAAATGAGAGACGACGTTTCTCCATTTGCGACGTTGCAGACTTCCTCAGAACCTTATTTTTTTTTTTCGAGAAGCTGGTCAAAATAATACTTAAATTCTCCATGATTTCTCGTATTCGATGGCAGAAGATTTGGTTCAAAATTTAAAGTCGTAAATTTGGATTGTTTCTCTTGAAAGAGATGAAATAAGAACGGAAATTTTGAAACACCGCAATGGAGATACTTGATTTTGCACTTCAGTTGGTGCGATACGGACATCCATCAAGTTTAAATACTTGCATCATGTCCCCGTCACCGCCGACCAACGCGTCTATCGGTCGAATCAACTACAGGTAGTACGAGCAGGGAGTCAAAACGCCTTCAATTTTTTGAACGCAAGACGGACATCCCTCGAGGTTGTATAGTTGTATCAAGGCGCCGCGCGCCGTCGCGAAGTTATCGTTCACAGGAAAAATATAAGAGCCTTTAGCTGGGGCAAATATAGAGGTTTATCCGGTTCAGGTATAGCAAGGTGGGAATTTCTTGAAAGATAATTAAGTCCTGTTACACCAAAGAGGTGTAGAGAGTTTTAGTGAATTTTGGCTCATGGAATTGATGCTCCCCCGTAGATATAGAGGTGAATGGTATGAATAGGTGAATAGGTATAGAGGTAGAATGGTATAGAGGTGAGAGAAAACTCTCACCTCTATATCATTCTCCGTTTTACCAAACGGACAAAACAAAAAAACAAGCAAACCCTCATTCTTCCAAGACGTTATATATTTTCATCCAAAAACGTCGTGAGCAATTGTCGTTTGTATTTACACGTGGGCCAATTAACTTTGGGTCTCAACTGGCACGTGGACCAAAACTCCCGTGCCGAAAAAACGCGTGGACGTAAATTACTGGAAAAAACACGTGCGCGGACAAAAAATCGTTGACGAAATGTCTTATAACCCTCGGAGGGGGGGGGGGGGGGACAGAAAACTCATTGGAGCCAACTTTTTTTCACGATTTGATATTGTATCGACCGTTCATTAATTAAAAGGGACTAACAAGCAAGGGGTATCAAATTTTTAGTTTCGCATACATATTTGCCTCTGCCGTTTTTGAAGGCGCAACTTCTTCTCCGCCTGATCACCTGTTGTCGGATTAGAACCAATGCCAACAATAGGTGTAAAGTAAGCAAAATGTCTCTTGATCTGCGCATGTCCGAGAAATGGCTCGTAGGTGCATAATTGAATTGTATAGTTTAAAAACGACTTAATTGTGAGGTGGGGGAGGCTGGAATAGAAAACTGTTCGAAGCCGACAGTTGTTGACGATTTGAAAAATGTTTTAACACATCTGTCGGAACGTTTGTTGTTTGTTAATTAAAAGGGACTAGGTAACAACTAAAAAGCAAGGGCTATCAAAGTTTTGCTTTGCCAACAAACTTGCGTCTGCCGTTTTTGAAGGCGCGACTTATGTTTTATCCGATTACTGATTGTCGGATCTTAACTAATGCCAACATCATAGGTGCTCAATTATAGAATGTACCTAAGCAGTTTCTCGATCTGTGTGGCCGAGTGGCGTGACTTCTGGGTGCATAATTTAATCGTTTAGCTCAAAAACGACCTAACTCAAGAAGGAGGGGATTAAACAAGAAACTCATTGGAGCCAACAGTTTTTGAAGACCGAAGAAACGGCTCAGTTTGCTATATTTAGCAGAATAATGACAGCCCAGTAGCATGCGTGATTGCGTGTTCAATGACGATATTAAAAATCATAGTTTATGCCCTTACTCATGGCTTTTATCGTGAGAAGGCAGCATGCGCTGGGAGAGGTGGTTCAGAACTTACGCCCTTTTTCCACTGAAGCAGCCCTTCAAAATGCATTTTCGTAGAATCACGTGTATGATAGATGCGTCCAGCGTCCACCCAATAAGAATTGAGTCCTGACGAAAACTCAATTCATGAAAATTCGCGCGTTTACGTCCTTCCTCAAATGGACAGCATTTTGCAATTTGGAGCAAAAAATCTGGCTTAGTTTACAAACGACGTATATGTACCATTAGTTTCCCTGTGCACTTGAGTGTTTTTACGGATGGGTAGATATTGAAGCTCCCTCCTGATTGCAACATCTAGTCCGCTTAGGAACTACAATTTCTGGCTCGGTTTAGAAACAACTTATGTGCCATCGGTTTCCCTATGCACCACAGTATGGTCACAAATAAAAAAAAAAAAAAAAAAAAGTGCGACAAAAATGTACTCAAAAACGGTTTGCAGGGGATGCATCTATGGTACTTGTAGCCTTAAAGTCGCGAAAAATCAAAATCTTGACTGATCCTACTTTTGAAATATTATCGGAATTTGAAATGTTCGTAGTAAGTGCGAATTTCCCACCGCTTTTGATCCGGTTTTTATTCATGTGTCCATTGAATCGGTTTTGATCAGTTCATGTCAGTCGATTCACGTTTTTCGATTTTTCGTTCGATTCATGTCGATTGGATACATACCCTCTCGTTGCATGCAAACTTCCAATCATACTTGTTTTACACTGAAAAATTCGCCTTATGCTGCGTTTGCACCGATTGGATTGCATTTTGCAAAAAGGAACCAGAAGGAATCCAATGATGCTAAAATTGTGCATTTTCATCCTTTGCAATAAAATTACTGAAATCATGAAAGAATATGAAATTTACATGGTAATTTTTGTCTTAAATTAACAGTTTTTAGCTAGTAAGATAGAAACTGTCAATGGATAATCAGGTTTTTCTTCCAAGACAAAGGGAGTTGCACAATCTTTGCAACATTGCAATGCTCCTGGTTCCTTTTTGCAAAATGCAATCCAATTGTTGTTCCGACTAAGTTGTGTGTGCTGATTTCAGCTCATTACATACTTGACTCTCAGAAGGCGTTTTATATGCGGAAGCAATTCGCCTTCAGTTGCGTCTGCAGCAATTGTTGTTACGAATATGTTGTGCGTGCTGATTTTAGTTCATTACATACTCGACTTTCTGAAGGCGTTTTATGTGCACAAATAGCGCAATCTGTTGGAGAACAAACGAAGTAGGGTTTGAGCGATTCATTCAATCTCACTTCTGTTGTTCCCCAACAGGGTGTTCTTCTTTCGCGCATAAAGCACCTTCAGAGAGTCAAGTATGTAAGGAGCTGAAATCAGTACGCACAACATATTCGCAACAACAATTGCTGTAGACGCAATTGAAGGCAGATTGTTCAGTTGAAAAAATAGTGTGATAGGAAGTTTGCATGCAACGAGAGGGTACGTTTATTATGGGACATGAATCGAATCGGGAAAATAAAAATGTGAATCGATCAACACCGATTTAATGGACAAATAAATAAGAAAAAAAACCGGTTCGAAATCCGTGGGAAACTTGCACTTACTATGAACATTTTATATTCCGATATTTCGCAAATAGGATTAGTCAAGATTTTGATTTTTTCGCGATTTTAAGTCTACACGCGCCATAGGTTCATACCCCCTGCAACCCGTTTTTGGGTACATATTCGTCGCAGTTTTTTTGCTGCAAGACAGCTGTGGCACATGAGTCATTTTCCGGATGGGCTAGATATTATAGTTCCTCCCTAATTGCAAAATCTAGTCCACTTAGGAACCACAATTCTGGCTCAAAAACCAAGTTCAGACTTACCTCCAATGCTAAATTTATGGATTTATTTGTATGTTTCAAATACTTAACTAGAGCTTCTAGTCATGAAATCCTCACTTCTTTGACGAAAAAAAAACAAAACAGTGATGAATCCTGATAGAGGGAAAATAATGGAATTTTGCTATTTTACCTTTATTTCTTTTTCAATATTCATTTTTTACTTCAATTTCAATATGTACTATGCTGCAGTGCTAAGGAAGAACGCCGTATGAGCTTTTAGACGTTGCCAAGTTTCCTTCGATAAAAACCGAAGTTACTGGGGAAATTGTGAACATTATTTTCTGAACATTTCAGACGATTTTGTACGCAAAATTTCAAGGAAAAATATGCAAGAATGTCATCAAAAATACATATTTTATCGAGGGAAATTCGGCAACTCCCGATTATTCATACGACGTTTTTCCTTAGCACGGCAGCAAGAGTCTCCCTGTTTTTATGGATGAGCCAGAAATTGTTGTTCCTAATGGAGAATTTGGATGCAAATTTTTTATTGCTTCATCAGAAAGTTCGTAAAGAGCTGATTTCACAGTACTTTTTATAACTTTTTTCTGATACGGGAAATAGAATAAAAATATATTTAAAAGTGAAAAAATTCATTTCCTAGTAACGTCATATGGCGGCATTTTCCATTTAAACACACGTATTTTAGCAGATTAGACCATTTTGTCATATCTTCTCCAATGATTGTTGTATTCATGAAGCATATCCTAGTGTCAAAATGGAGAATTTGCAGGCGTCTGAAATTTTGTAATCAACAAGTTTAAAATAAGAGAGAGCTGAGAAGACTGAGCACGAGGATATCCTTGGTTTCTAAATTTAACAATATTGCATTTAGCAAATGGGTGGTTTTTATACGAGGATTAAGAATAAACAAGTGGTTAGAAATGAAAACAAAATAATATGAACTCTGCAAAACGATAATCCGGGTATCGGAACTTGGCTGTTTTGAAAACGCCTTCAAATGCGACGTGATACCTTACGCATTCCGGAGAGTTCAAATAGTTGTATCATTGCGCCGTAAGAATGTGACGGAAGATTAAAATGGAAATAGCCTCCATGCGCGCTAGGCTTGTCGATTTCCTTCGACATTTTTGCTGCCGTGAATGCATAGCTGAATTGCGCTCCAGCTAGAATAATAACCGAGGAAATATCACAGAACAACCTAATTTGCCAAAATACATTTGTTTAAATGGAAAATGCCGCCAGATGACGGCACAGGGTGGCGCATTTTCTCACTTTTAAATCTACTTTTCTCCGATTTCCCATTTCAGAAAAAAATTATAAAAAATACTGCGAACTCAGCTTATAAGTACTCTCAGATGAAGCAATACAATTTTTGTGCACTGGAAAAAAAAAACACATTGGATCTAGAGTCCAAACTCTTAAAAACTCCGACAAGAAAAAATACTCTTGATTCAATCGGATTTAAGCTTAAATCGAGAACCAAGCCTCTTAATTTAAGCGGATTTCCTTTGATTCAAGCAAAAATCCGATTGAATCAAGAGTCCTTTTTCTTGTCAATGTTTTCAAGAGTCTGGACTCTAGATCCAATGTGTTTTTTTTTCTAATTTTTTCAACAGCTAATTGGACTACATTTTGCAATTTGGAACTATAAATTCTAGCCCGGTTTAAAAACAACGTATGTGCCATTAGTTTCCTCATGCACATAAGTGTTTTTCCAGAAGAGCAAAAATTCATAGTTCCGAATTGCAAAATGCAATCCAATTTTAACTCTCCGTATAACTTGCAACTCGTCTCTCTACTTTTCTAAATTGGCGTTAAACTCTCCAAGCCAACCAAGCATCCTTTTTTTTTCCTTTTTCAAGTTGTTTGATTTCCTTTTGTTTAATCTGATTGAATCAAGAGTCCTTTTTTTTGTCAATGTTTTCAAGAGTCCGGACTCTAGATCCAATGTGTTTTTTTTCCAGTGTGTGCAAATTCTCCATTCGTCAAATTTTAGACACCTGCAAATTCTCTATCTCAAAATGAACTCCGAACAACCCGTTCAACCCAACTTGCTGAGCCCGGCCGAGCCGAGCGCGCCCGAACTTTCCCGAGTCCTCCCGAACTCGACGACACAGCACTCACCAGTGGCGTCAGCAGCGGGTTCATTGTCCTCTTCTCGGAGTCATCGACCGCGCGCGCTCGCATCAACGACTCCTCTGGATGCTATAACCCTTCTCGCCCCCCCCCCCCGGGGGAGGGGGGTCCGGCACCGCACTGGGTAAGGAGGACACCCCCTCCCCCCTCCACCGCGGGGGGCCGGGACAGCTTTCGTCGTCACTCGCGTTCTTCACTCTCTCCTCGCGCGCGGTTAAAGCTCGCTGCTCGCCGATAGGGTGGGGGAGGGGGGGGGGGTCTTCGTCGAAAGTATTTTTACTCTCGGTATTAATCGCCGCTTTGTTTTATAATCGGATTTTTTCCCCGCGAGACGCCCGGCCCGGCCGGTCGCCGGTACAGTTAGAGCCCGGGTCGGGGAAAAAACCACCGGTTTGACTTTGACGCGAGCTCGTGTGCGATCGGGAGTTTTACCCGTGCGTCACCTCGAACGGACGTCACCGGGTGGTACAGCGAGCTGATTATTGAGGCGTATAGACAAAGCTATAGACATAGACATCGAGAAAAGGATCGTTTTCGTCATAGCTACACTCCTGTTTGATCCGAACAAAGCGGGTTGGTAAGTATGGCTAACGGTGTCACGGGCGGGCGGGTTGCCTTCTCCGACTACGCGGGTTGGTAAATCTTGCCAAGTATTAAAGTTTCACTCCTTACTCGTATTGTTATGTAAGAATAAACGCCTGGTAGGCTTTATTGAATGCCTGGTTTACAGAATGAATCGAGATTGTTCCAGCTCCAATCTGGCGGCACACAAAAACTGGGGCTTGTAACAGAAGGTGTTGGAAAAGAGCCCTTTTCCCCCCAAATAAAACGATTATGCACAATTAAACTCACCGAAACCGTGAAAAATGAAAAAGATTAATCTCTCGGAGGCTAATCCAGTGTATTTTGGCGACATTATTTTTTCACCTTTGTCGGGGTTCGAACCTACAACCTACCTAATACTAGCCGAGAACCCTAAGCATTAAGCTAAAACCGAGCGATAATCATCGCGACGAAAAATCGGCATATAACTTTGATTTTGTCGAAAAACTAGAATTTCTGCAATCAACTTAGATTTTTCCGCCAAGATGTACAATACATTATGAGATCCATACCGATTTACTTGCAATTTTTTGCTAAGGCCTAAATTTCATATAATTTTGTTATTTATTAGGTAGATTTTTTAAATTTATTTTTATTTTACCTAATTAATTAATTTTTTTACTTAATACTGTACTGTTTGCTATTTTTAATTCATCTAGCTCATTTACGCGGGTACTTTATTTTCTTTGTTATTTAATTTAATCTTTAAGAACTCAATGGATAGAGCCTGATCGAATTCTGAACTAGCACTTGACTTTCACTAGTTTTCACTGGAAACACCTAATTTTTCCATCTGAAGAAACATTTTCAGAAAAGAACAAGTATAACTTCTTAGTTTGTAATAAGTAATTGGAGCATGGAAACAACAAATACACATACTTATCTACATCAGTAAAATTGTTATTAGGATCTTAAGCAAGAAATGCAGAAGTCACTAGGGAAAAAGGGAATAGTGCTCGTTCGAAAATCTAAAGCTCCCCGAGTGAGAGAGAGTCAGCCTGACGTTAGACTGATTTAGGTTGATGTTAGAATGATATAGGTTGATGTCAGACTGATTAAGGTTGATGTCAAACTGATTTAGGTTGATGTCAGACTGATTTAGGGTAGTTTTTGGAACACAGTCTGACGTCAGGCTAACTCACTGTTACTAGGGTCTCAGTAATTCGTTGGAGTTCTTTCAATTGTTTTTAGTCTAGCGGGTTGATTTTCTCTCGTAACATTTCCTCTCAGAAAATTTTTATTTTAGATGAAAGTTATGAATAATTTTTGCCAACTTTTTAGACACTTTAGATACAATGGAGAATTTGCAAGCAAATTTTTTATTCCTTCATCTGAAAGTGCCTTAAAAGCTGATTTCACAATATTTTTTATAATTTTTTTCTGACATGGGAAATAGTGTAAAAATAAATTTAAAAGTGAGAAAATGCACCGCCTAGTGACGTTATCTAGGCATTTCCCACTTAAACACATGCATTTTAACAGATTAGATCATGTTGTCATATCATCTCCGATAACTGTTCAATTCATGAACCAAAGGATATCCTCGTGTTCGGTCCACTAAGTAGCCTCCACTTAAACACGAAATTCATCAAATTTCAGACACCTGCAAATTCTCTATTAAGGGCATGAATCTTCTGAAAAATCGTAGGCAAAATACATATTGCAAATTTCCGCAAAACTTCATGACTTATCAAAGAAAATCTAGCAGCGTCAGGAGGCTCATGGCATTAGCACAGCAGTATACCACCGTGCTAAGGAAGAACGCAGTATGAACATTCGAGAGTTGCCAAATTTCCCTTGATAAAACATGTATTTTTGACAACTGCCATGCATAGTTTTTCTTAAAATTTTCAGATATTTTAGATTAAATTGCGTACAAAATTGTCTGAACATTTTGGAAAATAATACTCTCAATTTTCCCAGTAAATTCGGTTTTCATCGAAAGAAACTTGGCAACGTCTGAAGGCTCATACGGCGATTTTCCTTAGCACGGCAGTATAATGAGGAGAGCTCGGGACACAGCAAACGAGATTGAATTTAACCACCATAAAGGGTAGCACGTGAACAGTACCAGCCGATCGTTCTGAATATCAAAAATGCTTATAAAGAAGACTTATTCATACGACTACTTATCTGCGAGGACAGCTGCAAACCTCCAGTTCCGGAATCGGAGTTGTCGAGCTGATATCATTCGGTTTCCGGATGCGACGAGTGTGGATGCGGGCTCAAGTTAGACATTTCATTCACTGCTGTGCTAAGGAAAAACGCCGTATGAACCTTCAGGCGTTGGCAAATTTACTTTAATATAACAGGCATTTCCTGGTAAACTTATGAATATTTTCCTTCCAATTTTTCAGATAATTTTCTTCGCAATTTAACATAAAGTTCCTGAAAATTTCAAGGAAAATATTCATAACTTTCCTTAAAAATAAACATTTTACCGAAGGAAATTTGGCAACTCTCGGATGTTCATACGGCGTTCTTCCTTAGCACGGCAGTTCAGGCGTCCAAATGCTAGCTCGAGCGCTCTTTAAAAGCACTCTTTCCGCCTGGCAATGAGATTGAAAAAGAAGAAAAAATCCGAGCTCATCATCATTCAGACTGGACTCAGATTCGAAGCGACTTGCAAGATGCAGAATTTCATCTCTGTGTGAGGTAGGTTGCGTGCTTCTAAACTGCGCGTGAAAGGGCTTTGCGCAAGTGCAAATATCACCTCTGGCAAGTGGATGCGAGGATCTTTTAGACAGAGTAAGCACTGGAAAAAAAAAACAGATTGGATCTAGAGTCCGGACTCTTGAAAACATTGACAGGAAAAAATACTCTTGATTCAATCGGATTTTTGCTTGAATCAATACAAAATCCGCTTAAATTAAGAGGCTTGGCTCTTGATTTAAGCAAGATTCTGATTGAATCAAGATTATTTTTTCTTCTCGATGTTTTTAAGAGTCTGGACCTTAGATCCAATGTGTTTTTTTTCCAGTGAGTACTGCCTTCGTTTCCCGCCATTTTTTCCACCCGCTCGTTTAAGTCTCCGGCGCTAAAAACAGCGACTCAGTCGTTAAAACGTTATCAATCTACTTAGACGATAAACCCTCATCTAAGCCATCTGTGTAGAAATCATTCGATAGCGAAAAACTACCATAAGGGACCGTTCAAGTATTACGTAACGTACTCAGGAGGGGAGGGGGTGGGAGTTGATTGAATTGATTTGACGTTAATTTTTTTCAGGCTATTTTCTCAGCATATTTTTTACTTTTTTGAAAAATGGGGGATATCAGGCCAGCGTTACGTAATTCCACAGGAACGATGTGGGGCGGCGTTAAGGAGGGTGCGTTACAGAAAGGGGCGTCAAAAAATCGGAAAAAGTGCATTATGTAATACTTGAATGGTACCAAAGCCCTGAATAGCATCTCCTCGGGCCGTACGAAAAACCGTAACTGAATCCAAAACCGTACTGCCGGGCTAAAGAAGAACGCTATATAAACATTCGAGAGTTGCTAAATTTCCTGTAATAAAATGTTTATTTTTGAGGAAAATTAAAAATATCTCTCCTTGAAATTTTAAGACACTTAGGATAAAATTACAAGCAAAATTATCTTAGAAATTTGCAGAAAAGTATTTCAAAAATTTCCAGAAAATTAGTGATTTGCGAGAGGAAATGCACTGGAAAAAAAAAAAAACACGTTGGATCCAGGCCCGCCACATTCCATCTCGGGCCCTGGTGCCAGTTTTAAGGGCCGGGGCCCAAGCACGGAGGGAAGGGGGGAGGGTCCGAGGGGCATCCCCCGAGAAATTTTAGAATTTATACGACTAATTGTAATTGGACGCATTTTGAAGCTTCCATAAATAATTTTTCCATCAATTTCTGCGGAATAATTATGTTTTTTTTCTACTTTCAGCACAAAATACTTGCGAATTGTTGCATTCAAACCATCTGGAAACTTTTTATTTGTTTTTTTTTTGGGGGGGGGGGGCATATGGTACTATTTTCAGTTCTATGAGGGCCAGGCCCCCCTGGACTCCCCCTTCGTTTGTCTATGGCAAGGGAGTTGAGCCATGAGCCATTGAAGTCGAGGATGCCCAGACTGGAGACCCTTAGCATCTGACGACGGAAGAAAATGAAACGCAGTTACTAAAAATATCCCTCTGTACTGAAAATCTTGAAAATAGATAGACATTTTCCAAGAAATATACTTCTTTGAAAATTTAAGAAGAATTCTACAGTGCCCCAGCGTGTTCCTGAAAATCTATTCACCTTTTGCGAGGTTTTTAGGGTAAATTTTTCACTTTTTCTTACGAAACAAGGGTTGCATGTGAATTCGTGGTGGTTTTTCACGGGTAACACGGGCCCCCTCCGGAGCCCGGACCCCGGTACCAGGGACCCAGTATCCCCCCCCCCCCCTTGTGGCGGGCCTGATTGGATCTAGAGTCCGGACTCTTAAAAACATCGACAAGAAAAAATACTCCAGATTCAATCGGATTTTAGCTTAAATCAAGAACCAAGCCTCTTAATTTAAGCGGATTTCGTTTTGATTCAAGCAAAAATCCGATCGAATCAAGAGTATTTTTTCTTGTCAATGTTTTCAAGAGTCAGGACTCTAGATCCAATGTGTTTTTTTTTTTCCAGTGTGTGGCAACGCCTGAAGGCTCATACGGCGTTTTTCCGTAGCAAGGTAGCGTATTTACTCAGCACCGGCTTAACGCACCTTTCGAGTCTTGTCCTCACTCACCAGCGTCATCGTCACCCTCCAACGTAGGAGCGTATCTCGATTTCCACTTGAGCCCTGTGCAGCGTCCAACCCTACGCTTTCCAGGGCTCATGTCCACATAGAGATACGCCCTTAGGTCAGACGAGCGACGCGTTATTAGCGTCCACGACCGGCCGCGCAGGCGCAACGCCTCGACACCCGGGTTCACTCTGGTCGACGAACTGACCTTGCCGGTCACTCACTCCTTCACCCCCTCCCCTCCTTCGACATCCCCCCCTCCGCCCTGAGCTCCCTCCGCACCACGACGGGGAAGAAAAAGAAAGCTCGAGGCTCGACATTGAAAATAATACCGGGGAGATGGACAACGATACCCTTCAAATTCGGGCTCCGAATTCCATTCCTGCTGCCCTCCCCCCCCCCCCGCCCCCGTGGATCGAAAGTGCATTGAACTGACACTTGATTTAATTTTGAGCCTCATGCAACGTGAGCGTCGGAGGAACCGTGGGAGGGTCCGAGAAAGGATTACACTGACGAAATAAAAAAGAAAAGTTTGAAGTTAAAGCTCCATGGGAAAAATTAAATGTTGCTTTGGCACTTATAATGTTAAAAAAATGTGTGACAAGAATAAATGCTGATTTTACAATAAAAAATGCAACGTAAACTCCGTCCATGGTTAAATGAACAAATTCAATGTTAAGTAAGCATTTTTTAAAATTTAAAATAAGCATTTGATACTTGTCGCGCATGTTTTTAACAGTATAAATGCCAAATCAACATTCAATTTTTTCCGTGATCTTTTTATCGGGATGCATTTTGGATTTTGGATTTTACCTTTGTTTTCCCCGATCACTTGGTTGTAGATTTTAGTTAGCGATAGCTATTTCGATCATCAGATCATCCTCAGGCTACATGGTAAACACGATTAAGTCACATGGTAGACGCTGGTAAACTTATCGAAAACTTATTACAACTTATTAAAAACTTATTAAAACTAATTTAAAACTTTTTAAAAACAAGGAAACAACGGGAAAACAAATTTAAAATAAAAAATCCAAAAAAGAAAAGAAGAAAAAAAGAAAAGTTAGAGTAAGCTCTAGCTGAACCCTCTCAGCGACTACCTCTCTCGCAACTTCACTCGCCCTTCCCAACTTGACAACCTGAAATTTTAAAAACAAACAAAGTAAGTGTTGATGATTTTTATCGAGGTTCAGGAAACTTTCAAATGTTTTCAAGTGTCCAAACTGAAATGGACAACATTTTGCAACTCAGAATAACAACTCGGAACTGCAACTTCTGACTCATCCATAGAAACACGTAAGTGCGTGGAGAAACTAATTGTACATCCGTTGTTTCTGAACTAAGCCGGAAATTGTAGTTCCGAATCGCAAAATGTAGTCCGGTTGTCGGTTTGACCACAGTTGGACTATTTTAAATTCGAGACTCTCACAGGACGAACCATTGGAAGAATGTACTCATTTCACTTCTACAAGAACAAAACCAACCTCCAGATTTTACTTCCTAAAAGTGGTGAGGATTAAAAAAACTAACTTAAACTAACCAAGGTTCTGCGGGCTGGTGAAAAATTTTAAGGACTCAGCCTTTTCACGCGATTAAGAACTACAATTTTTGGCTTGTTCTTAAAAACACGCATGTGCACAGGAAAACAAATGGTACATACGTTGTTTCTACACCGAGCAAGAGATTGTAGCTTCCCACTGCAAAATGAAGTCCACAAATGAAGATTGACTGACCGAGAAATTGCGATGAACAGATACGCGCAACATCTAGGATCTGCATTGCACGTTCTAAACGGCAGAAAAACGTTTTATTTCCAAAAGGGTCTAAGCGTCAAAAATGAATGCGCCTTAATACTCCGAGGTATGAAGCAAATCAAGACCTCAAGCTTTTAGTCGATCCATCTTCCTAAAAATGGTGTATTTTTCGTTACACAGCTGTCCGAGTCAAAACAAACAAACGACATCCCTCCCCCATCCCTAAACCCGATCAATTCAATCGTCTTCGCAGGAACGAAATCAATCGATCTCAACCCGTTATCGACCTTGAAACCCTTTGATGAGGTTCTTTTTAAAAGGCTCAATACCGTAAACGTAACGGGGTCTCGCACAAAGAGAGAGGAAGAAGAATAAAAATATTGGGCAATTCTGACGTAACACAATAGGACACCTTCGACTGACCCTCCTGGATCTCTCCAGCGCGTCTATCAATAAATCCTATTGTTGAGCAATCAAAGACCATCCTATCGAATGAGCGTCTTGAGGTTATTCAATACTCGTCGTAGGTGGATGGTGGATGACCTTATTTTTTAATGTGCACTGTTCCTTGTTTAATTTTGAATTTATTGAGAGCTATTTCGGCCAAATACCAGGGAAATCGAAAAGTTCTTCCGAGATAGGAAAGCCTCTTGATGGGAAAAACTTCGAAAAGTCTCCAAATATCAAAATGGAACAGATATCACAGTTTACTATGGCATGGCAGTCGCTTGTGGTTTACCTGAGATTCATCACCTGCAATAATCATTAGCTCTGAACTTATTCATGACTTCAGTAATGTCGAAATTTCCAGGTACACTTAGGAAGAAAATGTTTACGTGGGACCCAAACTTCAGACCATATGGATCTTTGAAGTTTTCGGATCGTGCATTTTGAAAACTTGGTGTACAACCGTCGAAGTTCGGGTCACATAGCATCTGAAATACTTCGGTACTTAGGTTCAAACTTACATGAAGTCAATTTACCAGATGTGTGACCCGAGCTTTGGCACTTCACATAAGTTTTTGATAAAAGTTTTTCACATAAGTTTTGGCGCACGATTCAAAAAGTTTCAGTGATCCATATATTCTCAACTACGGGTTCCATGCATGAAGTTTTTTTTTCTCTGTATACACGGGGATTTTTGAGGGTTTCAAAGGGTAACAATCGGAAAAAACTGGGGAGGATAAAAGTCTTATTTCGGCCCATAGCTCACGCTAGCCGTTTAACCACTTGCGTGGCGTGCCATGCGATATATCGATTGATCTGTCATTTAAATCTATGGAATAGGCTCTATTAATCGGGCATTCGCAACGAATACCTCAATACTCGATATTTTACCATAGCTTCAAATAGGAAAACATCGATAATTGACCATTCATTCCTCACCACTGCGCGTTTAACCCTGGAAAAATCAGTATAGGTACTTTAAACGTAGCGCAGGTCCAGGCTTTTCTTAATCTGTATAATGTTCTACTAAATTTAAAAAAAAAAAAAAAAAAAAAAAAAAAAAAAAACCCGAAAGCAAATTTCGAAACTCAACCCTCTTCTCTAGTTTCCTGTGAATATTTAAGGTCTACACTGAAAAAAAAACTCTCGGCGTTTTTACCAACGTCCGTTGGTACCTTTACCATCTCACTTTTGTTACCAATTATTGGTAATTTTACCAAGACAGACTGGTAAGCTTACCTTTTTACTGTTATTTCAGGTAAGAATACCACTTTTATTGGTAATCAATTCCCGGTAACTTTGCCATTTTCTCCCGGTAATTTTACCAGAGTCGATAAAAAATATTGGCATTTTTACCAAGATCCAGTAAAATTACCGAGAAAGTTCAATAATTTTACCGAGATTTCTCGGTAAAATTACCAATTGCATAGATAGTAATTTTACCAAGAAAAAACTGGGATCAAATAGAACCCTGAATTCTTGGTAATTTTACCCTTTTCTTAGTAAATACACCGAGATTTTTTTTTTTTCAGTGCGAAAGCAAATTTCGAAACTCAACCCTCTTCTCTGGCTTCCTGTGAATATTTAAGGTCTAAGAAACATCTATCATAATCCAACGGAAGAGATAAGAGCCCAGATCGCGCCGAAGCTCGGAAATGTAAACATCTAGACGGTAGCACTCCGGTTCCATTCAAAGCAGCCCCCTCGGTGACCGTCCTTGAGAGTCGAGCCTTCCGGGTTTTTTACCCACCCTTAATTTTTTCCGACGGCTGCGGACCGCTACCCTCAGCACCTGAGCATCCATTACACCACCCCCTTCACCGCTACCCTCGAGACGCGGAACAGAACGCACCTTGAAACACCCACGAAAAAAAACTACGCGCATACTACTTGCCTACTTTCGAGCTAACGGTACTCGGGTTTTTTTTTCGCTTCCGCCTAACCGTTGTGTGTCAACAGGAAGCATGTGTTCAATCCCTGTTCGATGGATGCGTATTCGAAATTGCCCGGTCGGTGAGGTAGGTCAGTATGATTCAGTAGCGTGGCGTGAATTGCGATGTATCGATTGTTCTGCCATTTAAACCTATGGTAAATAATCGATTATTAAGGTGTTCGCTGCGAGCACCCTGATTATCGATCCTTTTCCATAGGTTTAAATGGCATAACAATCGATATATCGCAATTCACGCCACGCCACTGGTATGATTGAATGGGCGGATCGATCGGTGAGATGGGACCGCTTTTTTTTCCGGCTCTCAATCTCCAGTTGCGTGTATTTATGCTAAAAGGACTTATGCTCCACGCAAACCCTATGCACATAGGTCGTTTTAGCATAAATACGTCCAGTTGTCGTGGCTTCTGGGTCTGGGGCCGGTGATATTAATAGTGGATGCATTTTTAAACGCGACTGCGAATACACTATAGCTCCTGGGCTTCTCTCTGTTTCTATGAGCCTAGTTTTGTTGCTTTGCATGTTTCATTCGACTTTCGAGTATGTGCCCTAGTGGTAGGATTTAAGGCGTGTCTGTATATTTTAGCTCTACCGCACTGGAAAAAAAAGTCTATAATGAAAAGTGGTATAATTTGAAAAATTCCACAACTAATTTCATATGAAATTAACGTAATTATAATTTTAATTACCGTAGTTATAATCACAGAAAAAAATACACTTTATTAATATAAGAGACGTTCAAAAATATATATCTGTCACTTTTATGTAGTGTCCAGACTCTTAATAACATTGACAAGAAAAAATACTCTTGATTCAATCCGAGTTTTCTTTGAATCGAAGAGCCGAGCCTCTTGATTCAGGCGGATTTTCTTTTGATTCAAGCGAAAAGTCCGATTGAATCAAGAGTATTTTCTCTTGTCAATGTTTTTAAGAGTCTAGATCCGAGCGACTTTTTTTTGGTGTCAGAGCTGTAATGGCAATGGGCCTGTTGCAAACTTCAGCTTGCAAAAAAGAGATGTTCTGTTTAGAGAATGGCTTAAAAATCAAGATAAGCGCATCGGGAAAGTCTGAAATACACTTCTATCTTCACAATGTGCGTAAGAAATTTGCGTTTTCGCGAACTTTAAACTTTTCAATTATAGACTTTGAACTTTGCTTCGAACGCGGTTCAGCATTTTCAAATGCGCTTCCGATAACTAAAAACTTTGGTCAACTGAACTGAAAAAGTTTGGCATTCATTGTGAACTGCAGCCAGGGCCAGGCTCTGCAACCGAAATTTTTTTCTTGGTGCTGCTAGTGAGGTAATTAGGACCACCTTCTGCGATGAACATTCGCTGTTTATGGCTTATTCATAAAAACACCAATCTACACAGAGAAACTAAAAACAGATATATCGAAGGCTAAGTGACAAAACCGCCAAACTTTTTGCAAAAATGAGTTAAAACGACTTAAAACGTTGCCACATTCTTCAGTATTAAGTACGCAAGCTAATGATTTTAGTTTTTTTTTCCAATTCTGTGAGGGAGCGCTGTAATGAGACTGTAATGTATGAAATAATCGCGGGCTGATTATTGAAATTCATTGACAAAGTAGACAACTCTTCGAGTAAAACACCCCATATAATACACAGACAAGTCTACAATAGGGACAGGCGGTGCTTTATCCTTTTGATTTCTCATAAATGGCAAACAAAAACTAGCCTCAAATTATCATTTGATTGCTTGCTATCATTGGATGCTTGGATGGCTTGGAGACTTTAACGCCAATTTAGAAAAGTAGAGGTACGAGTTGCAAGTCACACGGCGAGTTAAAATTAGCTGTGGTAGACGAGTCAGTGAAACAACTTTATCATTTGTCCTGTTTCAATCGACTGCAGGCCGATGATTGACATTGATAGACAAGGCTATAGACAAAAAACACATGAATCATGGAGAGCGATCTTGATGCAAGTGAGTGCAACGGGTAAAGAGGGTACACTGGGAAAAAAAACACATTGGATCTAGAGTCCAGACTCTTGAAAACATTGACAAGAAAAAATACTCTTGATTCAATCGGATTTTTGCTTGAATCAAAACGAAATCCGCTTAAATTAGGAGGCTTGGTTCTTGATTTAAGCTTTTTGATTGAATAAAGAGTATTTTTTCTTATCGATGTTATTATCAGTCTGGATTCTAGATCCAATGTGTTTTTTTTCCAGTGTAAGACTGCTAAGACCAAGGGAGAGAATGATATACTCCCTTTCGGAACTCTCGTGGGTTTCCTTTGTCCATCGCCAACACCCGCGTCCGTTTCAACCAATAGGGTCACTCCATTTTCCCTAAGTCTTCTATGTCTATCACTTTGTCTTTCGTATTCAATAACCAGCCCGCATGCCGAAATTGGTGCTAATCGGAGGTGCGTTCTCCGTTTTGGCTGCCTACGTAATAGCACTGCGTCCGCAAATGACCTGGCCAGTCGATCGTGTATCTTTCGGAAACCGCGTAAATTCAATTGAGACCTCGAGGAGTTACGTGGTTTTGCTGCGGACGGTAATATTTATGTAACCGGCGCGAGAACCATTCACCGGCAAGATTGATGGCCACAAATTAACTGCTCATTGACTCCGGCGCTTGAATTATTACCAATCGACAGCGGCTCGACTCTGCCGGTCGTCAGTTTGTTGCGTGTGAATTCCGAGCATAATCACACCCCCTCCGTCAGTAATCGTTTCGTTTTCGGGAACGAAAATTCCTGAAACATTCCCGCGGGGAATTGATGGATTACATTTTGAAATAGGAACCCACACCGAAAAAAAAGGATGCTGATTTAAAATTCTGGGTGTAAAAAAGTGTGCAAAAACTCACAAAACGCTGAATAGAGAATTTGCAGATGTCTGAAATTAGATGAATTTCGTGTTTAATTGGAAACTACTAAGTGAACTATACAACTACCTGAGGATGCCCTTGGTTCATGAGTAGAACAACTATTGGAGAAGATATGACAAAATGATCTAATCTGCTAAAATACATGTGTTTAAATGGGTTAAAATAGGTTTTTAAGAGAGAAGTTGCAAAATTTGCGATCAGACAACGGATATTGGGGATAGCCAACGGTCACGAGAAACTAAATCGCCTTCAGTTCTTTGCATATGCAACTTGCACGACTCTCAAGTACGAATAGTTGCTCTTAGGCATTACCATCACTAAAATCTCACGTACGCCGTTTGAAAAGGAGTAGAGGCGCCTCGTGCTGTGCTTTCAGTGCTACAAAAGCTCAAAATTGAGTTATTCAAGTCGAATCATGGGAATAGAGAATTTGCAGGTGTCTGAAATTTGATGAATTTCGTGTTTAAGTGAAAGCTAGTGAGTGAACTAAACACGAGGATACCTTTGGTTCATGAATTGCACAATTATTGGAGAGGATGTGACAGATTGATCTAATCAGCTGAAATACATGTGTTGAAATGGGAAATGCCGCCAGATGACGTCAGTAGGCGGTGCATTCTCTCACTTTTCAATATATTTTTATACTATTTCCCATGTCAGAAAAAATTATAAAAAATACTGTCAAATCATCTCTTTAAGCACTTTCAAACGAAGCAATAAAAAATTTGCATGCAAATTCTCCGTTAACCGCTACAGCAGTTACTTTAGCAATGTCAAGATGTAAAACTAACTGCTGTAACACTGAGAAAAAAGTTCGGTTTCATTAAAAACCGAACTTTTTCAGTTCGGTTAACCAAAGTTTTCAGTCATCGGAACCGCATTCCAGAATGCTGAACCGCGTCCGAAGCAAACTTCGGTTTCTGTAACTGAAAAAGGTCAGGGTTCGATATGAACCGAAATTTTTTTCTCTGCAAATATCGACGATGATAACCCAATCAAACAAGTATTTTTCTTAAGGGCCCAAGCGCAAAAATCCAATTTCAAAAATAAAAAAAAAAAAAAAAAAAAAAAAAAAAAAAGTGCCGTTCGGCAGCCTTTCCATCTTTTCAGCTTTTTGAAGATTATTTTTTATCGACACACGCATTTTTTGACTTTATAAAACACGTCGAAGGAAAGTTTTGAAGAAAAAGCAAGAAAATTTTGTTTAAAACCAAATCGGCTCTTGTTTAGTCGATTTCGGTGAAACTTGCTGTTCGGGTGCGTTTTGACGAGAAACTTGAATTTCTGGTCAAATTTCCAAAATTCGAAAATCCAAAATGGCGGATGTGGCTTATAGTTCTATCTCGGCTCCTGTTAAATCAATTCAAGGGCTAGAGTATGCAAATTGCACTCAAAAAGATAGCTACTTCATAAAATGAGCGATTTTTGTAATTGTGAAACATGAAAAGCGAGCACATATAAAATAGTCACATACATCTAAATGATATTAATTGCATATTAATCTTTCTTCAATGTTGGACTCAAAAATCTATATTCACAACGTATTCATCAATATCTTCCATTAATTCCTGTAACAGCATTGTAACTCACCGTGTAACTTACAACTCGCCTCTCCACTTTTTTAAATCAGCGTTAAAGTCTCCAAGCGTTTTTGCTGCTGCTTCATGTCCGAAGCTTACTTCCAAAAAAATTATATTGGCTAAAATAGCGAATTTCTGTAACAGTATTGTAACTCACCGTGTAATTTACAACTCGCCTCTCCACTTTTTTAAATCGGCGTTAAAGTCTCCAAGCGTTTTTGCTGCTGCTTCATGTCCGAAGCTTACTTCCAAAAAATTATGTTGACTAAAATAGCAAATTTCTGTAACAGAATTGTAACTCACCGTGTAACTCACAACTCGCCTCTCCACTTTTTTAAATCGGCGTTAAAGTCTCCAAGCGTTTTTGCTGCTGCTCCATGTCCGAAGCTAACTCCCAAAAAAAAAATATTGGCCAAAATAGCGGAACATCACTGCCTCACAATAGCGTTAAATCATATGTGTAGTTATACTTTCATCCAGAGGTATGAGCCTTAACATATCGGCAGGGCCACTACTGAGTGTGAGGATGTAGAGTGTCAAAAAGGTAACTTTTAGCTCGGAAGTCATAGTAACCCCACTAATATATTTATCCGTCCCGCTATCTCTGTACGAAGAGTTCGACTGGTAGCCACGGTGACACTAACAATACATCCGTCAATATAAGCTGGACGTATTCATGCTAAAAAAGAAGTATGTCATACGCAAACCCGATGCTTATACCTCTTTTTAGCATAACTACGTTCAACTCTGCCGTGCTAAGGAAAGAACGCCGTATGAACATTCGAGAGTTGCCGGACTTCCTTCGATAAAATATATATTTTTGCGGGAAGTTGAACGCATATTTTACCATTAAATTTCCAGATGTCATAAATGAAATTTTGAACAGCATTGTCTGAAAAATTAGATGAAAAATAATCAGAAATATCTACACTGAAAACAAAATCTCGGTGTATTTACTAAGAAAATGGTAAAATTACCAAGAATTCAGGGTTCTATTTGATCCCAGTTTTTTCTTGGTAAAATTACCATTTATGGAATTGGTAATTTTACCGGGAAATCTCGGTAAAATTATTGAACTTTCTCGATAATTTTACTGGACCTTGGTAAAGACGCTAATATTTATTATCGACTGGGGTAGAATTACCGAGATAAAATGGCAAAGTTACCGGGAATTGATTACCAATAAAAGTGGTATTCTTACCTGAAAAAAACAGTAAAAATACCGGTTTGTAGGTAAGCTTACCAGTGTGTCTTGGTAAAATTACCAATAATTGGTAAAAAAAGTGAGATGGTAAAAGTACCAACGGACCGTGGTAAAAACGCCGAGAATTTTTTTTCAGTGTAGTAAATTCGTGTTTTATCATAGGAAAGGCAGCGCCTGAGGGTACATACGACGTTTTTCCCTAGAACGGCAGAACTGGCAATGACGTCACGAACTCACGACGAGCCCATTTCCGTCAATTCAACGGCTCTCTAAATATTGATGGATCGGCCATGACGTCACGTCAACGAATATATTGACAGTGTGACTGCGGATTTTTTCCCGTTCGTGACTGCTTTCCAAAATTGACGTCACAGTCGGCCGATGTCGGTCTCGGTTTTTACCACCGCGTGACGTCACGCCGGTATCCGCGGACCCCTCCGGTTGGCGGATAACGGACCGCAGCTTGAGTCACCGTTAAGTCTGCGCCGGCGATGTAGCGCGAGGAGGGGGGGGGGTGGCCCCCCGGAATAAAAGTCCTCCCCCGCGCGGGCGGGTACCGCTAGCGACTTTTAACTGTTGATTCGCCGCTTGCATTCGCGCTGGCCCGAGTTCCAGAGTTGAGTCGGCCACCAGATCTTGAGTCCGCGGGTCCTTCACCTCTGCGAGAAGATAAACACGCCGCCCGGTGTTGCCGGATTGAATGATTTGCACGGTGCGAATTTCAGTAGGCGCGAAAATAAGAGTTGTTTTTTATGATTTAACGGCTGAGGAGTTATGACAGGCGCATGGGCAAAGTTTGGATTCGCTGTTTACTTTGTAACCTGCCCGCGAGAGAACTTCAAGCAATTTTTTGGCGGTGGCGCACTGGAAAAAAACACATTGGATCTAGAGTCCAGACTCTTGAAAACATTGACAAGAAAAAATACTCTTGATTCAATCGGATTTTTGCTTGAATCAAAACGAAATTCGCTTAATTTAAGAGGCTTGGTTTTTTATTTAAGCTAGATTCTAATTGAATTAAGAGTACTTTTTCTTGTCGATGTTTTTAAGAGTCTGGACTGTAGATCCAATGTGTTTTTTTTTCCAGTGCGAGGCCTTTGTGATCAATTACTGATAAAAAACGAGTAGGAGAAAAGTATTAGGTAAGCTCGTGCTTGGTAGGAAAACATGTTTTAGGAAAAATGACTTGCCCTTTTACACATAAAACTCATTTTTTTAATTGTTTACGATCTGCATTTACTGACCAAATGACGTACTTATTCCAATTGTATTTGAAACGAAACACAATTTTATTGCATTAAAGCGCAGTATTATTTCAATGTATATATCCGTTGTACTGTGCTTTGCTACATTGCACAAAATGTAGAGAGTATAGTAAGATAGTAGATTTTCCAGTACGCTTATCGTGATCTTTCAGCAATCTTCTATGCGAGAACAGTCTTATTTTCGCTCTACCTGAGGTTAAGAGCAGACTTGTTTGTTCTTTTTTGCGAAAGAAAAAAGTTCACAGAATTTCCCACCAGCCCGAGTAATTTGGACTAAGGACAGCGCAAATTCGAATTTGTGGAACAAGTCTGAGAAGTGAAGAAATAGAGAGAATATTATAAGTTAAAGAATTATTGAATTTTTGAATTTACGGCCGGTTGAAGTCAAAATCACTCCAAACTCGTGTTTTGCCAAGTAGAGGGGTTACACCCTTCGACCACTACGCGGCCCAACCCCCCAGGGTTAAGTTAGAATTTACGAGGCCCGGAGGACAAGGCGCATATGTGCAATTTTTGCTATTTCGAGAAATACGTGTTTGAAGTTTTGAAATTACATGCATCCTCATGGCTGAAAGAGAGTTCAAACGGACTTTTTGATGCTTAAGCATTGAAATTTGGGAGAAGATTTTTCACAGAGCATGCATTAAAACCAGCTTTACTTGAAATCATTAATATCTCAATTTTTCAAAAACTGCACTTATGCGCCTTGTCCTCCAAGCCCTTAATTTTCGCGTTGCGGCTACCTGAGCTTACCTTTATATATAGTGGAGAGTACACCGAAAAAAGATGAAGTTGATTTAACATTCTGGATGTAGAAAAAGTGTGCGAGAACTTATAAAATGCTGAATTATCGTCTACAGCAGTTACTTTAGCAATGCCAAGATGTAAAACCAACTGCTGGCGCCGGTAATTCAGCATTTCATAAGTTCTCGCACACACTTTTTACATCCAAGATGATGAATCAACTTCACTTTTTTTCGGTGTAAGGTTTGGTGCGGTTCTGTTGTACTTGGTTCAATCGTTGACGTCATCCAACGAGGCAATGTATATCATGATTTCCTCTGCATTGGCTTAATCATAACTTACGTAAAGCAACCATAGGGCGTGCATTTCTCACTTTCGAACCCAACGTTCATGTTTCCACGGTCCGTCTCTCAACGCCCGGGCCACACTGAAAAAAATTCTCGGCGTTTTTACCAAGGTCCGTTGGTACCTTTACCATCTCACTTTTTTTACCAATTATTGGTAATTTTACCAAGACAGACTGGTAAGCTTATCTAAAAACCAGTATTTTTCCTGTTTTTTTTTCAGGTAAGAATACCACTTTTATTCGTAATCAATTCCCGGTAACTTTGCCATTCTATCTCCGTAATTCTACCATTGTCGATAAAAAATATTGGCGTTTTTACCAAGGTCCAGTAAAACTACCGAGAGAGTTCAGTAATTTTACCGAGATTTCTTGGTAAAATTACCAGTTCCATAAATGGTAATTTTACAAAGAAAAAACTGGGATCAAAAAGAACCCTGAATTCTTGGTAATTTTACCCTTTTCTTGGTAAATACACCGAGATTTTTTTTTCAGTGTACCATATTATGCAGAGTAGAGTAAGGTTTGGTGCGGTTCTGTCATACTTACTTCAATCGTTGACGTCATCCAACGAGGCAGTGTATATCATGATTTCCTCTGCATTGGCTTCATCATAACTTACGTAAAGCAAACATAGGGCGTGCATTACTCACTTTCGAACCCAACGTTCATGTTTCCACGGTCCGTCACTCAACGCCCGATCCTCAATTAGTGAGCTTTTCGATTTCCGTCCCCGTTGACTCATCGGTCCCGTTGCCGACAGCATCCGGCCTCGAAAACTTATCCTCGCGGTGATGTCATTGCACCCCGACTCCACCCCCCGCCACCCCCACCCCCGAGTGGAGTGACCGTCATCTAACCTTGCTCCCAGACACTCCAAGTCTGAGGAGGAAATAAAATCGAGTAGCCTCGAGTATGTAAATAAGTGTACGAGCCGCCGAGGCCACAGCCCCCGGCCCCTCCCCCCCTTTACCCCCCTGGGGCCCCCTGCCCCCCTCCCACCCAGCGAGGCCACTCAACTTTTAGTTTTATTCCTCTCGTTTCGTTTCGTTTAGTTCGTTCGCTTTTTATTTTTTTTTTCCTTTCTCGAGAGGCGCGTCCTTCGTTTTCGTGGCTCCAAGAGAGGTACATCTTCTCGGGGGGAGGGGGGGGGCGGAGGGGGCAAGGGGGGGGGGTTGTAAGCGCACCGGGAGCGCTCGGTGGAATGGAGTGGTCTGGGTTCGGGTCTCGAGGATGGTTTGGAATCACTGAAAAACATTGGATTGGAGTGGATTTATTTTGAAATTTTGAGAGGGCCTCCGAGCTGATCATTGAAATCGATAGAAAAAGCGATAGACATAACAGACAGAGGGGAAATGGGGTCATCCTGCACTGGGGAAAAAGCCACATTAGATCTAGAGTCCAGACTCTTAAAAACATCGACAAGAAAAAATACTCTTGATTCAATCAGATTTAAGCTTAAATCAAGATCCAAGCCTCTTAATTTGAGCGGATTTCCTTTTGATTTCAGCTTAAATCTGATTGAATCAAGAGTCTTTTTTCTTGTCAATGTTTTCAAGAGTCTGAACTCTAGATCCAATGTGTTTTTTTTTTCCAGTGTGATGGAAGCGGGTGGTTGCGATCAACAAAGGAGGTAAGTAATAGACTAACTGACGGCAACCGACAAGAGATCCTACAGTTAGTCCATCATTTTCTCCTTGTGTCTATGAGAACCATCCGTTTCAACCTATGGGATTGCTCAATACACCCTATGTCTGGTTTGTCTATTTTATTCAATGATCGACCCGGTGGAATAAAGAGCAGGATGATGCCTCTACAAGTCCTTGAATTTACTTAAATTTCAGAAAATTGCATGCACATCTTCGATGGACTAACCATGTTACGTCATCTAAAACTTGTTCAATCTTCTACTAGGAGCCTACAACTGCAGATTTGATGTTTATTATGACAAAAGTTTAAAGTGTAAGTGGTGCTCCATAGAGAAAATTTTACGAAAAAATTAGTGGAACCACTTTTAAAACCTCAACGTTTCGTATTGACGCAGTTGTAGGCTTTTGAAGTTTCTAAATTTTATCAAACTTCTCCCATCGACTCGCTCCATTCTGACAGTCTGACACCTTCCGTGCGTGGAAGGGTCTGCCCCGAGTGGGTGTGACTTTGAAGATTTTGATGTTTATTGTGTCAAATTTTAAAGTGTAAGTGGCGCTCCTTAAAGAAAATTTGACGATACAACTAATGGAACCACTTTTAGGACCTCAACGTTTCGAATTGACGCAGTTATAGGCTTTTGAAGTTTCCAAATTTTGTCAAACTTCTCCCTTCGACTCGCTCCATCCTGACACCCTCCGTACGTGGAAGGATCTGTCCCGAATGGGTGGGACTTTTTTCCACTGTGGGTTGGGATGAATGGTGGGTGAAGGTGGGGGGGGGGGGGGGGGCTCCGGTCGGAGGCTGGGAAAACGAAAGGATGAAAGGGTTCTTGGGGAGGAAAGGAGTAATGAGGGATACGGCTCGGTCTTGGGAGTTGCGATGTTCGGTCATGGTCGGGAGGTCGCTGTCATCGTCGGTCACTGCCCGCGCATCGCCTAGGTCATTTCTCCGCCCTGTTGCCGATCCTATATTTTTATATTTTATTTTTTCATTATACAATATAAATAAAGTCAAGGCTTAGGAAGCACCATAAGTGCTTTGCTATCGAAGAAAAAAGAGCCTTGTACGTGAGAGGTTGTTGGGATGTTAATACTGTCATGCTAAGGAAAACTTGAGGCGCTGTCAAGTATTTTGTGTTAAAATAAAAAAAGCGTAATTTTTCTGCATGAATTTATGAAAAATTTGTGTTACAAAAGCCTCAAAATGCGTCCAAATAGAGTTAAAATTTCAAAAATTTGCAGGATCTTGTGAAATGCACGTATGCATTTTTTGCTGAAAGTTCGGAAAGAACACGTAATTTTTCTGTAGACATTGATGGAAAATCTGCGTCACGGAAGCCTCAAAATGCGTCTAATTAGATTACACATTTCCAAAATTTTCCGGGGAAAAACCCCCCTCCGGACTGGTGGGTATTCCATACCCCTAGACCCCCCGTAATAGAGGAACCCTGCAAGCCCCCCCCCCCCCCAAAAAAAAAAAAAACAAAATCCTGGCTACGTGCCTGACTTGCGGAAATTATATCTTTGGAGACTTAAACGCAAGGATAGAAAAAAAACGAATTTCCATGGACTTGATGACATGACGTCACAAGAAAACCTTGTACGTGAAGATAATTTCGGTGCTGTTGTGAACTTATCTTTAGTGAAAAAAAGCAAAAGACAACAAAGCACATGAGCGGATCTTTGCAACTTCACAATATTCGGTACGCTCTTTTGAAATTTGTGAAGTCTTGGAAATTGGAAAATACAAGGGACAAGATGACGTCACGAGTAAACCGTGTACGCGAGGATAATTTTGGTGCGGCTTATGACTATGAGGAGAGGAGTCGTACGAGTGAGGGCACTGGCCGAAGCCGTGGGGCATTGTTGCCACAAAGTGCTGCACATTTTCCCATTTAAACCCACGCGAGATATCCACATTTCATCGTGCAATCTGGCAACCTTGTCGCGGGGCCGACCTTGTCCGCGGAAGGCAGGCTGGGTCGTCGACCCGGTCCGGCCGGCGCTTTGCTCCCAGAGGTGAGGTAGTAGAGAAGTGAGGTAGAGAAGGTGCGGGGTAGAGAAGTGAAGCAAAGATGGTGCGGGGTAGAGAAGTGATACGCCGAGCAGAGCAGAGCAGGCAACGTAAAGTCGTCGGCGACCCGAGGAAGACAAACTTCACTCCCGGAGATCCAGAGAAAGAGTCGGCGCCGGCGTGTCCAGATCGACGATTCTGATGACCGTTTCGACCGACCTAACGTGAGAAATCGCGATTTCAGGAATCTCTCGGCGCCAGAGGAATGATTTCCGTGGAGTCTTTGAAAAGTTGCTCGAAATACATGTATTTTTTCCGAATTTTCAGGAATTCTTTTGATAGCAATTCTCTTATATTTTTAGTTTTTCAGAGATGTCTTCTTATTCTTCTTCCTTTTTTATATTCCTTCTTTCGCTGCATCTCTTTCTTTGTCCTCCTCATCTTCCTCCTCCTCTACCTCCTATCCTTCTTCCTCTTATTCTTTTTTCGCATTTTCTGCTTCTTTCTGCTCTCTCTCTTCCTGTCCAACTTCATCTCATTTTTCTCCTCCTTCTCCTCTTCCTCCCCTTCCCCCATTCCTCCTCCCCCTGCTCCCCCTTTCCTCCCCCCTGCTCCTCATCCTCCTCCTCCTCCTCCTCCTCCTCCTCCCCCTGAACGTCATTTTTCGATAGCATACGCACTGGAAAAAAAACCCATTGAATCTAGAGTCCAGACTCTTGAAAAACATCGACAAGAAAAAGGACTCTTGATTCAATCAGATTGAAACTTAAATCAAAAGAAAATCGCTCAAATTAAGAGGCTTGGTTCTTGATTTAAGCTTAAATCTGATTGAATCATGAGTATATTTTCTTGTCGATGTTTTTAAGAGTCTGGACTCTAGATCCTATGTGTTTTTTTCCAGTGTGTACATTATAAGAAAGGAAAAGATAAACAGGAGAAGTGAGAGAGGAAGAGCATATTAACGAGGAAAGTGAGAAGAATAGAAGGAAAGATCCAAATCTTAAGTACTGAATCATACAAAATCCTAAGAGAAACGCGTTACACGTAACGCTTCGGTGTGTTGGACTGCAAAGCGGTCAGGGGACACACCCCCCGGGGGTATTGAGTAATCCACAGAAAGTTGTCTCCTGTCTTCATCCTACGAGATTTCATCAATCGCTAGAAATTCAGATCCAAATTGTTGAGCGCAGGCGGACAACGAGGGTTTTTTCTTCAGTCCTACCCTGTAGCATACATGAACTGGAATACTGAGGGTGCAGCGATGTCTTGCCAGCTCATTGGCAAGATGGCGCAAAGCTGTCGTACTTTTTGAGAGGAGATCACCCCTATCACAATCATCCTGAATGTTCTTTGTAACATACGGAAAGTATACATGATTTTTCTAAAGTTTATTCCGCTGGGGAGAGAGCAGTTTTTTTCAGAAATCAGTCTTTACAGCACGAAAATATGACAACATCAGTATAAGGCCTTTGGCTCAGCTGTTGCACGTTCTTCTGATTTGGAACAAAAAATGATCGACCCGCAGGGCAGAGAAAGAGCACTGCTCCCTGTTAAATCTGTCCGATTTAATTCAAATAGACTCTGGTTTTCTTGGGAGAGAGGAAATTCAAATTTTTCGAAAGTAGCGTCAAGTGAAAAAGTTAATCGCTTGGATAGGAGACAATTCCTGCAATTTTCATCGAAAAGAGCGTGTTTTACGTGGCATTTTAAAGATAGAATATGTATTAGAATGCATATATTCGTACTTTGTCTAATGATCCATTAGACACACGGTCAATGATGTTTATTCTTACATGGATAGAGTGATCGAGAGACTTAAACACACTGCTAAGAAAAATAACCACTTGGATTCAGCAGGGTTTCTCAGGGTCATTGCGGCAAACTTAAGGGATCGATTTTTTGGGGTAAAATATGACTCTTCGGTTCTATTAATGCTTTTCTGAAAATGCTTTTTTTCGACGCTACAGCTCATCAGAGTTGAGGATTTTCCCCTGAAATCCCTTAAGGTGATTCGTTGGACGCCATAATTTGTGTCAGAACGGCATACGATATATCGCATCAATTGCTTCCATTTTTTCAGCTACTCGTCATTTTTCTCCAATTTTGAGATCGCAATTCTGTTGTCAGGAGACTAAAGCACTCACTTACCAATTTTAGCAAAGAAATTCAGAAAGGCGTGGTTTTTTTTTAGAGAGAAAACATCGCATTCGATACTGATGTCGAAACTGCACTCGAATGCGATATTTTCTCTCTAAAAAAACCTCGCATTTATTATGTTGAATTTCTCTGTTAAAATTGGTAAGTGAGTGCTTTAGTCTCCTGACAACAGAATTGGGATCTCAAGATTGGAGAAAAATGACGAGTTACTGAAAAAATGGAACCAAGTAATGCGATATATCGCATGCCGTTCTGACACAAAATATGGTGTCCATCGAATCACCTTAACTCTGATGCCAAACGTTAAATGCCGATGAAAATTAAGTTTTCGGGGTAAATTTTAGCGTACTTCTCAATTCTTGTGGTCTCAAATGCCTACGATTTCGTTGAAAGACGGTAGACAGCATCTGCTCATTTAAAATGGCTGTAACTTTTGAGCCGAGGAGAATTTTTGAATTCTGACTGTATCATGTAAAAACCCGCAAAATGTTGATGAAAAGAGGTTAGAAAAGTGTTTTACCAATAACTGATAGAAAATCTCTTGATTGAAGCTGAAGGGTAAAGAGGATCGTCCTCCGAAAGCTCCTGAAAGATAGGCAACCAATCATACACGCACATGCACTGAGGTTGCCCACCTTCACGGGCGCAAATAGTAAAGGTGAGGCGAGTTCTTTCACTCAACGTTGCCCATGTTTTTCGGGGAACTTAAAAACGCGCCTTTAAAGAATACAGCTGAGCGCTTCTCTAATACGAACGTATTAGAGCTTTCCCGCTTGTTTCGAAACGTCGCACG
The DNA here is from genome assembly GCF_918797505.1 of Bemisia tabaci. Lineage (NCBI taxonomy): Eukaryota > Metazoa > Arthropoda > Insecta > Hemiptera > Aleyrodidae > Bemisia > Bemisia tabaci. The sequence goes on from NC_092801.1 coordinate 36,587,994, forward strand.
TCGCTTGTGATACATTGGCCAGAAGGTGGCTAGAGTCCCTTTATACTGAGAGTCAAGACAATGCGAATCCATTTCTGATTGGTTCCCGTATTATAGGCCTTCACTGTGTCACAAACGGGAATAAAGATCACATTTTCACCGATTGCAAAGATTATAATCTGGAATGGACCGAGGAATTACGGGTTCGACAAGGAACAAACGGAATGAGAGAGGGAACGGAGAAAGGAATTTGAGAATGGGCCGATTAAAGATTATAAAAAACTGTCAATTTGTGTAATCTTTTTCCCCGTTTGTGACTCCATGAGGGGGGTGTTGTCTTGACTCTCAGTATAAAGGGAATCTAGTTGTTTCAAATGTTTTCCTCTGGACTGTGGAACTTTTTTGCCGACGACCCGGCATCGCGGCGGGGCTCGGAGAAAGAGCTGAGAGTGAAGGTGTCCTGGTGGATGTGGGGCAGCGCGCGGCGGCGCGAGAGGCGCGAGACCCGTTACGTCACCGTTCGCGCTCGCGCTCGCGCTCGCGCTCTTCGCTCCTGCTCCCGCGGTCGATGCCCCGGCCGAGCCACGCTCCACGGCAGGCGGCACTCGCGGCCACTCACTCCCCTCATGTGTACCGTTCGCCTTCGCTTCTCTCCATGCTGACGCACGATCCAGCGACCGCCGCCGAAGAGGATGCTCCCGGTTCCCCGTGTCAGAGGTCAGGCTCGGAGTTGCCGTCATAGGAACGAAGGCACTCAGAGTTGGACGTATTTATGCTAAAAGGAGATATGTGCAAGTGGAAAGATGGGGTGTGCTCGTTAGTTGGGTCATAAGAAACAATGTAAAAGTGGATATAGCTCCTTTTGAGAAAATTAAAAAGCGGGATTTGACATTAAATCAAAAGGAGCTAAGCGCCAAAATATGCTAACTCATGAGCCGCGGGCATGGCAAGAGAGCGTTGTGGACAGGGCTCATGAGTTAAAGAAGCCGGACGACGATCCCGATCCCGAAACCGTCACCGCACTCACCGCTGACGTCACTGGCGCTTTATATTCCCCATTCATTCTTATGGCCCGACCACTAACGAGCACACCCCTTCTATCCACTTCCACATATCTCCTTTTCGCATAAATACGTCCAGTTCGCCTCCTTTACGCTTTCATCGGCGACGGAAGTAGGAGGTGGCAGATGGACTTTCAGGCAGAAAGAATCGTCTCCGAACCAAGCAGTGTCCGAAACTCACAGGCGCCAACGCGCCAAATGCGCCTAAAAAATCGGCCATGGCGCCTAAAAAATGAAGGCTGGGCGCCAGCATGACCCCTAAAAATAACCCTCTAAAAATCTGGATTTTCATAGGAAGTCACATGCAGAAAGAAAAACAAATCTATTTGAATTCAAGAAAACTCAGAATTTTCAGCACTACAAGTGAAAGTTTTTTCTATTCTTCACGATTTCATTCTTAGTGCTTTCGTCTTCACCAAGTTACAGCTACTTTACTAGTTCTGTTACGAAAACATCTTGCGTCTAACTTTTCACTAAATGCGCCGTAATACATAGGCAAAAAGTCAAATTGGCCCCTGAAAAATCCTCAATGGCGCCTAAAAATCGGGCTTGATGCGCCACATGGCTCCTAAAACTCAAAGGTGAGTTTCGAACACTGCTCGGATCCGCCGTCATAGGAACGAAGGCGATCAGAATTAGCCTCCTTACGTTTTCATCGGCGACGGAGGAGGAGGTGGCAGATGAACTCTCAGGCAGAAAGAATCGTCTCCGAACCAAGCCAAAAAATCGAAAGAAACTCATCATAGATAGGGGATTCACTGAGAATAATTAGATTAAATCGACTGAATAATCCTATATTTTAAGGTTTAACGGCTGTGTTTCAGAGAATTATTTTGCTGCATAATTTGAAATTAGAATTCATTTTAGAGTTGAGAACTAAAATTTGTGCCTCACTTTAGAAACAACGTGCGTACCCTTTAGTTTCCCGATGCACATAATTGTTTTTACGAGAAGCCAGAAAACGAAAAGCTTTGATTTTTCGATCATTATAAATGGGACCACATTTTACAAAGAGGAACTACAATTTCTGGCTCATCTGTAAAAACACTAATGTGCAAAGGGAAACTAATGGTGCACTTGTTATTTCTAAACTGAGGCAGAAATTTTAGTTCTCACCTGCACGATGAATCCCAATTTCAAATTTGTACCAAAATAATAATTTTCTGAAAAACAATTGTTAGAACTTAGGAAATAGGCAAAGTCGACTGCACTTAATTCTTAGTCCCTCCTTTATCTACGACGAGTTTTTTTTTTTTTTTTTTTTTTTTTTTTTTTTTTTTTTTTTTTTAGATTTTTTGGTTTATTTCCCCCGCTTCCCGAGTTTCAGTCCTGCAGACACAAAAAAGAGTAAATGACCATTTAAATAACTTGAAACAAAGTCATGAATCATCAACAATAATTGACGTCAATTTGCCCACGTTGGGAAAGTTTCGTCGGTAGGGTATTCAGGTAAAGTCGAGAAAATTCCACAGAGGGCATAGACATAGCACAGAGCTGAGAACACCGTTCGATAAACAAATGTCCTCCGAAGAATGGTGGTAGAGAGAGGGAGAGAGAACAGGACTAGAACAGGATGAGAGAATGGGGAGCGGAGATGTATACACGTTTCTCTGCATCCGCTTTTGCGTGACGTCATTGCCGAATCAGCCTGAACTTTGGAAGCTCTGCCAGCCGCGGAGATTAAGAGAGTCATCGACCTTCGTTGCGGTAGGTCAAGCGGTGGCGAGACGATCGATGTTTCCCCATTTTAAGCTGTGGTAAAGAATCGATTATTAAGTGGTTCGCTGCGAACACCTTGTTTATCGACCCCTTCTCATAGGTTTAAATGGCAGATCAGTCGATACATCGCAAAGCAAGCATTTGTCAAAGTCAAAGCGCCACTTACTCTTACTGGGTCGCACCCTCTCCTTCTCCACCCCTCACTTCCCCTCTCTTCAGCAAAATTCAGTCGGGGATTGTTTCCATACTGCCGTGCTAAGGAAGAACGCCGTATGGACCTTCAGGCGTTGCCAAATGTCCCCTGGGAAATCACTAATTTTCAGGAACATTTTTGAATATTTGCCTACCAATTTCACAGATAATTTTGTTTGTGATTTGATTTAAAACTTCTAAAATTTCATGGAAGAATATTTATAATTTTCCTCGGAGATAAACAAATTATCGACGGAAATTTGGCAACTCTCGAATGTTCATTCGGCGTTTTTCCTTAGCGCGGCGGCGTAGGAATGCTGCGACTAGAACGGTTTACGCTGAGACAATGTTTCCCGGCGGAATGTGGTATGAACGGTTTGTGCCCGTGCAACTATGACCATAAGAGTAGCTTTTTTCGCTAACAAGAAGTTAGGAGAGGGAGTTCTGCGAGTGGGTAGAATAGATGGGATCGGACCGGGCAGGAAAGATTGATCTGAAAAGGGATTTTTAAAAACAACGTATATTCACTATCATACACGGAGAAAAAAAACTTCGTGCGTGGGACTCGAAGTTGAGGTCATATGGATATCTGAAGTTGTCGGATTACGTATCTAAAAACTTGAGGTCCAGCTGCCGAAATTCGGGTCACACATCTGAAGTACTCCAGTACGTACCGAAGTGCTTCGATGTCTGACCCGAACTTCGGCAGCTCGACCTCAAGTTTTCGGATGCGTGATCAGAAAACTTCAGAGATCCATATGACCTCAAATTCGGGTCCCATGCACGAAGTTTTTTTCCCCGTGTATCATTGTGGGTAGGAGGAATTGAGGGAATGGAGAATTTGCTCGCAAATTTTTTATCGTTTTGTCTAAAATTGCTTAAAGAGCTGATTTCACAGTAATTTTTATGGTTTTTTTCTGATATGGGAAATAGTGTAAAAATAGATTTAAAAATGAGAAAATGCACCGTGACGCCATTCAGATGATTTTCTTCGCAATTTTACCTAAAGTTGTCGAAAAATTTCTCAGAAAAATATTCATAACTCTCCTCAAAAATGAACATTTTATGGAAGGAAATTTGGCAACTCTCGAATGTTCATACGATGTTTTCCCTTAGCACGGCAGGATTCATAACAGTTTGCAAGCTTTTTAGTGTTGATGTTAGGTGATTTTACATCTCTGAGAGAACCCTGATTGCCATCGACCATGACAAAAATGCTCACGAAATTGAATTTGAAAGCAAACGGCACAAATTCTGCATTTTGAAGTGGATTTTACACTTTTCCTGTGTGCGGAACATAATTTTCCTATGAGATTTCACCCTTATCAAGTCCATGAAGTTGAGTTTATCATTTGAGAAACTCAGAAGGGCAATCTAAAAGAACATCTAGATTTTGTCTTTGGAAACCCCTCACGTATTGGATTTCTTTTAAATTAATAATTTTTTTTTTTTCAAGATCATCGCGGAAAATGAGTAGTTCTCATCTTCTTTACTTCCTTTCTTATTCAAGATTATTTCCGCGGCCAGCTGCCGTAGAGCTGCGGGTCCATGCCTCACAAGTTGTCAGTCCGGCGGAAAAATTCACTCCGTCTCATTGATTCGATCGAAAAATTCAATTTACTCCCAGAAATCTGGCAACTCCTGGGCCAAGAGAGTGCATCGACCCTGGCCGCGACGGTGCGGTGTGCACCAGGATGAAACCGAGTCTGACAGTCTTCGCTCCTCCATGCCCGATCCGGACACGGTTGCCAATTTTCGTTATCTCCGCAACTTCTTGAAGCGAAATGATTGATTTTCGCGGAAAATTGGCATCGTTGAACCTAAAGCTCCTAGTCCCGACTCTGGGTAACTGTTCTCATAACTCTCGAGGTATATACTACCGTGCTAAGGAAGAAAGCCGTATGGAAATTTGGGAGTTGCCAAATTTCCCGTGATAAAACCTGTATTTTTGACAAAATTTATGCATATTTTTCTTTGACATTTTCAGATATTTTAGATTAGATTGCGTAAAAAATTGTGTGAAAATTTTGGAAAAAAACATTCACAATTTTCTCAATAAGTTCGACTTTTAATGGAAGAGACTTGGCAACGCCTGGAGGCTCATACGGCGTTCTTCCTTAGCACGGCAATATACGAACGTGACGGCGAGGAAGAAAGAGCGGAGATAAGCTGATTCTAATGAGTCTCTAGGCTGATTCAGTACGTGTAATGCATCTTTTACTGCTAAAATTTTTGGGGAAAACAGTATTGCCACGAAATGAACCATACTGAAAAGAAAGTAACGAGAATAACAGACATACCGTCCGTTCTTGGCTAGAGAGACCGTAAATTCCAGATGGTGCAGCCGTAGCTTCGATTGTTCCTGGTGCTACGCCCGGAACTTTCGGTCTCTGAGCCCGGAAACGCGGACGGAATGTCTACATAACCCGTGAGTACAGCTTCCACGGTCGGAGTTTTTATTTCAGTTCAGCGGGTTGACCATTAAACTTGGCAGACGAAGTGATAGATAAATGGGGAATGGAGCGTTCCTGTTGGTTGAAACGGGTGGTTAGTATAGACTAAGGGAGAGATTGATATAGACTATGGTATAGACTATGGACTATGCTACACTGGAAAACAAAAAAAAAAAAAAAAAAACACTGGATCTAGAGTCCAGACTCTTAAAAACATCGACAAGAAAAAATCCTCTTGATCCAATCAGATTTAAGCTTAAATCAAAAGGAAATCCGCTCAATTTAAGAGGCTTGGTTCTTGATTTAAGCAAAAATCCGATTGAATCAAGAGTATTTTTTCTTGTCGATGTCTTTAAGAGTCTGGACTCCAGATCCAATGTGGTTTTTTTTTTCCAGTGTAAAAGTTTTAGGAAAACAGTATTGCGACGGAGTGAACCAGCAGGCTGATCATTGAAATCGATAGTTCAAGCTATAGACTAAGGAAACAAAGGGAAAATAGAGTGTTGCTACTGGTTGAAACGGGTGGTTTATATAGACCATAGGGGAGAATGATAAACTAACTATAAGATTCCTGGGTTGCCGTTAGTTAGCCTATTTGCGAACCTATTGCCTTCGCAACACCGCAAACACCCGGTTTTACCAATAGTAACCCTCCATATCCCTCGTTTGTCTAAGGCTTAGTCTATCAATTTCAATAACCAGCCTGCAGTAGTGTCCATAACAAGAGTCATAATATATGAGTCTCTCATGAGTTTCTGTTAGTTGTAATCTATTAGATACCTTCTTTGTCCGCCACAACCGCTCGCCTCTCCCAATGGGATCGCTTTATTATCCCTACGTCCACTTGGTCTGTAAATTCAAATCACAGAGTGTAGCCGCATAGATCTAATGATATAACAATATCAAGAAATGAAAATTAGTGAAACTATAAAGCTTAAACTAGTGGTGCATGGGCCGGAGATTTTAACGCGGGTGTAGAAAAAACACAGATAGACGAAACCTGTGCTCGCCTCTGACTGGTGCCAGATGACATCAAAAAGGATCGCTTCATACTTTCTATATCTTCTTTGTCTATAGCTTTGTCTATCAATTTCAACAGTCATTCCCTCCCAAATGGAAAATTTCATGATATTTATTCTCGAGAAATTTCCCGCATGAAATTTCATGAAATTTCTGGAACTTTCTGGACGTGCATTCAGGGGGCCAAGTGATTCTCAATTTTTACATTTTTCACTTCAAGTTTAAACAATTCACGCATTGCAAATGTTTTCGTTTGATTTAGAGGTTAGGCTGAGACTAAATTCCTCTCTAAACTCCCCTTTGTGCCCCCTTCGTATATGTAGCACCTCATTAGAGTAAAATATACTGTCACATAAACGGAAACCGAGGAGAGATCCTATAGTTAGTCCATCATTCTCTCCCTTAGTCCATAGGAACTATCCAATTCAACCAATAGGATCGCTCCATACTTCCTACGTCTTCTTCATCCGTCGCTTTGTCTATCAATTTCAGCAATCAGCCGGCAGACCCGCCGCCCTGACCAACTTCATTATCGCCATCCGCACCCAAGTCCGAACATCAATAGGACGTATTTATGCTAAAAGGAACTATGTGCAGAGGGATCGCCTGTGACATAGTTCCTTTCAGCATAAATATATCGAATACACTGTTCCCCGCGACGCGACGGGTGACGACGCATACTGCCGTGCTCAGGAAGAACGCCGTATGAACCTTTAGGCGTTGCCAAATCTTCTGAGGTAAATCACGAATTTTCGGGAAATTTTTTTAATATTTTTCTTCCAATATTTCAGATAATTTTTTTCGCAATTTTACCTGAAGTTCTTGAAAAATTTCTCGGAAAAATATTTACGATTCTCCTCAAAAATGAACATTTTATCGAAGGAAATTTGGCGACTCTCGAATGTTCATACGGCGTTTTTCCTTAGCGCACGGTAGCATAGCTGACCCATTAAAAGCGTGCATTGTCCTCGCTTCTGTCGGGGACCCAATGCCTGGAGCAACCCGCCGCAAACTGGAACGAGTCAATCAGAGAGGTCGGACAAAAAATTTTCAATTGAAACCGCAAATTTCGATGTTCATTTCGTTCGATTTTAAATTTTAAGGGGTGTTTCTTCGAGAAAATTTCACGAGAAAACCGGTGGAACTACTTGGATTGCATCTTGCAAAAAGGAACCACTAGCATTGCAATGTTGCTAAGATTGTGCAACTTCTTTTGTCTTGGAGGAAAAACCCGATTATCCATTAATAGTTTCTATTTTACTCGCTAAAAACTGTGAATATAAGACAAAAATTACCATCTAAATTTCATAGTTTTTCACGATTTCCGCAATTTTATTGCGAAGGATGAAGTTGCACAATCTTAGCATCATTGCAATGCTAGTGGTTCCTTTTTGCAAAATGTAATCCACTTGTAGAACCTAAAAATCTGCTATAAACGGAGTTATAAGCATTTAAAGTTTCAACATTTTATCCGACCTCTCCTATTGATTCGGTCCGCTGTGCGCCGATGCGATGTGAACATCCTCACGTGCCGATTCTCGGTCTCGACTCCCGATGTGCTTTTCGCGGCGTTGATTGGGAGTTGACGCGCGGACCGCGTAGGGGGCCGGGGGCGGAAATTCTAGCACCGTCGCGCGCCGAGTTCACGCGGGTTCGTTGGTCCAGTCATCGCTGCTCTTGCTCGCGCTCCGCGGGTTCGAAGCCCTCGCCGTGTAGTGCGGGCTGCGTTCGGCTCGGGTGGAAGGCGCTACTCGGATCGGCTTCTCACTGTTTTGTGACATAACTTTTGTCGTGCCACAGTGGATCGAGTCAATTCGAGAGGTCGGGCATGATTTTTTGAATAAAACTGCAAATTTTGATGTTTATTTCGTCACTGGAAAAAAAACACGTTGGATCTAGAGTCCAGACTCTTGAAAACATTGACTAGGAAAAAGGACTCTTGATTCAATAGATTTTGCTTGAATCAAAAGGAAATCCGCTCAATTAAGGGCTTGGTTCTTGATTTAAGCTTAAATCTGATTGAATCAAGAGTATTTTTCTTGTCGATGTTTTTAAGAGTCTGGACTCTAGATACAATGTGATTTTTTCAGTGCGTCACATTTATTTTTGAGGGGTGCTTTGAGAGGAAAATTTCACTAGGAAACCAATGGAACCTCTTGGAGAACCTCGAAGTTTTGTATAAATCGGGGTTATAAGCGTTTAATGTTTCCAAAGGTTTCTTTTTCCGTAGATGGTCAGTGGTCACAAATACAATGGAGGGATGCTCAAGGGAGGCTTAGAATAGTCAGAAAATTTTAAAGACTTGCAAAATCAGGGAAAAGTCAGGAATTCCGCAGGTGGTCAATGGAGGGGCTTGAAGGACAAGACGCATAAGTGCAGTTAATGCTATTTCGAGAAATATGTTTTCGAAGTTTCGAAATTGCATGGATCCTTATGGCGGAAAGAAAGTTCAATCTGATTTTTTTGATGCTTAAAAATTGGAATCTGGGAGCGAAGTTTTCACAGAATATGCATTAAGACTAGTTTCACTTGAAATCATTAATATCTTATTTTTTTCAAACCCGCACAAAGCCCTCAATGATTTTTTTTTCATTCGGCAAAAGGATCGTACTACGATACCGTGCTAAGGAAGAACGCCAAATTACGAGAGTTGCCAAATTTCTTTTGATAAAACATTCATTTTTGCGGAAGGTTATGAATATTTTACCTTTAAGTTTTCAGGAATTTCAGGTAAAATTGCGAGCAAAATCATCTGAAAAATTGGAAGGAAAATATTCATAAGTTTACCAGGAAATTCACGTTTTATCAAAGGAAATTTGGCAACGTCTGAACGGCGTTAGACGGCGATTTTTCTTAGCACGGCAGTACGGTCATAGGTGCTAGTCGTGTATCATCTTTGCAAAACGTTTGAAAATATGACACTGTCACTGTAACGCATGAGTGCAAGCAAGCTCCTGCACTTAGTCGTGAAAAGTCAGAGAATTTTGATGTTCGAGTTCAAACGCTGCACTGAAATGGTTCTGCTACTCGTTTTGAAATCGTTGCACTTACTTCAACCTTACTTACATGACAGTTTAGGAGCTAATCTTAAAGATAAAATAAATTTTTGAAGTGTCCAGGTGATTTTGTGCATTATTTTTTCATTAAAAATTAGATAAGTCAAAACAATTTGGAAAAATAGCTCTTAGACTTAAGTAACGGCTGTGATATTTTGTCCAGAAAGAGACAATCTGAAGCAAAATGAGAATACCAATATTGCGGCTCCAAAACACCCGCTTTTGCCTACCTTCCCAACAGAAGGCAATTCCTGGAAACTACGCGCGGCTGCTGTTCAATCATCTTGCATAGTTGCATAACCAGGTTTAAACTGGCCTTACTTGATCGATTTAGGCTCTTGGAACCGTTGATTTCGGCTCTTGAAGTAGTCGAAATTTTGGCACTTTTTGTAGTCACACTGGAAAAAAAACACATTGGTTCTAGAGTCCAGACTTTTAAAAACATCGACAAGAAAAAATACTTCTGATTCAATCAGATTTAAGCTTAAATCAAGAACCATGCCTCTTAATTTGAGCGGATTTCCTTTTGATTTAAGCTTAAATCTGATTGAATCAAGAGTCCTTTTTCTTGTCAATGTTTTCAAGAGTCTGGACTCTAGATCCAAAGTGTTTTTTTTTGCCAAGGCAATCTTGGTTCTTGGTATAGTCGATTTCGGCCTCTACGTGATCAATTCCGGCCCTTGGCGCAGTCGATTTCGGTCTCTCGACACCTCTCCTTCGTTTAGAAAGTCCTAATAATGCAGCATGTGAACGGTCAAATTGAGGCGCAAATAAGTCACTGACCATCGGAGGCGGGCTTCCTTCTCCTCCATAGCACCGGGTTACGCAAAGCCACTCGCTTAGTTAACAGTCGCGTTTTGCATTCGAGCCGCCCGGAATCGGGAGTAGAAAAGGAACTGTTAATAGCTCGGCTCATTACGGAACCGATTAGCGGACTCATCAGAATCAGTTTGACAGTAATCAAGTCAAATACAAACGGCCGCACAATAGAACGGGCAGAATATCTTTTCCGCACAAAGTACATTTGTGGTGATTTTTCCGATTATCGTTGCCGCACGAAATGCAAACGCAACAGGAAATATTGACTGCAACTCAACTAATGAGCTAACTAACGAACTAACGAGCACACCCCATATTTCTCACCTCCACATAAATCTGTTTGATAGAAATACGTCCAATTCACGTCCGGCTTCCCCCAAAAATGTCTTCCTCAGCGGGCTGATTATTGAAATTGATAGACAAAGCTATAGACAAAGATGACAAAAGGGATATGGAGGGAACCTATTGGTGGAAGCTGGTGGCTGCAATGGACAAAGGCAGTAGGTAATAGACTAACTAACGGCAACCCACAAGAGACCCTATAGTTAGTCCATCACTAACTCCCTTAGTCTATGAGGAACAACCATGTCAACCAATAGGAATGCTCCATACTCCCTATGTCTTCTTTGTCTATCGCTTTGTCAATCAGTTTCAAAAATCAGCCCCCTGTGCGGTCGCGTGGTTTGGGGGATCCGGTTGACACTTTAGCACCGATTCCGGCATCCTTAATACCCATCTGCATACGCTCCGTCGAGTATTTTAATCTCGCTCATACTTTCAGATTTTTACGTAATGCACCTTAATTCATGCTTGAGCCGTAGGCGCCTTGCACAATGTCTCATGTGTGCGTTACCCGAGATTGTATTTTCAATCATGGGAAAGCCATAGGTCGATGCCTTCCTTTAATTGGCATGACATGAAAACCTGAAAAATCGAATAATAGGTGGATTCTTGCTAGCAGAAATAATAAAAGACTTGCAGAAAATCTTTGGGCCCCTTTGTTTCATCGCCCCACTGACATTAAGGGTGTATCTGTATTTTCCATGAGCCATGGAAAGCATAGAGCTTTGTGCTGTCATGCTAAGGAAAAACGTCGTATGAACCTTCAGGAGTTTCCAAATTTCCTTTGGTAAATCAAGAATTTTTGGTAAAATTTGTAATTATTTTTCCTCCAATTTTTCAGATGATTTTGTTCGCAGTTTCACCTAAAGTTCCTGAAAATTTTAAGGAAAAATATTCATAACTTTCTTCAAAATTAACTATTTTCTGAGAGGAAATTTGGCAACCATCGAATGTTCATACGGCGTTCTTCCTCAGCACGGCAGTATGGAGAAAAGGGGTCTTGTCGAAATTGAGTTACGTCCCTGCATAAGAGGAGCGACGATTTCGCACCTCTCACAAGTGCGTACTTTTTTTAACCGAGGAGAGCAGTAAGTTCAAATTACAATCAGGAACTACAATTTCCGGTATACTTTAAAAACAACGTATGTACCATCAATTTCCCTATGCGCTGAAGTGTTTTGATGGATGAGCTAGAAATTGAAATTCCTAATTGCAAAATGAAGTCTAAATCATCCGAGATCCTTTCAAAAATCATCTGGACAGCATTTTGCAATTAAACTACAATTTCTGACTCATTCGTAAAAACACTCAGAGCATAGGGAAACTAATGGTGCATACGTTGTTTCTGAACCGAGCCAAAGATTGTAGTCCCTAATTGGACCACATTTTGCAATTGGGAACCACAATATCTGGCTCAGTTTAGAGACATAGTGTGTAACACTAGACTCTCTAAAAATAATAGACTGACTATTGGGTCTCTCGTGGGTTGCCGTTAGTTAGTCTGTTGCTTACCTCCTTTGTCCATTGCAACCACCCGCTTCCACCAGTAGGATCCCGCTGTATCCTTTTTGCCTTCTTCATCTATGGCTTTTTCTATTAATTTCAACAATCAACCCGCAGCGGGCTGATTGTTGAAATTGATAGACAAAAAATTGTTAGACAAAGAAGACATAAAGGATATGGAGAGATCTTATTAGTGGAAGCGGGTGGTTGCAATAGACAAAGGAGGTAGGTAATGGACTAACTAACAGCAACTCACGAGATACCCTTTGCTTCGTCCATCATCTACTCCCTTAGTCTGAAAGAGCCACCCAAATTAACCATTAGGATCCCTCCACACTCATTATGTCCTCTTTGTCTATCGCTCTGTCTATCAATTTCAAGAACCAGCCGGGAGGGTAACGCTAGAGTCCCTTTATGCTGAGAGTCAAGACAACACCCCCTCATGGAGTCACAAACGGGAATGAAGATTACAGAAATTGAACGTTTTTTGTAATCTTTGATCGGCCCATTCTCAAATTCCTTTCTCCGTTCCTGTTCTAATTCCGTTCGTTCCTTGCCGAACCCGTAATTCCCCGGTCCATTCCAGATTATAATCTTTGCAATCGGTGAAAGTGTAATCTTTATTCCCGTTTGTGACACTGTGAAGGCCTAAAATACGGGAACCAATCAGAAATGGATTCGCATTGTCTTGACTCTCAGTGTAAAGGGACTCTAAGGGTGACGTAAGCGGTGCCCTCCGCCAGGGCTCTTACGTGCTGGTTGCAGCATAAATGGACTTTTTCCGAGTGGCGTGGCGGTCGCTGCACCCGGCTCGGGAGATTGTTTTCGTTTCGATTCCGCGGTCGTTTACCCGAGCTTGGGCCGCGGCCGTTTCCTTGTTTCGTCAGTGGGTGACACACATCCGCGTCGACTCCCGGTGAAAGAAAAGTCCCCCGAGGAGTTCACCGCCGCCCGAGCTCGGGTCATTCCTCCGAGCCCGGATCCCGGAACGAATTTCCCAAGCTTCCCGGCCGGCTCATTATTCAAATTTATAGACAAAACGATAGACAAAGAAGACAAAGGGATAGACAAAGGGATAGACAAACAGATATATAAAGCAATAGACAAAGAATACGAAGGGAAAATGTAGCGAATCTCTTGGTTGAAACACGTAGTTTTTACTGACTAAATGGGTAAAATGATGGACTAACGGTGTGGTCCCTCGAAGGTAGCTATGGATAAAGCTATGGACAAAGCGATAACAAATCGATAGACAAAGTGATAGACAAAGTGATAGAAAAAGCTGGGGTCATTCCTCCGAGCCCGGATCGCGGAACAAATTTTCAAAGCTTCCCACCCGGCTCATTATTCAAATTTATAGACAAAACGATAGACAAAGAAGACAATGGGATAAACAAAGAGGTAGACGAAGCAATAGACAAAGAAGACGAAGGGAAAATGCAGCGATTCTCTTCACGGCCGGATTGAGGGGATGGCCACATATGGCGGCAAATTTTGCAATTTTTTTAAAAGTAGGTATTAAAAAAATGGGATTAAGTAAAAAAAAACTTATCAATGAGAAAAGGGGACAAAATCTCTCTTTCCTGAGAGTATAGTAATTTCTAATTTTGTTGTATTTCGGTGATACAAGAGACAGCATCTTTAATTAGAAACGTCTCGGGTTCATTAATTGTGTATTTTTAGCCTCGTTTCCCGTTTTTTCATCCTTGTTTTTCCACTGTTATCATTGTCTTGGGTTGCTCTTAAAAATTTGTATCCATCTTTAATTAGTCGCGTTAAGAGAGGGACTAAACACGCAATTTGGCCTGGAGCTCAGCACAGAGAGGAATGATGACGAGGACTTGAGATGAAAAGGAGAAGCCCCCGCCGCGGCGGCGGTCGGCATGTATGTAACACATATTAGCGCCTACAAGATTGCATGAATACTTCACGCATTGCGCCAAATACAGTGCGGTCAGCGCGGAGCGGCGGCGGAAGTTAGTTATTAAACCACATTTATGTTTGTTCTTTCTTTAATTTTTCGTTCAATGCTTATAAATGAAAGGCTTTGTCCACAAAGTAATAGGTTTACGGGAATTAACTTTCGCGCAAAGTTCCGTGAACTTTTGCTAGTAGTGTTGGCAGGGCTTTCGCAAAAAAATTGTCTAACACGAGTAAACGCGTTTTATGAACCCCGCTACCTCCGGCACGTTCACTCGATGGTTTTCATTGATGTTTCAAAGAGAATGAGAAGGGGGCGGCAAAATACAGGCGGCCCATGGCATGGGCGACAAATAAGTAAATCCGGCCTTGATTCTCTTGGTCGCAACACGTGGTTTTTATTGACTAAATGGGTAAAATGATGGACTAACGGTGTGCTCCCTCGAAAGTAGCTATGAATAAAGCTGTAGACAAAGCGATATAAAATCGCTAGACGAAAAGATAGAAAAAGCGATAGACAAAGAAAACAGAAGGAAAATGTAGCGATTCTCTTGGTTGAAAATGGTGGTTTTTAGTGACTAAATGGGTAAAATGATGGACTAATGGTGTGGTTCCTCGAAGTTAGCTATGGATAAAGATATAGACAAAGCGATAACAAATTGATAGACAAAGTGATAGAAAAAGCGATAGACAAAGAAGATAGAGGGAAAATGTTGCGATTCTCTTGGTCGAAACTAGTGGTTTTGAGTGACTCTGGGGTAAAATGATGGAATAACTGTAGGGTCCTCATAGGTAGCAATGGACAAAGCGATAGACAAGGAGACGAATGGAAATATGGTGATCCTATCGATTGGAACGGGTGGTTTTTATAGACTAAGGGGGACTTTTATAGCACTGGGTCTCTCGCGGGTAGTGGTGGACAAAGTGATGGACAAAGCGATGGACAAGGAAGACAAAAGAAAAATACAGCGATCCTTTTGGTTGTTACGTGTGATTTTTATTGACTAAGGGGTAAAATAATGGACTAACTGTCGGGTCTCTCGTAGGTAGATCATGGACAAAGTGGTTGATAAAGAACATAAAGGGAAAATGGAGCAATCCTTTTGATTGAAACGGGTGGTTTTTATTGTCAAAGGGGTAAAATGATGAACTTTGGGGTGCATTCTGTTCATAATGTATCAGAACAACCGTATACCCTCATACATTGAATATCCCAAATAATGACACAGCCACTAAATCAGTGTACAGCACGGAAAAAAACGATATAGTGCTGATCACTAACTGTTCAGATCCAATGAAGTCAGCTAGTTTGGCAGTAGCGCTGAGCCCTAAAACTTTAGGGTCCAGCCCTACAAACTATAGGTCTCAGCTCTACTGTCACACTAGCTGGCTCCATTGGATCTAAACAGTTAGTGCTCACACTGAAAAAAAATTCTCGGCGTTTTTACTGCGGTCCATTGGTACCTTTACCATCTCACTTTTTTTTACCAATTATTGGTAATTTCACCAAGACAGACAGGTAAGCTTTCCTAAAAACCGGTATTTTTACTGTTTTTTCCAGGTAAGAACACCACTTTTACTGGCAATCAATTCCCGGTAACTTTGCCATTTTATCTCGGTAATTCTACCACAGTCGATAAAAAATATTGGCGTTTTTACCAAGGTCCAGTAAAATTACCGAAAAAGTTCAATAATTTTACCGAGCTTTCTCGGTAAAATTACCAATTCCATAAATGGTAATTTTACCAAGAAAGAACTGGGATCAAACAGAACCCTGAATACTTGGTAATTTTACCCTTTTCTTAGTAAATACACCGAGATTTTTTTTTCAGTGTAACTGTTTAGATCCAATGGAGCTAGCTAGTTTGGCAGTAGCGCTGAGCCCTAAAACTTTGGGTCCAGCCCTACAAACTGTAGGTCTCAGCGCCACACTGGAAAAAAAACCACATTGAATCTAGACTCCAGACTCTTAAAAACATCGACAAGAAAAAATACTCTTGATTCAATCAGATTTAAGCTTAAATTAAGAACCAAGCCTTTTAATTTGAGCGGATTTCCTTTTGATTTAAGCTTAAATCTGATTGAATCAAGAGTCCTTTTTCTTGTCAATGTTTTCAAGAGTATGGACTCTAGATCCAGTGTGTTTTTTTTCCAGTGTACTGCCAAGCTAGTGCTTAGCACTATGTCGTTTTTTTCCGTGAGCCTTTCCGATATTTCCAGTCCTGGCGTCGGCACGGAATAAGTGAGAGGCGCAGGAGTTGACTGACCGCCGCGGCCGCTGTCACCTTCAGCCCATCGCTTATGCAACCTTCGTTGTTTTCGGGGCTTCGACGCATTTCACTGCGCGGCGAGCGCGAGGCGGTCAATTGGTCGTTGACTGGAAAAGCTCCCGAGAACGCTCGAAATGTAGGTGAGTTCTCTCGACTTCACTTTCCCGGGGGAGGTCGAGGAACCCCCAGCCCCCCTGCTCCCCGGCTCCTCTTCGGAGCATCATCCTGTCGAGATAAGTCACGTTGTGTTTACTACTGCATCCCGAGGTTCGAGTGCCGTCTCGTGTTTACCGAATAACTTTCCGGGGGAAAACACGAGTGATACAACAAAGGTGCGTGACGCGCCGCGGAGAAAGGGGCTTTCGGAGAGAAAAATTATGTATCGAAACTTTGGAAGTTCAGTGTTCGATCAGAGTAGGAAAATGCGCCGAAGGATCTTTGTATTTTCAGCCTGTATACCGGAAAAAAAAACGCATTGGATCTAGAGTCTAGACTCTTAAAAACATCGACAAGAAAAAGTACTCTTGATTCAATCAGAATCTAGCTTAAATCAAGAACCAAGCCTCTTAATTTATGCGGATTTCGTTTTGATTCAAGCAAAAATCCGATTAAATCAAGAGTATTTTTTCTTGTCAATGATTTCAAGAGTCTGGACTCTAGATCCAATGTGTTTTTTTTCCAGTATAGTCACTTCAATTCCACCAGGATATTCTTCATGTTTATACGGCCGGTTTTATGCTTAAAGGAACTACACTGTGTTTCATATAATATGTGTTGTGTTCTTGTGTTTTGCTCTTGTGCTCTTGTGTCTTGTTTAATGACCATCGCAGGAAAATGTCCAGTATATACTTGCAAAATTATTCGATCTTGATTTTGTGATATATTGTTAAAGTTAGAATTTAGCACCGCTCTTGCACAATAATGACCACGTTAATGTTTTAATGACCATCTCAGGAAAGTCTCCAATATATACTTGCAAAATAATTCGATATTGATTTTGTGGTATATTGTTAAAGTTAGAATTTAGCACCGCTCTTGCAAGTCTGAGTAACTATAAACGAGAGTGAGAAATCAAGTTCGCCTTCAACTCGATGGATACAATTTGAGCGGCTCAGGAGTTGAAATAGTTGTATCATGCATTTTGGTTTAGCATGATGTCCGAAAGGCGAGTGACATCAATAGTTTCCTTCGTGATAAATGGCCATCACAACAAAAATTCGAGTAAACTCTTGAAAAATATATCGATATTGACTTTGAGATATATTGTTAAAGTTAGAATTTAGCACCGTTAGTAACTAAGAGAAACGAGAGTGAGAAATCAAGTTCGCCTTCAACTCGATGGATACAATTTGAGCGGCTCAGGAGTTGAAATAGTTGTATTACGCACTTTGGTTTAGCGTGATGTCCGAAAGACGAGTACCTTCAATTGTCATCCCCGTGCTTTTTATGGCCACCGCAGTGAACGTCCAGTAACTTTTACTTAAAAAATATTTTGATATTGACATTGAGATATATTGTAAAAGTTAGAATTCTGCACAGCTCTCGCTGTAACTCCTGAATAACTGAAAACAAGAGTGAAAAATGGATTGCATTTTGCAAAAAAGAACCAGGAGCATTCCAATGTCGCTAAGATTGTGCGATTTTTAGTGTATTTTCCGAAGGAAATACACTATTGCATTCTCCCATGATGTCAGACCCAGACCTGAGACATTGTGAAGAGCACCGATCACGGGTCGTAGATCACGAAAATATATGCTATTCAAATTCATGTGTATATATATATGTATGTATATATGTATTGCCTAGTCCCCGACGTAAATAGCCTAGATGCTGATCGTCGTTAAATAAAATTAACTAACTAACTGTATGTATGTGTGTATGTATGTATGTATGTATGTATTTTCGCCTTTTGAAGATTTTTCGATTTTTGAGTGGTTATATCTTTCTTACGTTGAAAGATATTTTGACCAATTTTTTTGCATTTTGTAGAGACTCATTAGGACTACTATTCTGCGAAAAAAAATTGAAATTTGAGGCAATAGATTTTGAGGGGTGGGGCTCGAAAGTGGGGGGAGGTGAAATCTTGTCCACTCGATAACTCGAGCGAAAATGAATATTTTGAGCTGAAATTTTTATAGGTGGTAGTTCTCCCCTAGGACTGGTTTGGTATTGAATTTGAGCTAAATCGGCCGAGCCGTTTAAGAATGGCGAGCTTTGAAAGTTTTAGGCGAGGGGTGCGCGGCATGAGGGGAGCCGACCGGAGCAGGGCCGCACAGTGGGTCGGGGGAGAAAAGTTTTTGGACAAGCTGATCGTCGCACAGTGGGTCAGGGGGAAGAAGTTTTTGGACAAACTTTTCGTCGCACAGTGGGTCAAGGGAAGGAAGATGCTGGATAAATTGTTCGTCGCACAGTGGGTCAGGTTAAATGATCTGTTCTTGAACAAAATCTCACCATTTAACCGTCATAACTTTTCGCAGCGCGTTCGCTGGCAACGTACGCAACTACTATTTTGTGCTATTGCTTTCCGGGTGACTGCCGGTGGGTATGTTGCTGCCGGACCGCCTCCACGTAGGCAATTTTGAATCAGAAAATAGGTGTTCTTGCGCCTAGCATTCACTCTTCAGAAGTATAAAAAAAAGGCTTTTAATTCTTGGTGCAACGTTGATGTGACTTGGTGCGCTTTTGCTAAACTCCATTCCCACATCTGTCCTCAACAAAGAATAACTGTGCTGCTCTTATGCCTCAAGAAATTAATTCATTCCCTTACAGATTGATCCCCCCCCCCCCTTCGGAAAATACGCTCTTCCCGCGGTGGACGCGCGGGTCGCTTAAGAAGACAGAACAACTGGAATGGACACTCAAACTAAAAAGCGCGCGCGAAGCGCGCGTCCTGGGGGGGCTTGGGGGGGGCGAAGCCCCCCCAAAAAACCGGCGCGGAGCGAAGCGGAGCGCCGGTTTTTTAACTTGCAATTATAAACTGATCATCCAAACAAGTTTTATCTTTACTCCCAATAAACTAAAAATTAAATACAAAAATTACCTTTGTAAATTTAATTTTTCGCAAGGTTTCAGTAATTTTATTGCGAGAGATGTAAGTCGCACAATTCTGGCAACATTGAA
This sequence comes from Bemisia tabaci, assembly GCF_918797505.1. Classification (NCBI taxonomy): domain Eukaryota; kingdom Metazoa; phylum Arthropoda; class Insecta; order Hemiptera; family Aleyrodidae; genus Bemisia; species Bemisia tabaci. The sequence goes on from NC_092801.1 coordinate 36,607,448, forward strand.
ATGCTCCTGGTTCCTTTTTGAAAAATTCAATCCAGGTCAAGTTCGCCTTCAACTCGGTGGATACAATTTGAGCGGCTTAAAAGTTGCAATAATTGTTTCACTCATTTTGGTTTAGCGCGATGTCCTAAAGGCGATTGACATCAATAGTTTCCTTCTTGTTTAATTACCATCGCAACAAAAATTCGTGTAAACACTTGAAAAATATATCGATATTGACTTTGAGATATATTGTTAGGTTAGGTGAGGTTCAATTTAAGTCAAGTTCGCCTTCAACTCGATGGATACAATTTGAGCAGCTCAGGAGTAACATTAGTTGTATCACTAATATTGGTTTAGCGTGATGCAAGACCAATCTACTCAGGTCAGTCATTCCCGAAGACGAGTTTTGGAACTTTACTGCGCAGTGACGTAGTATCGAGTGCCTGCAATGTATTTCTTATGGGAGCACCCATTGTGACGTAGCATTGAGTGCCGCCGAGTTAGGGCCGGGCGGGGGAGTGGATCTCAAAAAGATGCGCAATGACTGACCTGTGTGCATTGGTCTTGGCGTGATGTCCGAAAGACGAGTGACTTTCGTTGTAATCTCCATGCTTTTAACCGAACCGGTTGTCCACTGATGACTAGCGCTCTCTGGCGGAGGCACGGCGCAACTACCGCGGATACAGAGGCGAAAAGGAAAGAGAAACCGGTGACGACGATCCTGGCCGTGAGGGCGAGCGCGGTCATTGACCTGCGCTGCCCCACGTTGCCGAACCAGGCAATAAATTAAGTATATATATACAGTAGACACAAGCGTGGAAATGAAGATCAGGCAACCGGTCGGTATTCTGGGAAAACTGTTTCATTTTCGCAAATCGCATCTTCTCGCCGTCGCACCAAAAATAGCCGTCGCATACCTGCGGGTCGATTGTTATCGAATGATCCTAATCGATAAATCCTTTTCTTTGCAATGCATTATATCGATCAAGGTCAATCGATGTCGATTCAAAAATCGACCCGCTGGCGGCTTTTTAGGGGATATTGCTCCCGCCGTAAAGTGCAATTGCTCGACGCGCTACGTGATTCTCTGAATTTGAAAGTTTACCTTTTGGGCGCTCCTGGTTTTGGATTCTTCTAAAGACTTTTTTTGAGCATATTTGGGACTTCATTTTGCAAGAAGAAGCCCCTGGCTCACTAAAGAAAGAACGCATGTGCCATTTCTTTCCCTACGAAGATAGGTGCTTTTACAGATAGGCCAGAAGTAGTAATTCCTTAACGCAAAATATAGTCAATTTGAAGTTTTGTTCTTCTCTACTAATCGAACTAAATTTTGAAATGAGAACTTTTTCAGGCTCATTCATATGAGCACCCATCTTCACCGGGAATCTAGTGACACGTATGTTGTTTCTAAAATGATCTAGTAAATATTTGTTCCTCATTGCAAGTCGCATTTCGTAAGAGGTGTCGTATCAACCAACCCTTGCGCACTAAGATGCTTTACAATATTCAGCATGACTAACGTTTCCACGCGGCAATCGTAAGAAAGCACTGCGGTTTTTATCAAGGCGAGAAAAATGTAAATATAAACACGGCGTCGATAAAATTCTGTCTCATCACGTATGTTTTGGCGGGTTGGCGTCGACCATGTTGAATATTGCGTAGCACCCTGGTGTATAAGGGTTGGATGGAACCACTTCCCTTATGAGATGTTCACCTGTGCCGTAGTATTGTTTCTGATGCAGGAAGCTTAAAAAACGCATATTTCGTACGCAGATTGTGAAGTTAGGAGTATATTTCAGACTTTTCCGATGTGCTCATCATAATTTTTGAGTCATTTTCCATGGAAAAATTTGAATGAATATATTTTCTCTTTGCTCTAGCTTGGCGTTTACAACAGGCCCAATCAAAATCTGACATACTGGAAGCTAAAAAAAAGTCAGATAGATCGCAAGTTCGCTTACAATTCGTATGAATTATATCCAATGAATTGAAATTATTTTCGCACGAAGCAGAAACCGATTTTTTAAAGAAAACACATATTTCTTACGCAAATTGTGAAATTAGGAGTGTATTTCAGACTTTTCCGATCGTGATTTTTGGGATATTTTCTAAAAAAAATAGAAATAACACTTCTCTCTGTTCTTTGCAACATTCCAATTCGATTACATTTTGCATTAAGATGCCACTATTTTTGGTCTATTTTAGAAACAAAATAAATGCCATTGGTTTCCCAATGCAGATATGTGCTTTTGATGAAGACCCAGAGATATTGGTTCCTTATTGCAAAATGTAATGCAATTTTTCAGTCACTTTGGCAACAGTTCGGAGCAGGTGCATAATGAAACACACGGAAATTGGCCAGACGAAAGAGGGGCCAAAACAAACCGGGAGGACCACGGAGGAGGCAAGGTGCCGGAGATGAAGGAGACGTCGATGGATGACGGAGAAAGGAGTAGAGGACAGTGGCGTGGCGTGAATTGCGATACATCGATTGTTATGCCGTTTAAACCTGTGGAAGATGATCGATAAACAGATTGTTCGCAGCGAACACCTTAATAATCGATTCTTTACCGTAGGTTTAAATGGCAGAGCAATCGATACATCGCAATTCACGCCACGCCACTGGTAGAGGAGAAGGCGAATGAGAGTACCTAGTCACCCGTGACGCTGTGAACAATGCCGTGGCCTGGAAAGGATTAATGTTTGCACTTGAAAATAAAACAGCAGCAGCCCCCCCCCCCCCCCCCCCCCCGGAAGAAAAACATGAGTCTACCGTTGCAGCCGTGCGTCAGAGGAAAGTTTTTTTTTTTTTTTTTTTAATACTATTACTTTAGCATGTTATCTGAGGAAACATCCAAAAGCAATTTGTGAACATTTTTTAAAATTATTTGGTGTATGTTGTCTGAGGAGACATTCGGAAGCAACTCGTGAGAATCTCCAGCGCAGATGCCTAAGGTGGATGCTTCACTTTCAGCGCTGCGCAATTCAGCTTCAGAGCGATTGATAACACTTTATTAAGGTGCTCGAAGTTCCTTTTAGCATAAATACGTACAAATTTGGTTCGACGAATCGAATTAGTTGGAATCATGTGAGACACGGAACTTTGGTTCCCACAACTGACTTCTTTTTTCAGTGTACACCAAAAGAACCTCTCAAGGAAAGGAACCGTTGAACGGACGACTACGAACATGACCCTTAATATTCATGTCCCAAGCTCCGCGGAATGCGAAGCGGGGACTGTCAATACGAAACGGGACCAGGAGACTCGGCTGGTCCCACCTTCATCTCTGGACCGGTGACCTTCCCGTTAGGTGCCACCAAACAAGCTCTTTCTCCGGGACCCTGTGTATTCCTGTTCGGGATAACGAGACACCGGACCGTTGGAGCGGTGGCCTGTTGGGAACGGCGCGGAGTCGAATCGGACGCCGGGGAGATCTGGATGATGCGTCACCCAGATGACCGGCACCGTTCGCCGGGACAAAAGGCAGTTCCTTAAACGATCCCGCTTTAACGGGGCTTCTCTATCGTGTATTTAGCCCCGCGTTCCGCGCTCTGAAGCGGTCTTCGGTTAACTGAAGGTTTATGAAGTTTCTGTAGAACTGGTAACTTTAACGGAAAAGGGGTGAGGGGAAAGAAAAATTAAAAGAAAAAAACTGAAAAAAAGTTGCGAGAAATCGCGACTTTACATTTACTGACTTTTCCATCGATTATTTTAATTGATATCGATGGTTTATTGCGGGCTGATTGTTGAAATTGATGGACAAAGCGATAGATAAAGAAGACATAGGAGTACAAAGCAATTCTATTGGTTGAAATGATTGGTGCCTATAGACTAAGGGAAAACATGATGGACCAGCTATAGGGTCTCCTGTGGGTTACCTTTAGTTAGTCTATGAATAACCTCCTTTGTCCATTGCAACTACCCGTCTCCACCAATAGGATCCCTACTTGTCCCTTTTGTCTCCTTTGTTTATATCGCTTTGTCTATCAATTTCGACAATCAGCCTGCTCAAACAAACCAAAGTTTGGGAAACTTGTTTGGTTCAGGACGTCACCCGAAACTCACCATCCACCTAGAGGGTAGGTCAACAGCCGAAATAGGGTGAGAACTGTTGCTCCTTTACAATTGCCCATTAGGAGATGTTGAATCCCCAAAAGTAAAAGCTTCCACCTGTCGCCAAGAGGGCGTTGGAGGGTCTCTTGTATCCGTATGAGCCGAATGTTCGGTTACATAAACCGAAAGTTCAGTTTGACAAAACGACTAGTTGGGATGAATTGGAACATCGTACGTTCGGTTCGTATGACCGAACTTTTTTTTTCAGCTTAAATCGTGATATGGGTAGGTTTTAGGAAGTCCTCAAATTAACATACTAAAAAGGACAAGCTTTGCAAATTTTGGGAGGAAATACTCCCGGAGATAGTCACATTTGAGGATGTGGTGGTGGAAAAGCTGCGGGAATAACAAGCAGTTTTCTGAGAGAATCGCGCTCAAAGTTTTTAAGTACCTAATTTTTGAAAGCCCCCATATGAGGACCTTCCGACCAAACGGCTTACCCATGTCAACTTTGCTAAGATTGTGCATACCATACATTCAACTTTTTAGTTGGAAGAGAGCTTTAAGGTTTGTCCTGGAATTTGCCACTTTTTTCTATTTTTCTGAATATTTTGGCAGAGAAATTTATTATGCGGGTGATTTCGGATACTTGTGACAAAAAAGGAAAAGTCGCACAATCTTAGCGACGCTGGCATGGGTGTAAGCTGTTTGGTCGGGAAAGGTCCTCATATGATGTTTCTAACATAAGCCAGAGACTGTAGCTCTGCATTATTTGCAAAATGCAGTCCAAATAACCCGTTCGATTGGTATTTTTTGACTTGAGTCGGTTGGAATCGATTTTTATGGTTTTTTCCAAGCAAGGAGATCAGACATATAATGTTCCCCAAAAATTATTTCTTGCTTTCATTCAATTTAATACTCCAGCATAGAAATAAAGCTGAAAACCATTTGTTGCTTTCATGCAACGCTATGCAATAAAGGGTTAACGGTGTTTTTCCTACCCCGCGTTTAAGTCTCCCGGCCATTCACCACCATTGTTGAATAACCATAGTTGAACCAATCAGAGGGCGGTACGAACAAGGCAATACTCTCCCTATGTAAGCGGTGACCCCTGAGTGTTTCCTCCACACAATGGGCAGCAGTCTGCATGATGGTTGCTCTCGTACAATTTTATGTCCGTTAAGGATGCGTTTGAAATAATTGCGATGGACCCCGCGAACTGTTGTCCGTGGTCTTCGGGAGAGCCTGGACCAGGAGAAGCGGGACTTGGGCGACGCCCGTTATAGCCGTTACTTCGTGCATCATGCTCCTTCCCGCCCCCTTCCCTTGTCCTTCCTCCTCCGTGCCCCCTCCCCCTCATCACCCGCATCTCACTCTGGACCCAACCGGGATCAGGACTCGCTGGACCTAGAGTCCCTTTATACTTAGAGTCAAGACAACACCCCTCATGGAGTCACAAACGGGAATAAAGATTACAGAAATTGAACGTTTTTCGTAATCTTTGATCGGCTCATTCTCGAATTCCTTTCTTCGTCCCTTCCCTCATTCCGTTTGTTCCTTGCCGAACCCGTAATTCCCCGGTCCATTCCAGATTATAATCTTTGCAATCGGTGAAACTGTAATCTTTATTCCCGTTTGTGACACTGTGAAGGCCTAAAATACGGGAACCAATCAGAAATGGATTCACATTGTCTTGACTCTCAGTATAAAGGGACTCTAGCTGGACCAGGAGAAGCATGGCGTACTTTGCGATATATCGATTGATCTGCCGTATAAACCTATGGAAAAGGATCGATCAACAGATTGCTCGTAACGAAACCCCTAGTAATCGATTCTTTACATAGCTTCAAATCAGGAAATATCGAAAATCGACCATCTACCCCTCGCCAGGTGTTGTTTTACATGGTGAATGGCAACATATAGATTGATCTACCATTTAAACCTATGAAAAGGATCGATCAACAGATTGTTCGTAACTAAACCCTTAGTAATCGATTCTTTACAATAGCTTCAAATCGGGAAATATCGAAAATCGATCATTTACCCCTCTTCAGGTGTTGTTTTATATAGTGAATGGCAACATATAGATTGATCTGCCACTTAAACCTACGGAAAAGCATCGATAAACGGGGTGTTCGCAAAGAACCCCTTAATATTCGACTTTTTACCACACCTTCTAATGGGGAAATGCCGAAAATCGATCATTCGCGCCTCGCCAGGCGTGAATGGCAAGGCGTTGTGTTCTATAGTGGATGGCAATATATCGATTGATCTGCCATTTAAACCCATAAAGAAGGATCAATAAACAGGGTGCTCGCAACGAACCCCTTAATATTCGATTCTTTATCATACCTTCAAATAGGGAAATGTCGATGCATCGCAAAGCACGCCACACCACTGTGGACCAGCTCCTTTCTCGGCTTTAGAGATCTTTTTCAGACATATCTGCAGTTACGGGACTACCTAAGGGAAATATGTTTGTCGTGCGTAGACGATATAGCTGTGCACCTGCATCACTAACAAAAATTAGAAAACCAGAGTTGGTTGCGTTGCTTGAAACTTCAATGCGGACATGTTTTCCTCTTCCTGGGTCCTGTTTCAAATTTATAAAAACACAGAAACCACAGGCGGATCAAGGGAAGATGTAGTCAGGGTGGCATGAAACGTGAGAAAGAAATGAAAGATTTAAAATTTCACAAGGCTGTGAAATATTTCATAATTTTTTTTTTTTTTTTTTTTTTGGGGGGGGGGGGGCTAGAGTATGCAACCCGCACTCTAACACACAAAAATTAATAGAGGAAAATCATAATTTTTACATTTTGCAAAACTTGAAAGAAACCGGTATTTTTCAATGTCTCTCGTAAATTTCTGAAATTTTATGAAATATTTCATACGTAAAATTTAACGATTTTATTTTACTTGAATTTTACTTCCGTGGGGTAGAAAACGTACACTCTTCTCCCCGTCCCCTCCCCAAATGATTTTTCAACTTTCGCCCATGGTATTTTTCTAAAGCTACAAAGGCCAATGCCTTGGCCAATGACTGATCAAAGACACCGCCATGTTTACGGCCCTGCAGTGGTTTGCAGCCTCCATTCTCCTCTCCCAAAGGTGCTCTACCGAAAAACGGTTCAATTCAAGCGTCCCGGGCACCGATAATTGTGAGAGGAGGGGGGGGGGGGGGGGCGGGTCGGCCCGCGAAGAAGACGGAGGTGAGCGGCGGTCAATGCCACAGATCACACATCGCTCGGGATTCGCGAGTCCATCGAACCGGCTCGGCGGCGGTCGCGTGGTCGCGTGGTGCGCCGCACAGAGGACCGAGTCATTCAGAGAGGTCGCACACGAAATTTTCTACTAAAACTGCAAATTTTGATGTTTACTCCGTCACATTTTAAATGGAGATGTTGCATGTGTGAGGAATTTGCGATTTGACTGGGGATTCTTATGTAAAAATTCGCGAGAAACACGATGGTCCCACTGGTTTTCTCTGAAATCAACTCCCAAGCTCAAAAAAAGCTCTCAAGTTGAGGCCAAAATGGAGGGGATATCCCACACTATCCTGAGAATCCACCTCTACATCAAGACAAACTCTCCTTGCAAAGATAGGGAGCAAATATATTAGCAGTGATGCCGCGTTTTCAGTTTTGGAGTCCCCAAACAAAGTGGCAGCCCTGTCAGCGTATTTGCTCCCTATCCTTTGCATGGAAAGTTTGTCTTGATGTAGAGGTGGACTCTCAGGATAGCGTGGGTTGTCCCCTCCATTTTGGCCTCAACTTGAGAGTTTTTTTTGAGCTTGGGAGTTGATTTCAGAGAAAACCAGTGGCACCATCGTGTTTCTCGCGAACCTTTACGTAAGAATCAACAGTCAAATCGCAAATTCCTCACTCATGCAACATCTCCATTTCACGGGGAAACCAATGGAACCACTTTTAGAACCTCTAAGTTTCATATAAACGGAGTTATGAGCGTTTGAAGTTTCCGGAAATTTTGTTGGACCTCTCCGATTGTCTGGATCCAGTGTGCGGCGGCCGGCGCTTCTCCTCTGTTGAGGCCCATCAAGCATCAAGCTCTGCCGACTCGGAGGCCGACGCGACGCGACTCGCCCGTCGTGACGCAATACCACTCTCGTTACCCCGACCCGGCGAGCGGGCATTGGCCCCTCAGCGCGGATCGCTCGGCGGGTGAACATCCATCGGGTGCCTCGTCACATAGGATAGGGTCCAGGGTGGTCGCGGTTGAGGCAAATCTGGAAAATTGGGGGAAATTAGGGGGACATTATAGGGGGAAAATAAGAAGAAATTAGAGGGAAATTAGGGGTGAATTGGGGGGGGGGGATATGTAAGGAAATTAAGAGGACAATAGGGGGAAATATGGGAAAACAGCACTGGGAAAAAAAACACATTGGATCTAGTGTCCAGACTCTTAAAAACATCGACATGAAAAAATACTCTTGATTCACTCAGATTTAAGCTTAAATCAAGAACCAAGCCTCTTAATTTGAGCGGATTTTCTTT